>NC_079399.1:17336989-18536989 GCF_029220125.1 Pseudoliparis swirei | reverse complement strand
ATGGCCTCTGGCGCCGTCCACTTCACAGGGAATTTAGTTCCTTCTCTGGCTTCATACACATTTTCATTCTCTTTCTGGAAACAAAAACAGATCATTATTTGAGTTGAGATCATCGGCTTTTGTGTTCAGATCTGACAGCAACCTCCAGTGTGAAAAGTGAAGCGTTAATCTGTCCACACAGTAGGCACAGATTACAGAATGCATTTCTTTTTTTTGCTGAAGATAGTTTTGGCGCCGTGAATAAAGGCTGTATTTGTTTCAACACTGAGGCTTCAAGGCGGACAACTTAATTACTCCCGTCAGCCTCAACATCGGCAGAGCAAACCAAATACACCTGTTCTTATCAACATTAAAAAAGCCCTCGACATATATTTATAGAATTTTGCATTTTCGTGTTTGTTCGGATGTAATGCGGTTTAATCCTGCATTCTGTTTAAAGGCCATCAGGGGGCGACTCTAGTTGCAAAAAGAAGTATGGTTGTATAGAAGTCCAAGAGAAAAATACCCAACTTCTCATTTGATTTATTCCCCCAGTAAACATAGTACACATGTCTTTATGGTCTCCATTGGGTTTTCAAGAAGACTTTAAATTAAAGATTGTTAATTAAGTAAATTCTGGTCCATTTAGTCAAATTGACCATGAAGCAGGGTATGCTTACAACTTCAACCCTTCCACACTGCGTGTTCAGTTCATGAAAAGCCAAGTGTAACGCGTCTCCTCCAAATGTCTAATTCAGCATTCGAGTGTACTTAGCTCCACCCTTTTTACTTTTTTTTAAATGGCGACTGCCATAATGCCAAACTTGAGGCTTCAAAACCCCACATGGCTGACGACGTGGTGTTTTCACTTTGATTGTTTATAGCTTAGATGTGTTACTAATTGTATTCAGATACAGTATAGTGTACACATTTGTATAGTTTTATAGTATTCATTATTATTTTCCAATATTATTTCCTTGATTTTTGCAATAATTGCTATAATTTTTTATTTATGTTTGTGTCTTACATGTTTCATGTCTCATATGTATGCAAGGCACCAATATGCACCAAGTAAATTATATATATAAGGTTGTATGATATATGCCAATAAAAGAGGGCAGTATGGGCCTGCTTAAACAGTCCAACATATACCAAAAGTCAGTGTGGAATAAGTTGATTTCATTTCTATTTGATGTGATGAGGTAGAAGGACTGCGACACTGGCGACACGCATTATACAACAGCCCTCTCAATGTTAAGCCCACCATGAAGACCCTGGCCAGGCCGAAGTCGGCCACTTTGCAGATGTTGTTCTCGCCCACCAGGACGTTCCTGGCCGCCAGGTCTCTGTGGATGTAGTTCTGCAACTCCAGGAAAGCCATGCCCGACGCCACCTGGGCAGCCATCTCAATCTGGTTGTCGATGCCCAGAGTGGCGCCCTTGTCCACTGTAACCGAGCAGAGAGGCACATAGAATCAGTCTCGGTTCTACGCCGCTTACGGTTTCATAGGTGGTGACGAAAAAACACGCGGAGGCAATTAAAGCTACGAATGTAACATGTTGCACATTTAGAGAAAAATCGAGCCAGGGACCAACGAAAACTCCCTTTTACAGTTTCCTGGACTTTAAAAAAAAATGGAAGTGACCCGACAGTATCTCAAACTACTAAACGTCTCGTCTGTGTAAGAGGTGAACACTAACCGCGTTTCAGCAAGTACGAATACCAAAATAAAGCAAAGTAAAAAGGCCTTTTATTAACAACACTAATCTGTCCACTGCAGGTGTTCCTGTAAAAACCAGGTCACGGTCAACCAGCATTAACATGCCACCATTGCCCTCAGTTCAAGTCCACACAGAAATTCCATCCCGTCGTGATTGTGTCCTGCTGCAGCTAACAATTATGTAGATTATTGACAGATCTGCCGATTAAAATCAACGACATGACGATAGTTGTCGTCAATAAAAATGTCAGACATAATACGGGTACTATGGCTGAGAGGCCAATAATAATAATTGATGAGCTATATCTTCACACTGGAGAGGTTGGAAACCAAAGGAGAAGCCAACAGTTGCAGTTTGCTGTGTCACCGTAACGGGAATACTTTGATACCGACGATTGAGATTCTGTAGTTATAAAAGGATCGTCTCTAAAAAAAAAACACATTAAAAAAAAAAAGTAGTCGATGCACTAATTGAGAAAGTGGGCAGGCCTGTAATTTAATTTGTACACAGGGCAACTGATTTATAGGCCAGTGCTCCCCACGGGCTGAGGCTAAATCATTCATTAATTAATGATGGCAAATATGTGCAGCTGGGATCAAAGTTTCCATTTATAAAGTGTGATCTGTTGCGGCGGGATAGATCTCGGCCGCGGCCTGACCCCCCCGGGCATTAGCGTTGCACTCCGACCCCGCCGTAAAGGAGCAGTAAGATCCTCTTACTGTTGAGGAACTCCAGCAGGCTGCCGTTGTTCATCAGCTCCGTGATGATGTAGATGGGCTCCTCCAGGGTGCACACGGCGTACAGCTGGATCAGCTTGGCATGCCGCAGCCGCTTCATGAGCTGCGCCTCTCGGAGGAAGTCCTCCGGGTCCATCATGCCTGCGACAGTTGTTCAGGGATGGCATATTAGGAAAGGAAACTTTGTTTAGTTTTGGGACACCTGCAGTGAGTGTGGGGTGTAGGGATTTGGACACCAGCAGTGAAAAAGATATCCTTTTTCTTTTCCCTCAAAGAAGAAGAAACTGAGCCCGCATATACTTCTACCGCCAATGGCATTTAACTTAAATTGTTTGACAAATAAACCCATATGAATATGTTAAATGCCAAATTCATACGGCCGGGGCCTCCATCAGCAGTGAGGCTGCCGCCCAAAAGTAGTTCCTGGTGAACTTGTGTTCCGTCTAGTTTCAGAATCGGACCGGTGAGAAGATTCCCGATACGATTGGGGCTCCAATCCCGTCGAACACCTTGCACAGACAACGGAGGCGATGGCGTACCGGGTTTGAGGGTCTTCACTGCGACTGCGGTGGTTTCGTTCCACAGGCCCTCGAACACCTCCCCGAACTGACCGGCTCCGAGCTTCCGCAGCAGCCGGATGGATTTGCGGTCGATCTCCCATTGGTCCACCGTGTTGTAGGACAGGCCGTGAGTCTGCGGCGCCTCCATCTAGATGGGGGGGGAGGAGTTACCGTTTACCGAGAACGACAATGGGACTCGATGCCGCACGGGAAACCGAAGAGGTAACGACGGCATCGAGACAATCAACGGGGATGCGTTGGGTTCGCAGCTCGTCGGACCTTCTTGCACGGTTCGCCGAGACGCACGCAGAGGCCGTCGGCCGCCTGGGAGTAATGTGCCACCAACTCCTGCAGCCTTTCGAAGGAGATTCTCTTCGTCACGTAGTAGTGACCATTGTCCAGTTTCCTCAGCTTGTAATGCTTCACCTTCCCGCCGTCCAGCACTGAAAGACAAGACGACACCGGGGGTGTCCTCGGGAGTCACGGGGAAGGTTTGTCGTCAAAGAGAGTCAACGCCACGCTTGTCACGAAATCTATAATTTCAAGCAGAAGCACAGAGCATCTGACACAAATAAAATAAAAAACTAAGCAACTATTTGGTCTTTCGATTACATTTGGACATTTTGTGTGTGTGCCCATTTAATGAAGGAGCAATAAGAGTGCTTGCAAACAAACTATTTACATCCACGACCTCCATTTAAAAAAATAAAATTAAAATGTTTTATTTCAGGTATGTTGTGCCACAGACACACACACACACGCACACACACACACACACACACAGACAGACAGAGCAAGAATGTGGCCTCAATGGAAAGAAAGAGCAAGGCTGATGGGGAAAGACAGATTAGAGGCTGAGGGAGATAAACGTGATCACGCTGCTTTATGGGAGCACAGAACACCGTTTCTTCAACTTGATAACCTTGGGGACTTTAATCATTAGAGTCATTGAGGATAAGAGCGAGTCAGTGAACAATGCCGGGGCTGTTTGGAAATGCGTGTACACTGCAGAATGCTAGATGACTTCATCTGGGAAAAGTAATATTGATCGATGCACAAACACATTAGTGCCATCCGACTGCTTTAGACACAGAATAAAGTCAAACGCGTCGTTAGGTCATCACTATCGTCATACCTTGACTACAATGTTTTGTTTTTACATACTTGTATTACCATGAGATACTATTCATCGGCATATTGTGCCAATTCTTTGTGCCCTCTACTGCCCATAACCTCCCCCCTCCTCCTCTACTGCCCATAACCTCCCCCCTCCTCCTCTACTGCCCATAACCTCCCCCCTCCTCCTCTCCTGCCCATAACCTCCCCCTCCTCCTCTCCTGCCCATAACCTCCCCTCCTCTCCTGCCCATAACCTCCCCTCCTCCTCTCCTGCCCATAACCTCCCCTCCTCCTCTCCTGCCCATAACCTCCCCTCCTCCTCTACTGCCCATAACCTCCCCCCTCCTCCTCTACTGCCCATAACCTCCCCCCTCCTCCTCTACTGCCCATAACCTCCCCCCTCCTCCTCTCCTGCCCATAACCTCCCCCTCCTCCTCTCCTGCCCATAACCTCCCCTCCTCCTCTCCTGCCCATAACCTCCCCTCCTCCTCTCCTGCCCATAACCTCCCCTCCTCCTCCTCTACTGCCCATAACCTCCCCCCTCCTCCCCTCCTCCTCTACTGCCCATAACCCCCCCTCCTCCTCTCCTGCCCATAACCTCCCCTCCCCCCTCCTCCTCTACTGCCCATAACCTCCCCCCTCCTCCCCTCCTCCTCTACTGCCCATAACCTCCCCCCTCCTCCCTCCTCCTCTCCTGCCCATAACCTCCCCCTCCTCCTCCTCTACTGCCCATAACCTCCCCCTCCTCCCCTCCTCCTCTACTGCCCTTAACCTCCCCTCCTCCCTCCTCCTCTACTGCCCATAACCTCCCCCTCCTCCCCTCCTCCTCTACTGCCCATAACCTCCCCCTCCTCCCCTCCTCCTCTACTGCCCATAACCTCCCCCCTCCTCCTCTCCTGCCCATAACCTCCCCCTCCTCCCCTCCTCCTCTACTGCCCATAACCTCCCCTCCTCCTCCTCTACTGCCCATAACCTCCCCCTCCTCCCCTCCTCCTCTACTGCCCATAACCTCCCCCCTCCTCCCCTCCTCCTCTACTGCCCAAAACCTCCCCCCTCCTCCCCTGCTCCTCTACTGCCCATAAGCTCCCCCTCCTCCTCTCCTGCCCATAACCTCCCCCCCCCCCCCTCCCCCCCATAACCTCCCCCTCATCCTCTCCTGCCCATAACCTCCCCTCCTCCTCTCCTGCCCATAACCTCCCCCTCCTCCTCTCCTGCCCATAACCTCCCCCTCCTCCTCTCCTGCCCATAACCTCCCCCCTCCTCCTCTACTGCCCATAACCTCCCCCTCCTCCTCTCCTGCCCATAACCTCCCCCCTCCTCCTCTCCTGCCCATAACCTCCCCTCCTCCTCTACTGCCCATAACCTCCCCCTCCTCCTCTCCTGCCCATAACCTCCCCCTCCTCCTCTACTGCCCATAACCTCCCCTCCTCCTCTACTGCCCCTAACCTCCCCCCTCCCCCTCTCCTTCCCCTCCCCTCCCCTCCTCTACTGCCCATAACCTCCCCCTCCTCCCCTCCTCCTCTACTGCCCATAACCTCCCCCTCCTCCTCTCCTGCCCATAACTTCCCCCTCCTCCTCTCCTGCCCATAACCTCCCCCCTCCTCCTCTCCTGCCCATAACCTCCCCTCCTCTACTGCCCATAACCTCCCCCCTCCTCCTCTACTAACCTTCCCCCTCTACTGCCCATAACCCCCCCCCCCCTCTACTGCCCGTCAAAGTGTTTATCTCCGCTCACCCGAGAGGGACCGCTCCCCTGTCTGACTTTCACAGTTCCGGATGAGGAAGGCACCGTGCTCGTTCCCGCTGGCCAACAGCATCTTCTCCGCATCCTGCCTCTTTGTGGCGTCGGGAAAATACCATCTGAAAACCAGAGACGATGCAATAGGAAGCAGAGCAGGTCAAAGAGGATGGCTCTCTGAATGTACATCATAGTTGTGTCAACCCAAAGTCACGCGTAATTTGGATTGATGGAAAATTGGTTAATCAACTCAAACAAAAACATATAGACAATCATTAAAATGTAATAAGGGGATATTCTACACTTTTCCTTTTGTCAACTAATAAGACCCTCCAACCAGTAGCTTGTGTGTGTGTGTGTATGTCCTGTTTAAGCAGCGGCCATTTAAAAGAGAGATTGCCCAGCTGTTTCTGAGAGCACACACACACACACACACACACACACACACACACACACACACACACACACACACACACACACACACACACACACACACACACACACACACACACACACACACACACACACACACACACACACACACACACACACACACACACACACACACACACACACACACACACACACACACACAGACAGACAGACAGACAGACAGACAGACAGACAGACAGACAGACAGACCGCGAGAGTCAAGATCTGTTGTTATAGACTTATATCCTCACTGGGTTTGGGGCCGAGAGTCTCAGGCGGGCTGTGAGGGTCTGAATAATTGTGGTTGGTTTGGACTTTTCATGAGTTCGGTTGACAATAAAAAAGGATGTAGAATGAGACCATAGCCTTATCCCCCAATACTGTATTATTTTAGTCTGTATATCTTAGAATCCTTAATTATTTTCTGATCACAAACTAACTTTAAATCACTACAGGCAGTTTCGAGCAGGTTAATCTGGCCCTAAATGAACTGAGCAGCTCCAGAAGCCGATGACCTTTAACCAGAAGCCTATTACACAAGCCCACAATAAAAAAAAACTGATTATTTAACACGATTGTGTGTATGCATGCGTTGTGGAACCGACTGTTGTCAATCCGGTCTTAAGTTTGTAGTTCAGTGAAACTGTGACACGAATGACGCCAGGACCCGGAATCGGAACTATTTTTAACCCTGTTAACCAAACGGGGAAAACCAGCGTGATGCCGAGGAGAGGGAAGGGGATCTGCCGAGTAGGCCAGGAGTGCACCACAAACACAGGTTGGCCCTTTTATGTTTGTGATGTCACCTCATCGCCTTTCCAAGAGTTCAGCTACACACAGCGATAAAGGTTTTATTGGTGAAAACAATGGGTGGATAAGTTAACACTGTGGCATGTGGAGCCAAACAGGTTTGCTGCTAAACCAGTTCTTGTGACTCTTTCCAGACTGATGTCCATAAGAGATTTTAAAAGGCTTTTTTTCTTCAACAAATTAAGATACGTCAGTTAAATACTGTACTTGTGAATGGTGAAGCTTATGATCTGTTGCCTTTTGTTGACCTGTTAATGAAAGTGTTTTTTTCATTTAATATTGACAGTAATATAAATTGGCATTTGCTTTCACATGTTGTTCATGTTTATAGCATTCCAGCAATGTTTGTTTGTTTATATATATATATATATGAAAAGAATATAGCAAAGTAGATAAAATAAAGAGAATACATTCAAAAATTATATATAATTTGTTTCACGAGTTCTTCGTTTTCTGTTTCATAGTTGCAATTCAAGTGCTTGTTTAATTTGTTTTAAAAAATACAAAAAAACATGCACAACATTATAATTAGTCAGAAAAGAGGGAATTATTTTCTTTTCACAACTTGTCTGAGTGAAATAATCGTGTGTACATTTCCCCTGAATTCTCCCAATACCAGTATGTATTTTGTATTTGATAAGATTGCTTTATTACACTTGTTTACCCCCACAAGGCTTCTTCGTGCGTTTATGAGTTTAAAGCCTCCGTGGCAATTATTAACCCGTAAACCAACACTTGATGCTCATAGAATCATTACCTGGTTCAACCAAAGACTTCATTCAGCACTGACAACACAAACATGTTACAGCGTTTTACCTTCGGGGGAACACAAATAATAATACACAAATCAATAAACCTTACATGCGTGTAATTGTGTTGTGAAAGGGTGATTTACGACGCCTGCGAACGCCACACGAATACCAAAATAAAAAGATTGATGGGCCACTTACGGTTCCGCGTCAATGCTCTCCACGGGCGCCACGTAATTGGCCGGGATGTATCCTGCCTGGACGCCGACACCCCGGTGAGGGCTTTCGCGAACCACCAGTCGCCGTGACTTTTATCGAGCGCCTCCAGAGTATCCCCGCGTTGAAGCTCAGGTCCTCCTGCGTGCGCGCGGAGTAGTCGTACTGGGCCACATAATAGTCACCGGCTTTCTTCACCGGGGGCTTTAAATCTCGACAGAAGCCCGGCTCCGGTGAGTTCCCGTGAGCGAGGGGATTCACGATCACCAGTTCGGCTCTGGGGGTCCGGCTGGAGGCTGGCTCAGGCTTCTTAAAGTACGCCAAAAAGCTCCCCAGCACGAGGAAAGACGCTTTTTCATCTCCATAATTGCAGCCGTCAATCACTGCGAGCCATTGCGTGTTCGGGACTGAGCGCAAACGGTTTTGGGGAATCCCTTCTTCTTCTTCTTCTGCTCCTCCTCTTTCTCGCTCGCGTTCCACATCACACGGAAACAAATAATAAAAAATACTAAAAATTACAGGAGGTGATTATACAATCCCAGCGGGATCGGACAGCAGCAATCTTTGACCCCGGCACTCACCCAGCGAACGACGCGCACAGACTCAAACACCGCCGCTTGGCATGTGAGGTTCTCCTTGTGGAGGCTGGTCACGTGGTGTCATACACCTGCACCTGCTGAGGAATGGGGAGTGTCCCGACGTGCCGCGCGACGTCCAGCGCCCACTAGCGGCCATTGTTGGAGGGCAGCGGAAAAAATGCGCCATGTTTATTTTATGATTAACTATATGAGATCACTGTGGAAGTTCCTTCCTGCCAGGAAATAAATAAGATAAGACTTATATAATCATGTTGTGTCAAAAGTATGTGCTGCTCGGTAAAAGTTTTCGTACAATTTCAAGTGCAATTATTAATTATCGAAAGTTTTGACATCGTAAATTAAATAATAGCAGAGATGGAGAAGTTACTTTGAAAAGCAGATAGCTCTGCAAGCTTCTAAGTGTGTCCCACTGGAAGAAGGACAACTCCAGCAACGTGGCGCTGTGTCATATAGGGCGAACTGAAGAGAAGGTCATTCAAACAATGCTTTGTAAAAATACAAAGATAAATTGACAAAGTACATGTGACACAAAATAAGATCAAAAAATGTAATGAAGCAAAAAAGAAGTAACATGCAAGCACAAAAAAACATCAACAAAAAACACTAAAATGTAGTTTATTTCTTAAAAGTGCCCACTTGTTTCCTGGTCATACATAAACAAAAAAAAGAAAACAATGGATACATAGCTCCTATCTCAATGTCTTGAATAGTGTGTACAAAGCAGTCATTGTGAAGATGGGAAAAGGTGAGCATTTTCCCTCAGTTTGGGGCCTCCATCCTCCCGAGGGCCCGGATCCCAGTGTCCCCCCATAGGCCTCAAACCCTGAACCCTCAGGAACTTTCTGACGTCACCTGGTAAAGTTGAGTGGGTGAGGCTGTGGGGACTTGATATGGTGTAGATACGAATGGGTCAGCACTTTGCTGCAACGTCAAAAACACATCGTGTCCAATTGTGGGTATTTATTTAATACTATTTACTCCCCGACTTGATTGTCTTCCGGGCTCTTTCCTCACGCGGTGAGAGGTAATTTCAAATATATAACAAAATGAAATATTGAATAAATAAATAAGTATCACCTGATTTCGGCTGAACACACATGTGCCGTCCTCTTTGTTTACTTTCTTTTCTTTCTTTTTTTACAGCTCCATGATCTCTCAGCTTACACACACATGCCATTGATCAGAATATATATATATATATATATATATACCTCGTTTTTTCTCTCACTTATCCTCTGGTTGTTGACTCAGCTGCTTTCAGGCCTTTCTGGTTATTGGTCTGTCCTTCCTGCTTTATTCCTGGATTGTAACGACTGTCTTTTCCTTGTGCTCAGGGTTATTCCTCGACAGACTGGTCTTCCTGCCTGTTTGCCTGCAAACCACAGCAAGAAATCCAGTGAAAAATATAAGAAGTGTTCAAAATATGGATTGTATTTTAGTAAGGAAATGTGACCTTGTAGGCACATTCATTGTTCAACTGGAAATGGGATACAATCTATTATTTTATTTTAGTCATCATATTTTGTTGTTATATAATTAAATATTATCACGTACCTATTCTATAAAGCAATCCGTGTGTGTGTGTGTGTGTGTGTGTGGGGGGGGGGGGGGGGGGTCGGTGAGCTCTCGCACCACATACTCCGCTACAGTAGGTGTCAGTATTCACCTCCATAGGCAACTGTTGTAACCGGCCATTGAACGAAGAGAAGCAACGCGATCACAACATCCGCTTTGTGACGCTGTGGCGCGGGCAAGATGGGAGTCTCAAGGTTGCCGTCTGCGGCGCTTTCTCTAAAACAGGTAAAATACGCGCAACAACAAAGTAAAGAGCGGCGCACTCCATGTCGCTCACTGCTCACCACACTGTCTGCCACTGCGCAGCCGCAATGCGACCCCTCTGCAGTCCTCCGAGCGGCTGTAGAGCATCGCTAGCTACACTATTTGTGTCCATTTTAAATCGTTTATACAATGAGAGAAACACTTTTTATCCGTTTTTCAACTATTTTAGGTGCACAGCGACTGAAGTTTCAAATAATAGGTAGTGTTCTACTCACACCCAGCACCTGGTCACAGGAGGCCTCTGGAACTGTCAGTCAGCCAACCGCAAGGCCGACTTCATCTCTGGCTTTGCTGTGGAGCAGTCGCTTGACTTCCTGGCTCTCACTGAGACCTGGATCACAGCAGACAACACGTCTACCCCGGCTGCTCTCTCCTCTGCCTTCTCCTTTAGCCACACACCCAGATCACAAACTAACTTTAAATCACTACAGGCAGTTTCGAGCAGGTTAATCTGGCCCTAAATGAACTGAGCAGCTCCAGAAGCCGATGACCTTTAACCAGAAGCCTATTACACAAGCCCACAATAAAAAAAAACTGATTATTTAACACGATTGTGTGTATGCATGCGTTGTGGAACCGACTGTTGTCAATCCGGTCTTAAGTTTGTAGTTCAGTGAAACTGTGACACGAATGACGCCAGGACCCGGAATCGGAACTATTTTTAACCCTGTTAACCAAACGGGGAAAACCAGCGTGATGCCGAGGAGAGGGAAGGGGATCTGCCGAGTAGGCCAGGAGTGCACCACAAACACAGGTTGGCCCTTTTATGTTTGTGATGTCACCTCATCGCCTTTCCAAGAGTTCAGCTACACACAGCGATAAAGGTTTTATTGGTGAAAACAATGGGTGGATAAGTTAACACTGTGGCATGTGGAGCCAAACAGGTTTGCTGCTAAACCAGTTCTTGTGACTCTTTCCAGACTGATGTCCATAAGAGATTTTAAAAGGCTTTTTTTCTTCAACAAATTAAGATACGTCAGTTAAATACTGTACTTGTGAATGGTGAAGCTTATGATCTGTTGCCTTTTGTTGACCTGTTAATGAAAGTGTTTTTTTCATTTAATATTGACAGTAATATAAATTGGCATTTGCTTTCACATGTTGTTCATGTTTATAGCATTCCAGCAATGTTTGTTTGTTTATATATATATATATATGAAAAGAATATAGCAAAGTAGATAAAATAAAGAGAATACATTCAAAAATTATATATAATTTGTTTCACGAGTTCTTCGTTTTCTGTTTCATAGTTGCAATTCAAGTGCTTGTTTAATTTGTTTTAAAAAATACAAAAAAACATGCACAACATTATAATTAGTCAGAAAAGAGGGAATTATTTTCTTTTCACAACTTGTCTGAGTGAAATAATCGTGTGTACATTTCCCCTGAATTCTCCCAATACCAGTATGTATTTTGTATTTGATAAGATTGCTTTATTACACTTGTTTACCCCCACAAGGCTTCTTCGTGCGTTTATGAGTTTAAAGCCTCCGTGGCAATTATTAACCCGTAAACCAACACTTGATGCTCATAGAATCATTACCTGGTTCAACCAAAGACTTCATTCAGCACTGACAACACAAACATGTTACAGCGTTTTACCTTCGGGGGAACACAAATAATAATACACAAATCCAATAAACCTTACATGCGTGTAATTGTGTTGTGAAAGGGTGATTTACGACGCCTGCGAACGCCACACGAATACCAAAATAAAAAGATTGATGGGCCACTTACGGTTCCGCGTCAATGCTCTCCACGGGCGCCACGTAATTGGCCGGGATGTATCCCTGCCTGGACGCCGACACCCCGGTGAGGGCTTTCGCGAACCACCAGTCGCCGTGACTTTTATCGAGCGCCTCCAGAGTATCCCCCGCGTTGAAGCTCAGGTCCTCCTGCGTGCGCGCGGAGTAGTCGTACTGGGCCACATAATAGTCACCGGCTTTCTTCACCGGGGGCTTTAAATCTCGACAGAAGCCCGGCTCCGGTGAGTTCCCGTGAGCGAGGGGATTCACGATCACCAGTTCGGCTCTGGGGGTCCGGCTGGAGGCTGGCTCGGGCTTCTTAAAGTACGCCAAAAAGCTCCCCCAGCACGAGGAAAGACGCTTTTTCATCTCCATAATTGCAGCCGTCAATCACTGCGAGCCATTGCGTGTTCGGGACTGAGCGCAAACGGTTTTGGGGAATCCCTTCTTCTTCTTCTTCTGCTCCTCCTCTTTCTCGCTCGCGTTCCACATCACACGGAAACAAATAATAAAAAATACTAAAAATTACAGGAGGTGATTATACAATCCCAGCGGGATCGGACAGCAGCTATCTTTGACCCCGGCACTCACCCAGCGAACGACGCGCACAGACTCAAACACCGCCGCTTGGCATGTGAGGTTCTCCTTGTGGAGGCTGGTCACGTGGTGTCATACACCTGCACCTGCTGAGGAATGGGGAGTGTCCCGACGTGCCGCGCGACGTCCAGCGCCCACTAGCGGCCATTGTTGGAGGGCAGCGGAAAAAATGCACCATGTTTATTTTATGATTAACTATATGAGATCACTGTGGAAGTTCCTTCCTGCCAGGAAATAAATAAGATAAGACTTATATAATCATGTTGTGTCAAAAGTATGTGCTGCTCGGTAAAAGTTTTCGTACAATTTCAAGTGCAATTATTAATTATCGAAAGTTTTGACATCGTAAATTAAATAATAGCAGAGATGGAGAAGTTTCTTTGAAAAGCAGATAGCTCTGCAAGCTTCTAAGTGTGTCCCACTGGAAGAAGGACAACTCCAGCAACGTGGCGCTGTGTCATATAGGGCGAACTGAAGAGAAGGTCATTCAAAATGCTTTGTAAAAATACAAAGATAAATTGACAAAGTACATGTGACACAAAATAAGATCAAAAAATGTAATGAAGCAAAAAAGAAGTAACATGCAAGCACAAAAAAACATCAACAAAAAACACTAAAATGTAGTTTATTTCTTAAAAGTGCCCACTTGTTTTCTGGTCATACATAAACTAAAAAAAGAAAACAATGGATACATAGTTCCTATCTCAATGTCTTGAATAGTGTGTACAAAGCAGTCATTGTGAAGATGGGAAAAGGTGAGCATTTTCCCTCAGTTTGGGGCCTCCATCCTCCCGAGGGCCCAGTGTCCCCCCATAGGCCTCAAACCCTGAACCCTCAGGAACTTTCTGACGTCACCTGGTAAAGTTGAGTGGGTGAGGCTGTGGGGACTTGATATGGTGTAGATACGAATGGGTCAGCACTTTGCTGCAACGTCAAAAACACATCGTGTCCAATTGTGGGTATTTATTTAATACTATTTACTCCCCGACTTGATTGTCTTCCGGGCTCTTTCCTCACGCGGTGAGAGGTAATTTCAAATATATAACAAAATGAAATATTGAATAAATAAATAAGTATCACCTGATTTCGGCTGAACACACATGTGCCGTCCTCTTTGTTTACTTTCTTTTCTTTCTTTTTTTACAGCTCCATGATCTCTCAGCTTACACACACATGCCATTGATCAGAATATATATATATATATATATATATATATATATATATACCTCGTTTTTTCTCTCACTTATCCTCTGGTTGTTGACTCAGCTGCTTTCAGGCCTTTCTGGTTATTGGTCTGTCCTTCCTGCTTTATTCCTGGATTGTAACAACTGTCTTTTCCTTGTGCTCAGGGTTATTCCTCGACAGACTGGTCTTCCTGCCTGTTTGCCTGCAAACCACAGCAAGAAATCCAGTGAAAAATATAAGAAGTGTTCAAAATATGGATTGTATTTTAGTAAGGAAATGTGACCTTGTAGGCACATTCATTGTTCAACTGGAAATGGGATACAATCTATTATTTTATTTTAGTCATCATATTTTGTTGTTATATAATTAAATATTATCACGTACCTATTCTATAAAGCAATCCGTGTGTGTGTGTGTGTGTGTGTGTGGGGGGGGGGGTGGGGGGGGTCGGTGAGCTCGGTGAGCTCTCGCACCACATACTCCGCTACAGTAGGTGTCAGTATTCACCTCCATAGGCAACTGTTGTAACCGGCCATTGAACGAAGAGAAGCAACGCGATCACAACATCCGCTTTGTGACGCTGTGGCGCGGGCAAGATGGGAGTCTCAAGGTTGCCGTCTGCGGCGCTTTCTCTAAAACAGGTAAAATACGCGCAACAACAAAGTAAAGAGCGGCGCACTCCATGTCGCTCACTGCTCACCACACTGTCTGCCACTGCGCAGCCGCAATGCGACCCCTCTGCAGTCCTCCGAGCGGCTGTAGAGCATCGCTAGCTACACTATTTGTGTCCATTTTAAATCGTTTATACAATGAGAGAAACACTTTTTATCCGTTTTTCAACTATTTTAGGTGCACAGCGACTGAAGTTTCAAATAATAGGTAGTGTATGCGGTCGACGGTGTTGTTTTAGTGGCAGAACATAAGCTAGCACCACGCAGGGTTAACAAACAACTCCACTAACGTTACAGCATATACAGTTAACAGATAACATGCCACATTATGTGTAATTGTGTGTATATGGTTATCAAGTAATGGAGTTAATCTCAATTTGTGCAAGAGTCTTTGCTATAACAAGACACTATGATATCGTGATGTTAGGATTATTTATGGGCTGCAGCTTTAGGTAGAGAATGTTAGCGTGATAATCAGGCTTTATTTTATTTGTTTATTTGTAAAGACAATGTGTGTTGCTGGCCTGCTAAACTGTTGGTTCTTTGACAGTTTTTACAGAGACAAAGGGTTTTGGGGATTTACAGAAATATGATGAGGACCATACGGAAGGTACCAGACGAGGCGGACCGGAAGTACCTCAGTGACTGGGCACGAGACGAGTTCAAGAGGAACAAGAGTGCCACAAACCAGGTAAATATATATATATATATATATATATATATCATGGATATATATATATATATATATATATCCATGACTATTCGGATACACTGGGTGTAAACAGGAAGTACATGTGTTGCTTGGTTCCAGAAATTATTATATGCCTTTTTAAAAACTCAGACATATTTTCAGAATTGTATTATTATTATGTGTATTTATTTCTTACTTTGAGAAAGACCTGCAGTGTTGTAACCATCTCTCTCAAGCACACACTCGTCGCTCTGCTGGCGGTTGAAGTCTCTCTTTTACTTGAGAGCACTTATGCATTAGTTTGTTTACAGTTTCATCATTTTTTTCCGCCGTTCATACCACAAGACAACTGTGGGAGTTTCCAAACTTCTGAAGCGCTCTTAAACTCCTTCTCGGGAGTCGTGTGAACGCTCAGCATTAAGGTAGCAAAAGATGTGTACAAATGGAAACGTCCCATATGTGTAACGTTTTTAAAAGGGAACTTTTGGCATTATAATACAAAGTATTAATTGTCATGCGTATTGTTGCAATGGGTTGTTTTTTGGTCCAAGTTAATTAATTAAAAAAGTGTAGTTTGCCCAAAGAAGCCGTCCGAAGTCGAGGTCTTCTTACTTTTCTGTTGCTTTAAACCACGTTCGCACTTTGGAGATGGAACACGTGTTGAGACATTGTACTTATTTTCCCAGCATCGGCTGCTCTCTCATCACTGCTGTTGTTTTTGCCTCATCCATTCAGGATGCCATCCGTATGATGATCACACAGGCTAACAACCACTTAGAGGAGCTGCAGGGCTCTCTGGCTTTGGCCGGCAGTTAACATCCTGGGTTTTGCTGTGGACTATTGGCTGATCTGGACTCTGTGGAGACTCGGACGACCGACTGATCAGGGCGGTGTCATTGTGTACAATATGAAGTGTATTGACGCTCGTCTTTGGCCGTTCATCTTTTTGATGGAACTGACCGGAAGGCATCATCCTGGAAAACGTCCTGTGTTGCTGTTCAGCATACAGTGGTGAGGACCATCGTCATGGAAACTCATTCATCGATTTGCCAGACTTGTTTGTGCTGTATATTATATATATATATAGTAAGTATTAAAGAGGAACTCATGAACGTGAACAATCTTCTTTTATGCACACGGTTTTCTGGCATTATCATACAAGTTACACATAATTACCATTTATGCGCATCGCTGCATTAAATGTACAGCAACATAACTTTTAATAAAAGGGACAATGCAACACCTTCCTGAGACACCATAAATTGAGGATTGAATAGTGTCACATGTCATAATGCATAAAAGGGATGCAACGTCAGAGCTTTGGTCACTGTTTTTGTGAGGGCGGATTAAACGGCGACTGTGTGCAGCCGGAAAGAAGAAGAAAAAAGACGCTGGCTGACTTTTCTCCGGCAGCGCGACCAAAAGACGAACCTAAACAGGCCGTCTGTTCAAAAACAAGAAATAAAACCATGTTGGGATATCCATTCTACCCCATCCATACTGTATTGACGTCCTGCTTTTAGAGATCCATAAAGAAAACTCATACAAAGAAATTTTTCTAAATACGAGAAAATAGGCGAACACTGCAAACTCACGCTACTTCAGAACCACTCTGTCCAGACCAGTGGTTCTTGCACGAGGCCCGTCGACTGCACACCCGCTTCTAATAAATAACTCTGACGCAATAGTTAGAGAGCTTTAATGAAAGCATGAAAAATCAGAACCTCAGAGGATTTTCGTGTAAATTAATTTTACAGGGTGCGATATCCCATACAAGAATTTCCTTTAAAAAAAATGTAATGGAGAGACCACATGTGATAAATCACACACAAGAAACAAACATTATTATTATGATTCCTCCTCAATCCGGTTCCCGGCGTCCTTTTTTCTCTAAAACATAGGGGAAAAAACCGGTCATTCCTCCGTGACGGACGCCTTCCGCATCAGATCCTTGACTTGCGGCGTCAGGGCGGCGAGCTGCGTGCGGACGTCGCGGGCCTCCTCTTCCCGCTCCTCGGCCTTCTCGTCCTCGGCCTCCTCCCCTCCCTCCTGCTGCTGCTGCTTCCTGCTCTGATTCTGGCTCACCAGCTGCTTCACCACCAGGCTCTGGTAGGCCGACAGCAGCTGCTGCTGCTCCTGCAACGAGAACATTTCAGCGGTTTTAGTCACGGCGACAACAAAAAAAAACGCTTTACTGCGCCCCGACACCGCAGCAGATGGCGATTAGAGGCAGCTGGGGAGTCTGGGAAAAACAGCCAATGTTTGCTGAAGCATTTAGCCTAAACTGAATGCATAAACATGCCCGTTACGAGTGAGCTACAGCTGCACGACGGTGGGTTTTCATGGAGATACAAACCGGTTGATCACAAAGCACGACGGGGCTCAAAATTCAGACGACGTGACGAGTTTGATGTTTTTGCTTCCTTCGGTGGGGAGAATTCTTCTCTATCGGACTTCTTGTGGGCAATCTGACCATAAGTAAAGTGTGATCACGGGTGGCGCTCTCGAGTGTTAATGGAGAGAGAAAGGATAATGAGAAAAAGGCGTTTCATTTACACGTCTCTCGTGTCGTTTTCCTACCGTGGATATCCGCCCCGTGAGGGTGCCGATGATCTGGGGCACGCAGCGTCCGGGCGCGTGCAGCATGCAGTTGGTGCTGGCCTGGAACAGCAGCACACTGGTCAGGTGGAGGACCAGGGCCGGGTCCTCCGCCTCCTTCAGCTGCTCGGCGAGAGCCTGGCGGTGCAGGAACAGCGCCTGCCTGGACGACACACACACACACACATATCATTCAGCATATGCATATATATATATATATTAGTGCTGTGAAAAATAACACGTTAACGCGTGATGATTAAATTACAGGATTAATTAGTTATTTTCTTTTAACGCACGCGCAGAATGAGCTTCCAATACACCACTTCAATCTGAACTCTGTCCGCTCTCATGCAGACGCTCGTGCTGTTCATCGGTAACGATCCTTCCGCAGGTTCACCTACGGAAACCTTGTTACGACTTTTACTTCCTCTAGATCAGGGGTGCTCAATACGTCGATCGCGACCTACCAGTCGATCACGGCGTCGTATTGGTAGATCGCATGACATTTAAAACAATTGGCCCGCCCCCCTGAAATCTCCGCCAGCACGTCTTTGTTCTTTTATTTAACTAAACGTCTGTTGTTGATCGTCTCTACACAGCAGTATGTCATTTCTGTCTCTACGTGTCGCGTTAACACTTCTCGGCTCTCCGTCTCACGCGCCGCAGACGGAGCAACAAAAAAAGTCACTCCCCCCGGAACCCAAAGACTTTGGTTTCCCGGACGCTGCCCGGCGGGTCATGGGAATAACGCCGCCGGATCGCTAGTTGGCATCGTTTATGGTCGGAACTATGACGGTATCTGATCGTCTTCGAACCTCCGACTTTCGTTCGTGATTAATGAAAACATTCTTGACAAATGCTTTCGCTTTCATCCGTCTCGCGCCGGTCCAAGAGTTTCACCTCTAGCGGCACAATCCGAATGTCCCCGCCGTCCCTTTCATCACGGCCCAGTTCATGAAGAAAACCCACACAGTTAGTTTGCCTCAGCAGCTGCTAAAGGAAGACTAGAGGGCCTTTAGATTGTATCATGGTGGAGTTAATGGTTGACAAAAAAGAGAAAAATGTTCTGTTTAAACATTCTGTTAACAATGAAGATATATTAATGTTCCATATGGAAGAGAACTGCTAAATAACTGCTGAGTTGCAGCACCATTGGGGTTTTTTTATGAATAAAAAAAGAATGTATAAATGTATATATCCGTCTTTTGTCATGAATCTTTATGTTCTCACAAAAATATACCGAGAATATCGGTAATATGTGATTCATCATGATTAATCCACAGAAACCTGTGATTAATTTGATTAAAATTTGTAATCGTTTCACAGCCCTAATTATATATATATATATATATATGTAAACACACATATATACAAACACACATATATCCACATATATGTACGTATATATATATATATATATATATTAGTCAAGCATTAAAAGTAAAAAAAGAGAAGACAACAGCGTCATCCTTACCTCTCCTTTTTCTTGTCCACCTTCTTCAGCATGAACCCGCACACCTCTGCACACGTCTCTATGTTGGTCAGAAAGTCTTCGACGGTCTGCGGAGGACAAAGAGCGAACAGCTTCCCGTCACTGCGTTAGAGCCGGCGGCGGAACCGACGGAGAGCCGACTCACTTTGCCGCTCAGGCAGATGTGCAGCTTCATCAGAGGTCCTTTGGTGTCCTCGGACAGTTTGCCCAGAATCTTCACCCGGACCTGAGGCAACACAACAGCGGGGTTCACGATCAAGTCCGAGCTCCAATAAGTCCCACAGTGCATTTCAATGTCCTAATTAGCTCCACCTTGATTCAAATGTGATCTAGGCTCCTTCCTCCCCCCCCGCCCCCCACACGGCTGTTTGCGGTTATCTAAATATTTAAAAAGCTACCGAGAGGAGATGCAGAAAAACAGAGCGGGAACCTCGTTGCTGATGGTTGCGGGATTCTCCACGGACATCATCAGGTCAGCGGCCAGGAAGTTGACCAAGATGTTGGCGACGTCGGTGCACAGGGTCTTCAGGACGTGCTTGGCGATGTGGACCTGGGTCTCATCTGCACGAGGAGAGACATTCCCATGAATCCTCTCCAGCGTCAAATCAAATATCAAATAATATCAACGCAATTAACGGCTGCGCTGCCAAAATCAGGATGCTTCAAAATCCTGCTTTGTGCAAAATTGACGACGGACAGCAACGTTCTTCACGTCTTCGAAGAGAGACAAACTTAAAAAGGGTGACAATTATTCCAGCGGTTCATGGCACTGATGAACTAATAATAATGCTAATAAGATTACATTTTATATAGTGCTTTTCGAGGTACTCAAACACTCTTTACATCGAGCAGAGAAAACAATAAAAAGACAAAAGGAGCAAACAAAACAAACAGAACATTTTGGTTACAAATTTTTCAAAAGCACTGGGAAAGATTGCATCAAATATTATTTATTTATTTGTACCTGGACGAGAGCAGCACTTACCAGAGAAGAACTTGTTCCCCTTATCGAAGAGTCGGATGTTGTTGTACAGGCTGCTGATCTCCTCCTGCAGATCCTTCATGCTCTGCTTCTTGTTGGCCTTGGACGGAGCGCTGGTGGAGGACATGAACACCGCCCGCAGCACCTCCTGGTAGGCTTTGGCCAGCGGCCTGGAGAGATGACGGACTTGGCGTCGGCAGAACAAAACAAAAAAGGAGCTAACTTTCAACAGGAAGCCATGCAGTACCTTAATAAATATGCTGCCAGTTCGGAGAGCATTTCTTCGGGACAGTCGCTCACTCTCTCCTCTAAAACTGCGACGACGTCCTCCTGGGCCATGAAGGGGGCCGCAGGCGGTTTACTGCGGCCTTCACGAAAAGGTAAAACAAAAGCTAATTAGTCTCACAGGGATAGGGCAGCTACTTCTGTCTTTTAAAAAAAAAGATTTTAAAAAGAAAGAGAGCTTAACAACCCTGGGGAGAGATCTCTAGCCAAGCAGCCATTACGCTGTTGTAAAAATGCCCCACTGAACAGGCCCAATGTGCATTAGAGACGTTACGGGACGGTACTTTGCTGCGACGGTCCGGTTTCCTCGTCGCTGTCTTCGTCCTTCCTCCCTTTCTTCTTGGTTTTACGGATGCGGAACTCTCGGGCGTTGCCTCCGCCGCCAGATTTCACGCTGCCGCTGCCCTCTGGGAGACAAACAGGCCGGTGTGTTTTGGTTTTTGGCAAAAATAAATAAACATTTGAAGACATAGCCTCGGCTCTAGCATAGTTTGCATTTTGATGACATTCTATAGAACAAATAATTAAATTAAAATGTATGCTTGTCAGTGCAAGTTTGTATGCGTGTGTGTCTGCTGCATGGGGACCGGCTCATTCTAGCAAAACCATTGAAGTCTGCACTGGATTTAAAAGTGTTTCCTGTGTGTGTGTGTATGTGTGTGTGTGTTCTCAGTGTTAAGTGGGGAGGACCAACCTGTGGTCTTCTTCTTGCGCTCTGCATCCCTCTTTTCCTTTTTAGAAGTTGCTGAGCTTTCCGTCAGCATGGACGCTTGCCTCAGATCGTCTTCAGTGATCAGAAACACCGGATTGTTCTTGACTTCCTGGGAGAAAAACACAGACGCTCTAATTTAAAGTGCTTTCTCTTTATCGGGCCTGTATACAGTATATATACACACACCGCCTCCTGTTTTTAGCCCGCTGTTAAAATGACTTTTGTTTCTCATACACAACTCTCTTTCTCTCTGTGTTGCAACTGTCCGGGAACTGGCAGGCGAGTCCTCCAGCTCAGACATTTAATTTGCGCTCCCCATAGAGCGACTTATCGCACAAGCTTGTCTCGCTAACCTCGATACCTGTTGATAACAGCCGCCGGCTAAAAGTTTCCGGGGTGGAACCAGCACATGTGAACTTCTGCATCACCAGTTTCTTCGTAGAAACGGACCATGCCGAAGATGTCGACACCTCATAGAGAGGCGTGACCCCGGCGGCTCTACCTTCTCAGCCTTCTGCTGCATGGCGTCATCGAACAAAGAGAGGCAGTTGCTGATGAACTTCTCGCTGACGACGACCGTCTCCCCCAGCACTCGGGCAGAGGACTGGACGTTGGTGTTCCTCATGGCCTGGGTGATCAACATCCCGACGTCCTCCATTGACAGGCAGCTGGGCAAAATCGGCTGAGAAGAGCGAGAGCGGAAATGAAAAACAGAGGCGACTCGTATTTTTTGTTCCCAAAAAATCAGTGATGGCGAAGCGGTGCGAGCACCTGTATATCCGTCCATGTGGCTGAGCTGACGGCTTCCTCCACGGAGGCCTCCACCTGGTCCACCAGAGCCTGGCCCACACAGGCTGCCCTGAGGAACAGCAGCTTGTTGGACTTGAAGCGCTTCCTGATGTAGCCGGTGGGGTCGGGGATGGCCAGTCGGACCAACGCGTCGAACTCTGCAGGAGACGGACATCGGCAGCGTCATTAGGACCGCAGGGCAGACATGCGCCACTGTCTGACAACCGTCCAATCAGAGGCTACCATCTATCATGGCAGTAGGCATCAATAACCTACTTTCATTATGATGATTTAAAAAAAATGACATACCCAGATATCCGTTTTGCTGGAGGAACGAGTCCACCCAGGAGTTCTGCGTTTTGGTGTAAATGTCGGGGATGTACACAGCTTTGTCCTGCCGACCGCCAACCACGCTTCCCTTCAGGCGTCCGGTGTTCACCAGCTCCTCCAGGACAGCTGGCGACGACAAAACCACGAACCAAAATGTCAAGATATCGAGCCCCGTCACCCCCGGTCAAATAAGTAACCCAATCAACCGCTCCTCCTTACAGTACAGGAGATGTTCCTGGAATCCGAACGCTCCGATCATGCTGTTGACGGGCGTCGGCCTGCAGGAAGTCAAACAGGAGGGCACTGAGTGGCACATTCAAAACTAGAACGGGCACTCGGTAGAGCGCATACCTTCGCATATCACAAGAGTGGGCATTGAATTATGAACATTTTGGCATTAGTTGCATGCCAATTGGATAAAAAATGACCGTGCTATGGTAAAAAGAAGATTTTGACCTTTTCATGACCTTGACATTGACCTTTGACCCGATTGATCCCAAAAGCTAATCAAATGGTCCCCGGATAATAACCAATCATCCCACCAAATTTCATGCGATTCGGTTTTATACTTTTTGAGTTATGCGAGTTACACGCATACAAATAAATAAATACCCGGCGATCAAAACATAACCTTCCGCATTTTCAATGCGAAGTTAACAAATACGAGAAGAGCCTCACGCAACATCTTCAGAATCTTATCCTCGTTGTCGGTTTGTTACTCTGCTCATACGTGTGTTCAGGGTCAGATTCACTAAACTCTCTTAACGGGGAACGCTTGTTGTAAACCGCTCAGTTTATTCGTTGCATGTTTGTAAGATGCCCGCGACGAGCAGAAATGACTTTCTTGAAGAAAGCACGAAGAATAAAAAAAATAAACCTGAAACGATCCCGGTTGAATTGAAGTTAATGGGGCCGGCGTTTAACAACAGAAAGTAGACAAACTCGCACACAACTCATGCAGTTTACTCCCAGTCTCATGCTCACTACTTCCCAAACACATGGGTTTTCGCCCCAAAACGCACCTATGCAGGTGCGTTATTGTACCGTGATGTAATTTACCTCCATTCATCAAGGATTTTGTCTGCAAAATTATTTTAGGGTGAACTATTCCTTTAAATCCCAGGTTGCCCCCGAACCTTATTACACTCTACGTTCTCCCACGAGGCCCAATGTGTGAACGGTCTCGGCAAACTCTACCTTGTAATAGCGCTGAACAGCCCTCGGATCCTGGCTTTGTGACGAGAAACAAAAGCCGGAGTGAATATGACCCCTCTGTTGTACTGGTCCATTTCTCCATGGATGAGCGTCCCAAGACGCTTGGAAAGCTCCTGAGATATATTAGAAAAAACAGGCACGCATTCATTTGAGTCAGCGAGCGGCCACACATAAAAGCTGAGGTTATTGGAGGGAGGTTACCAATCAATAGGCTGAATGACAGCAATTCATAACGTGTTGCAAAATTTCTCTCGACTCACCTCGGATAGGAAATCTCCCGGGAGGTCGTAGTTCTTGCACAGTTCTGCAATGCTTATCAAACCGGCTTCCTGCAGCTTGTCGTTCACATCCTCGGCCAATCGGTTCAGGTACGTGCTGCAGAGAAGACGAGACCGCCGACACTTTGAGGCACATTTGTAATTTTGGGCTATGCAAAATGAATTGAATTGAGAAAAAAGTGACAATATTTTCTCAGCATTTGCATTTTGATTTGCTTGTTGCCTTTTTGAATTTAGATCTGCGTACGCTTGGTACTCTATTGATCATACAAGTAAACATTTGTATTCAATTGTGGTTTTTTTCTTATTCATCTGTTGAAATCTTAGATAAGATAACATTAAAATATTGTTAAAGTACCATGGTGTCTTTTCCCCCACTCATCATGTAGGATGCGTTAACTCTTTTATGGACAGACAGTCTCGCATTGCCTTGGTCACTCAGTACTCACTCGTCAATAAGTTGTCCCAGCACAATTTGCACCCCTTTATCCGATTTGGCGATGTCACTCGCTCGATTTTCAACGTGGACCCAATCCACATTGATAATCTGAAAAAGAGGGAGACCGAGACACAATGATGTCAGAGTTGCAGCTTCCTCCAGGTACCACACACACACACACACACACCTCAAGACAACTCTTCCAACTTGCTAATACACACCTGCTGGAGGTCAACGATGTTGACTCGCCCTGTGAAATAGAAAACAATGATGTGTTCACTGTCATCATGCCCAGATCTCAGTGGATAATAGTTCAGATCTATATCAAGCACAAATGGGTATGGCAACAGAGGGACCAGGGAGTGATGCATTCCCATATATGAATGATACCGACCTCCGTGGACGTACAGCTCATCCCGGATCTCCCTGCCGATTTGCCCCGGCGTGATGTACTCCTTCCCGTCCAGCGTGTGCACCACATCGAGCTTCTTGTCCAGGACCAGTTTTGTAATAATCTCAATGCAGTTCCTCTCCGACAGCCTGAAGAAAACGTTAACGTTACTAAAATTCCCCCGCCCCTATTCATTAGATACATTAAGCAAAAGACGGAGGTTAAAATATAAAATAATAAGATGATTCACAGCTGGCTGTAAAGTTAAGCCCTAGCTGGCGTTAGCTTCGTTGCTAACAGCTGTTAGCTTACCTTGGCACCGTGTCCGCAAACTGCGCCCTCTGAAAGTCCGCGGCAAGCCGGCGGATTTCTTCCCAGTCCGCAGCCATTATTACAAGTTTGAAGTGTTTGCGCAACAAACACAGCTGTCGTCAAAGGAGCGAAGTCTGGCTAAACCAGCTAGCGAGACAGCTCTCCTGCTTAGCCACACGTCACGTTTACGGTGACGGACAACCGAGAGCCAGAAGGGACAAATTTCCTCACGCGCGCTGAAACAAATATGTCCTTACGAGTACAACATAGTATTTTTTATTTTGTCCTTTTTATTTTTACATCAACATGTCAGCAACACAGCCTACAGACATTGGATCGCTATTAAATTCAGAGGTAACAGGAAATAATTGAAGCAGACCCTATGAATAAATACAAGTGGATCCAAGTAATAAATCAAAGTTAAAATATTATATTATGAAATAGAAATATATAAACACATATAGACACACGTAGAAAGAAGAAAAAAATGCAGTCTACAATTCTACTTTCAATTCCTTGGCATGAAAACATTTAGGAAATCCCCCTCCTAAAACACTGCATTCCTGCCTTTGCCACACATGTAAAACATAATATCAACGAGCTGCAGTGCCAGCCCGTGACCACTAGGGAGCGGTAGACTACAAGCCATGACATTGCTTCCAGGGAGCTTAACAGATGGCGCTGTGGTGTATGAAGCACGCCATCATGCCGGCAAAGGACCTAGGTAGGAGTGAAATACTCTAATTATGTGTCATATGCACATTCACTGCAGGCTTATATGTAATTAATTGCAAGATGATTTTTCAAAAAGCACAATCTAGATGAGAGAACCGCCCTTGTGTGTGTGTGTGGTAAAAGTGTCTCACAGCCGTGAAGACTTTAATAACTTCTTGAAATGCCCCCCCCCCCTCCCTCATATACATATACATATATATATATATAGTGTGTGTGTGTGTGTGTGTGTGTGTGTGTGTGTATATAGTGTGTCTGTAGCTGGATACTGTATGACATACACACTTTCTATGAGAGTCAAGAAGAAAGGAAATCAGTTGCCTGGGGCCAAGTTTTAGAATGAGAAGAAAAGTTGTAAGTAGATTTGTTCAAACTTTAGGATATATTATATGATGCTTTGCCTTCCAGCTCAGATTTAAATGACCAGTCAAGGTAAAGGAATATTATGAGATTAAAGTAAGTTATGGAAGGGGGGCGGGGGGGGATTTAGCTGGTTTCAGAGGAGTGTGTCGGTGGGAATTGCAGCCTCAATGATAGTATAGAAAACGGCGGAATGGCCCAGTTCGACCTGTTTGAATATTAGATCATTTGTTTTTAACAAAAAGGACAAAATCCCCCTTCTGTTAGGGCCTTTTAATGGAATTCTGCCAAATAGCTTAAAGTATGCCGGACTAATCATTGATCATCCCATTCCAGCAGCCAACGAACATAAACCTGGTCTGTGGGGGGGGCACACACACCTAACTCAGGGGGAAGATGGATGATGTAGGTGAAATTTCTTGATGTTTGTGGCTGCGCGGCAGTACGCATCTGTGAGTCAATTGCCACAGGTTTGTGTCAGCACAGTTATGGGAGGGTTTAATAGTTATATAAAAAGGTAAAAATGAAATCCACCACCGTAGGAAAATATGCACTTTTGTACACTGCTGCAGTTTCTCCGAGGCAGCTGAGAGGGAAATGGGTTTTTAACCCCTTTAGGACCGACATAGAAACAAGCTTTTATTAGCTTTATTGCATTTTGTGCTCGGCAATCTTAAACACTATGGGGGCGATTGCAGCAATGCGTTTACCTTTATTGCTGGGAAACAAATCTTTGAAGGAGTTTGTGAACAATTTTGAATATAACTTTGCTCAGGGATCAGTCATGTATGTAATTAGGCACTTTTAATTAGCTTTTATGGTGTGTGTTTTCTTAACTGTTAATGTTTTCCTGTTGTTATGTACGTTTGCATGTAGGCCTCTCCAGAAAGAGTTTAAACTCTGTGGAATTTACTACGTGTCTCAATGAAATATATATGAATTTCAACAATTTCCCACATGTGCAGAACGATTAAAATAATTAGAAATTTGTAAATTAAAAATAATTGTAAATCAATAAAGTTTCTTGTTTTGTAGTTTAGTTGTAAAGTAGACATGCAAGATGTAAATGTCTTTTTTCTTTGGTAAATGTTTCAAAAGTAACAATTCAGTTTTCAATTCAGTTCATTTGTATAGCCCATTTTCACAAATTACAAATTTGTCTCAGAGTGCTTTACAATCTGTACACATAGACATCCATGTCCCAAAACCTCACATCGGATCAGGAAAAACTCCCAGACAACCCTTGGCGGGGGGAAAAAGGGAAGAAACCTTCAGAAGAGCAACAGAGGAGGATCATAAACTAACCAGTGGTTGTTATATTAGTATACAGTATTTATAGCGATTACATATTATATAACAGCCTATACCATTAGATTATTATTACCAATGCATTGGTGTGTCAACCAGTTCCCTTAAAAATTGTACTCAATTAAAAGCAGATTTACATTTTAGATTTTTTTTACCCTGTCTTGTCTGACGGGCCATTATTTTTCATTCGTCCCATACATACAGGACGACTATGGAAATATGTGATCAGCATTATTACATGTGTATCCTTCAAGTACATTGGGACAATTAAAGGCACTTTAGAAATACATCAAATCCTGCATCTCAATTTAAACTATTATATAACAAACATACAGATTACTGAGATGACTATTTGTGCAGATAATATGTGGAAATGTTGACTAATATTGTAACTCTTTCTTTCTTCCCACCATGTGAACCGTACGTTTCTCGCCGTCATGCTGGTTTTGCAGCAGTGTAACCAGAGTGGCCCCCTTCAAAAGATTGCAGTCAGATTGGATTTATGCACACACCCAACAACCAGATGCTCCATGGTTTGTGTTGCTGTGTGATGGTGCGGGAACCCTGAATGATGTCATTCACGGAGCTGTAATGCTTTAAGAGCATGTTCCAGCCCTGACACTGCAGGCTCTTTATGCATCCGATGAGCTAGAGAGCAGAAACCACTTAAATTAAACAACCTGTTTATATCGCTGGCCCGTCTGCAATGCAGCTCTCGATGACCCTCCGTTAAATCTCAGTGTAAAGTAGCTCCATAACAAGCTAATTGAGTCCTCAAAAAGCTTTGATATTGAGAATTAAACAAATAAAAAAGTGTATTTGATTAGCCGTCTTCTTCATAAAAGTTCCTCAGTTTAATTTCAAACTTCAAAGCTTTCCCTGATAATAATTTAGGTCATATTTCCTCAGTGAATTAGTATGGCGAGGCTGCTTCTTTGAATTATAATGAAGTTGTCCGTAAGTAAACACAATTGTCTCGGCAGCGGCAAACACGTCTCTCCTGCGACGACAAACAGCTGGACTTGGGAAACTGTTGATGGTGTGGAAAATGCGCTTTGAAGATGTCACTGAGCAACAAACAAGATGCTCAGTGAGAAATGTGTTGCATTCAGTAGGATTACACGCCCGAAGGAAACCAGGCTACTGTGAAAACCCACGCACAAGAGCAACCTGGATCAATAATCATATTTCTCCCCAATAGTATACTTTAACCAACCTGTTAATAGACATGGTTTTTGTAGCTGCACTAATCAACACATATTTACTCATGCTTGATCAACCCACAGAGAATTAGACTACCACCTGACTTGTAGTTCCCCTCATCTGTAATTCTGTTACATCTTTCAACTCTTTGGGTTTCGTGACCCGCAACTGGCTAATTTTCCTGGTTCTTATCTGTTTTGTTTCCAGGCAATTCCCTTACTATTGTAAAATTGCGTGCCCAAACAGCAAAACTGCAATTGCTGTTTTAAACACATCGTTTACGTTGTTGATTGAAGAAAAAAAAGTGAGACAAAACTACTGGGTTTAGTTACGTCAATTTAAATAATTCATCATTGACATTTGGATTCTCACAGGAAACCTGTGGAAACCACCGGACGTCCTCCATACACGGACTACTGCAGGCTATGATTACAAAACTATTGGAGAAACAACAACAAATAACATAATCCGATAAAAAATACTTGATAATGCATTTTTGATGTAAGGAAATTAAACTTTGAGCAGAACCAGGTTCTTCCTGCAGCAGAAAACCCCTCTAATAAACCCACCGTGCTGTATACCTGCACAGCACCAAACAGCACAAAGACTAAATTAGCATCTATATGGCTGACCTTTGAGGCCAGATATCTGTTTCTGAGGAGTTGGAGGAGACCAAAACAGAGCTAAGAGGAGAGTGGATAATGGATAAAGTCAGGGGGCCAGAAACTCAACTCAAAATCAATGTTGCGCTGTGAAACCGTTAGCTAACATGTGCACCGCAACAAAGTCATTCGGTGATAATGTGTCAATGTTTACGATTCGTTGTGCCTCTCTCAAATGGCCCAAAAAATACTGCACAAAGTTGAGAGTTACAAGTTAATTGGAATTTAATAAATTAGGTTTTATTTTTGTAGCTTCGGCCATGGATTTTGTTGATACTAGCCAAGTCAAGCTGCAAGCTGTGGGGGAGAATAATAATTTGAACCGTGTGTCGATTCTTTGTTTGTCTCTTTAAAATAATTAGTGCACTCCTTCAAAGTCTGAACTGCTCAGGTTTCCTCACAATGTCGACCGATGGAACCATAAAACAAAGCCCCAAATTGTAATGAACCACAGTTTGCCTTTCGAGTGTAGGTAAACACATAGATTTCCACGGTGTGTCATTTGCTCATTCGACTTCTGAAAGTTCAGCCAACCAAAATCGGACTCAATCTTGCCCCCATCGTTGTGGGCTAAAAATAGAGTTAGCGTGCGGCCGATACTGACACCAGGCAGCTCCAGGTGGATTCTGCCTTCTCGATGGGGTTGACGGCTCAGCTCTCTCTCTCTCTCTGATTCCTCGAGGTGGAGGTGGGTGGTGCTAGCTCCCTGACAGTGATTCTCGCGGATGGGGGTGGTGGCCATGTGTGGGTGGAACTTATTCATTCAGGACAAGTCTATTGGAGAACAGACACAAACTGCATTCATTTCCTGTCAAAGAGAGAGAAAAAAAAGGTGCAGGGACAAACAAGAAGTAAACACATTTTGGAACAATTTAGAGTGTTTCTGTCAAAGTATATTTTCATGAAAGACTGTAGCTCTTACTCGAGTTACATTCCTCTCATGTACGCACTTCAAAAGACAGCAGTGCAAAAATATTTGCTGTCCCACGGCAAAGAGCTCCAGTTCGGTCAGAGTTTAAAATCTATAAAGCATGTTTTAAAAAAAAGCTTCACAGTGCCTTTAACCTCTCGGCTAATTTCACTGATTGCAGTCCAAAAAGGTGTGCCGAGGTCACAGCAAATACAAACACAGCTCTTTTTAGGAGAGACAGTCTGCTGTATACTTAGCTAATTTAACAGTATTTACAATCTTGTGTTGCGTATCTGCCGATTCAGACAGAGCGGTGGAGGTAGAGCAGCGAGCTGGGGGGAGGAGGGGCCGCCACAGAGAGAACGCGTCAGCTGGCCAAGAGGTTATGGTTGTACACGCTGCTGCCAAGTGTAATGAGGGTGCTGCACAATGACACACACACACACACATACACATGCATTTATGCTGTCCTCAATTCCCAACATCGTGGAAATATGTTATTTCATCGGTAGCTATCCAGATTTAAGAACATTCTTCTTTCCTCCTATCACCATTTCACAGTAAATTATCATAGGAAATGAAACCTCAGAAGGACAACAGACGAAGGAAAGCTGGGAAAGGAAAGGGAAATGAAGAAAAGAGAGACAGGGAGAGTCAAATTGAAGGAAAGTATGGGAAAAGAAAGAAAATAAGGATAAAAAAAAGGAAAGGAGAGGTGTTGAGATGTGCTTTGACCATTTCATTCCTGGTTCATAAGAGGACGAGTCTATCATTCTGTCTTGGCAAGGCCAATGTCCTGTGTCCTTGGGCTCCAGATTTCTTGGGATCTGTCATTCTGGGCAAGAGACAAATTCCATCAGCAGATGTCATGGTACTGTTGTGGGTAAGGGACCTAGAATGGTGGGTACATATTATTCTGTTGCACTCACAGCCCACTGGAAGGTGAGCCAAAACCACAGTGATGCATTTACTAGAAGAAGAGGAAGCGGACCGTCCTGAAAAACAACCCAAACAACACGAGTATTACGCCGTCCACTGACCACCAGCTCAGACCACCACTACCAGTACATTACATCTAATAACGATGCAAAGCCGGAGCTAAACCTGGGTTAACTGATAACTAATTGACTTCTAACCCTCTCAAAGGATGCCTTGGCTCAAAATTTCATTTGAAAAAAGACCAAAGTACACACACTGACATTATTCTGATGACACGTTCTCCTCTTTTAGTTTTGGAGCAACAAAAAATGAGAGAGACGAAAAGTGCAGTTTATATACACATGGCGTGCTCCCCAGATTGCTTATCCTCATGACATCAACTGTATGTCATGACTGTAGAAAGATGGCCGCCAAAGTGAAGCCAAAACAACTCCGTCGCCTTCTGGTGGCTGGCTGCAGTTTAGGTCATAAAACCCTGCCCCCTCTTCCTGTTAGCAAATGAGACATGCATGATGGGCCAAAGAAAAAAAATAAGAGTGCCTCGAAAGAAGGTAGAGAAAGTAAGATACATAGCGGGCATCCAATGTACAAAGACTGAGCCCTTTACCGCCTTGGCCAAGGTTGAACTCCAACCCACGGCCCTTTGCAGCATGTTGTCCCCTCCCTCCCGCCTTTCCTTTCTTATATCCGTCTATTCAATAAAGGCAATTAAAATGAAAAAAAAGCCAAAAAATTATAATCTGAAATACATTTTTACCAAACAAAGTTATTCTCATCACCTGGGGCATTTTAAGGGGTTAATTATTTCGATAAGTGTGGTTTTAATTAGTCATTTGTTCTTCTACGAAAAGCAACAACCACCTTGATTCAATACAGTTTACTTTATATAGTCCAATATTACAAGTTACAAATTTGCCTCAGTGGGCTTTACAATCTGTATACATACGACATCCCTGTCCCAGGACCTCACATCGGATTCATGCGAGAATATGTCCATATCGCACACGCGAACGTGCGTGAATACATGAATATATTCAGATATATCACGGCTGGCTGTGGTGCCTGGATAGCAACAGGAGCTCAGTGAATGTAACTGTGATTTGGGAGCGCATACTGTCGAGTGTCTCTACAGCACACTGGGCTCTGGGTTTCTTTTAAACCTTTTGTTCCCCCTTCTGCTAATGATAGTTTGGAATTAAAGCTGAAAGCTAGATCCACCTCTTCTCGCCTGCTCCCCCATGCTGCTGTTGTAATTGATCTTCCCCTCCAGGATCAATTAACTTGTCTCGGAGAACTGATCAACCTCTCCCATGATTTGGAGCAACTCCACGTTTATATATTGCTTAAATAATACCAGGTTCACAAAGGTTGGTTTAATAAATTAGCAATTCAAGGGAAACCACTAACTCCAGCACCTCCATTGATCTCCTTCTGTACTAGTTTATATGAACAGAGTCTTACCCACCAAGGAAAGTAGTGGCTAAAGGTCCTCAGCAGTACACCGCCTCACACATGATTAATGTGAGTATATGGTGATACTTTTTTAAATTTTTTTAGATCTTTCATATCATTTTCCTCCAGAGACACAAAGCAATTAGAATATCCAACGGCAACAGCATAAAGGCTAATGCCTGCGGTTATGGGAACCAAAGTGACTTTCCCAATACAAGATAGTTAAGTAATAGAGGGATTGATCTTCTGACTTTTTGTGTTTGTACGAGTCAGTGTTATTCTCACTTTTTCAGAGTTTCCAGACCTCATTGCAGAGGCCTCCACCGCTTCGTAAAGGTTATTTAATATTCTGTTAATTCGCACGAGGACTTCAGTGTCTGTTTCTCTGTGAGCTCGGGTCACGGTGACGAATGGTGTCAAATCTCAGAACACGCCTTTAAAAAATAAATATGCCATTGTCTGAAAACGTGGAACGGTTGACTTTTCTTTTTTTTCTTTTTCTTTATTTCACACTTGACATGTTCTCAGTCAATTACAACTGATGCCTGAAGATGACCTCCAGTAACCCACATGACCTCAGTGAAGGTCTTCCATTTTTCTTTTCACATTGTTGAATATTGTCTGAGAATTATTTCCTGTGAATACTGATATCATTATGATTTCATGCAGCCTTTCTCACTCCCAACTCGTCAGCATTTAATGTTTTCTTCAGGCAGTACTTTTCTACGAGGGAGCCCACTTTTAAAAACTATTACGACCCAATTAACAATAGGCCTCATCTATACATAAGCAATTTTGTGGGTAAATGAACGGTCCTGACCATTTCCTCTGCCATTTCCCCATTGCCTTGTTATCTTGAATGTTATTAGCCATTTCCAAGAGATAAATGTTTGAAAACCCCACATTTTATTGAAAACATATACATAAATACTTTATAAATGAGACCGAATAAATGCATTAAGGCCGAGGTTAACAAGTTTTCATTCTATTAATTTCTCATTCCTATCATCAGTAAAACAAAGAGAGTATGTGAGACTTTAATATTATAATCAATTTCATGAGTAGGCTCCAATTATCAGCCTGGTATGAACATTCAGGCATGCTGCAGATATAAATGTTAAATAAAAGACAATGGAAGAATATCAGCAAATGTGTTTAATGACCTTAATAGAATCAGTCTTTAGGAATTACAGTTTAGGATATGAAATAAAATTACAATTGACCATTACACAAACCCACTAATGACAGTAATGATCTAGAATCTATTGAAAATCAACATATTGCCACCCATTAATTTTGCCATTAAATAAACTCACATTTATCTTGAAATGTAAGATGTTTTTGAGCAATAAAAACCTCATGGCATTTAACAGATAGCACCAAACCCAATCGTGAACATTTTAAGGTATTCTTTATCGTCTCAACTTTTCTAAAATTCTAAACTAAAAATCTATTACAAACCATTCATCAATATAATTTATATCTCCAATAAAATCACATGGTTGCATTTATGTAAATACAGAATGAGAGATCCTGTCTCATAGTTTGAACAGTAATTTCACCCTCTTTTTACAAAAGAAAATCCGCCTGGCAACCATTTTATAAAAAATCCCGCCCTTATTTGCTGACATGCCTTCCAATATTCCTGTGGCTCTCTAGTAATAGCACACCAAGTATTATCTTACTTTATAAATGCAAGATTTTCCACCCATCCAGCAGATTCATTCATTTGCTCATCACCTCTAGGGTATGCAGTCATTCCATCATTGGGGAAATGCAAAGCATGAACTTACAAAAGGTTGTGTTTCCCACACAGACGGGAATCTGAGATGGTAGTTATCTTTTCATAGGCTGACAGGAGAGAAAACACAACCCACGCTCTGAGGTTTAACCCCTCTCAAACTCCTAAATCTCTGGAGAACAGCCAGTGTGATAACAGGGTACACCCACTTTTTATTGGCTCACAATTTACTGCGGGGATGGGATGAATCTGGGCACAGGCACTCATCAATAGCACTCCGTGGACAGCAGGGCTCCTCACAACCTTGTCTAAAGTCGGCAGATTGTTTGTATTTTCCAGTTTATTTAACCTTTTATAGAATGAGGTAGACCCGCAGAGATTTTCCTTTTTGTCACGCTGCCTTGAAAGCCACATCAAATCTGGAAGCGCTGCAACTTAATCAAGACCAGAGTGTGTTTCTCTCAAGATACACTATAGTGGCTTTTAGCTTTGGGGCCTTAAAGGTTTTAGGATTCCGTCCCTTTTTTTGTGTGATATACAGGTCGAGATGTGCACCTTGGATTACAGTCACTGGAATCCGTTTCTTTGTGGCAATTTATTGAGGACAAGACTTTTTAGATATTCCTCTGGCATCGCCAGTGATGGCACTATCGCATCTGACCTGGCATGTCAACGCTTTTCGTTAGCTACTCGCTCAAGGATTCTCTTGACTGGCCATGTGGACAGCTTGAAAGACTCTGTCCGCATCTACTTCCTTAACAGACATCCACATTTTCTTACCTGTTAAGGTGGCAGTGCACACCCTTAGCTTAAACCATGACAACTTGTCATATGGTTCCCTGGCTCGAGAGTATGGATGGATTACTGATGGGTCTACTGGGCTCACGCCCAGGGGCCCAAGGCTTTAGGGGGCTCTTGGACCCTTTAGTGACTGTTAACATTTCCTGCTGAACAGTCAAACAACGTCAGTCTCTTTGGGATGTGCCACAAATATGACCCGAAGAGACACAAAACAACCATATATACAGAAACATAAAGACACGAAGGGGCAACAAAGTGACAACTATAAAGAGATACAAAGTGACGCAAAATGGCTTCAAAGAGAGAAAAAAAACAAATCCAGAAAGATCCAAAAGGATGAGATATAAACAACTGCAACGTTACACCAAACAACTACCAAAATAACAGAATTACTACAAGGAGACAAGAAAAATGATTACAAAGAAATGCAAAATGACCACAATAGAAGGCGGCCACAAATTGACAACTATAAAGAGATATAAAACAACTACAAAGAGAAGCACAATGGCTTCAAGGACAGAACAAACTAGAGAGATGCAAAAGGATGAATCACAACTACAGAGACGACGTACAACTACGAAGGCACAGTTACACGAACGACAAAGAACAAAGAAATGTAAAATGACCACAATAGGTTGCCAACTTGCTACGGAGACACAAAGACCAAAAACAACTGCAATGAGATGGAGAATTATTAGAAAGGGATGCAAAATGACCACAACAGGACGCAACACAACTACGGAGACACACAGCAGCAATAAAAAAGAACCCTTCTGCCTAAGCGGTCTCATAATCTGTCCATGTTGAGTGTTGTCTTTGGGTCTCGAAAAGCAAGACTGGACCGTCTTCTCACAGCCTGTGAAAAGAGAAAAGAAGTTGGTGTTCATGCTGCATGATTACCTCATGAATCATTTACATTGTGGAAAAGGAAACAGAGAGAGAATTGATAGAAAACTAACATAGTCTGCACAGGTCAAATTTTCCACGTATAATTAGAGCTGTGAATCAATACCTGTAATTACCCTCAACGTGCTGCTCTTGACTTCTCGCCCTGCAGTGAAAAGGGAATCAGTCCTTTTCAAGCTTTTGTTTTGCACCGCGACGGATTGGTAACGAAATACACACAGGAATGTGTTGCGTTGCAGAGCCCTCAACGAATGAAGGGTCAAATTCCTAATTTCAGGATTATTTTGAAAAGGCCGTTATATTGTTTTCCCTGTGAAGTTCTGACATCTGAACTCATACCCGCTTATGGTAATGTGAATCCAAAGTCGCAGTGTTCAGAATGAGTGGGTTATGCTTAGAGGACCTTTCCCCCCTCATGGTCGAGGGAAAAGAGCACGTTCACATGGAGCCATGCTTTACTTACAGTATTTCTGACGCTTGGAGCTGCAGGCTAACCATCTGCAATGGAAGGGTTCAGCTCACAGAAGCACTTTGTTCCTCCGCAACCCTTGTATCAATACATAAAAATGTGGCAATACTTTCAGGCTTCATGTTTATGCATGACTGCGCCTTAGCTAAGATCTTTTTTGCATGGCGAGAAAAGCTTGCGGTTCAAGAGTCTGTAAATAGTCTCTTAGCTAGCCTGTGTGGGAGGACTGGTGCAGGTCGGTGAACCCCAAAAGAATGTTGAGCTACACTAAATGTCGTGCCGGTACACCTGAATCGCATTAAACCCATTATCTTTGGTCATCCGCTCGGCCTGTATCTATTTTTCATAGCTGGTACATCAGAGGATGGACTGGAAATGTATCTGCCGCTTATTGTGAAGTACAGGAGCTTATTGAGCGTCATGTTTTTCAATGTTAGGATTATTGTGAGGTGGACGGTTGTGGAAATCTGTTGGATAATACCTGGAGGTTTTAACATTGATTTTCAATCCCGCAGAAGTTTACTGGCCGCGAATTGTTTTTGTTTTTAGCCCAGTGGAAAGAGCACTTAATGGCACTTACAAATCATTAAATGCCGAGCCCAACCGTAACCCCTTTTTCTTTTTTTTAAAGCTGCACTATAATCGATATTTTTGAAATTGGCTCAATTGTATCGGTGCGATGTGAAAGTTTTCATGCGTAGTGACGATACCATACAGAGTGATCCCCCGACTCAGCAGTTTCCCTCGGAGCTAGCTTTTTAGCTTATTTCAGAGTAAATTGTGCTTTCATTAACTTTGTTTTCAGCCCAACAGGGAGCTGTTTTTTCAGAATAAAAGCTTTGATGAACTCTATCTTTTCAGCACCAAACCACAAACACAGTGAGCGACATAGTGGAGCATTTAAAAGCTAAAGATGCAGAGATTTTTCAAATGTAATGCCCCGGCCTACTGGGGAAACCTGCCTTGGCATTACAAATGAGATTCCACCATCAACAAAAGATTTTCAACACTCAAATTATTAATTAGTCACAACTTTTTTCGGGACACTTAAGCTCCAGGGTGGGCAAGCAGCAAATTAACAAACACAATGGAACTAAATCAATTCAACTTATAATTACCTCCCCATAACATGAAACTCCAATACACAAAACTTGTAAAATGAACAATCATATACAAATGCAACCCAGCCCTATGGATCCCAGGGCTTGGTACATACGCCAGAAGACTTTAATACAATATTTTAACTAATGTGAACATCAGCATGCGGGCTGGCTGTTGTCCACATTAGTGAATAGAGAGTGAAGAGAAGGTAGTTGGAGAGAGAAGAGCCCAAAGAGGCCGGCCCACCCACTTCAGATGGGGCCAACGCACACCTCCCACTCTGTGAGAGCTAAAGTTGTCAATTGAAACCAAACTTCTTTCAGTTTAAAAAAGGAAACCTTTTTTGTTAAATTTCGGGAAAAAAGGATTGTCTCGGTTTGAAATAAGTACGTTTTTAAAGTAACGTACGTACGATTAGTTCGTAAGTCGGTTTAGTACACAAGCTAGGCAACAAAAGTACGGTAGAATATAGTCCTGTGTTTGTTGACCCATCCATTCCTAACCACCTCATTACTGTGGACTGTGGCTCTTAATAATTGGTCGTTCGACTACCTCCTTTGCTCCCGTCGTAATCACTCTGTCCACTAGAGGCCGCCGTCGTCTATCTCGTGTATTAGTATCGGTGAACAACCACGTGAATAGATAATCACGGCTGTCTGAACCCTATTAGTAGGTGTTGCAGGCCTCTTCTAACCCATATCTACTGGGCTGATAACGCCCATGTAATTGTCTGGTAACATTCAAAGCGGGCGGAGCCTATCAGACACATGATGTATGGACTGCTGTCGGGATGAACATTTCAACAGATACAACATTATCCATCCCCCGGTTTACGTTACTGCATGGAGAAGCTCACGCTGTCTAACCAAGCGAGGGGCGACATTTTTGAAGAGGTCAAAGAGTTTCGCTTTCACTTAACAGCTGAGATTAATTCAGCCTCTCAAGCGGCCCGGCCTCCACGTAATGTTTGTTGAACTAAAAGTCAGCCGGCTCTTTAACTCCCCTCCAACTACAATCGCTTCTCTCACCCCCAAACCCCGAGATTACCTGCAACCTAAGCCTAATGCTGCTCCTTTTTCACCGTTAACCCTCAGGCGACACGCACAATAAGCTCTGTGATTTCTGTTATTGCGGGTGCGATTGGACCACACACACACACACACACACAGACACACACACACTGCAGAGTCAAACTGCACACGCTGCTGCACACGCGCGCTCGCAAGGCCGAGGGGTTTGACTTTACACTCCGCAGTTCAGGTGGGGCTGGAGGTCCACAAAGGGAGTGTGACGAGTTCATTTAGATTTATTAAAAAGGAAGAAGGAGAAGAAGAAGAAGAAGAAGAAGAAGAAGAAGAAGAAGAAGAAGAAGAAGAAGAGAGCTCTAGAGTGAGGGATAAAGGGATGTGGTCCCTGCGGTGGCCTGCATCTTCCACTGGATTTACATGAAGGTCTTGCGTATCAAACGTCATGGATGCCCTCTTTAAAATATTGAAATGCAGCTTGCTACAAGCTCCATCACTACTTCTATCAAAGAGGGAGAGGGAATGCGGGAAGAGAGGTTATTTTTTTCTTTCTGGTCAGATCGCCTGTTCAGCCTCCTGCCACGCGGCCCTGACACAGAGCATCCCTCCCTTATCTCCCAGGAGTCCACCATGCTGACAAGCAGTAGCTGAAATAAGCACGACAGTGTTGAGAGAGACGCCCCCCGCCCCCTCCTTTAAAAAAAGGGGCTGCTCCGTCCACACTGTGTGGAGAGGGAAAAAAACTGCTGCCGTGGCATTTTGATTGGTAACAGGCACACGGCGCTCTAATATAGAGAGGGAACGTGTCATAATATAGAGAGGGAACGTGATTGACGTTGTTTGACGACCGCGTGGGGCATGAAAAGTAATCCTGCTAGTTCTGTTTACCAGTTTATTTGGACGTCTTTGTGTGAAGAAAAGTGGTGTGTGTGTGTGTGTGTCCCAGGTGCTCCACCGTGTGGGTTGTGGATTCTTTCAGACCTCACATATGCTCAGAGTAAAGCGCGATAAATCAAATTAAAAAGTAATACTTCTGCGGCGTTTGCAGGCAGAGCAATCTCGAGCATGTATCATTAGCACAGATTGCCCATTCATCACGCGGCGGTGCAGGTTGAACAGCATTGTCAAGTACGACAAATATCAGGTGAGGAGTGAAGTTAGACGGAGGCCTTTGCTAATGAACATACATTTAGAAAAATAGATGGGCCTTGGATGACTCTCCGGATTATTACTACAGTCTGAATGGCTGTTTGGCCATTCATCACGATGATTAATCAACTGCAATTAACTTTAAAAGGGAGAGCGTATTCTTTTATGGCGCGCTAACTCATTTTCCTTAATGCTGGGAATGTTAATGATAAACTCGTCCCTAATTGTTTCTATTTTTCTTTCTGTGTCTCACAGGATTTTAAATGCCACCGTGTGAAGTTTCATTCATTATTTCTTTGCCATACAGGGGAATACAAATGCTGTTGTTTTGCTGCAGTGGGCCAGGGATCGGTTCTACCAAAGATGTGAAAATCATAATAAAAATAATAATAAAATGCTGTTTGAGAAATCTCGTAGATGTCAACAGGTCAACAAAATATGCAAATGTGACCATGACCTTTTAACCTTACTGTGGCCAAGTAGGGGCGTTTTCTTGTTTTAAGGCTGGGAGAAATCCTTTGTTTATCAGTCAACATGTTACAGGAGTCACAGGACTCTGTTTACTGATTGGCTGCAGAATTAGAAGCTCGGAAGCTTTCCATCTCCTCGGCTTCGATCCAAAAATGTAAAGCTATGTGACATGTGAGAGGGACATATTCTGATTCATCAATTTAAAGGGATATTCCGGTGTTTGATCAAACATTCACGATCTCCAGAACACAGTGACATTTTATACAGTGTACTTACTGCGTGGAACTAGAAATGTTCGTTTCATTGAGTGTCATCATCACTGAAGTCTTTTTCTTCACGTTCAGGTCGTGTTTTCATCCATTTCTGCTTAATTGATAAACGTCCGAAGATATATTTAGAACGTGTTGTTTCGTCTCTCTGGCCTTGCTGATATATATTTTTTCCATCTCCCCGTTGAAAGCTGCGCTCCCCTTCGACCCGGGTTGCTGCCCTTCAGGGTATACGCACCTTGAGCAGAGGGGCAGCGGTTATTCAAGTTTAATTGAGGTAATATATTATTGATTTCTTTCCCCTTTCCTCACAGGCTGCATGGCTTCGGGCGTTCGAGTGCCTGACCAGCCGGTGACACGCAGGCCTCGGTGCACCAGGAGCCGTGGATCATTGCTAATGACCCCGCTAATTATCTGCACCATAAACATCATCTGGTCATTCTTCACCTCGCACAAGCCTAGCGGACATTGGCTTAGCCCGCTATCGATATCCGAGAGGTGTTACGGGAGTTCAGACGCTGGAGAACAATCCCGAAAGGGATTTTTCTCTTAACACATTTTGCTCAGTGGGTTTTTTGGACCAGCACCTTCTAAATCAAGTTTGAATATCCAGAGAGATGGTTGCGTGAGTGAATAAAAGGAACCAGGCTTTAATTTATGCTCAATGATATCCCAGGAAATAATCGACCTTCAGTGTGAAATGAGAAGGGCTGGCGGCAGCCATTTATCAAACCCAAGTGAAGGGCATCCCCCCCTAGACTCTTTAGTCTGGGGGGTCTTAGGTTTAATTGACCTCTTCCGGTGAAGTTTAATAACATAAAAATAGTCTCTAAATCTGTAAATGAACTTTTATGACTACAGAGACGTAAACCAATAGTAACAAGGGTAGGGTATTGGGTATTTTATACATTAAGACATAATTCAAATAGAATTGTAGAAAATAAAATCGGAAAACAAGAACTATGCAAAAAGTAATGATGTTTATGGACACCTTCAATATAATGCTGGACAGGGGAATTCATTTTGTACTTTTCTACAACATTCATATTTCATGGGATGACTGCGGAAAACACTCCCTGGACCGAAGACGGATTTTAAGAACTGCTTTATTCATATTTTTCATTTCCATAATGTCCGTGCTCCGAGTCTGCTGGGTTTGATTCTGCCACAACAGAGCGTGTCAGAAGAAGTCTGTTCAGCGGCCAACTCTTCTGATTCCAACGCTCCTCACCAGCTCATGAATGCAGCGCGGATCAGGAGAACACTTTTCTAATGAGCCTGCTCTACTACAGTGAGTTCATTTTGAGGTGAATGTAATAAAATAGATTACGGATTATGCAGTTCCGGTACGTTTCAATGCTCTGGAATGTGGTTAATGCATCGCAGTGAAATAAAAAACAATCTGCACAGTGGAAGAAAAACAATCACATTATTTAGTTAAGTAAAAAGAACCCCACAGTGGAAAAAGATTCCACAACAGTGCAATGTGTTCATCAGAAATTGTATTAGTATAAAGTACCCTAAAACTCCACAAGAACCACAGTTGTTGTTACACATATTTATCACATCATGGAAGTTACCAATACCTTTTACTTTACTCATTCAGCAGTTAGAGTTCACAATTTGGATGGCAACAAACACAAGACTTTCACTGTATGTCGCGTGTGGAACCAAGTCGTCATTATGACTTATTTTAGCTTTGTTTTGTTACATAACTGATGTAAGTATTTCACAGTTACATAACCACGTTAATAATGTGGTCTATCTTTTTTTAGTTTTGTAATACATATTTATTTGAACTCAACCGCTATATTTTCTTCCGCCTATCCAAGTACTTTTGTTTTGTTTTGTTTTTAGTAAGTACACCAGGTACAAACTGTATGTTTCCTGGATAAAGAAGTTACATTTTAAAAGACACTTTCCATCTCACAAGTGGAAACTGGCACGCAAGCCACTGACTATAATGGGGATAATTGATGAATTGAAAATGAGAATTCTCTGTGGGTTTGTTGCTACAAATGACCCCTTTCACTTTCACACAGTCATTTGTCTAAAAATATTCATTAGTGCAGCTTTAAGTATACATTTTGAATAATGATGTATTCAGTTCGGCAGCCTATTTCCATTCATGAAAACATTGAAACGGCTGTTCGGGGTAAAATGTGTTTACTATTTTGTAAAATGGTCAAGTCTAACAGTAATCAATTTTTTTCTGGAATAAAAAACAAGACAGTCACTTAGTGATTATTTTCTAATCAGTAGTTTTGTCAGAGCTTTGGATAGCTCCACTGATTCTCTGCCTGCATGCCCGTGGCATGGGCAAGTCTTTGAGCAGCTACAATTAGAAGCAGATTGAGATTTCTATTTCAACATCCGAGGGGGGATCAGCTGGCTCTGAGGAGCACTGAAAACCAGAGAGCCTTTGTTGGCCAACTGCAGTCTGCCTGCATCTGAAGCTAGTCCACTGGGGACCCTAATCATAGCTGCAAACTCTGAAATAAGGGTCAGGAAATGTGAAGAATTCAGAAGGGGCCTTGGATAGAAGGCACTGAAGTATAAATTCCGTAGATGTCTCAATCCAAGACGCCTTTCAGAGCTCTTTCTCTGAGGAATGTCGACAGTGAAGCGCCTACAAAGGACGAGGAGATAGATGAAAACGTGTTTCCCTGAAGAGAGTCCTTTTCTATTCAATACCAATGATGTAGCTATACTTGAGTGAAAAACATTATTTAGGTGACTCCGATATGAGAACGCTCTCTGACTTACCAGTTTCTTGTTTCGCTTCGAGCTGATGTGGGATATCTGTGATTTGATGGAGCAATGATGGAATGTTACTCAGCACAATTACTGTGAGTGTGTACTTTGAGGTGCTTGTACACCACTTAAAGTAACATTATGCAACAATTGTACCTTAAAATAACAGCTTGAAAAAAATTGTGCCGCTACAATGACTTTTAATATGGCGATTTGCGGCTCCGCCATTGCCATAGGGGGTCTGTGGGGAAATAACTCCGCTATGTAGGATTCTGGGGCCGCCCGATCCGGGGCGGATGTACTTCGACCTGCTTTCTGGCAGTGATTACGCAATGTCATAGTGCCAGTCCACGCTCGCAGCTACAGTATAAGGGTGAAGCAAGCGAAGTCTCTTGTAATGAATTACACGTTCCAATGTAAATTATGAATATGTAGCTTTTTGGTGTTGTCAACAATATTGTATTCGATCACACGTACTCCACATTCAAACATTTAGAAAACAACGTATATAGGCTGAAAACGCGATCGGTATTTCATCTAAACTAAATGTTGTCATTCTTTTGGTTATGTTAGCATTCATCTCCGATATCACAATGAATAAAACTATGCAGTCATATTTATGTAAAATCTTTGAATATTCTTACCTTATCGGTTGATATCATTTCTTGGTTTCTGACTTCGTCTGGTCATCAATACAAGTGTATGCGAGGCTGCATCTATCGTAACTGGGTATTTACGACACTGAAGTAAACGGTAAATACTGAAGGGGGTATTTACGACACTGAAGTAAACGTTAAATACCTCCAAAACTGAAGGGGGCGCTAAAAGGGAAAAACTCCATAATGGGGCTTTAAGTGTTCATAGTATTTGCCACGTTATACTTCCAAGCCACAACATCTCAGAGGGAAATAATGTACTTTCTCCCTTTTACTATATTTATCTTAAAAAAGCTTTACAATTTAAAGATTGCCCCCACAAGGGGAGGTTGCTGAGCCGGCTAGCTAACGGTGCTACAGCTCGAACATTGCTTACTACCATAGTTGACATAACATTTATTAATATTATTCAGAGCGATATTAATGCCACGAATATCACAGAGAGCTAATTTAGAGCTTGCAATTTACACATTTTACATTATTAATAGAGCAAATAGATCAAATAATAAAGTATGATACATTATTACAGGTAAAGATACCCACCACTATATAAAGTATTTAAAACGAGCACAACCTTTGCTAGCTGCAACATTAAAGTAATCAACGCATCGTATAATGTAGTATTATATACAGTATATATGATTTGGAAATGGGCCTTTCTCATTTGACTTTTTAAGTATATTTTCATGCTTTTACTGAAAAACGGATGTAAAATAAGGTTCACACAATGATGAGGTTATACATAGCAAATCAATCTATAAAGGACTTAATTTAAGCTCTGGGGAATGACATGAGACGTCGATAGAAACATTTTAAAGACAGTTCTGTGATGCTACCACATGCTTACAGTTTCTCCAACTTTAATCAGTGGTGCGTGAGTTTTCACCAGACCATGAATTCCCTAAATAAATCTTACGGTGAGTGGAAGGGAAATGAGCAGCTTGTCACTGTACAATCAACTGTTCTTACTTTGACTTTCAGAAACACAGAAAACAATTCAATCCTGTCAAGCCTGTCTGCACAATATATACTTTCCCCCTCTCAATGCCACCTGTTCTCACTCACAACTCATCAAATAGAAACGCTTGGTCAGTTCGCCCTCTTGACATCGACTCACCTCGGAACCCTTTAACGTCCAAAACTACAACGTGAAGCCATCCGTGACGCTGAGAGCAGCTGACATGGAATGAAGAGCAAAAAAGTCTGCAGAGGGAAGGTGGGATGAGTTAAACAAACACCGGACTCTCACCCAGGAGACCCGTGTCCATGTCATGAATCCATACGTGACACCTTTAAAATGAGGATTTCATCTTAAGAAACTGGAGGGCACAGCTCGTCTTGCTTCCTGTTATCAAACCAAGAGCACTCACACAGTCAATGAAGTTGCGGTCTTAATTGTGTCAGATGAGTTACGCTGTTTTCACTTCATGAATATATATGTTATCCACATGAGAAGTTGTTGAGCGCAGAAGCATAGATGTAAAACAATTTACCCCAATCAAGGGAGCTTCAGTCTGATTGTTTTTTATATCAAATAATCTGCACACCCGATGTACACGATGGACTGCTGTGTGCTTTATTGCGCGGCCAGCTGCTGGAACCAGCTGCTCAGCTGGTTGGATGTCCCGAGAATGAACAACACACTCGCTCCGACTTTATCCGGCCACTTACTGCCGCCGCTAAAATGCGTTTACGCTCAGAGATGGGGAGTGGCGCTTCGAGAGTTTACAATGTTTACTCAGGGAATAAATCAAAGGAAAAATCAAGTAATTTTCTCATTGACTTTTAATACAATCTGGCCTCTCTTTTGCAATCGGAGGAGACGCCTCCTGTCGGCCAGTTGAGTGAATGCAAGTCGAAGATACTTCTCGAGTGACTTCACTTTCTAAATTCGTTTGTTTTACGAATTGTGCATTAGATTCCACACAACATTTTTCTGACATGTACATCACCTGACCTTCATTTCATTGGTCGGTCAACCTCGCGTCCACTTAATCTCCAACTCACAGGGTTCACTATACATGCCATTCAGCTCTTGAGGTGCAGGCGGGTGGGCACGGGGGGCTGAGACGACTTGTTGCTTCGTCCGGCAGATTGCCGGCTCCTCCGCTGCCAGCCTCTCATCGGAAATGAATGATTACCAGGCGGCTGTCGCGCCTCGTCCAAAAAAGCCCTTAAAGCTGCAGTCTGCTTGATTCTGGAGTCTGCCGGGTGTAAATCTGTTTTGTCTGCTCGATAGGGTGCTGCTCGGGGGGGGGCTCGCCCGTCAATGCAGCTCACCCACCCCCCAACACGATGTGCCGCTACACCGGAAGAAAATCCCCCCCCCCTCCCCCCCAGTGAGTTAGCCATGTCCCTCCATGACACGACAGCTCCAAAGAGCAACTAGCGCAAAAGCCACAACTTCACTGTGACCATGGCAACGGAGTTAGAATGAGCACAGCGGGGGTTTTGCTGTCAAAATGTGCGCCTGAAGAGGACGGGCGGAGAGGGAGCTACGCTGAGCGGGGACGTGGAGGAATAATGCAGACGAGGACTTCTTTCATAACACTGGCAGAATGTGTGGGGGCTGACGAACACCCTCAAACTACACTACCGATGACCGGAATTTCAACCCTCGTTGAAACGTATTCACCGCTGCAGAATTATTCCCTCTGTGACAAATCCATACTGATGTGACACATATCAACGGTTAAAAAAAAGAAGAAAAAAAAGTTCCTAAGCAACTTTTCTGCATACTCACATTTTGAGTTTCCAGTCACCGTGTTGTTTTACTGTAACATTCCTGTCACATCTTAAGTGTTTCTCGCTCCCGTTTCGCAAACAGCCCCCACCCTCCTCCGTCGCCTCGGAGTTGGCACACGTTGAAGGTCAAAAGGTCACAGGGGTAAAAGTCGGTCACATCAACATGGTTTATAAAAAACAGCCGTATCGAAGAATTCTTTTGATGTCTGGAAGTGTATTCAGAGCGCGACTATATTCCTGACACACATTTTAGGAGAGCATCGCCCCCGGGTCCAGCACTATGAAATTGACATTAATAAGAATTGAGCAAGGGGAGGAAGATGGTGCCTCTCAACTTTCCTTGACTCCTTCTTCCAAGATGCAGCTCCGGACACGACTGTGCTGTGCTTTATGAGAGTCACCTATTTTAAGCACTATGCAGTAGATCTAGTTACGTAATGTAGTTGGACTCACATTTTTATTGCCAAATGTTAGCAATGCTGTCGGATGCTTTGGTTCAGAGGTATCTCAAAGCATCCATAATTTAGTGTAAATATTCATAATCCTCGGGGGGGATTATGCCTATTGATTTTGACCGCTTCGACTTGTTATATGTAAGGATGTTCTGAAACTGGGCACTTCGCAAATGATGGAAAACAGGCTTCCGGACGCGCAAATTAAGTTATCAACATTTAATGGCAGGAAGTGTAAAACAAACATTCAAGGCCTCACGATCGTGATCTTCATCGGCTCCCGGCTCCTCCGCCCCCCTCAGCCTTCCGGCGTCGGGGTACCTGTAGAAGAGACACGCTATCTCTAATCCACAGAGTCTTAGACTCAAAATCAGCCAATCCTCACTCTCAAAGGTGAGTCCAGCCTTTAACACCTTGTGATTGGTTCAAAGTCCCGCTAGAACAATGGAGGGGTCGCATGTCACTGGACCCCGGGTCAAAACGTCACTTCCGGTCAAGTCGCTAAACAAGTATTTTCACAATAAGAGTCCCATCTATTATTGTCCGCATTAAAGTCACTTTCACAATAAAAGTCGTCTTGTTATTGTAAGTCACTTCACGGAATTCAACCGGCTTTGTCAATCTATAATACTAACATACAGTCACTCTCATGCAACATACATTAATTCTTGCCATTTACATTTGCATAGAGTAAACATTACCCCTGTGCTTCATAATACATTAATAACAATATCAATATTCTCCCTAATATTTTCTATTATAATATCTTTCTATATGTATTAATTTAAAGCATAAGACCTCTGCACATGTTATCAAAATAAACTATTACAACCTAACATATACTATCAGGTTCAAATGTACAATTGAGCATCATTTTGGGCGGAGATAAATGATGTAATCTCGGATTAGTAATGGTCCGATTTTCTTGACCTCTCCGCATTTCTCACGAGGAATATTATATATCATATTCAGTCATCACTGGATGACGATATTGACCTGCCTTCAACCTTTGCATGAGGTTGGTGTGAGTTTACTCACGGTTACACACATGCACAAGTTGTTCTTTAGACATTTGAGAGCTGTGCGGGTTTATATAAGATCTATACAAATACATTTATTTATTACTTAAAATAATAAAAAAATGTATACTTAAAAACTTGGGGGCTGTTAATCGACACTGATCTCCCATCATGCAATGCACAAGGGAACTGAAGAGCTGCTCACAGACTCATAACAAGTTGGAAAATGGTAGAGAGAAAGTTCCAGAAAGATCTCGGAAGACAAAAACCTCTTGCTTTCTGTTTATTGAATATCATGGCCATCAGTGCACATGTTGCATCAATTATCGTGTTCGTACAAAATAACAAAGTTCAGCGATTCCTTTTATATACTATCTGCATAATATTAGTATATTATGAAAACGATGTATGACACGTAGGCGAAACCAACTCTGCTTTGGCAGTGAAACAGTTGTTGCCAGTGGTTCTCAAACTTTTTTCTTGTCAAGGAGCCCGGGAATGTTACACATAAGGTCACGGACGACTTACACGTTTGAAATCGTCAAGGTAATTTTGGCAAATGAGCGGCTTAAAAAGAAAAAATTCAGACATTTGAAGCGGGAACGCAATCGCCAGAAGTACAAAGCTCACGTGATTGGCCGTCAGCGAACGCCACCAGGGTCACATGAGCGTATAAACACACCAAGGCCGTAAAGGCTGTAAAGGCTGACGTGTCTGCGTGATGACGTCTCATGTAGCAACTTGATAGCAATCGCTTTTTTTTCCCCGTTTCAAAATTCACGATGGAGGTATTTACCGACGTGTTTTATTATATCGCCTCGGAGACGAGTGGAACAGAAGGCGCAAAAGTGCGAACTCATTTTTCCCGAACTTAAAAGGAACAGACCGGGGGTTGAAACTGTGTGCCGGACGGTTTCACCGACCTTACATCATGCTGCTGCATTTGCAACGTCACCAGATGCCAAAGACAGACGTACGTACCAAAGTACCGCATCACGGGTAATCGCATTGGCATTCATCGCCACAGAGTCATTTCTAAGGCCTCACTCGGTGGAGCTCCACCTGCTGTGACACCACGCAGCTAATATTCCCTGTCAGTTTTCACATCCCCGCAAGTGGCTCACACCCGCCCACACTGGACTATCTTTGGTTTAAATTTCTGCACTAATCTCTCTCCGCATTATGCAAGCCCTGCTGCTCACTTACCCAAGACTATCCCAGGGAGCTTTGCTTTAACGAGATAATCATACTGACGATCAGATTGACATTTCAGACACTCGCTCCACTCCTCCCATCAATAGGGAACGCTACTTCTATCTCTAGATCCATATTAGACTTGGCAGATTATCATTTAGAGCAATTCACACTCCATTGTGAACTACTCGCAGATCATTTTTTGCATTCAAGGTTGCTGCCGGTCTCGGAGTAAGATTAACACACATATAATTTCAATTCAATTAATTTCTCTTTTTAATCCCACTGAGGGCCAACGATACAGAGATCCTCCATTACTCTCCCTTATTGTCAGTTCCTTGGTGGCGACGGCTTAGGAAGCAAATCCAATTATTTGACTTAATATTCACTTTAGTGTGCCAGGGATCCTGTCTGGATGTCATTGCTTGGTCATTTTTTTGGAGAAAAGCTGCTGGAAAGAATCAATTTCTTTGTTTCTACGGCCGGCTTGTACTTGAAAATGGACGAAGGGCCAGAGTGTCTCTTTGATCAAGGACCTGACAATGTGGCAATTTGATTTCCCTTTTTTTCCCTAGTATCGAAAGAGCCATTTTCAAGGCAAACTTTTCCGATTTTTCTTAATTTGATAACTTCCGACCAGCCACAGCAGAAAATAACAAAAGCATGCAGCCAGAGTGGAGAAACACAAATGGAGTTCTGTTCACATTTTGTTATGGCATTAATAAAGGCGGGATGCAATCAATTCATAATGCACATGAGGATGACTATATCAAATGCACTCAGCTGTGGGGGAGTATAACTGTCACCGCTAATGAGGTGTTAACAGGGTTAGGGCTCGTTGGTTACAAGGTCGGAAATCCTTCACGCCGTGACTAACTCTGGCTGGTGATTTGCTGACTTGTGAAATGCAGTAACAGCATAGTATATGAGTTTCATCTCATTATACAATCTGTAACTGACACGTAGCCAACACTCTGAACCCGTTTACGTTCCCTTTATGGGTCTTGGGCAGTTTGCATAGAACGGGACCGCAACCGCCCCGCAAAGAGTGGCTCATTCGGCTGAACATGCATCAGGCGGGGCTCGACGCAGCAGAAAGGATATTTACCCCAGGCGCTACAAGAATAATTATATCTCTTGTTTATGGATGTGTTGCTTGTCCACATTACACACACACACACACACACAGTAGACGTTTTCTTAGGTTCCATATTCTCCAGATTTACATACATTTCCTGGACCCTTACCCTAACCTTATCATACCACATACACAGCAGATATTCCTTGCTTTTTACAGTACACAAAACAAAAAATAGATAGATTGGAATAATTTTGACACTCGGCATGTGAAAGGGACGATCTTTAACCCAGAAGTCTTAGATTATTGGTGGCATTGGGTGATAATTCTGTTCATCACTGCGAGTGACCCCTTTGACATGACACAGAGTCATTTGATCAATTGTAAAGTGGCATGAAATTTACTGCTGGTGAAATTACTTCTTTATTTTCTTCCTTTGGGTCACAATACATTAATTAAACTGATAAACTATCACCACCATACGAGTTTTAGCCTCATACGGGTCCATTAAACTATTCAACTTTCTTAGAAGTATAAATGCGCATCTGTCCGTAAGAAGATCCCTAGCCAAGTTTCCATTCAAACGTAAAACAAAACTGCGATTCCTTTTATTCTTTTCAAAATAAAAGTCAGATTTATCTATGCGAGATGAAGTGTATTAAAGCCTCTAAGAATTCTTCAAACAATACGATATCAAAAGGCATACATCAAAACCAATAGTCCAAATCAAAACCAGGCAATCAACCCAAAACAATGAACCTGCCATGGGATTATTTACAGTTATAATAAAAACATTGAATCTCCATCTCGTGGTAACAATGTGTGTTTTTTTAGGCGGGTTTCAAAACAGAATGTGCAGGAAAGTCAGATATGTGAAACTTTAATTATGTCCAAAGCAACCATATCCACATATATGTAGAGATTAATGTATTAAAAAACCCACATGCTGGGCGTTCTCACACATTATATGGTGACCCCACAGCAGAACTAGCAAGGTGCCCTTCGGTATCCATGGTGACAGATGTTTCCAGCTTATGGTTGGAGAGTGTAGCCACGCAGTGCAGTAATTAATACCCTCCCTGTCGGGGCGGTCGGTAAATCAACACGCATTATTTCGTAGTGTCACTTCTATACTTTCTTTTATTGCATAACAGCAACAGAAACATAAATGAAACTCATCTTAAACAGAAAAACCTTGCTTTGTCTTAACCCTTGTGTTGCCTTCGGGTCATTTTGACCCGATTCAATATTTAACCCTCCTGTCGCCTTCGGGTCAATTTGACCCGATTCAATGTTTAATGTCGGTGTTTGGGGGGTGGGGGTGGTGGCTGCAACGGACATGGGGCATGGTTGTTCGATCCCCCTCCCCCTCTAGTTGCAAGTCAAGTCAAGTGTTGAGGAGCTGCCCACCCCCCCCAGTTGCTTCCCCGGGCGCGCCACTGCTCATAATAACTATATAACTAAGGATGGCAATGAGAAGATTTCCCTTGGGGATTAATAAAAGTGTATATTCTTATTCTTATTCTTTCGGGAGTCAACAAACAAACATAAAGTACCTCACACTTAAACTTGGAAAACAATATTAATTCTAATAATTTTCTGGAGATTTTAATAGCTGGGGTCATATTGACCTCAAGGGTAAAATATGTTAGTAAATATAAAGGTAACAGGAGGGTTAAACATTGAATCGGGTCATATTGACCCGAAGGCGACAGGAGGGTGAAACATTGAATCGGGTCAAATTGACCCGAAGGCAACACAAGGGTTAAATGCGGTTGAAAAATAGTTTGCCCTTCAAACACACCTGGATGTAGTCTGGTGACGTCTACATATAGATGTAATGCCCACTGACATCGTCATCATACTCAGCAATATGTCAACATGATCAACAGTTTTCCAGCATCATTTGATCTATGGGCAGTAGCATGATTATAATGTACCCACATGGATGAGATAAACACAAGTCAGTGTAATGGCTTCACCACTCCCCCCTGATGATGTGGAGTCCCCCTCCACTGCTTCATATAGACTCCATGTGGAGGTGACACTGTAGTGGCATGCTAACGCGTATACACATTGTTTGTAAAAGGGCCTTTTAAGTGATACTGCATCTTAAGACACTCCTGCATTGGCTCAGTTGACTGACACCAATAGAGGTCCACTTGGTTAAAACCTGTTGAGAAGTGTGTCCCGGAGCCAGTGTTTGACCCAGACTGGTCTTCAGCTCTGCTCTCCCTGCGTGGTGGTTTGTCAGTTGTCAGTTGTTATCAAGCCACACAGCCCACCCACCACATCCCCAGAATGAGAGCGGGACCTTCAGACGCGTGTGACAGCATATTGACAGCAACAGCTACTCACTTCCATTAGCTGATAGCAGCCAGTCGAGTGGCTGGTTTGGCTGCTGAAGTTGGAAGCAATCAGATTGTGGCGACACAGCCATTTCCCGAAGCTTGATTTTTTTTTTTTGTCGGAGCATGAATCTGTTTGCCGTGCATGGTGTCAGGAGATTACAGACACTCCCAGACTGACGTGGGCAGCCAGCCTTTTAATAGCTCGCAAGGCCTTTAATTTATTGACAGAGATAAAATGCTCAGGCGTGCACTTGCAATCATTCACATAAACACACATAATAGATAAGCATGCAGTCACGCGCACACATTACACATATTGAGTGTAAAAGAGCATGCAATACAAATAATTTGAAATGAGAGCAGAAGCAGAACTTCTAACATTTATAACATTTTTAAATCGGTGCCAGAAATCACAACGTGGAATCATCTTTTAAACATTTGGCACTATTTTCTGAAACTTAGGTTTTAAGTAGCTCTCAACGTGGGTTGATAAATCACTGACTCAGGCTTTATGGATCTTGTGTATATAATTAAAAAACTACTTTTTTTGTGGGGTTGGCAGGTTGTAAAAAAAAAATCTATCTGTTCAGTCATCAATAGTCATTTGCAATGGCTTAATGAGAAACACACTAATTCATCAAAGATTCAAGTCTGTCAAGTCAAAAATTATGATAACTCACTATTATTATTATAAGGGTCACAGGTTTGTCACTTTCTAATAGGTCCATGAAAGACGTTAGTGAGTCGTTTGCAGTTCTAACGTTGTTTTTCTGACACACTATCCCCACCTGGCAACCCAAAGGTTGTCTTTAGTAATTGCTTTTAACTGATCGATAGAGTATTTGCTTAATAATGATGAAACATCTACTCTTGATTAGAACCATGTAAACCAGGGCTCTCAAGTCTCATGCATTTCGGTCTTATCTCACGCACTCCCGCCACACATCGAATTCCTCACGCTGAAAAAACCTCGGCTATTTAATGCTTGAATGCAGGGGTGCTCAATACGCCGATCGATTGTTCCGCTGCAGAGCTCCGACGCCGGTCTGCGCGCATTGGGATGGAGCAAAAAATAGTATGGAGCAAAAAAATAGTCACTAGCACCCCCCCGTCAACAACAACTCTTTTCGACTCGATGCCGGCGCGCGCAACGGTCAGCTGTATCGGGTGCTGATGGAAATCTCACGCTTGCCTGTCTTCAAAACTTGAGAGCCCTGTGTAAACTATTGAAAACATGCCTTCCTAGAGAGTAATATTTTAGTTTTGCAAGATCAAAATGTGGTTCTTGTCTGAGAGTTGTTGTTGTTTTGACTTCACGTCTCATGGGGTCATCGGACTCTATGAGACGACATAGATCCTATCTGCCTGATGGATCATCGAGGTCTGGGTCGTGGAATTCCTGCTACCGACTACGCCACTGCCCTGTTGAGACTCCGCCCACTGTTGAGACTCCGCCCACTCCTCCTCTCTACCGCCATCTGCCTGATGGATCGTGGAGGTCTCCATCGTGGAATATGCCTACTATGAACTATTCATACATTCTGTCACATTCATTGAATGTATTTAAACTCTAAATCTGTCCTTCTGTACACATGACATCTATTGCACCTGTCCATCCTGGAGAGGGATCCTCCTCTGTTGCTCTCCTGAAGGTTTCTTCCTTTTTTTCTCCCTGAAGGGTTATTTGGGAGTTTTTCCTGATCCGATCTGAGGTTTTGGGATAGGGATGTCTATGTGTACAGATTGTAAAGCACTCCGAGACAAATTTGTAATTTGTGAAATTGGGCTATACAAATAAACTGAATTGAATTGAAATTGTTTTCCAAAATGGGAATTTTTACCTGGTGATGGGGCTATTGGAAAAGTCTGGGATCACCAAAGTTAATTCTCAGGGGAACATGAATATCTAACATTTTCTGACAATGAATGCAATCTTTGTCCTATGTCGAATTTTTTTAAAACAATTATGAGGCGCTAGAGAAAAAGTCAGGGGATCTCGAAAGTCATTATGATTAATCCTCTAAAAACCCTCACATGTTTGTGCCAGATTTCATTTTAATGCGTCTAATAGCTGTTGACCTTTTTCACTGTAGAGCCAACAGACTTCGCCCTATTGCCACACTAAGTGCAGCCTGAATTATATCAAAGCAAAAACACATTTCAATAGCAAAAAAAAAAGAGTATACAAATATAATTTCATGTTGTGCTGACACCATTTTTCCTTGCAAACAGAATTAAATGACCAACTTTTGCCAGTGATGTCCTCAATTTGTGTCGTGTTTTCTTTGATCATCACAGAGAGCATATCAAAAGACTTCAAACAATACACACAACTTGTTTCAATTTCCCAAAATGTCACTTACACTCTGATTGCTAAACACAGCGGTCGCAGGCAGCATGGTGCCCGAGAGGTAACCGCTGCATGCTCACAGTAAGGTCCCTTTATTTTAATCTTGGCCCCGGTCTTTCCACTGTGGTTTCTTTTGCATGTTCTGGCTGTGTTTGTTCCAGTTCCCGACCACACCAAAAGACGCTGCATGTTTCATGTTTCCTCTGGTTGTCAAATCTCTCTGAAATGATCTTAAGCATTGGGACTGAAAGGCAAAACACCACATTTTTTATTTGACGCAGAAAAGCCACATGGTCTGAGGTGACAAAAGATGCGTGACAAGAGGTGTATTGAGGTGTAACACGAGTGGAAATACTGAGTAAGTATGTCACAAAAACAAATCCATAACAGACAGACAACCACACAAATCCAATGAAAAGTATGTCTGTCCTCTTAGTCCTTTCTAACTGCTCAAGCCTGTTTGTGGCTCTCAGGCCCACTGGAGTAAATCTTCTAGCTACAGTATGTAGGACAAAGACCTGCCTATTCTATTCAGTATATTGCTTTTCTTTCCTCTTGAAACTGTGATATGAACTACCATTGAGCACGGCATAGGGGTTCTGCTCTTCATACATGAATTATTGAGTCATCCAAATTAAAATGCAGGTGATTCAACATGAGTCTGGATTCTGTTGTTCTTTGAAGTTGCTTGAAATAAATCTGGAACTGTTGTCAGAGCAACAAGACCTTCCACTAAAACCTGCATCTAATTGGCAGTGAGCTCAATCATGACCAAGGCCTTCCAGGTTTTCCATTGGTGAGAATTATCCGTTGACTAAAACACTTCAATTCTGATGAATGAATCCACGGCAGCCATTGGAGGGTCTCACAAATCACGGACCAAAAGTTTGTGGTAAGGCCACATTCATTGTTAACAGTGCTGAAAGTGTGGGAACAGTGGAAACAGTGTAGAGCCCAATGTAGAATAAATGAACTGCGGTAAGAATGCAGCGACACGCAGACAATTAAATTCATGTCCATAAATCTATTGCGCCGATGCATGCTGGGAGGGTTCTCAACATATATACTACATAAACTGCATGATGCACAACCCAGCCTGTCATAGTTTCAAGAATCCACTCATTTTCCCTTCATTTAGCTGGATTAACCTGATCAATTAGCCCGAGACCAGCACATTAGTCTGAATTAGTTCTTCATTGCCGAGCAGAAAGGCTGAAAGATCTTTTTATTTTGGACAAAACGACACAGACAAATTACAAATATCTGTTTTTAATAGACTTTTTTCTTGGGATTTGTTAAAAAAAATCTTTTTGGTGTAATGTCTTTAAACACACATCACAGATAGGTCAAGTAAGACTGGGCCGATTCTATTTGAAAAAAAGTGGACTCTAGCTTTACACTATAAGATAGTGTGCTGATATTAGATGATGCCCTCACCATGACACATGCGATCAATCACAGGCGGCAAAGTATGAAATTTACCAGACTGCCTTATGTCTACCCACTGGCTAAGGTCACCAATATGCCACGTGAAGCAGTGAATACAGAGGAAAGGTGAAAGAGTCCTGGTGTCTGTAGGTCCGAATTGAACAGACACCCGCTGTGTGTTGACGGGAAATACTTTAATTTGTTCTCATTGTGCAGCTAAAACCTCTCCCTGCGGATAGAACTGATTATGGCAGTGGTATTACTCAGTGTGAATTAGCAGCAGGTAGATATTTAGATACTGTACTACTTAGTGTTTGCTTCACTAGTCGAATCTTACCAGCCTCGACCCTGTATCGTATTGTTTGGCCTCACTGCGTGGAGGCACCCACTCAATGGGAGCTTGGCTTTTGAACAGCCCTCTAAGGTTGCCTTGGGGGGAGTTGGGGGCGGGAAGGGGGGGGGGGGGTAACAATGGTTAGCAGGTGGCGGCCTCTCTCAAGGGTTTAAGGCTTACCTCCAACCAAAACAGCTACTTAACCCCAGCGTCTCCGGATGAGAGCAATTGTAAGCAGCTTGCTCTATTGGATGAAGTGATGGTTGAGAGGGGCTGTGGTGCCAGGCTAAGCAGTTGGCCAAGTCGATTGTGTCTGGCTCAAGAATATGTATCTTTTTTTTGGGGAATGCAGTATTCCGTTTGTTCGAGTAGATTGTGAATGATGCTTGTGAATGGAATTATTTTGAATGGCTATTGGTTCTTCAGTGCTTTGTTGTGGTTGTTAGGGGAACAATTAACCGCCCTTTCTCCAAACTGCCTGTTAATCAAGCGCTTCTCAAGACCAAAGAGGGCAGTAGTGGCCCAGAGACTGAACCAACCGGTTCTCACCAAAAGACAGCGCTTGGTCAAAAGCCATTGGCGTCTGATACCGACCCACGGGAAGCACCCTTTGTATGGGACGCATCCAGTGCCCGGTGCATCCCATAGAGATGCTAAAGGCTGCTTTAATGGAGAGAGCAACGGTTGTAGCAATTTTTTTCTTTTTCTTTGTGCTGGATGAAGCGAACAAACATTGGACTTTCACACAAGAGATGTCCAAGTCCCATGTGATAATGAAAGTCAACGTTGGCTTCTCACGTGACTCCGTTCGCCAGTCAAGACAAAGACATGACCGTTGATTGTAGAACACAGTGAAGGAATACTTCATGTTCACACACATTCAAGATATGGACAATTCCAGTTAAGCAAATTTAAGCAAAGGTATGGAATGAAGCAAAAAATAATAATTATGTGCATTTCCTTTAACTAATTTGGAACAAATAAACTCAGCTTTAGTGTAGTTTGGTCAGAAGTTAGTCCTGTAATCCATCAATAGACAGAGGAGAAGAAGAAGCAGCTTGAAAACTGGAAGCAGAACTAGCCGCCATAGCCATCGAACCCATATAGAATGGAAACATTAATAGAGGTCTTTCGTAACGTGGGGCAGGTTTTAATTGTTCTTTCATGTAAGCGAGTGTTGGCCATGTTCTATTTTTTTCCGAAGACAATATGAATATCTATCCGGGGAAAACGCAGACAGCAGAAACAGTCGATCAGTCATGTGAGTTGAATGTTTGCTGTGTCAGGATTTATTCAGCATCGGCATTTCCATGTCCCATTAGGTACATTAACTCTTCTTCCAGAAAGGCAAAAACCACCTCAAGCAATGTTACTGCCAGTGATGGTACAAGCTTTGCTTACGATGATGCTGTCTGTGAAAAGGTCCTGCAGTGTTTGTTCTCTCTAAGGAAGATTCTTTTTTAAGGTGAGCAATTCTCTGACAAATTAGGGTTTTATTGACTAACTGCTGTAGTTGCCTCAGTCTGTCAACTAAAATCAGTTTGTGGACAGCAAGGCGATAGCGGTGCAGTACTGTGACCATCTTCAGGATATCCATTATAAAAAAGTTATCATCAGCATCATAACTGTCCTGTTCACCCACTTCATAAATGGTTTGCTTCCATCACTGCAGGCTCAAAACAAAGACTCTCCTAAACACTCTCTTTGATTGCTGTAGAGTGGATCGCTTGAGAGACTTGCACTTTATTTAGCAGCACATATTATGAATATTATGACACGAGAGGGTGGAGCAGAACTGGATTTTTTTAGACCATCAAAATGTTACTTCTAACTTGAACTGAAAACGGGCTGTGAAAAAGTAAACGTTGGAAGACGTTCAAAGAGCGGACGATGCTGTGCTAGTGACCTGTCAATCACAAAGAAGCCCCGCCCTAAAGCATCCCCGGCTTAATGCTCTCTCTCACTCTGAATTGGACCATGATTTATGAAATAAACATCATGCATTTATTGAATAAGACGTGATTAAGATCATGATCTCATGTTTACTGAGGGAATAAATCATAGACTTCTATACCATCAGACTTCTTGTAACAAGTGGAGTCTGTGCCACTGCGAGTGGACGGAGTACTTTGAACTACACCCTGACTTTTACACCAACTCCAACAGAGTGAGACGTCTCCTCCCGAGCTGGCTGTGTTACGTGAACTCCAGGAGTCCTTCTCCAAATAAAATGGTCAACCATATTATATGAATTGTTTAAGCTTTTACTTGCTATAGTTTTGGACCAGAACATCAACATTTGAATCAAGTCTCTCATATCTATTTAAAGTGCCTGTTACATATTTAATCATCGTTGGTGAATGAATATCTCCAATAATAGAAGGATTTAGGGAAAGGGCGAAAAACGTTATTGGGACATATACATTTCGGAGATATAATCTGTTAAAAAATGCAATTCATAAAAAATCAAATGTTGAAATGTGATGTATAAATAGCGAGTAGAATGAAATACGCAAGCAAAGTACAAGTATGTATTTACCACTACACGCAACTCTTGTTGCAGGTCATACAATGTGTGTGTGTGTGTGTGTGTGTGTGTGTGTGACATGGATTCAGCTGGCTTCGGGTGTTCTATATTGCCTCTCGCTCCAGGGGGTCCCCGGTGTGACACGCTGGCTGCATGGATCCCGTCCCCTCTGCAGCGGTGTCAATATCAATAAAGATGGAAAAATCTATCAGCATCAATCTAATGTTGCCGAGCAGTCCGAGCCTTTGATATCATCAGAATCCTTTTTGGTTGAAAATGAGAAAGTAGCTGAACCTGCTCCCGCCAGATTAGCTTTTCCTTGAGGCACTCATCCAAGAGTAGATATCCCCCCCCCCCCCAAAAGAAAATCACTCGTTGTAGTATGCAATTTTAATTAATTTTTGGTAGGAAAGCTAATTAGCTCCATGTTATTTCCTTTGTGATTGTGCAATCAGAAGTGTAATTTGAGTGATGAATATCTGGAAATGTGGTCTCAAAAGCACTTTGGTAATAAAAGCTTTCTGTTGGGATCAGTAAAAAAAGAAGAAGAAAAAACAACACCCAAACTCAGTGCCATAATACACAAGAAAAAACTGAATATATTAAACACGAATAGAGTTTTTGAAAACGTTTTTTTTTTAACTTAAAGCTTCATCCCCGCCGGCGGGGCAATTTTCTTTGGTGGGAACAGCATCTCGGAGTGGAAGTGGATCAAACTGTGAGCAGAGTGCAGCAGAGTCCTTCGCTGCAGCGCTGACCCGGCACAGTACCTGCTGCTGCTGCTGGATGTCACGTTTCATAACCTCTCTATCAGCTGCAGTTATGCCTGAGGCACAAATGAGCTGAACTGGCTGCTCCGGTCCCGGCGGCTCCAGATTTGACTAATTGTAAGTGTTCACGTCTGTGTTACTGACTTAAATATGAAATCAAAGTACTTTGCATACTCTGTTAACTGATGTTGTCGTTGATTGACATTTGGTTCGTGGAAAGTTACCGTTGAATTAATTTTGGAAGGAATACACCTAACCCCCTGTAGCAGGGGTCTCAATACTTAAATGATGTGGGGGCTTGAACATTGGTTAGGGGACACTCATTCCTGCACCACTCCTCAGGTTTCCGCCAGTTATATAGTTTCTTTTAAAAAATAAACTTACGTAGCATGCAGAAACTGTATGGTTCCTGCAGCAAAACTACTTAGTTAGGGTCTTCAAATATTGAAGGTAATAACTGTGTTTTGTAAAATTGCTATGCTTGCTACGCAGCTTGCGTCAGTAAAGTCCTGAAGTTACCTAATAAAACCACAGCAATATGACTCAACGTTGGTTTGGAACATGAGCTGTGGTCGGATGTTAGTTTGTTCTAACAGATAATGATGCTGGTGGGTTTACATCGGAGTTGTTTCAATCAGGAGTGAGATCGGGTCAGCACAGTTTGAAATCATTAGGCCGAAACCGTTTTTACTCCTTTTAAAAGATAAAAAAAATGTAAGTTTACACTCAAAGTGTTCCTTGTTGTCTCATGCAGGTTTGTCACCAGGTAGCTGGGATGAAAGGTGAATATAACTAACTCAATAGCCCATGCTAAACTTTAAATTGCATTATTTTATGTGTTAGAAATACAGCTTTATCTGATTTTATCATTAAACTAATGACTACAGGGGACTACAGATGCAAATTAGCTGAAGCTACACTCTGGTACGGTGCATCGAATGGTGACATTTATGTTTTAACTGTACATGGTCCTTTTTAAATAAAGATAATAATACAAATAAAAACAAAAAATATTTTTATTTACTAAAAGTATGTTTGCCGAAGGCATCTCGACACGTCTGGGTCCGACCCTGACGACACACACACACACACACACAGGCTTTACTCTGGAGAATCAAACAGACGACAACTCTTTTGACCATGTGGACAGTGTGTGTTTTCAGCAGACCGGGAGTGTGTGTGTGTGTGAGTGTGTGTGTGTGTGTGTGTGGGGGGGGGGGGGGGTCCGGGACAGGCAGCCTGGTCCACAACCCTCTCCCTATTATCGACTGGCAGCAGGGTGTCTTTATCTCTTGCCATGCGCCACACTCTGGCAGGCCGGTTGCTCTGGCTCTGCATCACAGCCTCGCATCTTTTGGAAAGAGCTCCACCGCTCCCGTGTAGCGCTGAACTTCTGACCCCCTTTCTGTCTCGGAGACGGGTTCATCGCTCTGTAATCCCCTAAATCCTTTTTTTTATTATTTAAATGATGTCAAAAAACTAAAACAGGTACAGCCTTTTCCCTCCTTCCGCTGCCAAGCTCATCTCCATAACAGAGAGACATCATGTTCTGTGAAAGAGAGAGAGCGAGAGAGAGAGAGAGAGAGAGAGAGAGAGGACTCAAATTTGAGCCATCTCTACTTCCCCATCTGTCTCATTCGTCCCGTGTGTGTATTCTAAGCCTGTTTCCTCATGTAAATCAGCGAGAACTGGGCGGAGCAGGATGCAGCTGAACGAGCGACCGGCACCGACTCTAATCGAGTCCCAGGAAAGGACTGGGACTGAACCTGAGAGGCCAATGGAAGGTTTTGAGACTCCTGCGTGGGACGAGGCGTCCTCGTTCCAATTCATAATCAGAAGATAAAAAGAAAAAAGAAAAAAGAAAGAACATAAATCCACTCGTGCGTTACACTCTCCTCTCTCTTTAAAGATGCAAACATTTTTCAACTTCTGACTTTGCGAGTGATGTTTATTTCGCTCCCGTCGTGTATATATATATATATACATATTTTTTAGGATCGCTTTCAGAGTTTTTTTTGGGAAGGCAGAAAAAGAGATTATGATGACTCCTCTGAGAACTGTCCTTCTTGGCAAACTTCTCTAACCCCCCCCCCCCCCCCTCCTCTAGCATCCAGACATCCTCCTGATTGGGCTGTCAGACTTTCTCGCCCAGACATCTCAATTTGTAAACATCTGAGAACATTTCCATCTCCCGCTGTGTCACTCTCTCAACAGACGCTGCGAACGAAAGAGCCGCAACGCTGTACGCCGTCGGATTGGGAGCGCACCCGGCCTCGGATCTTTGCGACGCCCGCAAATGGAAATTCGCAAAAGACCCGATCGAAAGTCCTCCCTCGCTCCTCAGCGTTATCTGCCGGCTGATTGCAGTTTGTGGCGCCTCATGGAAAATTGAGATTTAACTGCAATTAGTGCCTTTTTTGTAGTTGCGGTCAGCTGTGACATGCAGCCTCTGGAAGCGTTGCCCTAATTAGCAGCTACTGCACATACAGCGGTCATGGACCCAATGGTGGACGGGCTGCTGCCCTACATTCTTGTCTTGTATACATCAATGCTTCCCGTGGAGAGAGTGAGAGAGAGTGCACTTGTGTGTGTGTGTGTGTGTGTGTGTGTGTGTGTGTGTTCTGTATCGGAGAGCCTGAGGAGACACACACCGACATCGTCAGCTCTTCCTATGTTAATGAGCCTCTTTGCAAAAACATAATTAATTGAATTAATATAAATTATAAGTGTCTTTGGGGAGAGTTGGTGTCAACCGAAGCGCATTTGTCAAAAGTGGTGTACACTCAAATAATATCAAACGTATCCGCCGTTTGTCAAATAATATCAAACAAACAAGAAAATAATCGGTCGTACTTTCCTCATCGATGCGTTATGATTCACATATGTTGTGCTCTGCGGCACCGAGGCGTTTATGAGCACAATGAAGTTGAATGAGCCCGTCGAACCCGAGTTAGGTCGATATGGCCCGGGCCCCGAATCCTGAATCGACTCGGCAGGTCCGGTTCTGACGGGCTTCTGGCTCCCGCCGACTGTCACCCCTCATCACCGACACATCGGCCGGAGTTCAGATGGCTTTATCTTTGATAAAGAGGTTATTATAACTTTATTTATATAGCACCTTTAAAAACAATGTTTACAAAGTGCTCCACAGAGAGTCAAAGCAAAATAAGTGGAAAAGCAAGAAACTAATATTATATTTAAAAGTGTATTTTAAAATTAAAAATAAAATGGAAAATACAAAATAAATAAATTAAAAACCAAATAAATTAAAAACAGACAACTAAATTAGAGGAACCAAAGTTCTGCATAAAAAGACTAGATCACTTAAAAGCTGTTCTATAAAAATGGGTTTTAAGAAGTGATGGAGTGATGTTAAGGACTTGGGACTGGACTGACTCAGTGCGTTTACATGATGGTATAATTCGAATCTTGCTTTAGTCGGACTATGCTATCTTTTGGGGGATCAGCTGTTATCCCAATATACATGGCAGTGAGTAATTCGAATCATTGGCCGAAAGCATGTCATATCCGATACGATAGGTGGCGCTGTTTTCATTACAACTCGTGGTGATACAGCCATTTCCGCTTGACCTCTTCACCACCACCAACAACAACCAACAACAACAACATCAACATTTCGAGAAAGATGGCGAACAGAGAGCAAGGCGCTACATCCTCTACTATTCTTGCATGATGTTAATAGGAGTACAGCGAATGCAAATGGCGCTATTGGCGTTGTTTGTTTGTTTTCTGCCGGCCAGGCTCCCGGCAGTGACAACTTATCGTTTCTTTCGACTTCCGGGTCACGACATGGGAGGGAGGGAGGAAGGAGGGCGGCGGGATCTCAAGCATGCGCAAAGACGCAAAGTCCAGTTCCTAATCCAATTCACCGTTACATGCCGCGATAGTAGAATTATCAACCGGATCGGATCGAGTTATCCAGGGGTGTTAATCGGATCGTAGTCGGACCGCACATAGTCGAACAAAGGTGTTTACATGAAACGGATCATTCGATTTCAGTCCGACTAAGCCAGTTATTCGAATGCATGTAAACACGGTCACTGGGACTTAACTAACCTGACTTGGGACTTGCCCGTTTTGACTTGGACTTAACTTGGGACTTGATAACTTGTGACTTTAAAAACAATGACTTGGAAATAGGGAAAAGAGCAGTGTGATCTTCCCTTTTTAAGTCACATGCTTTGTCGGTACATCCATCCCGACCTCTACCGACATAGTTCACACTAATCACATCACCGTACTACTATCGCCTTTTATAGGAACAAGATATATGCTGTCGTTTGTCTCGTGAGGACAGTTCATTTGATCACCATGACAAGGCCTGTGTCCTCACTTGTAGATACGATGGATACATTAACTAGAGAGGTTTGGTTGGTTGTAGTAACCGCTTTGGGCAGTTGTATGGTCCAGAACAGCTACAAATGAACCTTGGGTTGAGATTGTTTCACCATATGTTGTTCCGGAGGTCAAGAATGAGCTTTCAATTGCAGCTTTGAAGCCAACATGGATGGGAAGTCTCTCAAGTGCTCAGAGGAATGGACCAATTGACAACAGCAGTTTATTGGGCTATTTCTTCCAGCTATTCTCTCGTGCTACTTGAGATGTTTGGATCCTGAAGTCGAGATCTTGTGTGAGGGAGTAGAGTTTCATCAAATGTTACCTTTTGTATAAAGTGACTAATCTGGTTAATCCCTCTGTCGGAACGCCCTTTATAGTGGGTAAAGTGGATTTAGAGGGAGAAGAGGCAGCCTGCTCTTCGTGGGAAAAACTCTTTGGCAGAACTCTGAGCACTCACGTAAGAGTGCAGTGATGAAATAGGATGTGCTTGGCTGAAGCATACTTCCAAGGAGATTCTCTTTAAGGGTTGGTGTTTATGAAGAGTTTCAAATAGAGGTTCAAAATTGAGGTTTTACATGATTGCCATATTTCAGATACTGAGGAGTAAACATAAAGCGAATATTGTTTCCCCAAGACGGCATACTATTACAATGTGCTTCTACTTTGCTCCTGCTTTTGGACCCCGGCCATATTTTCTTAAAAATTTCGAAGGTTTGCATACAAATACAAAACAGAGTGTATCTCCTCTACCACCATTTTAATAATTTTGGTTATAATAAAAGGAAACACTGTGTATACTTCAGATGTGTAAGTATCAGCCTATATAAGATAAAATTAAGATGGCACACAGCACAAATTAAAAAAGTTTCAGGTTTGCCTTGTAAGAAGCACTTAATATTAGTATTATAAGGATTATCTCTTTTGAATGATGCAGCTGAAATGTTTAAATATATTTAATATATGAAGAGCTGCTCTGTAAAGTTTGACTTTGAAAAAGTGAAGCAGAACTAAATTAGACTATATATCACTTTCATATTACCAATGGGCTTCCATTTTTATATTTTATATAACCATATCTCTATATTTACCTATTCAGAAAACACCACAAAGCAACTGAATGTTGAATAAAAATGGAACATATTTTATTTTAACAAACTGTAAACATTTCCAACAATAAGAAATGTTACAAAAAAACTGTTAAAATTGGGGGAAAAACAATAAACTATTTACACAGTTCTCCATTATGCCTTTACGATCTGTACACATCACTGGAGTTATGAATGTGCATTGATGTTGCATAGGCCCGGAAAAATGGAAAGTGAGCTGAAATAAGGCTAGTCCCCAACAAATGCACTATTTCATCCCGTTATGTTATTCAATGACAAGCTGCTGGAGGAAATGAAGGAAAATATAGGACACCGGCAGCATTCCTCATCTAATGACAAACAAATGAGGAGGACATGTTCATTGTTCATTTGTCGCTAAATGGATTGGAAGGATCTGAACTGAAGAATGCGTTTGAAAGAACCCACAGTACATGCCAAATAATTACTAATTTTCACTTCTGAATAATGGACAAGATCCAGTGTTACAATGATAAAACAGCTCTGATCTCATAAATGGTTCCTTGTGATCTGAAGTTGAATATCAGATTTTCTATTCAAATTCATAATGACACGTATTTTCATGTGTCTTGCCCTGATTTTTACAAATATTTTTTGCATTTTCAAGACGTTCAAATATTAAAGAATGTTAAGTGACTTTTTTTTTGCTCCGTCCCGATGCTGTTGTGTAGGTACGATCAAAAACAGACGGCTGTTTAGTTTAATAAAATGTTTTTAATGTCATGCGATCTACCAATACTACGCCGCGATCGACTGGCAGGTCGCGATCGACGTATTGAGCACCCCTGCCTTACATGATAACGTGTGAAATAAGTTGAAATATTGGACTGAAGTGAATAATTAAGCTGACAATAAAAAACACCGCTGATGTTTTGGGGAACAAGGGCGAGTGTAAAGAGAGAGACGCAACCTTTGCACACGGTCTCCGTCCACACCTGGCCTTTGCATGCGTGTTGGGAGATGCGATCACAAGTGGGCAGCCTGAGTACGTCAGTTAACAGCTGGCATTAGAACGCGTGTCATGTGACCACTTGTGATCTGATCTCACTTCCCCGCTCTATATGCAAATAAACAAGGGACATCATTTCCATTCGCAAAGGCCAAATGCATTGTCGTTTTGTAACTGGCGCCAGCAGTAACACGGCTGCGATTGGCCCGGAGGCTACATTTATTTTTCTTGGGGCCCTCACCCCCAAACTTAAGTGCACTCTAGACAATTGCATGGCAGACAATTGTTATCTCAGTATGCAAATCCCATCCTGCAATCCAGCCTTTGATCAGCACCAGGGCTGAAGAACCGCTCATGCACACACACACATACACACACACACACAAACATGAACACACCTGCCTCTAGCACCATGGACAGAAACCACATTTGCAAATACATTCAGCGTTGGCATCAAACAGTTATTTATTAGAAGATCCTGTGATGATAAAGATGGCAAAAAAGAATAAATTTTATGAAATGTCCAGACAACGTGGACAAAGCTAGTGAAAGCTATTTTGCACTCCTATCAAGTCAATTTAAGTTCCCTCCGGTGGTTAGTTGTGGAGGGTTTATGTCTCGGGCTTTTATTGTGAAAGATATGAACCCAAAGCGTTAAGATGTAATCTAGCGCTGCTGACGAGGCGGGAGCGATAAAGAGTGTGCCTTCTTGGTTTCCGACTCTGGAGCCTCCGTGTTATTATTTGACTACTTTCATAAGTATAGGCGCAACTCAATTGGCTTCGACAATTGACTGGAGATAAGAACAAGTGGTCAAATGCATTCCAGACCACCGCGGTAAGTGGTTTGAGTGATCGCATCACAATGTGTCCTGGTGTTTTCTTAAGCTGGTTTTTAGAGCTGTCCACTCGTGATCAGATCACCCAGCCACAGTCATGCCTGCTGTAAACAGGGTCTAAGGGTTCCGTAGACCTTTAGTCCAAGACGTTGTCACAGTTCAGCTCCACACCCTCCTCACTCTATTCTTCAGTCACTCCCACCTCATCAGTCGAACTCCTTTTCTTTTGGTCTTGCAAGGCCTCTTCGAACTGCTTTTTCAAAAGCTCCTCTTGTTGCTGTGTTTTCAGGTGGACCCGCCTCTGATCACTAATCAAGTCCCTATCTAGGCTCCTGCCTAAGCTGTTCCACCCTATTCCCTTCATGCCAAGCTTATCTCAGCTAGATGGCTGCAGCTTCACATTGAGCAGACGGATACGAGAGTGGTATGGGTAAATCTCCTGTCGAGCTACTGCTTTGAACAACAACAAATACCACAGCAATCAACAGCCCATTTTAAAAACGATCTTTTGAGCACAACTTTAAATATCAAAAGGATGACGACTGTCATTTATGTGAATTTGTTGTTCCGAGTGAAAACCCTGAGCAGTAGCGAAGATATTTGACTGAAATGAAACGCATCCGACCTCTCCGCGAACCGTTAGCTCTGGCTTCATGACGACTGATTGGGTCTTCTCTCTTATGTGGGGCTTGTCAGAAGATGATGCCAGTGGCTGTAAACCGTTGCACATCCCTGGAGGGCTACAAAAGGTCCCCCGTCGGAAAAAAAGCCAACACGGTGCTTTCTACTCACCTCCACACTTAACAGATGATTACTTGTGTCTTCTTTTATACAACTGCGAAAGAAATAAACGAATAAAATGTAAATCTTGACGACGAAAAGAAAAAAAACAGAAGAGGGGAGAAAGGGAAGAGTGATGTGGAAATAGGCTTTGTGGAATTTTTATCAAAGACGGGCTTATTTCTATCAAACGATGTTTGAATGTTTCATGGCTCCACGTGAAACGGTTCAGGCGAAGTAGCTGAAATGTATACAATAGCTAAATCTTCTATTGCCCAAAGCTTCTGTGAGAGGCTCAGTGATGTTCACATAACAGGTGGAGTGATAAGATCCATAGATCCGACGTATTGATTTCTCCCCCAGACTGAATTGAACAATATCTGCTGCCGTATTTATGCTATGTCTCCAAAGCCCATTAAAATAGTATCAAAAGCCAATACAATACTGATAGTCTTCGGCTGCCTTAATACCTATAATTCATGGCAATAAAGTGAAATCCATCCAGCGTTCATCAATCTCAGTCTTTATTCAGTTTTTTAAAATTGAATTAAAGTCAGCGCCTCGCTCAGAAGGGATTTAGAGAAACCTGCTTGGAATATTCCGGGCTTCTGAGCCTTTCGTCTTCTGTCTGGAATGTCAAGCAACAATTAATCCCCATGAAATGGAGTTCTGTGGCGTTGTCTGGAACTAAGGTCCAAACACAAAATCAATCAAGACGATCAACGGACCGGCGAGTGGAGTCCAAGCGGTCCTGCCATCCAGATATGGTAACTGATGGAAGATGAATCCTCGGCTTATGTTCCAGAGGATCAAAAAGACACCGGCTGATGAAAGGCTACCAAATACCTATGAAATCATGGTGTTAACATCTTTTTGTCGTGGAAATATCTCAAATATCTCATTAGATGGTTTGTCGTGACATTTGGTAATAACATTCATTGCCCCCAGATGATGGTTTGTTAACTTTACTCCTCTGACTATTCATATAGCCCCATTAGCAAGTCAACATTTGAATTTAAAAAGTGGCAAAAGTATTGGATGTACTGTATGTACACCAGTATTGGATCTGTGTATGTATTCGGCACTTGTAAAACTAATGGCATTATCATCAGAGCTATCTGTGCTTTGTATTTTGTGGTAATTACCAAATGTTAGCATTTCAATTCAATTAATTTCTGTTTATTTTGTATTGCCCAATATCACAAATTCTTAATTTGCCTCAGCGTGCTTTACAATCTGTACACGTAGACATCCCTGACCTTTGACCTCACATCGGATCAGGAAAAACTCACAAGAAATAGAAGAAAAAAAACTTTCACAGGGAAAAAAAGGGAAGAAACCTTCAGGAGAGCAACAGAGGAGGATCCCTCTCCAGGACGGACAGGTGCAATATATGCCATGTGTACAGAAGGAATCATTACAGAGTTACATAAACACATTCAACGAATATGACAGAGTGTTTGAATAGTTGGTAGTACGCATGGTCCATGATCCAGAAAAGGGGGGCGGGGCGTATCAGCAGGGCCATGACAGGAGGCCGGCTAACCAGGCCGGAGGCATCAGACACAGCCAGGTCCAATGGACCCTATGAGACGTGGAGTCACAAAGACTCCGGGGAGGAAGCAGCGTTACTAATGCGTAATGAAGAGATGTGATTTTATCCACATGCTAACACGATGAACTAAGAAGGTGAATATCTCAAATATCTCATTAGGGCACCTCTGACAGGGCACCTCTATGATTAGGCAACTTAAACTACTCCGTTGAAGTAAGGGAATTGTGCTGCCGCTTAAAAGAGACCAATGTCGACAGACCCTTTTCACAGCCACCATGTTGCCACGCCACAGCAGGGTAAACGCGGGCATAATTGATAGAAAAACAGATTATGGTTCTACTCTAGTGTGTCACAGACATTCCAGCGAGCCATCATGAACAATACCAGGGCCCCTTGCCCACCTAATCACCCCTGTGTTTACCCCCGCAAGGACATGTCAAAACGGCTGATGTCAAAAGGGCCCATTGTTGGGAAGAGAATGAATTCAACCCCGATGTGTCCTCCTCCGTAAGAGGTGCGTTGCAGCGTGGCGTGACAATGTCACACACTTTGCAGCCGTCGCTTCATAGAGGGGACACTCCCCATTGAGCAAGCCACACACGGTCAGGGAAATGTAAACGTCGGTCATTTTATCTACTCAAACAAACAACCCAAAGCGCTTAATTTGATGAACATTTTGAATCTCCAGAACACCCAATGCTTCATTTCAATAGCGTTCTGTCAAAGGATGTGTCACGGAGTTCAAAGTGCACTTGGTGATTTATTATTTTTAATGTATTATATTTCATTTTTGTTCGTTGTGAATTTTATTTGAATTAGTTTTTATAGAGTAGCATTATTTCTTATAATTTCCTGCTAAAACTGAGTTTCGCCTCTTCTGTTCCTCTTGAGCTTCCGTAGCCCCGTCTTCCCCTCATAATAGGTATATATTCTTGAGGGTAAGTTGTGTGGTAAAATCATCTTTCACTGTGTCGTTATATTCTTTACAAGTGTAACCGCTTATGTTACGATCACAGTGTCTACCTGTTGTGTGTTTTTGAGATCGTCAAAAGATGATTCAACTATATCTTTTGTTTCATTTCTTCTTCGGCGCCATTTGTTTTTGCTACTTTCAGCCGTCCTGTCCTATATTTTACCCGTACAATATAGCAAGTAGTAGTAGTAATTAGTATACAATCTGTTTTTGCATGTTTAGGAAGCTGTTGTAGAGATTTCTTCAGCAGAAATAAAACCTGGAAAAAGAAATCTTCAGACTGGACAGTAAGGGTTAACTGACAGTGTGTTGTTTTATAAGGAATAAAAGTACCTCTGGTCAGATCAAATAACAGATTGATACATCATCTAGACTGTTTTCTCCCCGTTTTATACCTCTGTATCTTCCATGCTTGTTTGGAGATACTTCACCAAGTCTTTATATGTACTCCACCCACATTTACAATGCGCTGAACCAATACTTTGTTTCAACAAGTGCCACGTTCCCGCGTGCCAGGAGACCCGCGGAGAGATCAGCCGCGTTAAATGTGCTTTCCGTGGCTTGTGAGAATGCCAATTTGAAGGACCCCATTATTCACTCAGAGGTCATGTAAAAATGGAACGCCTTATGATTTCCTCCTGCCCTTTCCTCTCGCCAGGAGCAGTCATAAAATTAGAGTGTGAACCATTTCAAACCTGGCACCTAATTGCAAGCGGGGATAAAGCTGGAAGCCTGTTGAAGATAAACACCTTGTATAAATGGAAATAGCCAGTAACACATGCAGAAAATGTCAACCTTGCACCTGAGAGGTGTAAGTAAAGAGTAGGTGGCTGGCTGAAGCCAGACCTGGGTGCTGGGCGAGAAGGGGCCACCCGCTGGATAATGAAGTGAGGAGGCACACGGCTTAGAAGTGACTGCACTGAAAATATTTCATTAGCTGAACCCAGTCCCTGCATTGTTCGGCCCAGAGGACCCCTGAAACCGGAGCGAGGCACTCCAGTTGGTAAATGAGAGTGAGAGAGAGCGATGGAGAGTGTCACACAATTAAAGGGGAGTCGGTTCCCCCAAATTCCGTTCTCACTCGAAACTCTTCGAAACACGGCAGCTTGGTACATCGAACAATGGCGCTCTACGTGGTCTTAACCCTCCTGTTGCCTTAGGGTCAATTTGACCCCATTCAATGTTTAACCCTCCTGTTACCTTTATATTTACTGACATATTTTACCCTTGGGGTCAATTTGACCCCAGCAATTAAAACCTCCAGAAAATTATTAGAATTAATATTGTTTCCCAAGTTTAAGTGTGAGGTACTTTATGTTTGTTTGTTGACTACCTAAATAGCCCTTTAAATCTATAAAAAAGTTGATATTTCTTATATGTTTGACAGTGAAAAACAGCCTGGGGTCAAATTGACCCGAAAGAACACCGACATTAAACATTGAATGGGATCAAATTGACCCTAAGGTAACAGGAGGGTTAAGTTATGGCGGGAGTCAGCTTTTCAGAATAAAGAGTGATTAAGTCTGCAGGGGAGGAGGACTCGGTGGATGGTCAGGTCCAAAACAGGGCTTTCGTGCAGGAGACAGGTGTTCGTGTCCTCTATGAAAAGAAATATCAGGATTGATTTAGGTTATGAACCATTGTGTAACATTACTACGCTGTACGTAACATAGCTTTCTTAACTTTCACTGGCAAACTTGGTATTTTCACCCAAATCAAAAAGTTATCCTAAACCTAACCAACTTCTTTCCTATGAAATGCTACGTTTATTTTGAAATAGAAACACGGGTATAATCGTGTAATGAGAGGAGATGAACACAAGCAAAACCACGGCGCTGGAGGGGTGCGTGGGGCGACGTAGTTTGAAGCATAATGCCTCTGACCAAGCGTATTTCATGAGTTGAGTGTAGATTCTTCCCATACCTCCATTAGTATCGAGCCATGCGAATATTTGATTTATTTATTTGTACCTCCACAGCAGCACAATGACAGTAAATGGAATCATATTGGCACTCCATGTGGTAATCAAAAGTTTTTTATTTCATTTAGTTCAATAAAAAGAGTTACGCCACCCTCGTGTCCGCATATAAGGCCCCTGCAAAACCTTGGTAAGATTAAAGTGAATCATTTTGACCAAATAAGCTTCAATTATTATATATTCATTAGGGCTGCGTGGGTGATGTCTGAACCGGTTTGAGAGATAGCTGCTTCTAGTCATTGTCAAATTGCCATTTTTACTTTTGCATTGAAAATGCGGAAGGTTATGTTTTGATCGCCGTGTATTTATTTATTTATTTATTTGTATGCGTGTTACTCGCATAACTAAAAAAGTATTAAACCGAATCGCATGAAATTTGGTGGGATGATTGGTTATTATCCGGGGACCATTTGATTAGATTTTGGGATCGATCGGGTCAAAGGTCAAGGTCATGAAAAGGTCAACATCTTCTTGAATCGCATGCAATTTGGTGGATGATTGGTTATTATCCGGGGACCATTTGATTCGATTTTGGGATCGATCGGGTCAAAGGTCAAGGTCAAGAAAAGGTCAACATCTTCTTGAATCGCATGCAATTTGGTGGGATGATTGGTTATTATCCGGGGACCATTTGATTACATTTTGGGATTGATCGGGTCAAAGGTCAAGGTCAAGAAAAGGTCAAAATCTTCTTTTTACCATAGCACGGTCAATTTTTTTCCAATTGGCATGCAACTAATGCCAAAATGTTCATAATTCAATGCCCAATCTTGTGATATGCGAAGGTATGCGCTCTACCGAGTGCCCGTTCTAGTTTTAATTATGATTTTGCCTTTAAAAAAGGTGCCATGTAGAGTGTTCTGTTGGACCAACACAGTCCTGTTTACGCTCGGTGTTTGTCACGAGAACACGTTGTTCTGTGTCTCTGAAGGCGCTGGCAAAGATAACAAATGCAATTCCACCCTAAAAAAACATTTTCAAAGCTTATCATTTACTTCTTTTTGTTTGCTTTGTTTACATCCATGTTTGCTGTAGAAGAAATTCTCTTCACGCTAATAATCACAAGCAGCAGATTGGTTGTTGCTGAACCAATCAGGATGGTCAAACGTGTGCAGCTATCGGAACATGTGTCTTAGAGCCGCAGATGAACAGAACTAAGACTCCACAATTACAAGTTTCAAAGTGCTACACGGCTGGAGCTCTTTAAGCTCTGTGAGTTACTTTGTAAGACCAGCCAATTCTTGTTCTCCGTCCATACACCAAGAATGTCTTTTTCAGCTTTCCCCTTGTTTCCAGCCTTTACAAGAGCATCTTTGGCTTTTCTCTCTTTGCTTCAGGGCTTTTCGTGTGTGTGTGATTTAGTCGTATTTTCCCTCTCAGAAGATTCGACAAGAGCATCTCTGGCTCTTTTTCTTCTCCTGCCGGGCTTCTTGAAGCTCATCTCACTCCAGATTTCTTATCTGTCCACGAACAAGTCCATTTGTCTGTGCGAAGCATTCTAAAAGACGAGTGGGGTTTTGTGTTCGCTGTGGAACACTGGTCCGAAGAAATCATGAATTCAGCAATGTTTAAGTAAAGTAAACGTTTTGTGTTGTTCTTGTATATATTTTATGATATGTATATGTTTAAGTAAGCAAATTAGTCTTTATCTAACGGTAACTTTTTATGAATTTAGGTGAAATCTACTAAAAAGTCTGTCTTAAACTTTGAAGTTGATCATGTATTGATTTGATCTTTTAGGTGTTAAATATTAACAATATCAGCAATGACCTGCTCAAAGTAGTAGTAGTAGTAGTAGTATTGTTTTATTCAGTCATCACTTGCAATACAATTATGAGTAAAGCCTTCATACAATCTAATATACATCATGACCGACAATAATAATGATTTTATATTCAAATCCTAAATTCTTATCCATTATGTAACCCTCTCTTCTCATTCTCTGGACCAGAACCACACGGCGGCTCTTTATGGAGCTGCAGAAAACCTAATCCAGGATGGGTTTTTACTACAAAGTAAACACTATAATATTCTCCAGTCAACTAGAGGAACAACAAGTAAACATCCACAGCATGCAGCATGCAAACTTTAAACACGATCAGAGAACTGTTACAATCTTGTTGGACCAATAACATCACTGTTCCATATTAAAGTCATACATTCATCCAGATTTAAAATAATTCTTACATACTGTATATAAAGTAGCTAAAAAATCTACATCAGTAACATCGATGCCTCACTTTATGCTAAATCCTAGTTTTATATTCATGTATTTGGACAGTTTGTAAGGTCATGTCATGTTTCCACAGTTGGAACTACAACTGTGGAAACAATAAAAAGACTACGGTCTTTTGATTGTTCTGACCGCAAATCTAAATAATAATAACAAACATTTTAAGAAAAAAGGTCCTCTGAATAATTCAGTGATCGGGCCCTAAAACTAGTAATAACAACTTTACATTGTCATTATATATAATATGGTTAAAGTCATTCATGAACCAACTTCCTTTTGTTGACTTGTGTGCTCTGCTGAGCTTTGAGCCTGTTCCATGATTCTGTTCCATGAGCCTGTTCCGTGATTCTGTTCCATGATTCTGTTCCATGAGCCTGTTCCGTGATTCTGTTCCATGAGTCTGTTCCATGAGCCTGTTCCTTGAGTCTGTTCCATGATTCTGTTCCATGATTCTGTTCCTTGAGTCTGTTCCATGATTCTGTTCCATGATTCTGTTCCTTGAGTCTGTTCCATGAGCCTGTTCCATGAGCCTGTTCCATGAGCCTGTTCCATGATTCTGTTCCATGAGCCTGTTCCATGAGCCTGTTCCATGATTCTGTTCCATGAGCCTGTTCCTTCATTCTGTTCCATGAGCCTGTTCCATGATTCTGTTCCATGAGCCTGTTCCATGAGCCTGTTCCATGATTCTGTTCCATGAGCCTGTTCCATGATTCTGTTCCATGAGCCTGTTCCATGAGCCTGTTCCATGATTCTGTTCCATGAGCCTGTTCCATGATTCTGTTCCATGAGCCTGTTCCATGAGCCTGTTCCATGATTCTGTTCCATGAGCCTGTTCCTTCATTCTGTTCCATGATTCTGTTCCTTGAGTCTGTTCCATGATTCTGTTCCATGATTCTGTTCCTTGAGTCTGTTCCATGAGCCTGTTGATTCATTCTGTTCCATGAGCCTGTTCCATGATTCTGTTCCTTGAGTCTGTTCCATGATTCTGTTCCATGATTCTGTTCCTTGAGTCTGTTCCATGATTCTGTTCCATGATTCTGTTCCTTGAGTCTGTTCCATGAGCCTGTTCCAAAAGCTCTGCCACTTGACGCCACTCGCTGTGAGAGCGCTGCGCAGCGCAGTGCGTGCAGAAAGCATTGAGCGGAGCAATGCGTGCGCTCTGATCGCGTGCTCTCTTAATTAAGTATTGGTGCTAAATATATGCAAAATCATATCGTTTTTTAACGAACGGGTACTTTGTTAGTATCGATGCAGCGTGACAGCAGTAGATGTAGCAGGCTAACATTCAAGCTAAGTCAAACCCCCAAACGTTGTTGACATCTTAACGCTGATTGGCCAAGACACGTCCCATCAAAGATGTTTTATTGCGAAGATCATCACATCATATTTTCTCTGTCTCACTCCAATCTTATATACGCCGGCGGGCCAGTTCACCTCCCCCCCCCCCCTACCCCAAAACCAAAACTCTTCGGAGCTACACTATTCACATGGATGATCTTTTTTGATTTCAAAACAGCGAATTTCGCCGGAAGGTGACAAGTTTGCAGATATGAAAATTTTCATAACTATTTTAATATATTCAGAATCATTTTAATAATATTCAAATATAAGTAAACGTTTGTATCATGTTAATGTAATAGTCATAATTGTAATATTCATATATGAGTAAACGTGATAGTATGAATGTATTCGCATGTCCAGGATCTCCCCCAAATGTAGTAATTCTAAAATGGAATGTTTTGTGCTGAGGATAAGATCAAGAATCTGAAGAAGAAGCTCCAGCAGAGGGACAACACAATCCTTGATCTAATGGAAGGACCATCACTTGAGTCCCAAAACCATCAGAGACCTGAAAATGGACAAAAATAGTTCAGAGACACTGAAGGTTGAGCCTCAGGTAAGGTAAGGCACCTGGAGAAGAAGAAGAAACTCGGGTTCCAAAGCAAAGCTGTTCAGCCCGAGCCACCGAGGCCCAGCAGGACAAGTGTGACGGTCTTGAGCAGAAGAGAGTCCTGAAAGAAAAGAGCTTAATAGGAGTCCAACATAAAGCATCTGCTCTCAGATCACAAATCTCTGGAGGGGAGAAGATCCACAGTCTCTCTGAGGAACTCGGCTACCAAAACCAGCTGTTCAGCCAGACCAGACGAGGCCAGGCAGGACGAATGTACCGCTCTTGAGCAGAAAACATTCAGAGACCTGGACATGAAAAAAAAAATAAAAAAATTCAGAGACACTGAAGGTTGAGCCTCAGGTGAACGTAAGCCAACTGGAGGAGAAGATCCACTCAGGTCCCAAACACAGCTGTTTTCTTTCAGAAAGTAAAGAGATTGGAGGATCAAGCTTATCAAGCTCCTCTTTTATGGAACCAGCTTCCAATTTCAGTCCGGGAGGCAGACACAGTCACCTCATTTAAGAGTAGACTGAAGACTTTCCTCTCTGACAGAGCTTATAGTTAGGGCTGAATCAGGTTCACCAGGTCCAGCCCCTTGATATGCTGCTATAGGCTTATAGCTGCCGGGGGACATTTTAGGATGCACTGAGTACCTATCTGCTCTTTTTTTTCTCTCCTTAAGGATGAATTTTCATCTCTCAATCATACGTTACTAACTCTGCTTTCTCCCCGGAGTCCTTTTGACTTCACGTCTCATGGGGTCATCAGACCCTATGAGACGACATAGATCTTATCTGCCTGATGGATCATCGAGGTCTGGGTCTTGGAATTCCTGCTATCGACTACGCCACAGCCCTGTTGAGACTCCGCCCACTGTTGAGACTCCGCCCACTCCTCCTCCCTACCTCCATCTGCCTGATGGATCGTGGAGGTCTCCATCGTGGAATATGCCGACTACGAACTATTCATACACTCTGTCATATTCATTGAATGTATTTAAACTCTAAATCTGTCCTTCTGTACACATTACATCTATTGCACCTGTCCATCCTGGAGAGGGATCCTCCTCTGTTGCTCTCCTGAAGGTTTCTTCCCTTTTTTCCCCCTGAAGGGTTATTTGGGAGTTTTTCCTGATCCGATGCGAGGTTTTGGGGCAGGGATGTCTATGTGTACAGATTGTAAAGCACTCCGAGACAAATTTGTAATTTGTGAAATTGGGCTATACAAATAAACTGAATTGAATTGTCAAGATTCTTTAGAGAAAGCCAGCAAGACGTAAAGAGCGAAGCAGGAAGTAAAATCCTTTGTGTAAAGTGACACACTGGTGACGTGTTAGTTAGTTTCCGTGTAGATAAATATGTTCTAAATGTTATTTATATACGAAACAATTGAAATATGTTAATTAATATGAGTGTCAGGAAATGTTTTGTATGTCGCTAAATGCGGCGACGGTGATTCAATTGGTCCGATGGTTACAGATTTTATCTACATGTGCCGAGCGTTCATGAGAAGACTGCAAAGCTAATAATGTGTGACACCTTAAGACCATCCGATAGGGATACGTTCTGTTATCATTCATGTTCGAGAACATTTATTGTGTTTCCATTGCACCGATAATGTTTTATTTATTTTTTCGTGATGTGGATGGGATGGGATGAGTTTCTGTAGATGCCACGTGTGCATTTGAGCGAGCACCAAGATAAAACGTAGTGAGGATATTGTGATATGCTGCATCATTTCTCTTTATTAATGGACCAAATGTTTCATGTTGTGAAGTTCAGAGCCAACGGTATGGTATTGTTTGTTGTCTTTTATTTCTGTATTAACAAAGCAGCTACCACTACAGCTATTTATGTTCTGAATGTATGCACTTGAGTTATACTCATTGTTTGTACTGAGCAAGACAGTTTCAAGGCACTTTGAGTTAGTTTGGGAAGTGGACTATATAAGTGAGATTTTGAGTTCACAGTGTAGCTGTGACGTACCGGAACATCCTTGTTGAATCTAATACAAATTTAACAATACAAATGAAAGTAATACTTCTCTATTTCTTTAAGAATTATCGAGAAATAAAGATTCCTGAAGATAGCGTTTTTTCTGCTGTATAGTGCACTTTTCAATATGAGCATGTGCAATGCTGTCATAGCGATGAAACAAAACATAGTATGGTATTACAGTACAATTCAATAAAACAATTGAGTAAAATGTATTTACCATTTGCAATGATCAATTGCATATGTTCATGAATGGCTTTGTTGTTTCATCTTTTTGAGTCGGTGAAGAGTACATCCAGATTTATATCTAATAATTTACTGCAGTGGCTCTCAAACTTTCATTTGGTCATGCCCTCTTTTGGAAGTGAAAACATTGTACGTTCCCTCGACAAGCAAATTTTTTGCATTTGTATCGACCGGTAACGAAAGGAAATCTAGTTTCAAAAGAGGCCAGGTTGAATTTTCATCGAAACAACATTATTGTAAGAATGGAATGCGTTATTTCTTTCAGGCATGTTTCCCATTCATTTCTGTTGTTGTTGTTGTTGTTTGCCAAACTGTTAGTTTTCACACAGAAAATACAGAAGGCTCTCCTGACACATTGAGAGTAAGCATCCCTAAATGAGATTGTATCGGCAGACATTTCAACTTGTCATAGCAAAGACCCAACACAGCTAATTTACGGGTGAAATGTAAATGATTGCTCTGATTCCAGCAATTACTACGATGCAATGCAGCAATTCATTATACGTCTTACACCTGCTGGACTACAAGTCCACTAGTCTACTCTGAAAGTAGATTTACAGGATGGGAACTATTGATAAGAAATATATGTCTTTGAACTTGTTTAAGCTCCTTTAAAGTTAAACAGTATGTGTGCATAATGTTTTGGGCTACAAAAACCAATGTGTCCATTAGGAATCAGTTTTCTTATTAAGAGTGTGGGATATTTATTCCATGTGAAGAGAGGGAAGATGGAGACACTAAAGTAATAATACCGTTACGAAGATCAGCACTGGCCAAAGCCCCTTTGGAGTTCTAAGTAGATCCCCGACCCAGTTTCTGGGTTATTATAATTCCTAAAATAATAATTAAGGGGGATAATTATTTTCATTAATCATTCTAGGAAAAAAAAAATCCTTCACTTTTGTAATTTGCTATAATTATCAGTGAAGTAGAAGATTACAAAGATCATATCACTACAAGTTCTGGAAAGAAAAAGTGTAATATGCACACGTTTCACCTGTCTTTTCTCTTGAATGTTTTAAATAAACAACAGTAATATGATTTTAGTGCTTTATTTCCAGACGTGACTACATATCAAGATTAATTGCATGTCATTAATAATGGTTATCCCTCAGATTTTATTATATGACCGTGACCTTTAGGAATCTACATCATATCTCGAGTCCTATCAATCAATGTGTTGTTGACACTGATGCTGTTTGCCAATGTAACTTGAACTATATATGGTCATCATAAAACAATGAATACATGCAACTGAAACATTTAAAAGTAGAGGCTAGTGAACTGTTATGCGGCAGTACTGTTTTTTGGTTTAGTTATGTGAGAGCAGATATGTGTGTTTAACATGGACCCTTCTGGGTTTAGCGTGTAAGCGTGCTAAAAACACGAGCTAATTAGTTGCCCAGGGATCCGTAAAGGCTATAGGATTCATCCTCTGGGAATAATGAATGTCCGTGCAACATTTGGTTCCCATACATCTCCTCGATGTTTAATTATTTCGTAGCATAAATAAAACAAAGGAAAGGTCAGAGGATCACCCAAATCTTTGGGACTCAAAAATGTGAACCAAATGTTGATGTAATCCAGTGGTTCTCAAACTTTTTCCGTCACGCCCCGCTTCGGAGACAGAACAATTTTCATACCCCAACACAAATATATATTTTTTATTAAATCACTATTTGTGACTCCTCCATCAAAAAAATCTAATAAATAAAATGTCAATCACGTTCAAGTAAACCAGATTGCTCCATCAGACAAGCAACAAAATAATTTGCATTCACTTTGTTAGAACTATGCAAACGATCTGTGTAAAGAATAACTCATATTTGGCAAGAATTTGCTTATTGTGGCTGCAGTTAACTTATTTCGCACCGTATATCTTATCAAAAAAATAACATTTAATTGCAACCTCTGAAAAACTAAACAAAACAAGTTCAACTATTTGGCAATAAAGAGTTTAACTGAGGTTTACACAGAATCTCAAACCATAAGGATTCATTCTGTGGGCACCATAAATATTGATACCATATTAAAATTGTTGGCATCCCCATACTCGCCATGTTCTGTCAGCATTTGTGGTTTGCACAATGTTCACATTGGAGTTATTTGAAAAGCCTTTCACGTCCAATACAGACACAGGAGGCTACCTTGTGCGTCGGTATCAAGGTGCTACGGCAGGGCTATTCAACTTCAGTAGCAAGTGGGCCGAATAAGAAAATCACGGGGGGTGTGAGGGCCGCACAGAATATTGATCAAATAATGGCTAAAAATGAAAAACAGTCATGTATATTTCCACAGGTAAACAGTCACACACGAAAATGCGTCGGTATTGTGTGGCAAAAGTGTTGCGAACAAGCATCACTATAAACATGTTTCAAAGTGTAAATATCCGCTCAAGGTAACCAGTTGTTTCAGATCCCTTCAACCAAACTGTTCCCATGAAAATATAAGAAATGTGACTTCATGGATCAATACATACATTACTTGGACAAACTAATATCTCGTGGCGCAGCGCACAGACTGCATGTCTTTGAGTGCAGTCTCCTTTTGCGTGAAAGAGATCGAAACCAGGTCAGGCGATCTTTTTATTTTTATTTTTTCGAAAATGTATTTCTTCATCCGTGGCTGTGATGCACTGCTCACTTATACAATCGTAATCGCCGAAATGGATATGAACGGTGGCTTGAAGATCTCCAGCAATATGTTTGTGAATGTGTGACGAAACGGGTGAGCGAGACAGAGCCCCGCTGCAGATGTGAAGAGAACACAACGCACGCGCAGGGAAACCAGTCGGTTTGAAAACCAGTAGGGGTGTAACAACGGCAACCAACACGGGTGCGTAACATAACGATGTAACCATACAGGTTTGGTTGAGGCAACAGTGAAACTCGATGGCTCTGGGTTAGATGTCTCAATGTATAAAAGAGGCGTGTCCGTCAGTTTTATTTTTCTTACCAAGCTATACTGATTTGCAGGCAGTCTTGCGGGCCATAGTTAAACTCAAACGGGCCGTATCCGGCCCTCGGGCCGCTAGTTGAATAGGCCTGTGCTACGGTATACGTCGCAAGTGTCTTGATTGGACCCCCTGAGAGGGAGATAACAGCACCGAATAGTCAGTCTGGACCAAAGTGGTGAACCAGCCGGCAGACTTGCCATCCCTAGAGCCAAGCCAAACGCTAAAACCCCCCCCCAAAAAAATACTGGTGAAGCACTCCCTCAGCTTTTGATATTGGTCAACAAACGTATCACGTGAACATTCAGTCTTTTCGTGCTTCGTTTTCCGTGACCTGCCTAGATTTCTCCCTCGATCGCTGATCCGCTCTGGCACCTCGGAGCGCCGTCTCTCGCTCGACCTCCGGCTCGTGAACCTGCCCAGCAGCAAGTGTCGGCTGTCGACATCTCAACACTGTCGACCAGCCTTTCGACCTGCGGGCCAGCAATCCGTCAGCCACCGCGTCCCGTGGCACCTTGTTGACGATCCCGCGAGTCCCGACGTTTTCCCTGAATCCAGACAAGCGAACACTTCTTGGAGTCACGCGATACGAGATGGGAAAGAACATCCACAATGAGTCATTTATAAATGTCTGTCGTACCTTTTTAATCACAAACTGATTTAAATTGGGATTTGACCTGTACATAAAAGTTGCTGTCACCTCCAATATCTCTATTGTTCATTGTGTTGTGACCTCTGTCCTTTCCTTCGTTGCTGCTCCGCCTTGATTCAGCCAAGATCAATGAAGTTAATCTTCTATTATCTTAAATTGAAAAGGATTAAGCCCTCTCGTGATAGCATTCACACAACGTTGCAGGCCTTCTATACATAAGAGGTATTAGTGTCATGGCTGAATAGGAATGATTAACCTCTGAAGGATGCTTGAAAAGCCATGTGCTGTCTTACATTTGACAGGCCTGCCGGATCAGTTATGCTACGATGCAGAAGTGGCGTGCAGATGTGTTATGAGATTTAATGGAGATATTTTTAACCTCTGAGAGGACAACTTTTAAGGCTCTTCATTGAAATAATCCTGATGAATAAATTGCCAGTGGCTAGTTTGCATATACTTTATGTTAGATATGGTTGTTCAAGCTAATGGGCATGCATCTGTTTTGAGAAAAAGTAATGGATGTTGTAATTCCCTCAAAGCCCAGGCAGGCCAAGTGGCTCACTTGCTTCTAGTTTATTTGAAGATTCCAAATCCACAGAGAAAACATAGACACACAGGCAGTATAAATGAGACCATAAAGAGAGCATATTAGCTTAACAAAAATAACAATATGCACAGCATGTGGAATACCAATTTACAAAAGTGAAATACAAACAAACAAAAACATAAATACCTTGCTGGCTGCATGCCACAAACAAGGGAATAGTATTCTGGGTCCGTTGCCGACGATTAAATATTGGGTAAATAACAAATGCAACTTAGAAAACTTTTTCTTTTATGAAATTGGTTTTCGGTAAAAGTGTTGGTGTCTGTGATTTGGTTGCCATATTATGGGGCCCCAGGGTAAATAGGCCATGTCACTATTTCTCACACATTAAAAGTTAAATTCAATGATAGTTTTTCAAAATGTGATTTTGCCAATGTTGAAAATGAACCAAGATTTTTCTCAAGATGTCAATATTTATTTTCGAGAAATGTATGCTGATTAGCACATAATTAGTAAGATAATGTGCCATTTGCATATTTAAACCTAACATTTCAAATTTTCAATAAAAAAACATTTGTCTATAAGTAATTCACAGACGAGGCTTCATGGGTAATATTATCCTCTTCACCCGGAGTTTCTCCCCTTCATAAGCAATAAAACACATCCTTGCTCAAATCAATACCCCAGGAGTTTTGATGGTTCGCCTTAATTGATAAACGAATGCATTCATCATGAGAGCGTCATAACGTATGTGACACTACTTTTAGCTACCATAAACTGGTCATATTCAGGCAAATAAGGCCAGATAGTGGTAGCTAACTAACTTTAGCGAACATTATTCACACTGATATCCAGGGACACTGTTTGCATGGCAGAGTAGTTCAGGGGGCATTTCACAATTACCGCCGCATAACCTAATACATCATTGTAACTGTTGCTTTCCTCCTTACTCATGATATCCACCAATGCTCTCTTAAAATGCCATTTTTTAAAACGTTTTCGATGAAATCTAAGCTGTCTAGGAAAAAGCTTTATGTCATTGTCCCTTCTTGTCCTCTCTTTTTTTACATTCCTTGTCCGAACCAGCTGGGAGATGCTGACATTTAAAATTCTCTGGCTTTTGGGAAATAGTGTTGGTAAAGGCTGCCAAAAATGTGTAATCTGCAAAATATCTGTGATGAAGCTTACAATGTTCAGGACAAAATCCTTTTAAAGTCAAGGTTATGTTAGCGGCCAGAGTTTCACTTATTTTTGTTATTATTTCACATGTCAAAGTGATTTGGTATGCAAGACCTTGAACAAATACATTATCTTATGCCAGGAGCATGGTCTCCCATACAACGCAGCTGCATCGTCAATAGCATTTTAAGGGAAACTTATTTTCTCCCAGATCACATTAGTTTTTTCCATCACAAATAATCACAGCGTAGGGAGGACGTCAGGGTAAATGGACAGATGAAACACAGGACTCTCACCCAGGAGACAGCTGTTCATGTCTTTTGGGAAACCAAACTCAATGTTGACCCATTTTAATGAATTAAAAATCATTTAAAAAGATACTTATTTAAAGTCAAACCAGGATGTTTTACCGAACACAACCAGGTAGTTTAGTTGCCTAAACGTAAGCAAGTCATTTTTTTCTCCGTTTCAAATCACAACCACGTGTTTAAAATTCCGACTGCGATCCGGGAGAAAATACCTTTCCTCTGGAACGTTATTGAGGATGCAGTGTAGTTGTACGGGAATGTAATTGTGCAGCAGAAAGCGCTGCTGGTCGAGGACAGAGAGATCGAGTCACCACATTTTGTGATGAGAAATTGACCAACTAAGGCAGAGTCAAGGTGGAAAGATCCACATTGGAACATTAACATTCAATAGGTAGAGTATTACTTTAATAGAGTCTGATATCTTTTCTGGCTTCAACGAGGCATCTCTGTGTGCCAGCCTTAAACAGTGTATCATTGTGCGAATTATTAATCTGGCCCTGCACCAATGACACCAAGACACCTTTTACATTCAGTGGGTAAAATGACTCAGATGCTGATAAAATCATGCCATTACCCTGCAGTCGACCGGCTTTCAACCCCCCTGCTGACACACATCCTTCTTCAGAAGGTTTTTCATCACTATTTCATATACTACGAATAAAGCACACAATGCAGTATGCACTTTCGAAAACCGCAATATCACAAAGCTGCGATCGAAACAAATTGTCCCCTGCTCATTTCAAAGATGCAAATGTCTCATATTAATAGATCTTCGGCTGTCTCGCTGTGTATTGCGCCGCCACTATAATCGAGAGTGCTTTTGAAGAAAGAGACACTGACAGGATTGCCTGGTGTGGTGTTTAATGTTTTATTTTGCTACACTTCTGTCTGTCTCTCTTTCCCGAGCTTGCACGGACCAAACCCATAATGATGTCAGCACTCAATATGCAGTTTTTTTTAACCAGTACAGAGGGATTTCACTGGGATTTCCCAGTAACATGACAGTGAATACTGACATGTGAGATATCTGACCATTTGACTCGATCCATAAGGTCATTCAACGGATATAATATTGTTTTTATAATAGACTATTCACTATATTCTCTGTTCTCTGACTGCAGTGTCTGTAACCCCTGCTTTTAATTGCAATCTTTTGTTAATCTCCCCAGGGGTGTTCAGCACATGGAGAAATCAATCTTGAAAACTGAATGCTGGAGCTGAAGTGTATTGAATCATCAGTGTCACAGACTGAACCAGATGTTGATTTTCTGTCTGAAGGTGCCATTGTCATCAGTCAACAAACAATACCATGCGACAACCTCCAGCTCCGAAAAGGGAAGTCAATGCAGAAGTTTCTAACTGTCGATGTCTATGGAAAAAAAACTGGATTTATTAGCTCAGGAAACATTGTAAACATGAGGTGATGGTCTTGACCGCTCGTCTTTTTCAATGCAGCATGATGTTCAGTTAGTATATTTTGGTCCCATTTAGACTCAAATAGACCAAAGAACAGAATATGATTGAACCAACCTTTTCAAAGTGTGTGTTTGGTTGTTGAAAGTCCATGAAAGTTCATGGTTGCTTAAAAATGTCTCAGTCAGCTACCGGTTGTACTTAGCTCCGCCCTCTTTGGTCACTTCTCGTTGAAAAAAAAACAGGTGGCAAAGGCAAAAAAAGGAAAATGATTTTTTGCTTTAATACCAACAAAGTAAAGACTAACAACCAAGTTCACCGATGTTGACAGGGAATGTGTTGCAAAGCAAGAGCTGGAAGAAGGTGCTTCTGCTTAAGGAGCCAGTGCCCCAGGAGCTGAATCGGTGAACCGGTCCACGCTGAGTGCTGACTGTTCTGGCCTGGACTCAAACCATCGCAAGCCAAGTCTCAAGGCACTGAGCATCTGTCGCCCCGAAAAAGCAGACACACTTCATGGCATTTCCAGAGACAAGAGAAGCCAAACTAAAACAGCTCATTTGGTTGCCATGAACCCAAAACAATGAGCTAAAAGAGGCTAAAAGAAAGACAACCCAGAGCTGATAAGAACTGATGAGTTGGGTGGCAACTCTTTCCGTGTTTGCCGCTTCAGGTGACCTTTTTTCAAACAACACATATTGATCAACCCATGAGCAACATTAAAATTCTGCAGTCCGAAAAACATTGCAGATGTATAAAATGCGGTGCATGTGAAAGAGTGAGTTATTCATTAAGAGCAGAAGTGTTTTCAATGAGGCTAATTCTACACACCGTCAGACAGCTGTGCTAGACTTAGCGGCTCTGAAATATCGATAGCCATTTTGCAAGAATCAAAGGGACAGTAGCATCCGTTAGTACATGAATCCCATCATGTTTATCTGTAGCGTCACAGAAGACAGACGGGCCACTCTAATGTACTCCGCTACAGGATTAGCTAAAGTGTTGCCGTCTTGGAAATACCATGCTGTTTAATTAGTAACAGCTCACTCTGAGGCGTTCAGCCACACTGTCTGCTTTCCATTTGCATCACTTTGCTCCATTGGAATCAATACAGTGATTCAATGTCTTCCATTTCATGCCGGGTCAAACAAAACTGTAAGAAAATAAAGGTGTGCGAAGCCCGCCACATCGCTGAGGAATATACGCGGAAGATGAAAATCTGCTTTGTAAAATCCATGTAATGAATGTCACCTAAAGGATTCGGTCTGAGAAAAATAATAAAAATGTAAAATGAGCATTTAATTGTCGTGGAGTTAAAGCAATATCGAAAAGGTTTCCAATCCAAAACCCTCGCCTGCCCCCCACCTGACGCGGATATGGAGGCCTGACATTGTCTCCCTTCCGCCGTCTGCATATGTCACCTGTAACTTTAATTTGAATAATAACCGGATGCGCTCCCTCCATCACCGCTGCCTTCCCCTCCATTGCCCCCCGTGGCCTCTGCAGGGTGCGAAAGGTCCACTCATTTGCTTCCCCATTGTTCCGAACACGTCTGTGGGCGTTGTGAAACCTTTCAGTCTGGACAGATGCTGAATGTCACCACTCGAGCAGTCAACACAGGGGTTTGTGAAAAACTCCGGAGGACATGAGAAAAGCCGGACTTTTACCTCTTTGAAGAAAGACAAAAAGGAGACAAAAAAACCCACAATTTGATGGTGGGACATAGAATAACTAGATTTATTTTCCTTAAATTGCAGGTTATTTAAAATGATAAGGAAAGGTAAGTAGGGTGCATCGCACTCTGTAATCCTCCTCCCCTCCAGCTCCGGCTGAGCGATTCCGTCTCCATCTGCTGCTCCAGCCCTTTGACGACTCGGCACTTTGCTGGGGTTCGGCCGAAACAGCCATCGGAAAATCTCCAAATGCAAATTGAAGTACCAGCTTTTGTCGTGGAGCAATAATTCTGCGGTGACAGATCAACGGGAACATTTCAACCATTTCTCTTCCGCCTGCCCCGCTCCTGCTACCCATTAGGCCCATAAATAAGGCTCCTGCTGTAAAGATTTTTTTGGGGGGTTGAAAAGTCGCATCGTGTTCTCGTGTTGAATACAGACATCAACTTCTCTCTCACTGAATCCCCCAGATACAGAGACAATTTTTGGGTGGGGGGTTTGGGAACTCTTGTGAAGTCGGCACACTTCAAAGCCGTCAGATTGACAGCGCCGCAAACTGAAAGATTCCATTCATCTGCCTGATGGAATTATGCAGACATCTCTCTTGAGCACCCGCTTCAAGAACCTCGCTCTCTTCACTTAAAATATCTGGCCTCTGCATGACATACGGGGGAAAAATGATCTGTGGAAGAAAGTAGACGGAAAGGAGAAAAGACGACTAAAAAAAGGTCTTTAAGAGAGAGAAAAAAAATTATCAGTTAAACATCTTACAAGCTGCTAAATGTGCTGACACCGGTGAGCGTTGTGAGCGTGGGATGTTTGGATAAGAAATGCGGGGGAGTGAATGCAGTGTTTATGTTTATAATTTGGTAAAATATTTTTATATTATATAGGTGGAGACTTCAAATAAGCCCAGTTGGCTTTTTGCCTCATCCTGCATAGTGATATTCATTTATCTCGATTATGTTTGTTTATTTTTTAATTGTATTGCTTGAATTCTGCAAATAAATAAATGACATACACAAAATAGATGTCAAACATTGACAACAAATTGCTGGCAGATATGTGCGGCTCATTACTTTTCCACCATTGTTTTGTTTCCCCCAAACCCGCGCCCTCGTGTGATCCCCCGCGTTCCCAGGCGGCGCATCCGGGTTTTCAGACCAGGCCGAGCATATGCAGAGCGGCGACTCAGCCCTGACCCCTCCCCTACGGCGCCAGCCGGGCCTTCCCGGCTCCGGAGACCGCCGCACTGCTCCTGTTATGTCATCCATCATGGCTGTCGCAACACCATCCGCGTTTGTATTACAAACAAAGCCGCGGTAGCTTGTGTGACACAAGACCTCGGCGTGGTGTCATGTGGCAGATAGCGACGTCTCACTGGGGGGAGTTTGGGTAACACGCAGCAACAGCAGATTTATTATAAAGATGTTATCATTTTAGAATGATCATAACTAAGAACTTCGGTCGCTTCATCTGAAATGTTAATTTAATCTCAATGCAACATGATCTTGGGCGATCTGGTGCACATCTTAAAACCTGAGAACATTGATCGAAAAAAATACCTGCATATCGATAAATTTGATTGAAAGAGAAAAGAAAATTAGCTACAAATCCATAAAACAGTGGATTATTTAAGCATTATGCAGGCACCTCACTCATACATTTGGAGTCATGTGTTTGTCCAACTGATGAATGCAAGTCAGGTAAGTGACACAGCAGCAACAACTACAAAGCGCGCCCTCAACCAAAGAAATTCTTAGTTTATGAGCATGAAAAAGGATCAGAAAATTGACTAAAGACATCTTATAATAATAATAATGGATTCCATTTATTAGGCACTCTTCACCCAATGACTTCAGAGTGCCATCTTAGTCGACAAAGACCAAAACGACGTCTTGTGGACCCTATTAACTATCGCTTCAGCCGTCTTGCAGGTCGTGAACAGTGGTCTATCGCAGAGGTATTTGCTAAGAATAGCTGCTGGAAACGAGGTTAGTGAGTTCGATGTTCTGGAAAAAACAAACTACCGAGAGGCGAAATAAAAAGTTTAACGGATTCCAGGAGAACTGAACAGTTGGGTGGTAACTCTCTGGGATGAGCAACACATCTCACACCACACTGTCAGTATATTGGTAAATTAAAAATGAAATTAAAATGAAATGCAGTGCAGACTTACATCTCTTATTTCATCCCAAACCCAAATTAGCCACTAATTATTCCAATATTTTGTTATAAATGAAAATATCCATGTTGTCAATTAAAATCGCATGGGAATGTTTGATATGGACACATTTCACAACATAAAAGCATTCCAGCTTAAATTAAACCCTTACAGAGCTGACTGTCAATAGGTGACGATCAAAAGAAAAAACCTGCAGCCACCTACCACATCTCTTCTTCCAGCCTGATCTGGGATCAGTACCACTGGCTGCTTTCTCTGGCTCGCCTGGTAAACAAAGAGCATTCATCTCAATGTGCTCCCAATTATCACCATGTGGATCATGTTAGGCATTTCATGTAAGACGCCCCCTTGAACAATTGTCTAATGATGAGCGTGCCGCTTTGATGACAATCGCGTTCATTCACGTTGAAGAATGCCGACAAAAAAAACCGAAAGGAAGAAAGAACTTTGTTGCACTGAGATCTGAGATTAAGACCGTCCGGCGCAGATGCAATCAATATGTTGCGACGAGCGTTGCTTTGTAGTACGAGCCGCGATGGCTGCGGCAATTACGGCGGCGTGATTACAAGACTAATTGGACATAACAGAGTAATTGTGAGTTAAACCGCCACAGCCGCGGCGGTACGAGCAACATCCGCAGAGGAGGAGGGTGCTGCCGCTGAGTCGGCTCTTTTTCTGAAACTGCAAAAATGTCAGAGGCCCAGGCGGCGTTCACATCACAGTTCATCCTCCCAGCGACCCACAATGCCCCTCTGGCTGAAATGCAACAACAGCTGGAGGCAAGCGGCGCCCGAGTACCGCTTCACCTCCGACATCATCCATCATCGCCGACAGCTCTCGATCACTGCTCATATTAATAGAAGCTTCCCATCAATATTGTGGGCCAGGTTATTCCCCGGTGAGCTGCTCTGTGCCTCGGTGTTTTTATATAGATGTATGCCATAAATCTTCACACTCAATGGTCAATGAATTGGACATTATATACAGGGGACACCAATATTCGTAAGAATTTGAAGGGGCTGTGTGTGGAATGTTGTGCGGTGTGCAAATAGTGAAAGAATGTTTTGTGTATTTGTATTTGTCTTAAAGTTTTAACCCTTGTGCCTCTTTCGATTCAATGTTTCCTTCTTCACCCTTCACTCAAATATGACCCATTCATTGTTCAACCATTCAATGTTTACCCTCCTGTTACCTTTTTTATTATTTTACCCTCTTTTTTGAGGTCCCTATTAAAACCCCAAAAAAGAAAATAAAAGAATTAAATTTTTATTAAGTTTAGTTGTGAGGTAGTACTTTATGTTTTTTGTTGTTGAAAAGAAAGAACAAGACATTAAACATTGAATCGGGTCAACAAGGCGGCGAGGACAGGAGGGTTAAATATTGAATCGGGTCAAAATGACCCGAAGGCAACACAAGGGTTAAGCAGACCTGTGAAACTTTATCCTCTGTCTGGCGTTTGTCTTCAACACTCAGATGTTAAACGACTAAATCTAAAAATACTGGACTCACCGTTAGCTCTTTCGAAAAATACATTAGCCTTCAGAGTCAGACACTTAACTGTGGAGGGCAGATTTTCAAATACAATTTTTATTTATTTATTCAGGGCGAAAAATCCTACATTTCTTTCAATATGTTTACTTACAATTTTTTCTTATCTTTCTTTGAGCCTATAACGGTGTGAACTGACTTCTAAAAAAACATGGGGAATCCATAATGATAACTAGATGCTCACAGACTTCCACGAAGGACGCAGTTCAACGAGGATCGATGGTTACAATCTGTAATTATGAATGGTTGACGGATCTCTGCTGTTGAGGTTTGTTCATTACACCCTAATTTAGCATTTTTACAAATTGTAGGACTCAAAATACTCGAAGTGGAAAGGAGAAAACACCACCGACTTCCTCTGTAAGGCCCATTCCAAGTGGTGGTGGTAAGGACGTCATGCAATTTGAGTGCGTAAAATGGTTTTTTTTCCATCTTCCAAAAAAAAGACGGAAGACGAAAGCATTCATGCCTTACCCAGCGGCGCCGACGACGAGCTCCAGTATATTTTATTTTCAGAAATAAAGGGATCCTGATCTGTGAGAGAAAAAAGAGAAGATTATTACACACTGAGCTGCTATTTCTGCAGAATTAAACAATAATACAATATGTGCCCTTCTCGTATCTCGTCACTCGGGTAAGGCGTAAAAGCTAATGTTACATTAACGTGTGTTTGAGATTCCCGTGCTGCCGTGTAGCCCTCAGGAAAGCCTCGCGCGGCTCGGCATGCAAAACTTGCCACCAATTCGCACGCTCAGCTGTGCACTTCGTTCTTCAGAGGAAATATACACTTCTGAATCAGATTATATAAGTGTTAGTTAGAGGGTGTGCGATGCGTCTCACCCCCCCCGATGCGGATGTGACTGGAATGAGGCATTGTCGGAGCTCCGTGGAGCACTTCTGAAAGAGGGACATTCCTCAGATGTAATCTCCTCTGCCCGGATGAAAGGCCCAGTCAGAACGGACCATCTCCCGCTCACGAGGCCTCGGCGGAGCAGGTCTGTAGTTTAGGAGGAGATTACAATGGATTTACCACTGATCTCACACACTCCTTTGCAACTGCCCACCTCCCCCAAACCCCCGCCCGCGCTCCCTTCACCTCCCAAAAGTGGCACTCCGTTTGCGCCTTTTGTTGTGCACGGCTTTGTGGGCAAGTGTGCGCAGCGGCGACGAGATCGAACGCTCCGAGGCCAAAGTGGGAAAACTCGCCCGGCGGTCAATCAGAAAGAGAGAGAGCTGCGTTTGGTGACAACGCAGAAGCTTCACAGGGGTTCTTTATCCGGGCTCTGGGAGTTTTGTCGGAAATCTGGGTCACTTCATGATAATGGGGTGAGGCTGCAGTCACGGGGATGAGGTCACACTGGGAGAATCGTTGAAATCTCGTCTCGCTCCGCTGATTGGGAAAAAAACACCGTCGCTTTCCTTCGGAAAAAAAATGCAATATAGGTCAGTCCTGCAAGGATCTGTATGCAGCGCATATACAGAGGAAGGGGTGGGTTGTGTGTGGAGGGGGGAGCTTTGAATGCACATGAATAATGAATGCCTCCGGATAGTGGGCGAAATAATCCGATGTTTGTGCACCAAATCAACGGGATGAGCATCACCTAGCTGTGCTCGCAACGGTGCCTCGCATGGGACCCGGATATACGTTGGAAGTGATTAGTCATGTTTATTACTGCAGACATCTCCCATGACGGACTACAAAGAGCAAGAAAGCACACATTTCGTCTTGTTGCGTCAATATGTTCAGGTGAATTCATCAAGGCAGCACATTTGCTTATCTGGCCTGCATTGCCTTTGGCTAAAACAAACAACCAATTTGAAACAACAAATAATTGGAAATGATTGGAACTAGCAGTCCACATTAATGGCTTCTGCTAAATATTAACATTGTTGTTGTTGTTGTTGTTGTTGTTATCTTTAGGCAAAAAAAACCACCCTTGGTTAAAGACCCCGAAAACGTTCATATTTTCTATAAGGGCTCCTTACATGTTTTTGGTTATTGATTCCATCTATTGTGTTTTTGTCAAACTGGTTTAAAGGCGGCAGGGCTTTGAAAAAAAGGTCAAGTGACCGACTTCTTTGAACCAATCAGGATTTGAGCTTTGAATCAGATGACAGTTCTGTGGCCGGTCAATACCACCGATCACACCACACTGTCCTAAAGAAGCAGATTAGCTGTGAGGGTTTATTTTCTCTCTAAACTTGAACTCTCAACGTTGCCAGTTTAAATCATGTTTTATTTTGTTTTACATGAATCATGTATACATTATCCAACACATCTAAATTGCATTACAGTTAATAATCCAAGTTATGCTTTGTTTCCAGACCGCCATTGTTTGTTTGTGAAAGGTGAGCTCATGTTATGATGAGGACGTATTTTCACATCATGTCTCTTTGAACTTAGGTGACGTTTTATGGCCACTGGGGCCGTGACGTTGCCTCTGTCCATCCGGGGAGAGGGATCCTCCTCTGTTGCTCGGTGTCTTGGTGCGCGATTCTTGCACCTTCCGCCAAAAAAAGTTCCTCGTTTGTTTGTGAAAACATTCTTTGGCAATAAACCTGTTTCTGATTCTGATTCTGATTCTGAAGGTTTCTTCCCTGTTTTCCATGTGAACGTTTTTTTTTTCTCTTTTTGGGGGGAGTTTTTCCTGATCCGATGTGTCCTGGGACAGGGTGTGTACCGATTGGAAAACCCTCTGAGGCAAATTTGTAATGTTGGGCTATCCAAAATAAACTCAGTTGAATTAATTGATATATTAGTTAGTGAGTGCTTCCCAAACTTACGCCCCACTTTGGAGCAAGAAACATTATGAATGTCCCAACAAAATGGTCTATGCGGAGATTTTTATTAAAATAACCTTTTATGACTCCTCCATCTGTGATTTTTTAAATAATAGAATACAGAAAATTGCAATCACTTTCAAGTAAACCAAATGTGCAATCACTTTGTTAGAATGATGCAGAGAAAGTTATATGTGCAAAATAATCACACTGGCAAAGAAGTTCAAATATTTGGCAATAAAGAGTTTTAAACTACATAAATGGACGTGGTTCTCTGACGCAAAAAGGGGGATTGTGTGTCAAACACTTTTGTTTACAAATTGAGGGTAACACCGAGTTTTAATATGGGGCGTCTTCAGCAGTTATGTCAACCGGACGGCTGAGCTATCACCTATGTTCACAAGCTTTGGCTAGTGACCCAAAAAAAAATGATTTCAGATACTAGTGGCCAAAATGAGCTTTCTTCATGAAGTGGCTGGGCTCAGCCTCAGAGATGGGATAAGGAGCTTACACTTCCAGGCTTTTCTAGACACGCCCAACTGGTAAAAAGCCCCAGGGTAGAGCTTGGGTTTATATAGCTTATCTGGCCTGAGAAACCCTTCGAGTCCCCCAATAAGAGCTCAGGGACTCTAACATTAGCTAGCTAGTTAGCTTGAAGATTGATTAGAGCAGCTGTCCCCAACCTTTTTTTCTACCAAAGACCGGTTTGGTTAAAGACAATATTTGTACCCACTGGCCTTCAAAGGGATACATATGATGAAATGAAACAAATATATAAAGTACATTAAAAAAAGCTGAATTATCACAGATATGTTATGTAATAAGCACCTGTATTTTAACTGCAACTCATAACATTGTCTTTTAAATGCAGCTTTCTTTCTCTTGGAATTTGCAGGCTTCAACAAAAAAAGACAATTTTTTTACACATTTTTGCTCCTGTGGGCTTCATTTTAGGGTTCACCTATCATCTGACAGAGACGAGCATCACAGAGATGTATCCAGTCATTTTTTAAAATATAGAATATCTTTCAAACCGTGATAGTACCTGTCCACGCCCCGGTGGTTGGGGGCCGCTGCTTTTGTATGCCACATTGACAACAATGACTTTAAAGCATGACATCATTTCTATGATTTTTATTTGTTTATTTGTCAGGAGCAGGTGTCCCCATAGCTTTCGATCGAAATGAGGGAAACACTCCCCATGAACTTTAGGCCTCTGGATGGTTGAGTGTGCGGCTGCATTAGTTTTTATGCAGCCGCACAATAAGACTAGTCCTCATACAATACATATTTTATGAGGACTAGTCTCAGTTTTACACTCATAAATACACAACACTGTGTTCCGCAGCGTTGACCTTCACCTTCTGCCTTTTTCTTATTTTCAATGGTGTTGACCTCCACAGCATGGTAACAAGCGTTGGTACCGCTGCCTATTGGAGGGAGGAACTTGGAAGGGGGACCTATCCTCATCCCACTGCAGAATCACAGCCTTCACCTTCTGCTTGGCCTTCCACAGGTCGGTCTTCATTTTCTCGGTTTTACGTTGTTGAATCTTCCGAGTCTCCTGGTTCGTGGTATCTTACAGGGCTTATTTCATCCTCCAACTGGACTTTCTGCTTATGGGTGATACATAGGATGACCAGACGTCCAGATTTAGGCCGGACAGTCAGGATTTTCAATGCCCTGTCCGGCGTTCGGCAAAGCATTAAGCCAGATGCGTATCTGTCCCCCTTTTGGGAGCCGCGCGACCATATATGGGCACTTCCTCACTAACGGTGGCCTCAGTGAGTTCAATAATCATATGGACTTCACCCAGCCAATCAGAAAAGATCACCCTACGTCACTGCATCCGCCTTTGTGGCATTTGACGAATCATCAGAGACCAGGTGCGAGTTTGATTTTCTACTTTTTCCGAGTCCAAGAAAAGACTCTACAATTTCGGTCCAAACAACTAAACTAACCATGCTAAGTTGATGGAACTCACACATGTTATGCTTGAGTGGTTGTGCGTAGCGATTACATGTGTGTTGTTTGTGGAGAACTTCATAAAATAAGTGTAATTACGGCATGAAAAAGGAAGGCACCATATTTGATCATAAGGTTCCTGTAGGAACTAGAATTGATACGAAATGACCATTTTTGGACATATGCTGTGCCGGACAGGGCAGGAACAAGACATACTTAATGTATTTTCTTTAAAAATAAGGAAATACAGCTTAGGGCTTTATGTTTAATGTTGTTAAAGTGTCGTATAACACTATATAGTGATTCAGAGAGAATGTTAACCCATTTCTAGAAATATTCAAGCTATAAATAGTGAATACGAGTGATTTTTGTCAGATTGTGACCTTATAACAGTTGTTTTATTGCATGTGTTTAATGTCTTAGGAAGTGCCTGCTGCTGCTTTTTTTGGCAAGAGGAGGCAGCCTGCAGTGGAGGGGCTCCAGGACAGTAACAGATGGGCACCATGAAGTCCAAGAGGTGGGACATGGACTGTTTGCCTCCTGGTGTCAAAGACCGTGTCTGAAGGATTTCAGAATCAAGGTCTTTATGGCTGCCAGCAGCCAGATAGCTCCAGTATTGCAAATAGAGAATTAACTATTTGGTGAGTACACTCGTCTGATGTTTTATTTCCCAAACAGACATCCACTATGATAATGTTGTGTGTCATCCACTCGATATGATGCAATTTGTTTGCTGTGTATTTAATTGAGCAAATATAGGCTACTAATTTCCTGTAGGAAGCTCTTAAGCCACATTGATTTCTAATGCAGCATTTCTATTGTATGAATGGGCTACATGTAATATGAAAATTCATTGAGTTTGAAATTATACAGATTTTTGAAAGCTGATAACAGTATTGTTTATGTGTCCCTGCAGGAGATGCACTGCCCAGTGTGCTTGAATACAGGTGGACTGCTGCACACGGATGAAGTCACACAAGTCCCCAATAGACTGAATCACTAGAAATTCTTTACCTTTTCAGAATCAGAATCAGAATCAGTTTTATTGGCCAAGTAAGTTTGCACAGACAAGGAATTTGACTTGGTAAAGTGACTCTCAATGTGCTTACACAAAATATATATTACAACACAATACAATACAAAACAAGCCGTTAAATGTAAACCAAATTTGTTTGGTTTTCTTTATGCTTTTAAAACATTAATTTAACTGTTTATTATTCATGTGACCTGTGATTTTATTTGTACATTTTAAGTCCACAAACGTTATGCTTTGTGGCACTCAGCACTTTTCATCTCAATGGTCAGTTTTTTGAACACCACAATGTGAATAAATACAAATACTGTGAAAAAACACTTTTTTTGACTCTTCAAGACTATTCTGTTACACATACATCATGTAGAATCACACAAAGTTGTATTGTAGAGGGGAGCACGCCAAAGTCCTATGCAATTATTTACAGATTCACAAAATACCGCATAGTGTCCTCCTTTTAGGTGTTATGGATATGGTCAACCTAGTGATACAGGTGTTTTCTCCAGGTCCAGACCCGCTGCCTTTACATCAGGAGCGTCTGGTTCACCTTCTCATTAAGAGCAGCCATGTTCTCAGCTGGTCTCTCTTAGGGCTCGATCACACCAGATGCGACTCTCAAAAACGCATCGCTAGAAAAACCATTGTTTTCCTATGGTATGCGCCTAAAAGTTAAAATATTCTCAACTTTAAGCGCGAGGCGCTCATCAATGTCACAATGTCACACTCGGCCAAGGCGACAAATCGGATCAAGCAAGTGTAACACCCTGTTCTGTTTCTCCTGTGTTCCGTGTCTCCTATGTCTCTGTGTCTTCTCTGTCTTAATTGTTTAATTCCCTGCACCTGCCCTCAGCCACTCTTGTCTCGTTACTGTCTGATGTCGTACACCTGTGTTTCCCCCCTATATATTGTGTCAGTCTTTCCCTTGTCTGCTGTCGGATTGTCGTCTCTAGTTCCGTGTCCTTTTCCCGTTGTCCTGTCCGTGTTCCTGGTTCTGCCTGTTGACCCTGCCTGCCACATTTGGACCTTGTTTTTTTTGTTAACTGTTTTGCCTCATTAAAGAGTGCTTTTTTGTTATTTATATTGCGTCCAGCCTGTCACTCTGTGCCTGAGCCTCACCCCGTCACAAAAACCTGACAGCAAGAGGTGGGCTTTTCTTCCTGTTTTCCCGACGAGACACTCATATTAGCGGTATTTAATTACGAAGAGCTTTATAGATCTAAATCGAAAATCACTAGACCAACTGACTCCTGCTCAGCCGGAAGTGCAACCGAAAGCGCTATTCATTGACACAATTCGCTGAATAAATGGGGGTATTCGACGTACTCTTCTTTTTAAAATGTTTATATCGTGAACCCAAAACCTCCCCCTCATCCCACAACACAGCAAGAGTGCGACGTCTGCTTGAATCCATTTCGTGAATTATGTTTTATCACCCAGTTGCGCCGCATGCAGGCCCGCTCCACAGGCGCGTGGCAGTTTTTGAAGCGTCTGTGCTTTTAAAAGTCACGTCTGGTGTGATCGCGCCCCTTCGGGAGCTGGGCTGTGTGCAGCTCTGCTAGGAGGGAAGGCCTATCCTCATCCCACTGCAGAGTCACAGCCTTCACCTTTTGCTTGGCCTTCCACAGGTCGGTCTTCAGCTACTCGGCTTTACACTGCTGGATGTCCAAACCCTCCTGGTTGGTGGATGGCTGTAGATTCTTGGTAACTTAAAGGGCTTCTGCCATTTTCTGTTTCAGCCCTCTCGATAGCCCTGGAGCTCGGTTTTGGTTTTGACCACCGTCATCATCTCTGCCAGAGGGGAGGGACCCGAACAGTGAGTAGAAGGGTTTGCATTGGAATATGAGGGACTCCATGTCTGGAGAACAGCGCTGCAGAGCCACAGCCATGTCCCTGCACCACCATATAATATATACATACTGGATATACAGGACTCTCAGAAAATTAGAATATTGTGATAAAGTTCTTTATTTTCTGTAATGCAATTAAAAAAACAAATGTCATGCATTCTGGATTCATTACAAATCAACTGAAATATTGCAAGCCTTTTATTCTTTTAATATTGCTGATTATGGCTTACAGCTTAAGAAAACTCTAAAATCCTATCTCATAAAATTTGAATATTTCCTCAGACCAAGTTAAAAAAAAAGATTTATAACAGCAAAACAAAATCAAACATTTGAAAATGTGTTTCCAGGTGTTTCGAGTTAATTAGACGATTCAAGTGATTTGTTTAATACCCTACTAGTATACTTTTTCATGATATTCTAATATTTAGAAATAGGATATTTGAGTTTTCTTAAGCTGTAAGCCATAATCAGCAATATTAAAAGAATAAAAGGCTTGCAATATTTCAGTTGATTTGTAATGAATCCAGAATGCATGACATTTTTGTTTTTTTAATTGCATTACAGAAAATAAAGAACTTTATCACAATATTCTAATTTTCTGAGACAGTCCTGTATATATGATAATCTTTGGCATTGTTGGCAGTGAGAGTAGAGAATTGTTTTCGTTCTGTCGAAATTCCCTTGTCTTGGCTTTTTTTCTTTCTGTTTCTAATTGTCATCAGCTATGATGGCAATTAACTCCAAATTAAATTTCGCACATTAACATTTTATAATGATAGAAAAAGTTGTTTGTCATTGGAATGTGCACCGGCTCTGCGACCGGATTCCAAGCTGTGGCCCGAGGGTAAATTACTAATATAAATCAACCAATAAGCCTGTTTCAGAACTCCAGATGGCCCCTCGGGTGAAGATAATGTGGCACCTATTTTGAAACAGTCATTTATTTAATTGTTGCGGTCCTCTTTTGTGGGTGAAAAATGGAGAACGACTGGTAGATTCCTGCTGTTTCCTCCTGTGGAGTCTTTGTTTTCTCTTCTACGACCATTTCACTCCTCAGTCCTTTAGATCTAACGCAGCATATAATTGGCTTGTTTCATTTGTTAAGACAACAGAACCTGCGGTGTCACTCCTATTACAAGAATATCTCATGTGTTTTATCGGGCTTCAGAACGAGACTCTTTCAAGCCTATAAAGACCTAATTTACCAATCATGTAAAATAAAATCAAAGACTGCTTTATTTTTATTCAAATAAAACCTCACCAAGGATTATTCTTCTCCGTGTCTTGTGTGTTTTATTTTCATCTATTTTGCATGTTCCTCAAATGTTTTTCTGTCACATTTGTTGAGCGTTCATGAGGTCTCGGCTTCATCAAATATAACAGGGGCTGTATTAGCCCTGTTATATAGGCCAGCATAACGTTAAGTATGAAGACCTCATAATTTACAGATGGAATGAACCACAGCGCCCCAAAGAGCCCTTCATATCACAGGATAAAGGGAGCACAGGAAATACTGGATTTCTTTAAAAAGAAGTTGACTTGAGAGGAGCGAAAATCATCACTTTTATCTTCCTTTCCGATTGGGATACGCATACAAATCACGCCCTAGATGGTCTGTAAATTAGTGGTGTTTATAGCTAGTGCACTGTTTTTCTGATATATAACCTATGTGATCAGTGGAAATAATTCCACTGTTATTCATGTAACCTTTGCCCGTAGACATTCACAGAGTGCACATTTCCAGAAAGCTGTAATGCTCCCACTCGACGGTTCGATACGGCCACCCTTTGAAATGTGCTCTCTGCCTTCTGTAAACCCGCAGACTCCAAAGGAGGCTGCCAACAGTTCCATCAGATTTCCTCGATTATCATGCCTGCTATCAAAGGGGGGAAGCACAAGTTTGGAGTGGGCTTTATTCAATGGCATTACCATAATATAACATAATAACACACTGTTTTTCACGTCAGTCAAGCAGACGAGGGTAATGTAAAAATGCACCTCAACACACACGCTGTAGTTCCCTCGTGGACTGCCTTGCCATTGGCTCCCGTGACAAAAAAAGCCAATGTGATTATTGAAGAATATATTAAGTCATATTTTCTGATTTCTTTCATATAGTAGAACAATACCTTCAAAGCTCACGTTAACCAACGCACTTTATATCAGGCGTCTTACCAAAAACCCAGCATTCATTCCTCAAGCACTCTTATCTTCATGTTTCTAGTCTTAGGCATGTGACAGAACTACACAAAAGAAAATTGATATTAGAAAAAAATGGACGTTTATTAAATATTTCCACCATCTCAACATAGAACAGCCATAAAACAGTGCAATTCACATCAATTGCTCTTTTTTAGAATAATAAATACAAACGCTTGTTAAACTACGATGCTTTTTGCATACAAAAAAGAAAGAATAGATTTCATAGATACATGTTTTTGTTGCCTTAGTTTAATTTATTTACTTTGCTTGAAAACCAGCAAAAAAAAACAATTGACTCGTGGAAGAAGTAATCAATCGTTAAAAAAAAAGAAGCAATTAATTGTAGTAAAGTAATTGTATAATGTAAACTTCTTCTCAAGGATTAAAGCTTTGAAATTCCCAGAGACAAGGGCAGTTGTTGCGAGACAACTTCCATAAAAGTAATGTAAATAAGTGATGAGAGATTTATTATATTGTTCAAGTACTTTCCATAACACTGGGTTTGTTCTTCTGCTGCTAGACACAGAAACCCATTTAAATCCAGTGATAAAAGGTAAAATCTACGATATATACAGTATATATATTGTAGATTCAGCCCATTGCAGATGATTTAAACCTCCGTATCCGGTACGAACCAACAAAAAACAACACTCAAACGGTGTCTTCACGTGATGGTCGTCGGGCTGCAGTTTTCCTTTTGTTATTTATGTGTTACCTGGACTTCGCAGTGTGAGTACCATCAGCACGCTGAATTATTTATGTACAGTGCCGCCGCTAACTACTGGCCTCAAGTTTGAGTGCGCTTCCTACAGTATGCACCAGACGAGGCGGCGTCTGAATACTAATGCGACGCGAGTTCAGCAAGGACATGAAGTTTTTGGCTTCACTTTCACTTTTTTCTTCATCTTTTTTTTATCACCGTAATGAGCCAACAGAGTTCGCTGTCATCGGAGCCGGCTCGAGAAGCTAAGGGTCACCATAAACAATAAAGGCTAGGACTTTACGAGACCCGGGAGATAAATAGGAGCCGCGGGAAAAAAAGTCCTTCTTGTTAGGGAACATATGTTTCGCTTGCATCCCCTGTGTAAAGGTCACAGCGAGACAGAATAATAGCTCCGGCATATTCATTGCGGCGCGTCCTCGTCCTGGCAACCATCAATTTGCTGCAGATGAGCAGCGGGGACCCCCACATCATTTATGACGGTGGAATGATGTACTCGGTCGGTGCGAGGGGAGGAAGAGGAGTTATGAGCTACAGCATTATGACTTCCCAGGGTCTAATGAAGACGATCACGTTGCCGCTCAACTGCATAACTGTTGCTGTTTTGTGCCATATTTAAGTATATTATTGAACATTTGGACGCCGTTCGAGAGCCCAAGAAACCCATACAACACGTTTTATCGCCATGTTTTCACTGTTAATTTGGCCTTTTTGTTCATTTCCCCTTTGAATCTATAAACTGCATCCTAAATGGATGTTAATTTATGATTTCTTTATTGGCATCCAATGAGCTGTGAGAACAATTACGGCTTCCTTGCACTGCTTACAAGGATTTAGTTTCACATTTTCATAATGGGACGAGTACGTTAGCTAATTAGTGTAGGAATCCAGCAGAACGGAGGCGGTTGTATATCATGATGCAGAAACTCTTCTGCCATTGTCGTTTGGGGGTTGAGAGCTAAATGGGATTCACTGAGAGGAGCGGGCATTATTCTTTAAAAATGTGCTGTGTCAGCCAGAAAATTAACTTATGAAAACCAAATCTCTCAACACAACCCCAACAGCAACTTTCAAACTTGTGTACTTTTGGCTGAGAAGCGTAGCTGCTGCATTTAAGCTGGATTTAGTCTCTTTCTCGTGTGTTTGATGATTGTTTTGTGTTTTATTTCTATTAAAATTGGTACTGCTGTGCCGTCTCGGTCAGGTCTTTCTCATTAAAAAAAACGGCTTCCTGCTTAAATAAATAAGCGTTCGTCAAGTTAAGGAGCTGAATGATGTGAGAAGTTATTCTGAAGAGAAATAAAAATAAATAACATTTTAATATTCCCTTGAGACAGACGCCACCATTAAACACTGCTGTAACGTGCAAAATATACTTTAGTAGATAATGTTAGTTATTTATGTTCACGAGAAAAGATTAAAGAAAATGTACATGTGTATGTTTGAGGACCTTTGCCTCTCTCAGAGGCTAAACTCACAAAGAACAGTACATTCATTTCAGACAGGAGCTACTTTGTGACTTTTACCGTAGAGATTTTTCTTTTTTAGCAAAGTTATTACCCACCTTATCCGGCTCCATAATTATTGTATCCATCAATGGCCACTAGCGTCTGTAACAAACCAGCCATGACAAAAGAGATGCACACCACCAAAACAATCACAATATTCCTTCGCTTAAACAACACAAGAGGAAAACTGAAAAAGCAATAACGTGCCAGTTGCACTTCAAACTGTAATGTCAAACAAAAAACACGTGCGTGTCTCAGGAATCGGAGAGAACCAGGAACTCGGCCGTTTCCCAGATGACCCTCTGCCACGCCCACTTCTTGTTTGTACCTGCAAGGAAAGCAGCCACACTGTGAAGGAACTGGGAGAGCCGGTGGAGGTGGAATAAATATGGATTTCATTCACTTCATTAATATAGACAAGAATTTAAGATGGGGAATAAAATCAGGACAAAGTGCAAAATAAGAATAAATGAATAAGTTCCACATAATTGCGCTATAGTCTACAAAAATGTTATTTAACTAGAATTTAAAATACGACATACAACATGGTGAGGGTTCTATGGGTCAAGAGCCACTCCCGATCCATATTCATAATGTAGGATATATATATGGGGTCGGTAAGTCCATAGTTAATTGAAGGGGAGACTAGACCTCTCTCCTTAGTGGGCTGTTGAGGACACCCCTCTGGCTGTGGGAGCATGGTAGAGTCCCCAGACCGGTCTATTTAGGGGGCTGTAGCTCATAGGGGAGAGTGGTCGTCCTGTAACCACGAGGTACCCGGTTGGATCGCCGCTCTCATGTTGCATGCTGAAGTGCCCTTGAGCAAGACACTGAACCCCCAGTTGCTTCACTGCAGCCATCTGCTCCTTAATACCTAAGGATGGGTCAAATGCAGAGAAGAATGTCCCCCTGTGGATAAACGTGTACATTTCGTTAATTCTCTTCTTCTGAGTAAATAGTTCTCTTTGTTTAAGTTGATGAACGTTTCACGCAACCAAAAAACAGAGCAAACAATCAAATAAAAGCTTACGTTAGTCTTGATTGATTATCTTTACTTACAGGGAGTTTGTAATATTTCAACTTGAATCTCTTCTCAGGAATATACACTACCGTTCAAAAGTTTGGGGTCACTGAGAAATGTCTTTATTTTTCAAAGAAAACCACTGTTTTTTCAATAAAGATAACATTAATCAAAAATACACACTATTCATTGTTAATGTGGTAAATGACTATTCTAGGTGGAAACGTCTGGTTTCTAATGAAATATCTCCATAGGTGTATAGAGGCACATTTCCATCAACTATCACTCCAGTGTTCTAATGGTACATTGTGTTTGCTAATCACCTTAGAAGACTAATATCTGATTAGAAAACCCTTGTGCAATTATGTTAGCACAGCTGAAAACAGTTTTGCTGGTGATATAAGCTATACAACTGGCCTTCCTTTGAGCTTGAAGTTTGAAGAACAAAATTAATGCTTCAAATATTAATCATTATTTCTAACCTTGTCAATGTCTTGACTATATTTTCTATTCAATTTAATTCATTTGATAAATAAAAGTGAGTTTTCATGGAAGACACGAAATTGTCTGGATGACCCCAAACTTTTGAACGGTAGTGTATATATATATATATTTCCATTGGCATATTAGTATTCCTCCCACTTCTTGTTACTAAATACAGTAACACGTTAATATAACACGCTGCGTTTCGGCCTAATTGAATTCTCTAATATTCTTTAGTAACACCGTACATGCACCTTTTGATTGACACATGTTTTAATATATTTTGTTGTGTTTACTCTGTATCCATCCTGATTACATACGGCTCCGTACTGTAATTCAGCACGTTGAGAATGACAGACTGCTGCTTAGCGTCAGGAAATTGCAGGTTTTTAACAAAACAGTGAGTCATCCGAGAGTGAGAATCCCAAATGTCTTTTTTGGCAGCAGGCGCAGCGGCACTGCGTCGACATCAAAGGTCAAAGGCCACGTCAGCTCGCCACGGTTCAGGCTGTTTAGGAGCGTCACACAGGATTTGAGACGACGCAAGTCAGCAGTTGCTCGAGGACACGCTGAGCGCCTCGTGAACTGGAAGATGCACGAAAAGGAGATAAACAGCGAGCGAGGACATGTTATCAAGATATTCCCTTTTTATATCTGCACTGATCTGAGTGGAAGTGTTCCACGTGTTTATTTATGTCACGTGGGCCGGACACCCAAGGCAAAAACGACGTTTATAATTTGTTCATGTATTGGTCGATTTTTAGGTTTTGGGCTTTCTTTTGCTTTCATAACAGACTAATGGAAGGAACAACTTTGTTGATTTATGTCTGTAGATTTCTCATCAATTATATACTAAATTAGCATTAGATAATGCCTCATTTGCATTTTTTAAGCATAAGATTTTGGAAGACTTATAATGAGAGAAAATTAATATATATATATATATTTCTCTGCATGTAAGTAATCTACTCTGGAAGTGTCATCAAAATGTATTAAATTTGAAAAGAAAATTGATTGTGGTAGCTTTCCACTTTTATTCCTATGTTTATTCTTGATAAATTTATTAAAAGGGAATTGTTGACCAATCATAGCCGGATGTATATAACATTTTATTTGTGAACAAAACTGAACTACCAGTATACACACACTGCTGCAACTGAACTACCAGTACACTTACTGCTGCAACTGAACTACCAGTATACACACACTCCTGTAACCGAACTACCAGTATACACACAATCCTGTAACCGAACTACCAGTATACACACACTCCTGTAACTGAACTACCAGTACACACACTCCTGTAACTGAACTACCAGTACACACACTGCTGCAACTGAACTACCAGTACACACACTGCTGCAACTGAACTACCAGTACACACACTCCTGTAACTGAACTACCAGTATACACACACTGCTGTAACTGAACTACCAGTACACACACTGCTGCAACTGAACTACCAGTACACACACTGCTGCAACTGAACTACCAGTACACACACTCCTGTAACTGAACTACCAGTATACACACACTGCTGAAACTGAACTACCAGTATACACACACTGCTGCAACTGAACTACCAGTACACTTACTGCTGCAACTGAACTACCAGTATACACACACTGCTGCAACTGAACTACCAGTACACTTACTGCTGCAACTGAACTACCAGTATACACACACTGCTGCAACTGAACTACCAGTACACACACTGCTGCAACTGAACTACCAGTACACACACTGCTGCAACTGAACTACCAGTATACACACACTGCTGCAACTGAACTACCAGTACACTTACTGCTGCAACTGAACTACCAGTATACACACACTGCTGCAACTGAACTACCAGTACACACACTGCTGCAACTGAACTACCAGTACACACACTGCTGCAACTGAACTACCAGTATACACACACTGCTGCAACTGAACTACCAGTACACACACTGCTGCAACTGAACTACCAGTATACACACACTGCTGCAACTGAACTACCAGTACACTTACTGCTGCAACTGAACTACCAGTATACACACACTGCTGCAACTGAACTACCAGTACACTTACTGCTGCAACTGAACTACCAGTACACACACTGCTGAGTACGCCGCTGCCACTCAGCCAGACAGGTTTTGGTTGAGTTCAGGTCTGCAACGCTCTTCTAGTTCGACATGCATTTGAAACAACTGTACTGTATTTTGAAGCCATCAATAAAATCCAAGCTGCCCATTTTATTACTGTATAAATGTAATAAATGTCAAGTTGATGGTAATAAAAATGGTTAGAATATTCATCCACACACTGAACAGTTTGACTCGGACCGACTTCCTATGAGGTTTACACCGGACTAGTTTGTTTCAATTTATTGATGCAACACATTGGTTTGCATTAATAAAACATAACACAATAGAACCAATGGTATTTTATTTCCCCTCTAACCGTTTTAATGCAAATAAAACAATTCAGAGAGATCTAATTGAAAAAGACTGACATTACCATTCTCTGCAGTGCTCTGCTTCCATGTAAGTTATGCAAGAGGACATGATGAATGATAATGATGTTCTCAATAAAGAGAATTTAACTGCAGTGTCTTCCTATTTTTCTTATGCCACCCACATAAAGAAATGCCACGCTGTCCCCACCTCCTCCAAGTCCAGGTAGCTGTTAGTTTATTTAATGTAGCATGGGATGGTATCCATAGCAACAAACGTCGGGTGTCACGAATATGTATTGTGTGTAAAATAAAGTTTAAAAAACCCGATTGAATAAATTCAAAATTCAGGCCGGCACCTGCATTTCATGTCAAAAGTTTCTGGAATCGGAGCAGGAAACGGAGTTGACTGCCGTACAGCGCTGCATTGATTCGACTGTTGTATGAAAATCAAACCCAGCCATCACAGAATAAACAAACAAGGACAGAGTGGAAAGGAAAACATAAATTTGACAGCTGCAGGTATTGAAAATGAGGCCGGCAAGAAGCTAAATATTATTATTTTAGCCACACTTTTGTCAATATCACCGGTAATTCTGGAACAGTGATTTATGCTCCTGCATGGAAATAGGACTTTAAATTATTACATGAAAAAGAGAATAGTTTTGATTAAAAAACTACAATACTTTAGGACCATTTTACCTGTTTTGTTAACACTGCACAAGTAAAATCTTAAGTCTTGTCAGTCCCTGTGCAGAGGGTTTGTGTGTGTGTGTGTGTGTTGTGTGTCGGGGGGTGATCACAGCCAGCAGGGAGGCAGCCAGTGCCCTCCTGAGACATGAGCCCATGACCCTAAAATCATGCGCTCCAAGGCTCCCAAACAACGGGGCCGAGCAGCAGAAATGGGACACCTCTCCAGCCCTTGGAACGCCGGCCCTCTCACTGGTCTCAGGCATGCAAGGTCTGCTGGGGGCCAACCGGTGGGAAGTCGACGTCATTTCAATTCCAGGTTTCCCAGTCCTTCAACCTACCGTCACCACTACCACCACAACCACCACCACTGCCACCACCACCACCGCCACCACCACCACCACTTCCCTAAGCTGGTACTTTACGCGTGACATCGATCTGTACTTCAAAACCACAACAGTGCCCCACGTTCCATCCCTCAGCTGACACAAACGATTTGTCGAGTTGGGCCCTACACAGCTGACAAGCGGCAAAGCCCTCTGGCACCCCAAACAAACCCCTCCGGACCCCCTCCAACTTTCCCACCCCACATCTAAACTGACAAGCAGTAGGGGGGGGGGGGGTTATGTTTAGCAATGCGAAGCAGGTTTTTGCTCTGATTTTCTGGTATATGAATGAGCACATGACCAAAGATGTGCCGCACACAGGCATCCAGGAGTGAGTGTCTTTTCCCATTGACATCCATCCGCAGCACAAAACCCCCACTAAATAACAGCGTGGCGCACTTGTGACTGAGGTGAGGGCAATGCAATTCACTAACTTGATGCTGCAATTCATTTAATATTTATAAAACCGGTTTTCCCCATGAAATGACTCCCTTTCCTGGGAACGAAATGTTTCTTTTTTTCTTTTCAAGACATAGATATCAGTCCTGTGTGACCACGGGCTGTTTGCAGTCAATGCTGGAGCTGAAGGATAATATATCAGCCCAGTTGCTGGGAACAAAATATGCTGGCCATGTTAACTTGAATGTCGACGTTTTTGCAGAGATTGCAACGTAATGTGTGGAAGAATCAAGAAAGACAACGCGGGGCGGGTGGGAGTGGTGGTGGATGCGTCAAACAAACCCAGAACCTTCACCCAGGATACCTCTGTTAGTGTCACGCGTGAAACCAGAAGTAAACCTTGAATTCATGCTTGCTAGGTGATGTTCTGCAATAAAGTCTGCAGAAAAGTCTGACAAGAGCGGTTGTTATGGACGCTACTGATAACGTTACTGTTATAACGTTATGTTGTTTGGTTACGTTGTTTGATTACGTTGTTTGGTTACGTTGTTTGGTTACGTCGTTTGGTTACGTCGTTTGGTTACGTTGTTTGGTTGTGTTGTTTGGTTACGTCATTTGGTTACGTTGTTTGGTTACGTCGTTTGGTTACATTTGTTTGGTTACGTTGTTTGGTTACGTTGTTTGGTTACGTCGTTTGGTTACGTCGTTTGGTTACATCGTTTGGTTACGTCGTTTGGTTACGTCGTTTGGTTACGTCATTTGGTTACGTCGTTTGGTTACATTTGTTTGGTTACGTTGTTTGGTTACGTTGTTTGGTTGTGTTGTTTGGTTACGTTGTTTGGTTACGTTGTTTGGTTACGTTGTTTGGTTACGTTGTTTGGTTACATTTGTTTGGTTGTGTTGTTTGGTTACGTCGTTTCGTTACGTTGTTTGGTTACATTTGTTTGGTTGTGTTGTTTGGTTACGTCGTTTGGTTACGTCGTTTGGTTACGTCATTTGGTTACGTCGTTTGGTTACATTTGTTTGGTTACGTTGTTTGGTTACGTTGTTTGGTTGTGTTGTTTGGTTACGTTGTTTGGTTACGTTGTTTGGTTACGTTGTTTGGTTACATTTGTTTGGTTGTGTTGTTTGGTTACGTCGTTTCGTTACGTTGTTTGGTTACATTTGTTTGGTTGTGTTGTTTGGTTACGTCGTTTGGTTACGTCGTTTGGTTACGTTGTTTGATTACATTTGTTTGGTTATGTTGTTTGGTTACATTTGTTTGGTTGTGTTGTTTGGTTACGTCCTTTGGTTACATTGTTTGGTTACCTTTTTCCGTCCCGTGGCTCCATCCCGTTGTTCAGTCCCGTTGTTCAGTCCCGTGGTTCCGTCGCATTGTTGCGTTGTTACGTTGCGTTGTTACATAACTTAACGAAGTTGCTCTGTTGCCTAAACCTAACCAGTCTTTTAATGTCAACACACGAAATACGAGGCTGATATGAAAGGTATTCGCAAGATGATGTTTTGGTTCAGACACGTCTACATTCAAACGAAAGATTTGGAGAAACACGCCGCCATTTTTGGCTGGCATCAGGGTTAAATACTTACAATGTATGGATAACCTGCAACATCACAATGTTTGGATAACTCATAAGCGTGGATGTAAATCGACTCAAATTTGAATCTCACTGTTGGCGTGTCCACTGGTGTTTTTCTGAGAAGGGCTTGCAATACCATGTCAAACACACCAGATAGAATATCCGCCTGATAACTAGCATCACACTTCAAAGACATGGCACATGACCTCTCGGAGGGAAGAGATAGGGGTTGCGGGTGTGAGTGATGAGTCACATTCCTCAGACTCATCACCAAGCACAACAGAGGCCATGTCCACATTATTGTATGTATCGTCTATAAATGTAAAAATCCCTCTCAAAAGGTTTACCATCAACATCTTTTAAAGTACAAGGACCTTGTGCTTACATGTAAGTACAGATTTAGTAGCTATACATTTAATTACAAGTCATATGGATAGATCTTTTGTGAGGTGATGTTGTATGGCTGTAAGGGAAAGACTCCCGTCGGTCTTTTGGCCACATTACTCAGCCTAAATTATCCCAAATAATCCATTTTATATTTGAGGACTCTGAGAAATTAAATTAAATTCACTCAGCCTTCCTCTAAGGACCTCGCTGGAAGGCTTTTCTGGGCTTGCTCTTCTAAAAGTGACCCTGAGGACCATGGGACCCTCTCTGCTACTTAACCTGCAGGAGTGGGGGGGGCTGCTGATTTACTAAGTGCCAGATCCAAGCGGTTCCCAGCGACGTGATTTACAGAGTGAGGGGAGATCTCCAATCGGACTCGGAGCCGTTGAAGTTTACTACAGGCTTTGTTTCCTATCAGCAAGCTGCAGACGCTCCTCAACCCCGACGCTGAAGACAAACTCTCCCGTGTTTCTTCATGTGTGTGATCGTAATTTGCCTTTAGCCCTCCTTATATATGTAAACTGCCCCTTAATGGGATACGCTCAAGTCGCTCTTAGATTTGCCCCCCCAGAAACACAGCGATGGCAGGGGAACAATATTTCACCATGAATAATTCATGTTGAGCTCGACTTTTAACGAGGTGCTAAAAATCCTGACATGTGGCCCGCTCAACGCTCAATACCGTAGCATAAATTCGTAATACTTTTTTTTAGGAACTCCGCCGGTCGGAGGTGTTTATCTATAATAAAAATCTCGAATTGTAACTCACCGACATAACATTGTTGCCCCGGAGCTCATATTGCATGAATAGAACTCAGAGTCCCGAGGATATTTTAGTTCCTTTGTTGGTGCGTTGCTTCTGAACATCCGTTTCAGCAGCTCGCCTGTGAGCGATTAGCTTGCACCGAGCAAGAAGTACGAACCGAGGGCACGGACTTTATTTTCTTTTATTCAAGGCTGTCGATCTGTAAATGCGCAGAGAATTCGGGCCACAAAGAATCTCGATGCTCTTTGTTTGTCTGTCAGCGGCTCACTGCATGCCTCTTTGCCGCCGCTGCTGCGCCGATCTAGCCGCAAAGTGTGTCGTTTACCAGGCCTCCCTCTAACCAGGAGGAGTGCGTACATGTGTGGGTGTGCTATCTCCATACACCGCCATGAAGAAGATGATCGCCACTCACATCCCTCGCCTTCGCTATCTCTCAGCATGACAGCCACTGAGTAACTGGGAGATATTGTCAGAGCTCATGATAAGTGTGTTTGAAAGAAATCTCCATGTTCTTGCGCTCACGTTTTTGTCCGCCCGCCCGTCTTCATGTCTCCAAGGCGCGTCGGGGACATGCGTTTCAAAAAGACGAGATGAATATTATGAAAAGCTTGTCATGGTTTTTAGAAATGGTACATAATCTATGAGCAACGCAGCCTTGTTTCAGTGGGCTGAAGGAACACTTTCAAAGGATTCATCTGTACAGATCATATTCTCGTGCTCTTTTTTTAAATTTGACTTTTGTCTTGACCCGGGTAGGGAAACATCTGTTCGTGGATAAGAGACATGGTACAGGATTCAGTCGAGCCAACACGTGCATTGTTTTGTTACCAGCTTTTTTTCTTCTTTTTTTTTTCTCTTTTCAGTTGGTCAGGACACAGTATTAAATGAAGAAGATTTGAAAGAATTCATACAGAGAATATAAATACCATAATAGAATATATTAAAAGAAAAGGCAAAGAGATTATCTAGGCAAACTCAGCACTTTACTTAGCACGTTACTTTGTTTTCCCCCTGTATATTTAGTATTATTATTAGTATTTAGTTTTTAGTGTTTAGTTTTTAGTATTTAGTTTTGTGTTTTATATTTATTTTCATTGATGCTCTGATGTGCACCGCTGCTGTGATTTTTGAAATGTCTCCACTGTGGGACGAATAAAGGAATATCCTGTCATATCATATCATTATAACTTTAGGAACATTCATCAGTGATTATGAGTTATGGGCTGATCCATATGAGTTGTCATCCCGGGACTAAAATATGGAACAGTGACATGATAATAATCAATCATACCATATATAAGACAACTGTAAACAGTCCTCACCCTCCCATTTTATACTTGAGCCCAGAATGGACCAACCAAACAGTGGCTCTGTAGAAAGCCTTTACCATATTTAAAATGGTACCTGAATGCCACATGTTACCGTGAGCTGAAGTTCCTAAACTAATATCATTATGGTATGGATGGCGTTACCACGCCGCTAGACACCACGTACACATTGTCCCTTTAATACAACAAAAAATCTCAGCATATATTTAAAATATCAGAATGTTATGTGTTTTTATGTTACCAGACCAAGTAAGGACCTAGCAGCAAAACCCATGAATGTATGGAATTGAGTTGGTTTATGATTTATTATTTCATCATTTAAAAAAAAGAAAAAACCAAACACTAGCATTAATAAAAAACCAAAACAAATCACAAAACTGATTTAGAAAAGGTCCACCTTTCTTTTTTCTCCAAGCAGAGGTCTTTAATTTGACTCATTGCTTCAGAACCGCACCGGTGCCGATTTTATGCCAGCAATGATTTTAAGCCGTGATACATTTCGGTAGGGACATAATGGACTGCATATTTTTTGGAATGAAACTCTCCAAAGTCTCCCCAGTATTGACACACTTCCCCCCTCAGGTTCCTTGCGCTCAAGTCCCACCACATCAGACCTACCGCTTCAGCGCCTTCTGCAGTTATGTCATGATCTAAATGGCCATCAGAAGCGCGATAGGAAATAATAAACATCCGGTTAGCATGACTATGCTAGTTGCACATAAATCTGCCCCGGCCTAATGAGTGGATTGATCTGAGCCATGTTGACCTCGGGACAGAGCTCCAGCATCTGCTGGCGCGAGTCACAGAGAGGTATTCCCTGCTGAATTCTATTGATCTAGCTGTGTAAATACGGCTATAGTTTGCCGTCTAACACACTGCAGATGTTTTCCAGGAAATCACCCTTATAAGGCGGCCTGTCCGGATGAAAAAAATAAAACTTATTAAAAACTTGGGCTGCTCCAAAGTCCACAGACTGAAGTCATGCTTAGGTCCAGGCTCACAGATCACTGTCGCTATGACTGAGGACGTTTATCGTGCGCGCTACAGTGGCCTTTCATGCTCGCGTGCAAACATACAGGCGCACCATCGTCCTCCGTCGAAGCATGAACGCACAACTTCCCAAAGAAATGATGCACCTGCCTGCTGTATTTGCTTCCCAACCACCACCCCTCCACCTCGCCATCCCCGTGGAGATCAACCGTCTCGCCGTCCGGTTGTTTCTGTTGGCGTAACTCGCTGCGCGCTCTGTTTTTCCTTCGGCCGTCTGGGGCTCCGCTCACATGGAGCCTTCGCACGGGGAGCTCGTTTCAGCCGCCGCCAGCCATCTGGGGAATGTCTTCGCAGATACTGTGTGAAATATTGGCCAGTTCCAAGTGTTCGGGGGGTCAAGATGAAACACGATGAAGAACTCTTCGACGGAGAGGGATGGGGGGTTTTTTTACTCACTCAATTGAACTGAACACGAAAGCTTTTATATTTGTGGCTCACCAACACCTGGGGATCTGTTTTCATGACACAGCAGTTTTTTTATCCACAGCCCTGACCATAAAATTACTAAATGGCACGCGACACTGCGTGACCTCCCTTGAGTCCATTTACATGCATGCCACTTTGCAGGATGTGCATCATATCCTCTTTTTAATCAGATTTGGGATATGCCGCTCAGGTCGCTGTGTGTTGTGTGTGCAGGGGTATCTTTCAGCCCGCATCCCTGCCAGGTTCCGTCTCATTGAGTACAGATCCAATCATATTTGCTTGTGGTTTCTTTAATGGTCTTATTACATGTGAGACAATACAAGTTGTACTTCACACGTAGCACATCTTGCCATGTCTGGCTTTGACGTTTGTCAGTACAAACGATACATAATCGTTTTATCATTCATCGAGATATCGCAGTTCAAGACAATGCTGTGCAAATACACAGCAATAAAAAGCCAGAATCAGCTGTTCACATGTCAGATGTACTGAGAAAAAACCCAGTGAACATAATCTGATAGGAGCTTATCTCGGTTTCTGTGAACAAACCACCCAGATAGCAAAATATGATTGCATCAGGAGGGACATTTTGGCAGGCAGAGCTTTTGAATTTATATTGATGCCTGACATTGGAAGCAAATTGGAAGCACCTTCTATGTATTAAAGAGGTTCATAAAGGCTCAGATTACCAAGAGTTGTCCCGAGTGACCAAAATTCGGAGAACATTCTTAGAACTATGACATTTTATAAAAACATTTAAGGGTGACCCGTGGGTCGTGGAAAAAAGATCAACGTTTTTCACGTTGCATATTAGCCCTCTGGACCTGTAGGAGGCTGAATAAGGCCACTGCCAGTATGCAGTTGGTCAACAATAATGTCAGTTTAACAATATACATGATGTTCATCTTGCTGATAAAAAAAAAGACTAAACTAAATCTAACTTGACATATATATATATATATGTTTAAGAGGCTATAAGCAGCTTTAAATCTGTATTATTTATAGTTTATTGTAGTTCAAACTCGCACAACACGCGGACTGTCATTACGTCTCCTTGAAGGGCCTTTTGTCTGCCTCGCATTCCAAAACGAAGCTGACGGTACTTCACCTTGGGAGTCCGACCTTGACAGATTATAGAGAGATTAGAGAGAGAGAGAGAGATAGATAGAGAGATGTTTGTTGTCGTGACTAAACGGGTAGACCGCTGACCTGTTGGCAGCAAATTACTCAGCATGACCTTTAGGTGTTTTCCTCATTGCGTTATGGATTAGGATGAATGACGAACAGGGTTGAATTAGGGTTAATATGATTGGGTTCAATAACAATGATTATTTTGAATTGTATTGAACTTCTTCACTATCCGTGCATGACGACTACAGTATGGTTATGCCATGGTCGAGGATAGGAAAATATTTAATTTCGTCAAGGTCAGGGAAACATTTTAAACTAGAACGGGCACTCGGTAGAGCACATACCTTCGCCGCAGCCACATTTTGGCATTAGTTGCATGCCAATTGGATACAAATTGACCGCGCTATGGTAAAAAGAAGAGTTTGACCTTTTCATGACCGTGACCTTGACCCGATTGATCCTAAAATCTAATCAAATGGTCCCTGGATAATAACCAATCATCCCACCAAATTTCATGCGATTCGGTTTAATACTTTTGGAGTTATGCGAATAACACGCACACATACAAATAAATACACAGCGATCAAAACATAACCTTCCGCATTTTCAATGCGAAGGTAAATATCTGTCTTATCTGAGCTGAGCATGAGTTGATGTGAGTGCAAACAATGGCTGAAGGCCCCTCACTGCTTGTGCTGTGATTACAGATAGAGAAGGATTTAATAAGGAGAGTTTCTGAATGCTACTCTGCAGTGATGAATTTTGATCATTTTGAAATAAACAGAAAATAAATTGTGCTTACAAGTTCCCTACAAAACTCCATGGCCCATGCATTGGAAACAACATAGAGATTTTCATGTCTACATTCTAGTGTAAAGAAATGTAAGTTCTCCAGGTATCCAAAGCAGGTCAGGATGGATTGTAGACAACTCAATCAAACACAAAAGCCCTTGACTTAGTTTATGCAAATAACTATTTGCCATTAGGTCTGACTCACTCCGCCATCCACCCCCCCCCCCCCCCCCCCCAGGAACCCTTTCCCCTGAGCAAAGCAGCCACACAAAGAACATGAGACTGATTTTAAGTCATGCTAGCAATGTGGATCTGTGGATAACAATGACAGCCTGTCTGTCCGTTAGCCCCCCACTTTGCTCCAGACTGAAATATCTCAACAACTGTTTGATAGATTTAAAATGTATACTATGTCATGCTTTGACATTGTGTAAAGGCCTTCATGGTCCCAGGGACAGAATTCGAGTAATTTGGCACCATCAATATTTCAAGGTTGATTAAAATTAAACAAAAATGTGTTGGATATTCTTTGAAATATTCATGTTTAACTTTAGTTATCACCACTATTTCCTCTAGCTGCAAAATCGAGTCAAAGTTTTCACACTTCTGTTTATGTCCAAGTATCTACAAAACTAACGAGTTAAGGTTACGCGGTTCATAAGGTCAATTACGGTTCAACTATGCTTTGTGTTTGTAAAACAGCGGCCCCTGTGGCCACAAGTGGCATTTACGGGTTGACGTAAGACTCTAGAACAGGGGTCAGGAACCTTTTTGACTGGGAGAGCCATAAAAGCCAAATATTTCTAAATATATTTAATTGAGAGCCATATAATATTTTTAACGTATAATAAATTAAATATGTATTGCTTTTAATGCGACTTCTGGTGCTGCATGATGCTACGGGGAGGGGGGGGGGGGGGAGGTGCAGGTGACTTTTTCTTTGCTCCGCCCCGATGCGCGCACACACGCGGCGCGCGAGACGGAGAGCCGAGAAGTGTTAACGAGACACGTAGAGACAGAATGACATGCTGCTGTGTAGATACGATCAATAACAGACGGCTGTTTAGTTTAATAAAAGAACAAAGACGTGCTCTTTAAGAAAAGGGACCTTAAATTACTTCTGCTGTACAGGGGGGCGGGTGGAGATTTTTTTTTTTCAACTCAAAATTGTCTGGGAGCCATATGCCGTCACCGGAAGAGCCATATATGGCTCGCGAGCCATAGGTTCCCGACCCCTGCTCTATAGCATGATGTAACAGTAGCACAATTAGACAAGAGTCCTACACTAATACCTTCATACAGTAATGTAAAGGTTGGTCTACTGTCATTTGCATCCAAGTTTGTTTTTGTCTACGTCATTGTGTTAACACCAACAGGAACAGGAGAAAAAGGGCTTGTTGCTTATTCAAATTTTAAATCGTCTTTGCCCTGTATTCATAATTAATACCTGATAGAGTAAGAAGCGATATCTCTAAAAGCCGATATCTGCACACTGGACAACATTGTGGTATCGTAAAAGTTCTGTTTTCCGTTCATAGTCTGAGTAGTATTGGCAAATCAGGTCAGATAACAGATGATATCCGAAGCGGGATCAGGAGCTATGGCTATTATTTATTTTATGTGTCGGTATACAGTTTTTTTATTTCACAGGAATTTCTTAACAGAGCTACACTGTGAAATATCTCTGTGAATGTCTCCCTTGCTGTGTTATTAGATGTGGTATTTGGTCTTATAATCATCATCATCACCCCATCAAAAGGTAAAGGCCCCAATTTTGGAACCCGACTGCAGTTTGTCTGCTGAGAGGCAAAGTCGATTACAGGTTAGAGAAAGAGACCTCGTCGAGAAGAGAAATACTAAATCAAAGTCGGATAGAAAGTTTGAAAAAGAAATGACGATGCGGGACGTCTGTGAGATCGAGCAATGAAACGAGCGTCAATGGGGCGCCCTGACAGTTTGTCGAGGTGTGTGACACGTCCCCTCCTCGCGACCTTTGTTGGATGTCATCCCATCGCTCTATGCTGTCGCTCCCCGCTGCCGCTGCCCAGCGGAGCAGAAATGTCACCGAAAAAACACTCAAATGAACCACGACAGTCAGTGAAGGGCCTTAAAAATGGCACACAAAGACACACACACACAAAGACACACCGCGTGCCGTGTCGAGCCATTTGTATTCTTGCTCTGATACCCGTCGATACATCTGTGACAACAACTGGAAGTGTCTGTCGGGCGGCATTCCTCTTTATACTGTTCAAATTAGCAGAGCCCCCCCCGTCTGATTTCCAGTCAATAGCAGCCGTGGGAAGTCGTGGCATATTAATTGGGTTGAGTGCATACGTGTCAGCAAGATGACTTTGAGGGAGTGCAGCGAGTCATTAGACGGAGAGCTGTCCGCTAAGGGTGCGTGTGTTCGTGTGTGTGTGTGTGGCCTGAGCTGCAGAGTGGCACTGACACACTGTTTTAATGATCAATCCACTGATTGGATGATGATTGCCACAGCAGCTCGCATGCATGCAAAACACCCTCGTATTAATATTGAGAACTTTTTTTACGATCAAACCTCACCAAATGTGTAATAGTTGTTGCTCGTGGTGACAAACAGGTAGAAAATTATCACCATCGCCCCTCGGCCCCACTGAGCTTACTTCTTTTAAGTGATCACAGTCACAGAGCATTTTTCTCTCCCTGCCACTGATGAACTAAAATATGGGTGAATAGTTATCGTTGGTAACATGTGAACTCACGGATGAAACACACACACACACACACACACACACACAAAAGACTACATTAAACTTGAGGGAAGTTGTCCTTTACCCATAAAATCCAGGCGGCAATCTCCAGTTCTGAAAAGTGCAGCCGATGCAGAAGTGCCTTGAATTCACCCCTGCTGGTCTGTGGAGAGAATGCAAGTAAGGATTGTTTAGTTCAAGTAACTTTGAGCGACTCGGGCTAAGAAAAAGTCCGGAATCCAATGATACAGTATATAATAAAAAGTATTTAATGATAAAGATGAAAGTCCACATGCTAAAAGCAATCTCTGCTGATAGTTTCTGTCATTTCCATTCCAGTGTAAAGAATAATCGCGCCCTGCACAATGGTTTTCGGTGCGTTAAATACTCTTCGACCCACTGGGCTTCAGGCCTCTCATTGGTTAGTACGGTATTGTGTAATACCTCTCACAAGACAATGTGCTCCTGGCTAACCGCTTCACGGGAGGCGAGGCTTCAATAAAGTAAACAGTCCCACGCCAAAATAGTTCCCCTACTCTCGCTAGGTTTTCCCATTCCCGGTTTGCGCAACAAAAATAGTTCCGCCTGGAAACAGCTGTTGAATTCATTTTAACTCTCGCCCCCAATACATTCCATTCATACTTGACTCATCTTACAGTTATAATAAACATACAGTGACTTTGTTCTATGTTTTCCTAATACATTCTTCATTATATCCCTTATTAATTATCATATATGTCTTATGTATTAATATAAACATCGACATTCTTTATAGACATGTGCAAGTAAAGATAAAATAACATTATAACTCTATAGGATCCACGGTGACACGGGTGTCACATTTCCTTTAAATATTCTGGAGCGTTCCTTATCCAGCTGTATCCTTGATTTGAAGTGACACCTACAGAACATCTTGGACATGTAACGGTCATGTGATGTTGTGTCTGCTCCCAGTTGTGAGAGATCTGACACAAGTAGCTACATTTAAAAAGCTTGTCTTAGCTCAATGCTGAAGGTAAGATTCACCCATTTAAGAATTATAATTCTTACATAGCATGTCCTTTATTATATTTGAACACTTTTGAACAAACTGATATAAAACAAATCAGATAAATATCATTGTGACACATATGTCACATCGGGACTTTTACCTCAACATTTCATGAAAAATGAACATATATGTACAATAAGAAACATAATTATTATCTGCTCAGTTAATTGTTAAAATGTTTTAAAAAATCATGTTATATTAATTCAATTATTAATACAAAAAGTTTACCATTAAAGCCCAATGTGACATATATGTAACATTTCAGATATTTGACACTATTTTGAGAAAATGTTAGAAATGTGTTCTATGTGGATATTTTTAATCTTTTCTTATGCCCACATGATTTTCATTGAAGGACAAATGGGTCTGGGTTCCTATGAGTCTATGAGAAAATTGACTTCTTAAATGATAGTGAGTTTATGGTCTCAATGGTGAGTTTCAAGTCTTCCAAGCAGCATGATGACAAGACAATGAAGCGGAGTGTACTTCAGTGTGTGGCTACTTTGTGACAGGTACCAGAGCCATGTACGATGACAAAAAAACCCGAAGATAGCACTCGACAAAATCCAAGAAGGCGTCGGCCAAAATGTCGAACTTGAGGCTTCGGAACCGCAGTCCTAAAACCAATGAGTCACGCCGACTTCGTCCACGTCTTGTATGCCGGGAAAATGTATCGTACCACTGTTGTGTCAATTGATGACGTGGCATCTGTAACGCTAAAATATGTCGTGACAATGCCATGTAGGAGTTATGGCACAGGGTTAAATTATTTACTGTGTTAGCCAGACTACATTAGACATTTCACGGTTACATGACTGCAATGAAAGACTTATGAGATTTGTTGTTTTATAATTCGTTGTAACTGTGGCACCGATGGTGTTATTGTGAAGGAAGGACAAACGCTCAGAAATCACTTAAGGAGGGAAGGTCGGTGAAATATTTCATTTAATTTGGAACTGGTGGGTCGTGCCACCGCCGCGTCGCAACTTTGTTTTAATTTCCATTAGCGCGGATTAATAAATTGTATTTTCTCTATCCCCCGAGCGCTAAAATAGATGACAAATGCATGTAACGTTGCAAAGTGACACTTTTGGGCCAAGGATGAATCTCACGAAATGAAAAATTGCTCAACGGCATCATCGGCTGCCATTTGTTGACGAGTTTCTTTTTATTTCTCCCCAAAAAGGCGACCATGCAGCCATTCAATCTCCTGCCTGCGCCCCCTTTTTTCTTTTTTTTGCCCTGAAGAAATGTGACGGCGGCCCCTCGTATTTGGAAACGAATTATGTGTAGAAGTCCAATGGAAAAAATGCCTTCCACATCTTGTTACGCCTAATGAAAATGGATGGCTGGGTAGCGTGAGTGGGAGCGGACACCTGACGGTCGATTGTTTCTCTCCATCAGTGCACAGGAGTCGGCTCAATCCGGTCGCACATCTCTTCCCAGTGAAAATAAAGATGTCCCTTCTAATGGGAAGCATAATGGTTTTGGACAGATGGAAGGACATCTCGTTTTTGCCCGTATCCCCCCTCCCCCGCTCGGTAATGAAGGCAGGGCTTGTTGACAGATAAGGGTTCAGGGGGAAACAACAGGAGAATGCGATGTGTCGCTGCTTAGTATCCAGGCCTCAAAGAATGTACAGGAGATAATAAACCACGCCACAATATTGGAACGTGCGTAGGTGTGAATAATGTACTACTAAGGGTGTGTGTGTGTGTTTGTTGAGGAGAAATAATGGTGGGCTCTCCTGACTGTGCCCTGCCTCAGAACATCAAGTCAATACATGCTCGCCATGATGTGAGGCCCCTGGCAGGCAGGTCATGTCGCTGGCTGTAAAAATAGCGCCTGGCAATCCAATAGCTCTGATTTATGAAGCATGTCAATACCTTGACTGTAACAATGCATCGGCCGGGCAGATGATTGGTGGTCACTCTCCGTTTGACAATAAGCACAGCCTTGCTGTAAGATTGACACTTTGCCCCAGCACCGTAAACCCATCATCTCAGCTGTAAAAGGACTCAATCACTAATGGCAATAACTCTCAACTTTTCGATTGTTTTGTTATTTTGGGAAGTCTTTTTTTGTTTTCTTTTAGGAGAGGGGACTTTTCTGAACCATCCATTTTTTAATAAGATGATGGCTGTCTTTTAGCTTTATTGTGTCCCTGACATTTTAACAATTTTTGTATTTGAGGTTTTCACATTTCCGACATTTATATCAATGTGACCTCCTGCCTACTTATTTAAATTAAAATAGTATCTCGAGGTAGAAGGAATTTGTGCTTGGATATCAATGTAAGGCGAGATTAATGTTGTGAAACAATGGCGGTCAACGCTGTCAGGTTCTTGTGACGGGGTGAGGCTCAAGCGCAGAGTGACAGGCTGGACGCAATATAAATCACAAAAAAAGCACTCTTTAATGAGGCAAAACAGTTTACAAAAAAAAGGTCCAAACAGGGCAGGCAGAGTCAACAGGCAGAACCAGGAACACGGACAGGACGACGGGAAAAGGACACGGAACTAGAGACGACAATCCAACAGCAGACAAGGGAAAGACTGACACAATATATAGGGGAGGAAACACATGTGTACGACATCAGACAGTAACGAGACAAGAGTGGCTGAGGGCAGGTGCAGGGAATTAAACAATTAAGACAGAGAAGACACAGAGGAGACACAGGAGACACGGAACACAGGAGAAACAGAACAGGGTGTTACAAACGCTATGAAACGATAGCGGTTAACAGGAAGGTTTAAGCAACAAAACTACTCCTTTGGTTAAAAACAAAAAACCTTTACGTTATGAGTCATAACTTCATGCGTTTCCGTTATGCCGTGGGTCAGTAAGAGACATTTCATTGTTTCACATGGGCCGCGAACGCCGGTTACTGGAGTAAAGATCCATCCCGACCTCCCTTGAATGCAGACTTTCCCCTTAGCCCCCGTCATAATTAACATGACCACTAGAGGTTGCCGCCAAACAGTTACTAACCTCCCCGCGGTGATCCAGTTTACCAACAGACAATAGCGGCGTCCTGAGCCAGTTGGGAAGTAAGAAAGGGTCTTCCCACCTCCAACATATGCTCCTAAAGACAACTGATCACAGCCATTTATTCGGCTGATATCTTTCAAACCGAGTGAACTGAAACAATAAAAGCGCTTTAGCTACTTGCTACTTTATTACTTTTAATTTATTGTTGTTTGACATATTAAATCTTTTTGGACAAAAATTTGAGAAATTAACTTACACAGAAGATGATTAACACATTTGAAGCTGCACAGTGCATTCAAACACTTCACAAATCTGATTTAATTAATGGGGTAACATCTTTGAGCTCCAGTGTTAGCCATTGTGCGGCTGACTATTCTGTCGAGCATCAGCCCCCTTTATTTTGGAGCTGTTTCCCATTGTCTGGACACTGGGATACACCCGTACCCCATGGGGACCGACTAAAGTCAGGGCTGGGAAAGTGCTGAGCAGCACATTGTCATTTATGAAAAATGGAGACACCTAGGAGAGGGGGTCAGAAAAAGAAGGGGGGCTCGCACACAGTGAAAAAGAGTGGCACATGTTGGCTTCCAGGGGTGTTCCTGCATTTCTGACTGGCTGAGCCATCATCAATCATCTGCATGTCCTTTTTGTCAAGGTTTGTCACGCACACTGACCCAACCCCGTGAGCCTGAGACATCTGAGGCTGGCAGGAGCAGCATGGGAGTGGAGGCTAAAGGTGCACACTCCAGGGGGGCTGAAGCTGTTTTTGCAGTGTATTTCTTACTGAGGTTACGATATAGACTACATGGGCTTTCCGTAAGTGTGACAGGAGGTCAAAAAACGGTGTAGTGTAGTTAGCCTCAGTGTGTGACTCATGTATTGCCATTATGTTTGAGTCAGCTCTTTGAACAAATAATCCGTGGGGATGTTTGAAAAACACAGACGGTAGTTTAATAACTCTGAAGTTGGTTGCACCAAGTAAACTGAAGTAACATTTTCTTGGAAATTTAAGTGCAATGGTTTCTGATCAATATGACATCCCAAAGCCATGTATTGACAGATACTGGCTTGATATTTAGCCAGTTCTCATTCCAAACTTGTAAAATACAACAGATTGGTCAGTGGCCCGAAGCTTAAAACTATTACACTCTACACGAATATAGTTATGGTGGGAATAAAGGAACACGTCAAGTTTCATAGTCGTAGGGGAGTGATCAAGGTGTATGGTTTGGTCCAAAAACACAATACTTTCACCCAGGAGACCACTGTTATTTGAGCTTAAACTTTTAAGTGGTCATTACTTATAATTCCATGTTTTGTCAAACAACGCGTCATTACTAAATATATTTAGTTGTTTGCACTAATCAGTTGAAAAAGTGTAGTGCACTGATCATGTTTAGCAGAGAGGTATGTTACGTTTCTGTAAGGGGGGGAGGGGCCTGTTGGATTATTGCCGTGCGCAGCACACACAATGTAAGGTGTTCCCAGGTGTTGCCATTTAACAATGTGTTTGTTGTCTCTTTTTTCTACCGGTCTGAGTGCAAATATATATATTCCAGTGCTAGTGTATTGTTAGAATTGTATTTCTGCAGTGGCACATGGTTTTAATCCTCATTTCTCACCAAAGACTGTTTGTAGTTAAAAGAATGTTTAATTTCTAAGGTACTTATTTTAAAATTGCTTGATGTTTATGTTGCATAAGTATGAATGTTCCATCACTTGTTTTTTACAGTGTATGCTCGAGACTGCAGATAAGTGTTCTGTTTCGATATGTTTATCCCAGTTCCTCTGTCCAGTCAAGTTGAAATTAAGAATTTAAATGCCTGTCTGTATGTTACTGTGTAATGTTTTGTAAACTACTCTTGTAAAGTTGGAATTTTTGTATTGACTGAGTAAAACATTTAAACTGTTACAGTGCAATATTTTGACAAAATAAATCCCACAATTCATTGTTTTTCTTTTCTTCTCTTCAATTTTCTTGAAACAATGAATACAATCTTAAAATAACATAGTGTATTTTATATACTATGTATATACTAATATATATATTAGAAGTACAGACATTACTTAAATTAAACTAATGATCTTAAGTAGCAATTACTAATGTTGTATTAGTAATTTGTTTATATATTCTTATGTATGTTTAACTTAACATAGTTATTTCATTAAACTTGGACTAAAGAAAAGAAATAATTAAAGTGAACCAATGATTTTGAGTAATAATTACTAATGTGGACTTAGATATGTCTACTGCAGGATTTACGTTTTTAAGTTAACCCAACTTAACTTGTTTAGTTCTTCCATGTGTAAAAATGTAAGTGGTTTGAGGCAACGGGTTTCCACACGATCTTCTAGTAAAGTCAACTAGCTCAGTGCAAGAGTTAACGTTGAAAAATGTTAAGTTACGTGACGTTACTATATAGCAGGGGTGCTCACACTTTTTCAGCACGCGAGCTACTTATACTTTTTTTTTGCTCCGTCCCGATGCGCTCACTCTGCGACGCACTAGACGGAGAGCCGAGAAGTGTTAACGTGACACGTAGAGACAGAAATAACATGTTGTTGTGTAGATACGATCAACAACAGACGGCTGTTTAGTTTAATAAAAGAACAAAGAGGTGCTATAGAGAAAATTACAGGGGAGCGGGCCAATTCTTTTTAATGTCATGCGATCTACCATACTACGCCACGATCGACTGGTAGGTCGCCGCGATCGACTGGTAGATCGCGATCGACATATTGAGCACCCCTGCTATATAGCTTACATAATGTAGTCTACTTACCAATGTTACAATGTCACAGAACTATGCAACAACGGTAAGTAATGTAGTCTACTAAACTACGCTACAATGTCATAACTATGCTACAATGGTTAGTAATGTAGCTACAAAACTATGCTACAATGTCACATTACTACTCTACACTGGTAAGTAATGTAGGCTACTTAGCTACACCACAACGGTCAGTGATGTAGCTTACTAAACTACGCTACAACGTCACATAACTATGCTACAACGGTAAGTAATGTAGCTTACTTAAATACGCTACAATGTCACATAACTACGCTACAATAGTAAGTAATGTAGCTACTAAACTAAGCTACAATGTCACATAACAACGCTACAACATTAAGTAATGTAGCCTACTTAACCATGCTACAACAGTAAGTAGAACATTACTGCTTCATGTAGGTACTACATTATTTTCACCCAAACAACAATCTTTTCCCAAACATAACCAAGTTCATTTTAAAAGACGGTTTATGCCTCTAGCGAGCGGAAATTGATACAAGGTAAACCGTAGAGGGTAGAGGGGCACATACAGCTATCAACCAAGCTGTTGGTTTTGACGAGTTGGGAGTGGGAACATGCTACGATGTTATAGATTGACCTACTCATTTTAGGGGACATTTTGATTGTAAAGAAAGGAGCTAAAAGGGAAGTCGAGAAGAATGTACTACATGTTACTAATTTATATAGTTTGCCATTCTCACAAGCTTAATAATAAATAGGAAAAACAAATTTGGGCCACTCCAACTGTCACTTCTTAAAAAAGCTCCCCATCCTCCAGTGTTCTCTGTGAGAGGACGACTGGCAAGGAGAAGGAAAACATCTTGATTCCTCCAACAGAGAAGCCTCACCCCATGGTGAGCTGCAGAATGGAGTGGTGGCATCATAGCATGCATTATTCAGGAGTGTAAATTAACCCCGAGTAGGGATACCCCATCAATCAAGGGGGGCTGCCTTACAGGGTGCCTGCTAGGGGCATGCAGGAGAGGGGGGCCGTGGAAGGAGGGTGGAATGCTGTCAGTGGTTGCTTGGTGTAGCTGGTGGTCTGTCAGATGGAGTGGAATGGAGAGGGAGTCCGAAGTCACCACTAGAATTAGCCACCCACAATTTCAACAGGTGCCCCCCCCCCCCCCCCCGCCCCCGACAGTCATGCGTGGCATGTGGACAGGCTCAGGCAGAGGCGCTGCAGTCCGAACAAATGAAATACTGTCCTGTCAGAGCCCAGTGGAAAATAAACAAGTGGAATATGTCTTCTTTTTCTAAGCTCAGCCTAAGCTCTATGTTGTGGTGTTGTTATGGGGAAACATTCCTTCAGTTTGTTGTCCAAAAAAACATTCAGAATGTTTAAATTGCCTTCATTTTGATGTCCTGCTTTCAGCTGTTGACTCAGGGAACTCTGCTACACTGCCTGCTGCCGTTGACATTGTGGATCACAGGGTGCTTTTATAATGACTTTAACATTGAGTGAGTATTAAAAGGAAATTCTTTTAAATGGTTTCAGTCATAGCTAACTGGATTTGTTGGTTTACATTGACAATATACTTCAGTTGTGGCCCCACTTATTTGTGGGGTTCTATCCTTTTCTTATTGTTTATCTGCCCCATGAGGTCCATTTTAGGAAACATAATCATTGTTTTGCTGATGTACATATTTATTTGCCTTTAAAAACGAATAGTAACGTGTCATTGCAACTTTTGTTGAACTGTATGCATTTGATCAAACCGTAGGAGGATTTACGCCAAAACCAAGATCATAATGTTTTGACCGCCTGCCACACTGCATGATTGTTGGTATTCTTGGCCGTTTGTTGTCAGTCAACCTTTTGAAAATAATCTTGGCAGGAGTTTTGACAATTCCTTCAAATTCTACATATTAGTTAAGTTGTCTTAAGACTTATATCCAAGGTAATGGCCTAACTCTCAGACGAAGATCTCGAGGGAGTTATTTATGCTTTATTTACCTTTTCAGTTAGACTACTGTAATTCGCTGTATGTGGATGTCTTGTCGGACAGTCGCCTTTTCATTGTTCGCATTCAGTACAAAATGCAGCTGCTCGTCTTTTCACTTGGAAAAGAAAACAGGATCATGTATCACCAGTCTTGGGCTCGCTCCACTGGTTTCCTGTCCGTTTCAGAATTGATGTTGAGATGTTATTGCTTGTCTTGAAGGTTTTAAATGGGCTGGTGCCAAGTTTTATAGAAGAACTTCTGCTTCTTCATATTCCAGTTAAGGCACAGAGGTCGACCAATCAGATGCTGCTTATGTCCCGATAGGCAATGCGCTGGCAGCCCTCTGGAACAGCTCACCTAGTCATATAAAAACTGCTCAGTCTACAGAAACATAGAAGTTTCTGCGTAAGACCCACCTCTTTTTGTTGGAATTTAATTGAGTTGAGCTTGACAACTTAACTTCATCGTCTGTTGTGCTTCTATTCTTTTACTAATATAATCGTCAGATTATCTTTATCTTTTTCTTTTCTGTTACGTTTTGTATTCATTTTCATTTCCTCAGATCTTTGGTCAACTGTGGCTGTTTTCAAATGTGCCAAACAAATAAAGTGTGACTTGGCAAAAGGAACACAATTGTGACAAATTACATTTTCTTGTATCTTTTTTCAAAAATGGACAAAGACCTTCTGCATTATGTATTCCAGCAGGGCTCATTGGAATGAACCACATGAAAACAACCAGAGCCGTATAAGCCATTGAGGACGCCAGGTTCAGGTCCTCAGTATTTTCTAAATATTTGAGGGATTTAGAGTCCGATAACTATCATATAATGATGGACACGTTGAGAATTAATTTTCTCTCTTAATATGAATTCTTGGACTTACTGAGATTTGGTCAAAATGAAATCTTTTTACCCTTTTTTGATATAAATGTATTCATTCCATCAGTAACCCCCCGTGAGATGCAGGACAATATTTTATTGATTGCATAATATCCTTGTGTGGACAGTCTTAATCATTTCAAACAAATATCCCCCCCGCTTTAGGATTAATTTGACATTAATGTTTTTGTTCTTCGGGTTTCTTTCGGTCAAAACAAAAACAAAGTGCCTCAACCTTAAACTTGGAAAACAATATTAATTCTAATAATTTTTTGGGTTTTTAATTGCTGGCGTCAAATTGAACCCAAAGGGTAAAAAAAATTTAGTAAATATAAAAAGGAGGTGAGAGTGAATGATTAATCGAAAAAAAATGACAAAAAGGGGGAGGAGGGATATTGATTCGGGTCAAAATGACCCTAAGGCAACACAAGGGTTAAAGCATTTTTGCACCTTCTGTGTGGCCACTACAGATTTGGAAGGAGTGTTTTTCTTCCCTCCACCTTTTCTGTAAAAAAAATAACAATTTGGTTTGGAAGCTGAAACACCCAATTTTTGGGATTGTAATGCTGAGCAGCGCCGAGGCGGTCATGATGATGCTTGGAGATATATTACCGTCTAGAAAACGGACCTTGTCTTCAATTAGAGCTCTCTTTAAATGTAAAAAAAAATAAGCTAACTTTTTCAGAGTTCTGCAGCAGAGGAATTTAGTACCCTCGAAGGAACATTAAACTGCACTCCTGTGGATACCTTACCTTACAGATTCAAAGCATTATTCAATAGAAAGAAAGGCTATTAACTCTGCTGCATTCTGGGACGTGGTCCAAGTCAGATCTGAATTCTGGTATGGTTAAGTCCCCATATGGGTTCCAGAGACGAGGCTGGCGCTTTCTTGCCGTCCACGAGCCGAAGAGACCGGCGTAATGATGTTAGGCACGGTGGTCCAGTTTGGATGGCTGTTTGTTTAACCACATATTCCTTGGCTGTTTGCTGATAAAACTGGCGGGAAAGCTCTCGAAGCCTCCGTTGATGAATTGCCACGGAGCTGCCTGTGTGATGTCTATTGTTTGGTTCTCGTCTCTGGCACACCGCGCGATAGGATGGCTGAATTGACTTTGAAGAACGGGACGAGGCTGGTGTCAAAGGACAGTCTGTGGATCTCGGTGACACCTGCTGCTGCTGGATTCTGCATTAGATGGAAATAAACATGGGCGAATATCGTTGGGTGGGCGAGGTTTTCTTTTCATGCAATACAGCCGGACGAATAACGGACATCTTATTGATTAAACTTGTACAAAGTGTCCACAAGTCTGTCTCTGTTTTCGTTCCCCCAACGAAAAGAGACAATAACGGTCATCACGATCAGCACTATCTGCATTCACGCAGCTGATATCAGCGGTTTGATGAAGCATCTTCTCCGCTCATGGCCTACATCTGCCCTCATTTCTCCGTTTGATGTATTTTCCTTCCCCGTTGTTACTGCAATGGGGGAAATAAAAGTAGATACCAAGACAAATTCCCTTCGGGAACTTGAATCATCTTTCATGGATTCTGTGGACTGCTATCTTCCTCCGTGACTGGTAATCTTCGACAAGCGCTATTGTTCCACATCAATACCAATTCCTACTTGTTGAGATGAAATTGGTATTCATGGTGTGCCGGAACATTTTTCCGTTGCTTTTTCGATTGATCTCAACGCACCATAACCCACGTGTCTCAGCTTTTTAACCGCAAGGTGTTTTACTGTAGGTTTGACACATCACATGTTGTTAAGCTATCAGACCCATTTCATTCCAATGACGACAGGATATAAATTAAATGTTTTAATCCATGGCAGTATGTTAGCTCATCAAATACTGGAGCTTCGTCCATGGCACTATGCTTTAAACCAGGGGGTCACTAACGGACGCAGACCCAGACGCCGTTGTCTCTGGACCCTGGACCGAAACCGATTGATATCTGAGAATTATGAAATGCTCATGGATCTCTTCTATTTAACCGCCGCAGCTTTTCTAGCCTTTATGACTCTCGTTCAGTGGTCCAGGAGACCCACCGACCAACAACAGGAATTGTATATCATCTTGCGTGATGCGACTCGCCAATCACATGTGTATTCTGTTAAGCGGCTCCCTCGACTCGAGTGCCATATTCACACACAAGACAGAGAGACCGGATAGTTGGACAAAGTACATGAGTTCAGTTAACCAGAGCCTTTAACCAATGGAGGGACTCTTATATGTTTATGGTTCCCACAACCAGTTCCAAAGCAATATATCTCATGTTCGGCGATATTAAAAGCGGCGATGTGAAGCGCCACTACAAGACAAAGAACCGATTTTTTTAGCAAACGGACCGACTCACGACCGAAATGAAGGCACAGAAAAATAAAAATAAACACATTAACTAACTGCACAATAATGATGTTTAATAACCAGAGATAAAGTCCCTGCGCACACATTTTACTTTTTAGATGACAATAATATAATTAAAAATAAAAGTTAGAAGACGTATGGTCAAAATCGAAGCAGACAAGGCCATATAAAATGGGGTCAAGCTGTAGGAACAAATAATGAAGCTCTGCATAATATACACCCATATATTTACAACTGTTAGCTGCCAGTTGGAAATGCAGAAAGGTGGGGGGGGGGGTCAAGCCCAAACCGAGGTACCTTTGTGATACCACTTGGGTCTTTTTGGCCTACACATTCTCCACTAAAGCCACCGGATATATTAAACAATGATTAAACTGTCCCTTTAACTGTCTATGAAAAAGTCATTCTTTTAACGTGTCTTTTATTGCTTTTAGCAGCAAACAAAAGGCGGACATTAAAACTGCAGCCCCAGCACTGCAGATGGCCGCCAAAAGTAAGGCACCACTCAAACAGCTGAGACATTTTAGAAGACTTCCCTCCTACTAAAGCTGAGCTTCCTCTGTCAGGGCCAGCAGATACTGTTTTACCTTTTATAACCTGTATCAATCCACAGGCCAGTCCAGGAGCAAGGTGTTAGTTATGTGGATGGGTCCGATCCCAGGCCTCCATCTGCCCAAAAGTGGGCAAAGAGTTCAGCCTCTGGTCTTATTACACAGCAACCAGCTGCTGTCGGCCTGTAGCAGTGATGCACACATGGAAAGATCAGGCTTTTGTTGTGTCAACAGTTTTTAATTTTTTGTATTTTGTTGTTTTACATTTAATACATGCCTTGAGGAAGTTACACAGCAACCATGTGCAGAAGGAGTTTGTGTTTTGACTATAATCCTCTTAAAGGGGTGTTGGGAGATATTGGCTGTAGAGAGGTCTGCCTTCAATCTAAGATAACGGAGGTAGACGGCACTCGACTTGTGCTGCTCAAAGTGCACCCAAAGATAATAAAATTGGTGCAGTGTATCAAATCATGACCCAGTTATTCTAAATAATCCACAGACGTTGTGGTGAGGAGGGACACGTAGGAACTATTTTCTCTCGAACACACCCGCCAACCATTTTAGAAGGAAGACTGCATCTGCTTAACATAAGTTACAACATACATTATATACAGTGATACCTCAAAATAATCCCAATTTGGTGTGGAATAATTTGACTGTCCTACACATAACACTCATCTTAACCTCCAGCACTTTCGGAATGAACTGGAACGCCGTATGAGAGCAAGACCTTTGCACCTGAAATTGGTGTTGGACCTCACTAAGACACTTTTCAGACAGCCGTTGCTGCGTGACGCAGATCTACTCAACGCATTTCTCGACCCGGGGTGGACCCATTAAAAAGGGACAGCTGTCCTCCCCGCTTGACGCATTAGCAGAGACTCCAGTCGGCAGTGCAGTCCATAAACCAGAGATTTACGCTGAATTACATCCAATAATTACCAGATAAAAGTTCTGTTTCACTTCTCTCGCTCTCCATATGCCCACTTCCTTACCCTTGATCGCCCATGCATAGGTGCTTTCCTTTTTTCTTCCTCTTGGCTTTCTCCTCTCACTCTCGCTCTCATTTTAATGCAAGTTAGATAAATGATGGTTTGACGCGGTTCAAAGCCTCTAAAGCATTCCACCAGCTCTGATCTTGGTGGGAGGGAGGGTCGACTGATGCTCATTGACCCATTCAGAGTGGATGTAATGTATCAGATGTAGCTAATGTTGTTGTTTTCTATGCATTTATCAACCAATCCCAGGCTGTTTGTACTCTTCACACCTTGAATGTATGGTCTTGTTTTTCCCTCAGATTATTTGCTTGTCGTTTGAAACTATTGTAACTCTGGTCAACAGACAATCTAACAATCACAGGCACTTCATACGGTGGTTAACCAGTTGTGGATGTATATCTAAGTTAAGGAAAAAACACGTTTAGTACATGTAAAAAGTGCCTACTTGGATTAGTTTTCAATTCACATGACTGAAAAGAGTATATCTTTATTTACTTGTTACAATTTTTAACCCTCATCCGGACAGAGTTGCATCCACTAGCTATCTTGACGTGCAGGTCTTGACAAGGGATGGTTGAGGTTTAAAAAAAAAGAAAAAGGTCTGTGCATCAGAGATATCACAAATAAAACTAGTTCTTTGACTTTTACATTTATGTTTTGAGAAGCATAATATCTGCTCTTGTAACACCCTGTTCTGTTTCTCCTGTGTTCCGTGTCTCCTGTGTCTCCTCTGTGTCTTCTCTGTCTTAATTGTTTAATTCCCTGCACCTGCCCTCAGCCACTCTTGTCTCGTTACTGTCTGATGTCGTACACCTGTTTCCCCCCCTATATATTGTGTCAGTCTTTCCCGTGTCTGCTGTCGGATTGTCGTCACTAGTTCTGTGTCCTTTTCCCGTCGTCCTGTCCGTGTTCCTGGTTCTGCCTGTTGACCCTGCCTGCCCCGAACCTGGATTCTCTGCCTGCCCCGTTTGGACCTTGTTTTTTTGTAAACTGTTTTGCCTCATTAAATAGTGTTTTTTTTGTGTTATTTATATTGCGTCAAGCCTGTCACTCTGCGCCTGAGCCTCACCCCGTCACAAGAACCTGACAGCTCTAGGCAGAATTGGACTTTCTCAAACTCTCTTTCATACAAAATTCACAAAACTACTTTTTTCAACATTAGTTTGCGTTCGTTGTTTTCAGACAATCAAACAACCCAGTGGGTTTGAAACATACCAAGGACTTTTAAATAGAATTCCGCAGCGCAAGCCAACTGGGTATGGAGGACTCAAAATGACTTAAGTATGAATAAATAAATGCATGAATAAATATAGGAATAAATAAATAAATGCTTAAATTAATGTATAAATAAATACAGAAATGAATAAATATAATTTATAAATCAACAGGACATCATTAAATAAATATATTTCTACATTTCTGTATTTCTTCATTCATTTATTTCTCTATGTTCTCTATTTCTCTATATTCCACATGTATTTCTTCATTTATTTATGTGACATTTACGTGTCCGCATATTCAAATGATCTGGGGCGGTCCGAACCTCATTGTTAAACAGGATTGGTCAAGTCGGGGAGCAAGACAGAAGCAATCGATCCCGAGCACTTGGACCTGTAGACAAACAGCGTTTATTATGCGTTCTTGTCTGTACATTCTAAATACTACTGTTGTTGAGTCACGGAATGTAATTTAAGGATGTTTTCAGCCGAGAAGTTAGTAGTTTAAGCATCAAATCTGTGGTCGGTTTATCGAGATTCAACCTAATAAGGATATGCGACGGAGATTTGAGGTCCTGCTCGCTCAGTGAGCTCCGGACACTCAGCGCGCTGTGTGGCCGCCGAGAGCAGCCTGATCTCGGCAGGACTTTTTGAAATGCTCCGCTGGCTCTGACGTCTCCGTAGCGGCTAAACATGAGATATAATTAGGTTTTGGAGGATCTAAAGAGCACAAAGAATTTAGTATTTATTAAAAGATAACGTTACGTCAATTTGACTGAGGGTTAAGATTCATAACTTCATTTTGTAGCGACCCTGGGTCAGGAAAGCTACGAGACGTATAGTTATTACCGTTTATTCGTAGCCTACGCCAAACGACAGGGAACACCGCAACCCATTCTACTCCACTGTAAAGTATTTTACAGTGAATAATTGGAGTAAATTCATGAGCAAGAACAGTTGATGTGGTGACGTCACAAGACCAGAAAGACCGTCCTGCGTCCTCGAGAGTCTGGACTCCCAAGACCAGACTCCAAAAGAACACGAGTCTGAACTCAGTGTACATGGAATTGATAAACGGCTGAAGTCAAAAAGCTGTCTAGCCCTCCTGTCGCCTTCGGGTCAATTTGACCCGATTCAATGTTTAATGTCGGTGTTCTTTCGGTAGTCAACAAACAAACATAAAGTACCTCACACTTAAACTTGGAAAACAATATTAATTCTAATAATTTTCTGGAGATTTTAATAGCTGGGGTCATATTGACACCAAGGGTCAAATATGTCAGTAAATATAAAGGTAACAGGAGGGTTAAACATTGAATCGGGTCAAAATGACCCGAAGGCGACAGGAGGGCTAGGCTAACTTCTGCTAACGGTTAGCTGAGCGAGCCAACTTCAGCATCATGTGCCAGGCAGAAGTAGTAGAGCATAACACACCAGGTGCATCACACTCCTGTGACCAATCATGCTTTAGACAGAGGTTCGGACCGCCCCAGCTCATTTGAATATACGGACACGTAAATGTCACACATAAATAAATGAAGAAATACGTGTGGACACATAAATAGAGAAAGAAATAAATGAAGAAATACAGAAATGTAGAAATATATTTATTTAATGATGTCCTGTTGATTTATAACTTATATTTATACATTGCTGTATTTATTTATTTATACATTTATTTAAGCATTTATTTATACATTTATTTAAGCATTTATTTATACATTTATTTAAGCATTTATTTATTCTATATTTTTTTTGAATGCATTTATCTATTTATTTACATATACTTAAGTCATTTTGAGTCCTCCATAACTGGGTGGCATCGGGAACTGGCATCCCCTTAGCCTTTAGTCCCGTCTTCCTCCTCGGTGACAACAGCAGCCCACCACCCCGCCGACTGTCTGGCCGACTGACTGAAGAGGCTGTGAAAACTGTCATGTCCATGGCCCGGTTCCACCAAATAACACAACTTTTAATCGTGGATCACAGAAGCCCACTGACACCCTGAATGACAACGAATGAAAGAGCCTGACATGGCAACATGAATGCGAACACAATGCTTTTGACATGCAGGCAACAGATCCAACAGCGAATTATGCAGTGGCCCCTGGAAAATAATGCACACTCTTTGACTATTCATCAGCCCACGGACACAGAGGACTATTTGAGTGCCGTCAACAGTATTAAACCTGACACAATAAGGTTGCTTGGTCGGAGTTCAAACGCAACAGCAGGCGTGGACCTTGAAGTGGGCAGACAACTGCTGATTGATTTCATTTCCTGAAGGCCCTGCTTTGAATTCATCAACAAAATGTCTTTTGGGGCAAAAGAATAACAATAAGTCCCTTTTCATCACTGGACCAATTGCATCAATCTGCCGCTGATGCCAGCTGGAGCAATCTCAACCTCCTTAAAGTTGCGTGTGGAAAAAGCACCACGCCACTCACACTCACTGTCTACCCTGAGCTCTGCTTTGTGGAAGCGACAGGGAGGGTGTGTGTATGTGTGTGTGGAGGGTGGGGTGGGACATTCAGGCCAATTGTCTGCCACATCAATCAGGGGGATGTTCATCCAGCAATCAGTCAGTGAGCCGGTGGTGGCATGGGCATCAATAAGGCAGCTGACAGCAGGCTTGGAGGGACCGTAACGGCCGTCTTCCTCCTGGAGTGTGCCCCGAAAACACAGATATGCAACAGATAGAATGGACCGACCGCGCCATTCAAATCAATAACGGCTCCTCAATTCAACTATTCCTGCTTCTTATTCAGGCTTTTACAAAAGTCATTTGGCTGGAGGCCTGAGTCACTGGCAGAAAACCGATTTTTTTGTTGTTGCTTCATTTGGAGTCAAACCAAGTTTTTTACTGTCAACTCAACACATCTAGACTTGTTTGCTAAGTCATCCATTGGACACCCAAGAGAGGTGCAACACTAAACCAACATTAACAACGTATCCTCCATTTTCGAAAACCAAGCCCTTCATAATTGTTTGCACATTAGCCAACACCTTCATCAGAACACACATCCGGGTTTAGACCTCGTTCCACGACCCCCAAATTGCCTCTTTTTCCATTGCCAACACTGTCCTCCTAAAAAGTCCCTTTGTGTAGCTTTTCAAAAAATGGGCACGCCGTGTGGTAACTCGCCACATCCGGGTATTTCAATGAGGAGAGTGCGGCAGAGGGGATGACAGCCATCACGGCGGTCGGGGGGTTGCCACCCACGTGAACTTGCACAGACTTGTTACTTGTCCTGCCACTCAAGGTTCACCGTGCTAAGCTGCTGGTGGTCACCGCTTGGCTTTGGCCAATCAAATAAAAGTTGGGCAGATATTCCAGAAATACAATTAAGAGCAACGGAGGAGTTGATAACGCCGGTGTCTGAAGACGGGGAGTAGTAAGACCCCTGTGTTTGCTACTTTTATTCAGGAATTACTTTATATACTTTTTAGGGGAAAACTCTTGCAAGTATACGCGGTTGTTACTGTGTATGGTGCACGGTGGTGTGAAAGCAACAGCTATGAAACAGGACTATGAACTATTCATACACTCTGTCACATTCATTGAATGTATTTAAACTCTAAATCTGTCCTTCTGTACACATGACATCTATTGCACCTGTCCATCCTGGAGAGGGATCCTCCTCTGTTGCTCTCCTGAAGGTTTCTTCCCTTTTTTTCCCCCTGAAGGGTTATTTGGGAGTTTTTCCTGGTCCGATGCGAGGTTTTGGGGCAGGGATGTCTATGTGTACAGATTGTAAAGCACTCCGAGACAAATTTGTAATTTGTGAAATTGGGCTATACAAATAAACTAAATTGAATTGAATTGACATAATATAATCTTGATGAATATTTTTTAAAGCAATAAAAGCCATTGCCATAACCTTATGTTCTACCTGGTCTGGTTTTATCAGTGGCTTATGGTTTTTATTGTTTGCTCATGTTTAACCATTGCTATATTAGCCTTTGACAAATTAAAAACCGAATATAAATGAAAATGTGGATGGAGGCAGATGAAACACCATAAAACAAATAATTAAAACTTAATACCACACAGTCTCTTAGCAGCAAGCGAGCACTCGATTCAGAGACAATCTGTACACGGTTAGTCTATCTCCTCTCTGGTAGAAAGACATCACAGACTTGAGTGCAGTTTCTGATTGCCTTGTACCAATCTGTGCCGTTTCTGATTTCACTATTTCTGGTGATCAAACCATTCAAACAGTACCGCTCCTCGCCATCTGAAGCAGCTGCTCTTTAAAGTTGCCAGAACCTACTCGAATGAAGGGACTATCTGTCCCCAGAGAGCAACGTTTCTGTTTTTTACGTCGAAACCTTCCCGTGACGCATTGAAGGTGTCTCTCCCTATCTGTCTGCTCTATCTCTATCTTCAGAGCTCTGTGCCAGCTCTGTGCCTCTTATTCAAGTCACACATCTCGAGGGGGAGGGGGAGGGGGGGGTCCCTCTGAGGACAAAAGCAAGGAGGCCTGGACCATGAAACGAGTTTAGCATTTCACAGATTTGCATTCTGAGCGCCGCTACTGTTTTCAACTGAATGGATGAAGTGTTTGTTTACTTGGTTGTTTCAATAGTGATTAAAATAAGAGTAACCCGTGAGGAGAGGAGGCTCGCATTACAGCGTCTTTACCACTCGTGTGCCGTGTGTTAAGAGCTCGTTGTAATGAATAACCATTGACGCTTCTGTTCTCAACTCACAGTTTGAAAAGCTGCATGTTCCTGGAAATAGTCCAAATGCTGACAGTTGCTTGTCTCCGTGCTGTTCTCAAGTCCCGCTGGCAATTTGCACGAGATATAGATTAGCTCAGAGAATGGGCTACTTATTCTGTTGGTAATGTGTTCCTCACTAATAGAATTGTTATTAACATCCGTGGTGGTGCGCACACTGCTTATATTGTTGTCATCATGTTAAGTTTTACTGGTTATTAAACCTCAAAGTAATAATGCAGTTGAATACTTATTTATTCTGGACAAAAGACGAGATCCACTCGATACAGCATTATTTCACATAAAGATACGTAAAACCTATTATATATTCAAAGATGTTGTAAAAGTACTGTGGAGATGCAAAAAGACATATTTAACATATGAATATCAGTTCACTCGTCCCGAGGCATATCAAAACAGTTGTATGTCTTCTATGCCTGACAAAATAACCGCTGATGATGTCATTGGGATATGTTCTGATGTGTTAACACTTTAAAGATGTTAGCAGAAAGTGACCATGAAAGATGTTGTTGATTACCAGGCGATCTAATGGAAGCTATTATTGTACTGCATCATGGTAACACGATACCAATGTCAGGTATTTTTCTGTTCCATACTAGCATACACTGTTTTCAAAATAAACCTCCAAAGTAGGCTTAATTTTGGTTAGTTTTAGGCAACAGAACTACTTGGATATGCTTAGGAAAAGAATTGTGGTGTGGGTGTAAAATAGGTATTTTTAGGTGATTGTGGGTTGGTTTGACTCAATAAGCTAAAAACTGAAGGAAGCAAAATGGTGCTTTGGTGCATTGACATTGACCAGCGCTATTAACCCTTGTGTTGCCTTCGGGTCATTTTGACCCGATTCAATATTTAACCCTTGTGTCGCCTTCGGGTCAATTTGACCCGATTCAATGTTTAATGTCGGTGTTCTTTCGGGAGTCAACAAACAAACATAAAGTACCTCACACTTAAACTTGGAAAACAATATTAATTCTAATAATTTTCTGGAGATTTTAATAGCTGGGGTCATATTGACCTCAAGGGTAAAATATGTGAGTAAATATAAAGGTAACAGGAGGGTTAAACATTGAATCGGGTCATATTGACCCGAAGGCGACAGGAGGGTGTAATATTTAATCGGGTCAAATTGACCCGAAGGCAACACAAGGGTTAAACAAGTTAGGAATTGAGAAGGGAATTAGATCCAATGTCTTTGTTTTACAATGGATTACAATTCAGGTTATTTCAGCCTCGCTGCATAATTTCCCCATTCCTTTGTGCAAAATGTTCATGACTTTTAAAACATTTGAAGAGTGATAACCTTTGAAAACCACTAAAGAAGTGTGACATGAACTGCAAAGGGCTCTGGCCACCTGGAAAAAGTTGTTAGAAGTGGTCAAAAGTTGAAAGTGTTTTCATTTAGTTCATTCCGTCTGAGACATTATGAGGTGTGGCAGAAATCTCAGAGACACTTCCAGGTGGATCCAGATGGACCTTTTCTGCGGATGACGGATCGCGAGACATACCGCCACAACTCTGGTCTATCAGCACAGAAGTATTTTGGGGAAGCATTTTCCAGAGATTATTAGCAATCAAACATCCCCTTTTCCAAGACAACCTCTGTCATGCTATCCTGCTTACTACTCCAGAATGTAAACTCTTGATTGCAGAAGACTTTCTGTCAACTTGCAAGAAACCAGATGCAAGTCATGTACTCAACGTAAAAGTGGGTGCACAAGAACAAGGAAGGGTAGCAGAACAGATATTCATTTGACCAGTCGAACCTTTAGAGAATGCTCTACAATGTAAAGAAGAGTGATGGCTCGGTGAGCAGGAAACGCCTCAGCGGGGTGGTGTCACGTGGCTGATGGCCCGGCCGCATGCATGCACACGCTGTCCCATCCATCGTGTGCCCTGGTCAGTCGTCCTAAAGGCCACTTCATCACGGCCTGTCAACGGGACAGAGCGGCTCACTGTTTGAGTGCACCGGCCTGAGACGGGAAATGAGGCCTCCATCAGTCTCTTTTACCCCGCAGGTCTGTGATCAAGCACAGCCAACATGACCAATACAGTCCATGATGATAGCAGGAAATAACTAACAAACAGAACAAATCAACATGGGTGACCTCTGGTTAAACAAATAACAAGATGCAGTATTATGCTTTTAAAACAGGGGTAATTCTTCAAAATTACCATAAAAAAAAAGAGATAAAAGGATTTTTTTTAAATCTGACTTTCGGATGATCTTTAGTGGTATTCATAGTTTTATTCGCCCATATATTATTTGGAATGTCTGTGAAACGTCCCTAACACAATGAAACAGTCGAGGTGAATGCAACCTTTTGGTTTAAAGAGCTATAAAAACAACATTGTGTTTATTCGCCCAGCATCTCGGTATTGTTAATGGTTCACACAGAGTGCCGACAAGACTTTGGGGAATTGTGCAAAGTCACTGGCTGTTCACCAAGAAACAGATCCAAGGCATAAAACCACAAGCTGTCATTTTAACATTGGTACTGTTGCACATTAGTAATCTGTAGAGGTGTTGCGAGATTTCTTCAGACTTGAAAGAGCTAACTGTTTGCTTTCTGCTTCCAGTGTTCATGCAAAGTTAGGTTCAACAAGTCCCGACTCCAGATCTGTATGCATCACATGGACACAGATTGACATTTATCCTCTCATCTTACTTATGGAAAGAAAGCCCACATCCTAAAATGACTTATGGTTGTTTTTTTTGCTCCCCACACACAGTTCCATGGGGTTATGAGGCATCCAGGACAGCATCATTTTTGCTCGATGCTGAAAACAGACTTCTGAAGCCATTACGAGTCCAGGAAGACGTTGCTCGTGTTGTAATTTCTACAGAAGCCATTTGGTTAACACCTTTCCTCTAATCTCTCCTGTGAGAGTTAGAAACTCGTGACGCTTCACGTTGCAACTCATTTGGGAGACATTTTGGACCATTACTCGTATGGGAGGTGGTAATGCAATTATATCTCTGCGCACGCTGTGTTGCTCGCGGCGTCCAGGATGACATTAGGCTTGATGGATACAGCTATCAAACACATTCTCATGATTGTCATGTGGCAGTCAAAAACTGTGTCTGGGGTTTCCCTCCCTCCCCCCACACACCCGTACGTCCCAAAAGCACAGCATTACATTCACTTGACACATTTCGAGTGACTGATCATTTGGATCGGGTAATGAGGTAAATAGAAATAAAGCTGGAAAACTACCAGGATAAATACGTGTAGGCCCTTCTGCTGTGTCTTGATGTGCACGTATTAATCAGATGCGACAAAATAAAAATGCTCTGCATCCTAATAAGCTTAATTTATCACTAATTATCGAGTCTGATTTAACGACTTCTTCCTCTTTGACAGCTCACAAGTGTTGGCTGCTGTTATGGCTCAGCTTTGCCTTGTGTTCAGTTCCCTTTTCAAATTTCTGATATTTTCACAAGCACCTCCTTCAAATTCCAGCAAGATTTAGATCACAATTTGTTCCAGATTGTCTGTGTGGTGGTTTGTTGGAGGAACAGTTCGACGCAGCTATTTTGCAAACCGTGGTTCTCTACTCCGGCACTATGGGAGGTTTGCCACAGAGGCCGAGATGTTTATCTGCGCTCTTGGATCCTTTAGATTTTCTGTCTCTTGCTCCCCCCACTCCACTCCACAGGCACACAAAACACACATTTTCGTGGTCACAATAAAACAAATCAAAAGCCAATATGATGATAGGTTTTCGATTTGGGTGGTTTTATGAAAATAGCTTTCTGTTAGTGGAGTATTTTTTTTCCATGCTCTGTCATGTTGGGTATCGGTGCTAACAGTAACTACGGATGTCACGAGAACCGAAACCTCGCGGCCAAATTCATGCCAAAATGTGGACAATATGACAGAACTTGTTTGTCCTACATCAACCAGGTTTCAGCCCTCTGTTGCTACGTTGTCAACAACAGAGAGCAACGCTAGCTGGCTAAATAACCGCGTCAACAGCTAACGTAGGGAAGTTGCATTAGCTTACAGTTACATTATGATGCGTTCAAGCTTTATTCAGTGAAAATGAATGTTGGGCTTCTGTAGATCATCCATTCAAGAAGCTTATTAGGAGCCATATTTAAGCATTTTGTTAGGATGAGGTCAGCTTATGTAATATACTGATTATGTACCCAGTGAGGCTGCTGTTGTCCCATTGGTGCCCCGTCAATATATTTTAACTTGTATATGTAAAGAACATCATCATTGTAAACGAAAATTGGTTCTCAATTTATTTTACCTGGTTAAATATAGGTCATAAATGTGTATATATGTATATATATATATATACACTTTCTTTTATGTACTTACGGTGACCTAAGTTGCATAACAAACCGTGATGTTTACCTGACAATGTATAGTTTCAATTAATGTCGTTAATCACGTGATTAAAAGTGTAACTGCACTCTCCTCCGGTGATACGCCATTTTGGGAGTTATACCTCTTCTGTCGCTTAGGTATGAAGACGTGAAGTGTAATACTAATTAGCTGGGGCTAGAAATATTGAGGTTGTGAGTCCCCCAACACCCCTACCGCCATACGGGAGCAATATTTTAAATTTTAATTCGTCAGTAAACTGTTGGCCTTTACTTTTAGTGTGTTTTAATTACCAATACATAGCGCTAAATGCTGTCTTAAAGCCTTATACATTTTTAGCCTAAAAGTATGACAATTTTCAGTTCATGTATGTTCCAAATGTGTATTTCTTTATTAAACCTCAAAAGTATACAAAAATACAGTGGACATGACTTTACTGTGATCTAGATACAGCACACCAGATATGTATGAATCCGGTGCTAAAAATAGGCCCCAGCAAATGCACAATTTCCTTCCGTTTCAGTAATGTTTACTAAAATCTGTATTTACCAGCTGTTTAAAAAAATTACTGAGCAGTTTCAAACTGTCTGAGTAATGTACGTCTTCAGTAGAAACCAATGGGCTTGGGTGTCACACAGAGAGTATAGAAAACAGAAAGTATTGAGAAGCGGATTATCTTTCTGGTTTAGGTTTTTATAAAAGGGATTTATCGACAATAAAATTTATTTTAGATTTTCATCAAGACCTACAGTATATTTCTTAAAATTACACTAAATCAACATTGTTCCGAAGATCATTTTGCCTTTTTCATTTTTTTTATATTTTATGTTAAAACAAGCCAAAAGACCGGAGGTTTAAGGACTGTTGCTGTACTTAAATAAAATCAAACATTGGAACCAGGTGAAATAATCTAAACCCGCTGGCAATTCTTTCTTTGTCGTTTTAAGAAAATATTTGTTTTATGGTTCAACACACAACATGTAAGGATGAAGACATGGATGTCGCAAGCATAAAACACATAATATCCTCTAAACGTTTTTGTTTGTTTCTCCCCAGAAAACATCATCAGATGCTCAAAGCAGCAAATGTACATCTTTCACAAACTGATTACATCATTTATTTTGCGCTATAAAGAGCAACAAAGTGGAAAACCTGTTTATTGGCAAATGTTCCAGACCGTTTCTACAAAGTCCCTTAACAACCTGCAAATAAATTACGACTGGAAGTGAAGGCCACGCAGAGCAGCAGCTCCTTCACACTGTCCAGCTGCCAACAGTCGCCGACTCCCAACAGTTCTGCCAACTGCTGCTTGTCCCCTCTCTGGGAGACATGTCTGCTGCCTCTGAACAGAGCACAGGCTGCAGGGCAAACTGTAGTGACCGGATGAACACAGAATACAATAAAAAGTCACAAATCAAAATAAAGCATGTATTTTTCTAGCTTTTAAAATAACTTGGTTAATTCCAATGCCGTTTATGTCATTTTTGTACGCAACCGGATTTCAGCAAATTTATCTGAAATCTCTCTTTTGGCCACAAAAAAAACAAGGCTGCTTTTATCCTGGACTTGTTGCCCCCTGATCAATACCATCTTTGTGCCTTTGATCGCTGAAGCCGATCCAGGCATGAAGTTACTGCAAGCCATTTTCGGTACTGAACCGAAGACGCTGCCAGCGGGTGGATCCAAACTGTGTGTGGGGAACATATGGGGTCAATTAGGCAGAGTTTGCTCCTGGACGAGGTTCAACTGATCCACAATGGGGACCTGCAGAATAGGTGGTCTCAGGCCATTTGGCGAGGCAATTGTGGGCAGCCTGCGAGTTAGCGACATGAAAGTATCAGGTGTTAGCCAGCAAATGATCCAGGAAAGGTGAAGCTGGGACAGCAGATTGGCTCTGGCTCAGTTTGCAGAGAGAGAGAAGAGGGAGAGGAGGGTAACCATGCTCACCACACACTGCTCTTTAGACATAAATGCTCTATTCAAATAAAGCAACTATGATAGTGCTTTTTTTCTTTTTTTACTGACAACTGGCAAGTCCGCTGAAGAAGATAAACAATTACTACTAATTAACTTTTCAAGGTAAACACATATTAATTTCAACGTGGTAGACAGATACCATGGTTATCATATTTTACGTGTATTTACCTCACATTAAGAGGGATGGTATTAAAAGGAACACAACCAACAAACATGTCACGCTGTAGTCAAGTGGCTTTCTTAATTACCATTTAAAATGGTGTAAGAGAGAATCAACAAGTGGATGCCGTTCTTCTATTTTAAGATAAAAGCTTGGCAAATGAAACACGATTAGTGAGACGTATTAGCTCGGAAAACATCCCAATCTAAGAATAAAGTAGTCAAACATCAATAAAACGCATGTGCAAGTGTTAATGGACAGTAGAAGTTCTCCCTCTCTTCATTATTCACAAACTGACACTCGCTAATGAAATCGGTCTACATGTTTTTTTTCTGGTTGCTATTGTTATCTGACTTCAGCTTTGGCTTTACTCTTGAGAAACGGAGGCCGGATTACACCGATAAACAAAGGTTCGGTTTACTCATCAAACAAATCACACTAAGCCCCTCCCCCTCTGACATGGGGTAGATAGCCAATCGTAATGGGGTTGCATATAAAATTCCCGGCTACTCCTCGGACACGCCCCCGGGTTTAGCTTCCAGGCTTGGGATTCTGCCCATTGGTGGAGAATAATTTAAAGCACATACAGTAGCGACGTACCTCTTTTTTCATATTGTGGTTAGGTGTATTTTGGGCCGGAGCTGCGCTGAACCCACATAATATCATACACATGCACATGTGGATCTAAAGTTGGCTGGCTGGTGTTGCACTTGAGGTAAACCCAATTTTGAGTGAAACATGATAATATATTCCATGAGACTCCAGCTGAGGCTGAGAGCATGTTCTCGGATTAAACGAAGCCTGATGAGAAAGTCCGAGCCAAACACACAACTGCAAGCGGTTCTATCTGTAAATGCTGGAAGATCCTCGGAAGGAACACTCAAAGCTTTATAGTCTCCTAAACATGCCTTTTGGGTTTATGAGTCATGCACAGTTTGGAGCTCAAACTTTGCCTTCGGTACATAAATGGACTCAAAACCACAGTTTACAGTTCCCATAGCAAAGCTATCCATCGGAATAAAATGTAACGAGTTTGAGCTTCTCAGATATTCAATTTGGTCTGAAGGATGAAGTCACATGTTGTCTTCTGTAAATTTGGGGATTCACAGTGGAAAATGGGCACGGATTAAAAAAAATAGAATGGCCACGGGAGCGAAATCATGGGAAGTCAAAATAGTCCTAAAAAAAAAATATGCAGGAAAAGCCTCGTGTGCATGACAAATTATATTGATGAGACCATGAAGGAGTTTGGATGGATCTTATTTTTTCCACAGTGCTTTTAGTTTTGCAGAAATTAGGTTTCATGGTTGTCTCTGCAAGAAACACTTAAGTAATATAGAACCCAGACGTTGTCGTTCACGTCAGACGAATTAATCGGCCATGAACCCTGAAAGACACTTAAATACTCACAGACAGTTTCTAGAAAAAAAGGGAAAAATTAGGTTTATTGTTTGACAATATAACTTGTATTCTTTTTGTAGTTTTGGCCATCATATTTAATTGGTTGTCGTCTGGGAACGCAATGACATCGCTTAAAAGAAGTCTGATAGGGCAAAAGGGGTTCAAAAAGGTTCCTTCTTCAAGGGCTGAGATTATACTCAGAACCAATTCACTTCTCAAGAAAAGAAAAACTTTTTTTCAAGTTTTTTTTAAAGATTAATACATTAACAAACCTTTTTTATCAACAAGCACCCATTTTGGAAAAAGAGTTGTCGAAAACATGGATGTTAATCAACAGGCATTTCTACTTTGTAGTTAAATATTGAACATTTCTTCCAACACTGACATAATAAGGACATTTTATACCTACAATTCTGTATATAAATATATATATATATATAATATTCAGTATAATATGATATATAAATAACATGTAATATAAGATATAAATATCATAAATATATTATATAAAATATAAAACTACTGTGACGAGTTAGAATTCTTGCAGCACAAATTGGCTTCTAGGCTCAAGATCAATGTGCTTTGTCTCATCCGCTGTGTACACTGAACCTGAAGGTCAAACTATGAGGTTCTACACACTCCTCTGGCGTTCCTGTTTCCATGCACAATATCCATGTTCACAGGAAACCACTTGATCCGGTTGAGGATAAAGGATAGATAACACTTTGTTGTTAAATTAGTATTCTTGCTGATGGTCTCGTTCTCTTCTGTAGGTCATATAGAGGAATTAGTATTTTATTGAGACTTTTTCGTAACTAGTTCAACTTTCTTGTAGTAACTTTCAAAACAATTTAGTTTTACTTTGACCTCCTGCTTTTACTGTAGTTGGAGCATACATTTTTGACATTACCTGGTTTTAGCCAATTGAGTGCTTTAAATCTCTTTGGCTTATTAATTAATAATTAATTTGACAATAAAAACTAGAAGTGTTCTGAGAGAGTGCCAAGTGCCCTCTATCGCTAAAAGGTTCTGTGTTGTGTGTGTTTAAGGGTTCTTCCTTGGCCCATTTCGCAACCTTCCAATTTTTCCTGCAATCCTGCTGAGAAAACAAACCGAGCCAAAAAGTGAGAAAAACTCGTGAAAAGTGAATATGACCGTATTTATATTAGGAGTGTCACAGTAGCATAGAATTAGATACACACACAGGTACAGGCTTTAATCATCTCTAGGCCCCTCAGACCTGTCTCGGGCCTTATTAGGTTACTTTATTATTATGGGTATTAGGGATTATGTTGGGAACCACTGGTTTGGATTATTTGGATCAACTGCTGACTTGTTTACAATTTATTTTAGTAGCTGTTTTTGTCTCTCCAGATTTCAGCGATCACTTAGCACAACTTTATCGAAACGAGGCTGCGACTGCAACAGATTAAATGGGAGTGATTGCTTTCATGCAAACGTTAGTCCAAGTTGAAGGTTCGCTAACGACTGACGGTAATATCCTCGACACCCCCGTCGCATGTTGACATCCTGAATTAGCTGCAAATGCGACCGATCAATCAGTTGTCGCTTCGACCGTAACTCAGTTTGGATCACACAGTGTGAATTATGTCGGGCCCGCGCCTGTCACTCTGAAGCGCTTGGCTCTTTTCCGCTGGCATTTCAACCGAGGCAAGGCAGCAAACACCGAGGCCAACGTGGAAAACGACAAAATAGCTTTCTCTTTATTCTGAGGGTGACATTTTCATCCTCATGCATCATTTATGTGCCCCCTAGAAAACAGGATGGGGGGAAAAAAAGGTAGATGGGAGGAGATGAAATTATAAAATACTAGCCCTGTTTGGATTAGAGCTTGTGTGTGTGTTTGTGTGTGTGTGTAAAGATAGGTACCACTCCTGTCTGATTTGATTTGTCTCTATGTGTGCGTGACCGCATGTGTGTATATCTGTGTGTGCATGTGTGAGCATCTTTTTCTGTTGCATCTAAGAATGCCACAAATGTCCATGAATGGAAACAGCGGGGCATTCCAGGCAATGTTGCAGGTCCGGGTGATAATTCCGCCTTTCAACTGCTTCCCATTTATTTCATAGCCGCCGCAATGTCTTCTCACCCCGGTCAAGATGAAAAGCATCGTTGTGTAAAGAAATTGAAATGAAAATCATTCTGGACTCGGCGGGATTTGAAGGATGGGGGATGGTGGGGTGTGGGAGGTATTATCTCTGACTCAATGGCACTTCTCTGGGATAAGATCTAATTCTGGGAGCAAAAATGTCTTCATAAGGCCACCTGCTGTCGTCAGCTTTGTCCGGGGATCACAAGTTGTTCTGGGTGACCGGTCCCGGGACACGGCAACAGGAATGCCCTCAGCTCCCCACTGACATTTAGATCTCTTTATTTTCAGCTTTCATTCAGCCAAGAAGCTTGCTGGGAAGGATGGGGAGAGTGGTGGTGTGTGTGTGTGTGTGTGTGTTGGGGGGGGGGTTCCTGAATGAAGATTTTGAGGGATAGAAGGGGTGGGTTGACATCAAAACGCCACGACGGACAGCATTCGCTGGTTCCCCCAAGTCCACTGCAGAACACACCGTCATTAGAACCACTGCAGCCCGAAGGGCAGCGGTAGTTTGGGAGAAAATACGAGTTGATTATTAAAGACACGGTCGGCCATGACCTTTAAAAAGACTTCTTTGTTATAGTTGTTGACAATTCTCCTGACAGTCACCAATGATTCAATATTTACAACAAAAAAAGAAGCTCATTGCTCGTCACCAGAGTCTTCTGCAAGTACCGACAATGACCTTTTGTTTACGTTGAGTTATAATTCTTGGGGGAGTGGCTATGAAGGGGAGGAGCCATCAGTGTTGAGGTTTGGAGCTAGCGCTGCTTGCTGATTTCAATGGAGAAGAGTTGGCAACAATGGGCAGGTTTTTATTTTTTTAATATTCTGTAGCTAGTTTCTCAAGATGACCAGCAAACACCTTGGCAGACATGAGGGGTTTCCGTGTGGAGGCAACGGAGGTGAATAAAAACATTCATTATTTCGTGGTTTTGAAGAATGGCTCGGGAGGTACAGGTCAGCCGAGTGTCTGGTCACTCAAAAGTAGAGAAAGAAGAAAACTATTTGAAAACACCACCAAGGCTAATACCCACAGCACATTACGGGAAAACGTAATCCACTTCATATATTATTAATTAACTTCAGAAGTAAATGCTTGATTGGTTCTTATCAGTCGTGACGTGTCCGTTCCTGATTCGTCGCTCACCTGTCATGTCGACCTTTTCCAGAAGATGAATGGTCACTGTGTTTTTGGTTGTAAAGCATTCATTCACACACAGCAACGTAGTCATAACTCTGAAACAACCTAACCAACGTTAAATGTTTGGCGGAGCTAACAAAAGTAACTTATCGTAGAAGGAAAAAACGCTATTTATATTTACACTGCTTGAATTTATATTCTTCTTTAATTTCACTGCTTGTTTTGTTATTGCGATTATTTGAGTCATTACAGCTGGCTTGGGCATCACACCCAGTATGTTGTTTTGCCTCTTTTTTTCGTCACATGATGTGTTTTCTCACATTCATTTGGGAAGGCAGTCCTTGGAATTTAGTTTTCTAAACAACCAGAAGTGGGTCCTTCAGTTACAAAAGGCTGAGAGGCCACGCCCTAAATGATCCAGTCGCCTCTGGAAATGTATGGATCCGTTGTTTTTGAAGCTTGACTCATTCTAAAGTCAGGATTTCGTTCTTTTTTTGATCTTCAAATCAGTCTGGCCCTTTCATGTACAAAGTAAGACTTCAATAGTCCCACACTTTGACCATCATCTCTCTCTCCCGTATTTCTTCCTGGAAATAAAAGAAATGAAAGAAGCGCACACCGGGAATAGAAATCATCTGGTGGTCGTGCAGGAGACCACTTACTTATCATTCAGCTCTTTGAGGTAGGGGGGGGGGGGGGGGTCTGCTGGTCTCAGTGAGCCTCTTGTGTCTGTTGCAGCAGAACAATAGATGTAACACCCTGTTCTGTTTCTCCTGTGTTCCGTGTCTCCTATGTCTCCTCTGTGTCTTCTCTGTCTTAATTGTTTAATTCCCTGCACCTGCCCTCAGCCACTCTTGTCTCGTTAGTCTGATGTCGTACACCTGTTTCCCCCCCTATATATTGTGTCAGTCTTTCCCTTGTCTGCGGTTGGATTGTCATCTCTAGTTCTGTGTCCTTTTCCCGTCATCCTGTCCGTGTTCCTGGTTCTGCCTGTTGACCCCCGAACCTGGATTCTCTGCCTGCCCCGTTTGGACCTTGTTTTTTTGTAAACTGTTTTGCCTCATTAAAGAGTGCTTTTTTTGTTATTTATATTGCGTCCAGCCTGTCACTCTGCGCCTGAGCCTCACCCCGTCACAAGAACCTGACAATAGATCCTTGAGACAAATCTCCACGCTAAGACGAACTTTAGTTTCTCCCAAGAAACCAAATCTGTTAGTCTGCTCCACATAATCAGTGGCCAGACGCACTTAGCGGGAACTGTACTGATGCCATTTGTCTTTTTCCACAAAGTGCGTCCTCGTAACTCACGCCGCTGTTGTTCCTGCGAGATGTGACCCTGTCGCGTCAGAAATGTCGACAAATATACACCAAAGTGCCTCCAGGAAGATGGAGCGTTGGTTCTTCTCTGTAGGCAGTAAATAAAAACGCCATCCGTCTATGTAGGCATGAGATGAAGGCTGCAAAAAATAAACACAGATCTGAATGATGGGGGGGGATAGACAGATAGGATTACAGTAAGCAGCGCATTCAGGATGTGAGAAATGGGCACGCACCTTTAATCCTTAGACCTGATATTTTTTTACATAAATTAATGAATGTACAATAGAGAATGTACTATTGAGAATAGATCACTCCTTAGTTATACATTGTTTTTTTCATTCTGTCTCTTTTTTGTTGTTTATCATATGTTACACTTGCTATAATTATAATATGCCTAAAATGAGTCATCTAAATATTTACACATGCAACGTCAATTGATGCCTACTTTCAATAGAAAAAAATGAATGAAAAACGAAGAAGAAGAATGAAACGGGGACGTTGGAGGACTCTTACTTTCTAAAAAATGATCTCACTTCAATGTGCACAATACAGGTGTGGGGAGGGGGGGGAGGGGTCAGGGGTCATGTCGAGCTTCTGTTTGTTAATGCGGTTGAGTTTTATTTTCAGAATAAAATGTGGTAAGCGGAGCGAGCAGGCAGCCATCGTCGGCGAGCTGTACAGGAAGTAATAAGTACACGGTTTCCATTCTCCTCCAGACGATTTGGGTGTGAAAGTAAAGCCGTGCATTTGCAAGATTAAATAGAAGATAGAAGTCTCAATGTCACTTGAAGAACAGGTGGAGTAATAAATCAAGTTTTCCTTTTTAAGACCCAACTGCACACTGTTCTTGCTCTTTGAATTCATTATTTTTCACGATTAATAATTAACACTATTAAACTTGTTTGAAAGATGTTTCCGGTGACACCGTTTATTTTTTCACATCTTACCTGTCCTTGATCGTGTGAACGTTCACAGATTTCTTTCTACCCTCCAAACTTGCCTTTATGTGACGTCGTCATTTTATTCCTTTTATTCTTGATTTATTTGTATGTAATTCATTGATATGTTTTGATTGTATTATTTATTTGTCAGAGCAAAAGATGCGCTCTAAATTATTATTATTACCAATTAATGAAATGACTTAAAATAAATATACATTATAAATAACATGACATAATCCTACCTGTAAAGAGTGTGTATTTGGCAAACTGATTATTTAGAGTTAGAGTAAATGTTTGTGAAACTTTCATTCATCCACTTGTATTAACGTAAAAATAATGAAAATGCGCCACTTTTTTTACTTCTTCTAATTCATTAAATTTGTTCTATTAATTTCTTCTGTTTTTAGATATAAAGTATTTTTTTTAAATATGTATTTTAAAGATCTGACATTGCTATGATTAAACAATCGCTGTGTTGGCTTAGACTTAATAGCATGGTTGATAACAGTCTACAAACATTATCATGAATAAGCTTCCAATAACGAAAGAACAATGAGACTAAATGGAGCATGTCCATCAAGAGTTTCCTCTGGAACTTAACTAGTGACCACAAAGCCACCGTCGCTGACTCAAGTCAAGCTTAAAATTCATATCAAATGACTCGCAGTTATACTTTCCAATAAACATCTCAGAAAAGTGTGAACAACTGCCTGAATAAAAATAAAAACGATAAAAAAACACAATGCAATTCAGTGTGCAGCCGCATCACTTATAGTGTTATAAAGCAACGTGACACAATAACAAGAGGAGGAGGAGAAGAAGAGATTGAACGCTTTGGAGACAGCAGTTGACAAAACAATCACAAGATCTAAATCTGCTCTCGTTCTTTTTGCATCATTGGATCTTCCTTTGGAATTTTAGCCCAATCGTCATTCAATTTCCTCGTGGTTGTTGACTTGTCACAAAGTGGACATGATGATTGACAGGTCTCAAACAGTCGACTGGGTCCAAATATACTCCGAGACAATTTCATTTTTCCAATTGGCTTGAGATGAACAAAAGAAATGACATCCAAGATAAGATGAATTATGTAAGGGTATAAGCGAAGATACGATCAAATGTGATTTATGGCATGATGTTCACAGTCGTGCATGAGGGGAATTAAGATTAAGATGAAATAAGGAGAATACAGGTAAGAATAGTTAGTGTGAAAATCAAATAAGATGAGTTAAGCTAAAATGAAATATGAAAACATATGAGATGAATTGAGATGAGATCAAATAAAATGGATTAAGATAAAGTCTATCGAGATACGTAGAGTTAAGATGAGATGAATTAAGATCAATGTGAGATAAAAAATATGACGAATAAAAATAAGATGAGATCAATTGTAATGAGATGTGATATGAGATTTATTAAGACACGATAACATGAGATGTGTTAAGATAAGATAAGCGAGATAAGACGATGAGATATGATCAAGATAACTAAGTAATTTATTGATCCCCATCGGGAATATTCAGTTGAAAACGTTACTTTTCCGACCTCTCGCTTGGCGTCCCATCCGAGGACCCTCATGAAACAGCTCTTCCTCTGTGTGTCCCCCCCCCCCCCCCCCCAATACCTGCTCTCCACATGTCCGCGGCCACATGTGACTCTTTTATTGTGTGCATCTCAAGGTCTCCACTTTCACGGGCGGTGGAACAGAGAGGTGTTTCTTTGGGAGCAGAAGGCAGCGCGGCCCGCCGCCGGGATCGCCTTACGCCATACAGCTCGGCTTTGTTATCGGATCTCCCGGGCCGAAGGACACAGTGCATCATCTAACCCGCCGTAATGCAAGCAAGATGTCCAATCAGCGCCGCGTTTGGTCACCGCGGCCGCCCTCGCCAGGCCTCCTTCCTGCAGGCGGCTGGACCCCGGGAGACCCCCTCTCTCTGATGATCTCAGGAGCAGAACCCCTGGTTCTCCCCCTTCCCCGCACATAGGATCCCTCGTCCCGAGAATAATTTGTGCTGAGGGGGGAAACACGCACGGACATAGGTGCCCACCATACATCAAACTCGTTAAATATTCCGTCCGGGTGGAAACGCTGCTGACTTGCGATATCACACCCGATACGGAATCGGCCCGCCGTGGAAGCCGATACCTGTGGATTCTTTTTGGCCTTCATACACCAGAACCACACACACAGGGTCTTTTTTTTCTATTTCTGTTTTTCTGTCCTCCATGAAAAACGTAATATTTTCCGTAATTTCTTCTTTTTAAAACCTTATTTGTAAGCGTATGTGTAAAATGTGAAAAAAAGATTGAACTATTTTCAAAATTGACAAAAGTCACTTGATCACATAAAAAGATTTAGGAGTTCCCAGTAGGGAAAAGGGTTATTAAATTTTGGGCAGAGTGATGCTCCAGTGACAACTTGGGAAATGTGAAAAAAACCTGAGAATTAAAATACAGCATTTTCTTTTAATTTGACTTGGAACGAGATGTTCTAAATGGGAGTTGATGTCTGTGAAACCCTTTTCAGTGTTAATTAGTAAAGTTGAATGTTAGTTTGCAGCCTGTGCTGCCAATTTCATTTACAGGTATGAAGTCAATAGTTTCGCTTTCGTACCAAGAGTGAGATACAAAGATATAGACTCCATGTTTGTGTGGTAAGAACCGAGCTAGTCAAGTTACGGTTAGCCTAGCTTAGTAGAACACATATTCAAGTAGCGGCTGGTCAGGAAAGCAGGAGTGCGGCAGCCGTCCAGCACTGACACGCTGAAAGCTGCCATGGGTCTTCCTTCGCCCCCTGGCAGTGTCCCCCCCCCCACCCCCCTTACTAAACCAGTGTGTGTCGTTAGCTTGGTAGTCTGGGCTGCTAAAACAAGCTACGCGAACACACTTAGCTAGCTACTCCTCGATCAAACAGAAAAGCAATTATGACTGAATTGAAAAGCCATAAATAACATGTAATTTTTTCTCCTTCGTGTTTGTCAAATGAGTTTATAATTTACATGCTATGATTTATCTTCTCAGATGCTACTGTGTTAATCTATCTACCGCTTTACGGCCAGTTCGTGACTCTCACGGGTAACGCAGCTGTAGACACTTGAAGATGGCCTTTTGAAATAATCCTTGGACCAATGCAATGTCAATACTGTTTTCTGTTCGTTGGTCTTATGTAATAGATGAGCATGACTAGAAAAAAATGAGGATGTAGGCCTATGTTAACTTGAAATGTGAGATCTCGACCTGAGGAGGGCAGCAGGAGCCCGTCGCTCTCTGACCCCAACGGAAGTAGAGTAGAAGAGAAAGAAAACATTTTGTAAACAATACCGCAATTTGGATAAAATTTAGTTCCAAACCAATCACTCTTGTTTATACATGTTGATCCCCCCCCTACCCCTCTCTATCTATTGAGGAGGAGCAACCACTGTAATCAGTGAAGTCTGATGAGGCTACGTTGATGTTGAAGGTTCAGCTACAGGTGGGCTACACTTCGAGCTGAACGAGGCTGAAATGCATCATAGATATGAAGGATAACACCAGCTCAGCATCACTTGAGCCTCACTCTCCATCAATGCCATCAGTTGGTACGAATAATTCCCTGCAGGTCACACAGCGGCGGGAAGCAAGGTAGGTCCAAGCAGCAATGTGATGAAATCTGTGGTAATAGCTGTACGACCCTTTCGTTTTCCCTTCCGAGTGTCCTTAGCGAACCTTTTTTAACCTTATTTGAAGTGCGGATTTCAGCGACGGGATTTTTAACCGATAGGAATAATAGCCCCAAACACCAATAGGATGCAAGTTGGCAGCCTTTCTGCCAGCTGCACACCGGGCACACCAAGTACCGGTTGATTGAGAGGCGATTCCTGCTCTGCCAGCTGCCGCCGCCGCCGCCGCCGGTTCGCTGAATAAAATATCGGCCCGCTAAGGAAGTGTGCATACAGAGCTTGCAGACTCAAAATTCCAAATCAAATAGATGTATATTTTTCTTCTTTTACAGTCGTGTCACGTCGTGTGTATATCGTCGCTCGACACGCGGCGTGACACGCTCTCGCTCAGCGGGCCGTCTTTCCGCCTCAACTGTACGGTAGCGGCACGAAACCCTCGCGTTCTCTCGGCTCCGACATCCTTTCCAAGTGTGACAGATAGATTTATTTGTACATATCCACTCCCGCGTGTATCTGTACATCTATACCACACAAAAAATAAAAATAAATTAATTATATCGCACTGCGGCCAATAATGCAGCAGCAGCAGCTAAAAAAGACCAAGAGGAACACAACGTACTGTTTCTTTCCATTCGTGGATGCAGAAAAAGTGAGCAGGAGAATAATAAAAAAAAATAACAATAAAGGATGATGGCAATGGGGACGCTCCCATCACTCGGGAGAGGAGTCATGATTTACAACAGATTCATACCTACTGCGGTGAAGAAGACATGCATCACTTCTCCCAAACGTCTCCGCGGCGCGTCGGTGGTGCTGAATAAAATATGCTGTCTGCCGCGTGCGTCCAGAGCTCGCAGACCCAATTCCAAATCAAATAGATTTTCCGACAGACGCATTTTCTTTTTTGTTCTAGAATTTATTTGAATATTGAACAGGGAGAGGTCTGTATCTTCAAGAAGGGAAAGTACAACCAGCCAGGTAATCCGACTCAGTGACAAGAACTTACACCCAATAAAAATGCAACTGGTACAATCAATCACACACACGAACACACACACAAACACTCCTCCACCTGATTATGGAGTGAAGCGGACCATCAACACAACACTCGGACTCTCTCAGTTGGGTTTGCTGCCACATCAATCACCGTGGAGTCCAGCCAAACCAAGTATGAGAATACAGAGAACCATCAAATTAGTGTGGGTGGGGCGGGGGGGGGCACATATATGCCTGTTTCTGCAGCCAGAGAGCACTCGGAATCCGGTCGGGCGTGTCGGGTTGCGTGCACGCCCTGTAATCCGCTTAAGGCCTTTGGCTTCCCCGGGATGTTATTAATTAATAAGACTTACAATCAGAGCTGATTTCCGTGGATGGCTTGCACACTTCTGCCACTCCGCATCAGTTTCTCCCTCTTACCTTCCTCCTCGTTGGATTATCTCTCACAGATGGAGGCGAACAATGCACAAACCTTTGTGCATTTGCACATTTAAGATTGTTTTCCTTTACTTTTAATGCATTTATCGTGAGGCAACTACTATTGTGCATGCTCATTGAGATCGTTTTTTTAAAAAGCGTTTATTATGTTCAACCCATAGATTGTATGATGTGGACATACCTTCCCAGATTTTAAACATGTCGCCATGTGGTTTTATTTTTGCAACCTATAAACGAAAGTTACCGGAGGGGGAAACGCTAAATACAGTAAGCCTGCCCTAAAGCATATCCTGCTTCATGGTCTGTTTGACCCTAAATGGACCATAATTTACTCAATGGACATCATGCTGAGACTTGAAACTAGAGATCGAGAATATAAACTCATGTTTACAATGTTTAGTGAGGGAATAAATCCACCGAGAAGTGGAGTAATTTTTCCTCATAGGCTTCTATACAATCAGACTTCTTTTTGCAACCAGAGGAGTCGCCCCCTGCTGGCCAGTAGAGTCCGATGACACTCCCACCGAGGTTGCCGCCTGCTTCAACCCAGTTCTTTTGGTCTGGGGCCGACTTTGAACGCTTTGGGAGTTTTCAACGCCACGGCAAACACGACAGTGGGCTTCCACTTTTCTCAGTCCGGTGTGGAGGCACTTGTCTGGAACTGCAGAGATCCAATCCAACGCTGATAAAGGACTGGTTCTTTACACACACACACACACACACACACACACAAACAGGTAGCTGTAAAAATATGAGCTTCTTCCCCGAGCGCAAGTGTCCCCAAATAGTCGCCGCCGCCTCTATCAGCAATGTACGCCAGTGCATAAATTGCTCCGTCTGACTCGTGTCTGTCCACGCTCAAAATCACAGTGCGACTTGTAGCACCCGAGCTTCAAGGAGATCCTCTTACCATTTCGGGGATGGGGGGGGACGGACTGATACAAGTTTAATGGCTGGGCTTTTGTTTGTCGGAGCATTCATGTGTGTCTTTACTGAGCAGAATGGGAGTTTGCTGGGGAATGGGGGGGGGGGGGGGAGGGCAATATCTCATTGGGGTGGGAGGGGGGTTCAAAGGAGCATCAGGCTATAAAGTCAACAACGCAGCTGTGTTTACACAAAGGCCTTCAGACGTGAGCACCAGTGTTTGGTGGGGGAGCGTGGACTACATGAGGTAATAACAGGCACTGACCCAGCCCGCCCCCCCCCCCTCATCCCCCTCACCCCAGATACCGCAGGAGAAATAGAGGATGGGAAAATATTTCCGGACGATAACTCAGGGGTCTAACTTCTTCATGTTCTCCCCCTCCCGCCATCGTGTGCCCACGCCGGCACAACGTGGCTCCAGTCCGACCTGCTCCGGCTGTTTGTTGGGGTCGGGGGTTTTGACCTATAAGTAAATAAACAAATGAACAGACAGGTTTTTGGGGGGGGGGGGGGGGGGGCAGTAAGGAGTTATGTCATATGCTCGCAGCAGTGTGTGTGTAGAAAGGACGGATTAAAGGTGGGGGTGTGGCAACCGTGTGGAGGTTTCTATTCTACAATCAAAACATATACATTTATTTATGCACTTCAAAAGCAGATATACGTTGAGACTTAATGTGTTCTGCTCCAATGGGACAACATTACCAAAGGAGAATCAATATGTGTACCTAATTATTATTATTTGTAACCCTGTCGATGGCTGTTGATGATGTTAAATGACGCCCATTTCTTATCGACAATGTGCTGGGTCATGGGCCTATATTTCTATTTATTCGCTGACTCAGCTTTGCTGGATACCTTTTGCTTTAATTTGATCTAAACTGCTTCTATGGATCTCTGCAGCTGCACGTTTCTTTGAATGTACAGTATGCCACTCTGTGATATAATACCTTAATTATCATTGGTCGCTGGAGACTTTGTTTAGCAAATTAAATGGCCAAATAAACAAAGGAAGAAAAAAAACACGCTCTCTTGGTATATCTGAACAACTCGTGCAATTAAAAGATATTTTCAAAGTGTTTCTTCAAACAATGTTCAGGCGCCCATTTATTACATGAACATGCACATATCTGTTACTGCTCTGGCACGCAGGTTGAAGACAATATGAGAAATACAAATCAATTATTGAAATGTATTAAACCTACAAAACAATATTATTCTCTCCTCAGATCATTTAAAACTTCACAGCAATAGTCATTGTCAGAGTTTCCGCGACAGAAATGTTTCTCCATATTTTCAAACTTTAGCTCAAATTAATGAGATGCCCCAGCGGTGTGACATTTTTTCATAGGTATCTTTCAAAGTTTTAATATGAATACCCTTTTTTGTGTTTGTGTCCTTCCACCACATTTCAGCACAGAATCCCCGTTTGAGGAAACACAAATATACTTTCGGTAACTTTAGAGGACACTCACTTCTTTTGTCGACATAGCCAAGAAATAAAGCGTGGCGTATGTTTTTGTACAGATGAATTTCATAAATCATGGAAGGAAAGGATCTTTCCATGGCCAGTACAGAGATGTTCAAACGGGCACCTGAGTATTATTTGAGGACAAACTTGAAATCATGTGTACCGACTTTATAGCAATATAAAAAGGCAGGATATTGAATTAAAGACCAAAACACAACGCTTATTTGTATTTTTTGGGGGTTTCTACCAAGACATTTCTCTAAGAGTTGTCATAGAATACGTTTCAGAGTTCACCGACGAGAAACACATGCAAAGCTGCTGGTGACGCAATACGATATTATTACTTTGTACAGTAATATTTGATGTACTCCGCACAGCCAGGACCAACAAAATAAAATCCGGTGAAGCTTTCAAATGGATTAGCAACCGCGACAGCTTGATTATAATCTAGAAAGTCTGTCAAAAGCCTCTGTAAATATTTATTCTCAGTGTATGACAGTGAAAGCCCGCTAGCTCAAACAACATGTTTGACGTCTGTCTTTTTTATTCCCGTTCCTCCGTATACGATTGGAAAGAAGCAACTGTTTTAAATATACTGGCTGTGGAAATGTCGGATCCCTTGCAAGACACTTTCATGTAAAGAATGGAATAAACTCTGAACACACACACACACACACATCTTACAGTACAAAGAGCATTAAATCCACAAGAAAACAACACATACAAAGCTCTTACAATTCACATTTAGTTACATTGTGAACTAAACTGTAGTATGAGTTTAAATACCAGTTAAATACCCTCGTCATTTCCCTTCTGAACCACACGTGCGTGTCGGCTAATATTTTACACCTAAACCACAGCTTCACGATTCCTGCTCGAGGTATGAATGGATTTAAATTATGTGAAAGAAGAAAAAAAAAGATGCATTTATAAAATGTATATGTGAATGTGTGGCCCAGGCGTTATAACGTGAGCAACAAGCGTAAAGTCAACGTTTACGTTGGATTTCACACGGGACACGAGCAGCGGTCACCGGGGTGAAAGTCCTGTGTTTGTTTAACCCCTCCCACCCTTACTGGACCTTCTTGCATGTTATACTCGTTAAACCATGTACATGTTTGTATGGAAAGTAGGAAAAGTAGATAGATTATGTCATATTCTGCTAATTGGCATATTGATGCAGTAATCACATTACTTTTTACATATGAACATTGTTAAAACAGTAATTCAAATAACTAATATCCATATCATTGTGAATCTCTCTGCAAGTGTGATACAAAGATGATATAAAACTGATTCATGAAATGCGTCAACATATCCTGTTGTTTTCAGGAATGTACAATGCCAAAAATGTTTTCATGCGAATTGGCTTGAATTCTTCAATTTGACAGTTACTTATAAATAAGCGTAGTACTCTTTTAATCCACCGATGGCAAGAACACCCAGAACTAAACAATCAAATGGTGCTTTTAAATGGGAAGACCACCCAAAGACTGGACTTTGACCGAGAACCAAGACCTTTAACTTCATGCATTACGTAAAATACACATTTTATTATAATCCCTAATCATTTATACTCTGACAGTTTCTAATAGCAAGGGAACACCAGAAGAGCCCAACACATTGCCGGGTATCTCTGGGATTACTTGTATTTCTTCTGTTATTGTTTCCGTTTCTGTTGTTTCAAATGAAAGAGAGCAGAAACACCATAACGCTTCTCTCTGTAGAATTGGAGAAAACATCCGTTGTTTGAGAGACACGACGAACCCTGGGATGCTGGAGGCGGCCCCAACCCTCATTAAGTGTATTTCACTTTGTCACGTTGACCGTGTACGCACCCACAAAACAAATAGACCACATCGGGCTTCTTGCCTTCGTTGAAGCGTGATGAGACCGCTGCGGAGAGTAAAGCCCTAAACTCTGTCATCAAAAGGCCGCTGACAGTTATTCAATACGAGGACAGCAAGGGGTGTTAAATATTTTACCGAGAAGGGATTTTCGCTGAAGACAGGGCACATAAATCTGGACAAACGGGGCGCCCGGCCTGCTCGGATGACACAAATCGACGCCTCGTTAGGATCAATAAAGTAAAACACAATGCTGCAAAAAGCACAAAGTGCAAACCGCGAGCCTCCGGAGGGATTCGACAGCCCCAAACGAAGGCGTGGGAATTGGGGGAGCTCAGGTTAGAGGCGAGCTTCAAATCCCACCAACTCTGCCATGAAATAGAAAAGGAGAGAGCAATTGACCCGTGAACCGGGCTGAAGGAGAAATCACTCGTTCCCGTAATGACCGCCTTCCACGTCGGCAGAGGGCCGGCGGACGTGGCCTCGCAGTCTGTGCCCGAGAGGGAGGCTGAGGAGAAGGGCGGCTTGTCCAGCTCCTATGGTCTCCAGCTGGTGGGTAGAATGATGATCGGCCTCCTCAACACTCACCCCCCCCCCCTTTATCCAAACAGGCGCTATGAGATAAACACAAACACGGCTGCGTCTCGTAATAAAAACCTAAATCGGAGACAAATTATCCAGCCCATTAGGCAGCTGAGGTGAGTTTCCTGAATGAATAGTCGTGTTGGAAGGGCTTTTTTATTCAGCTCTTGTTTATTTACAGAGAACAGCCCGCTCATTTGCATTCTCCTCTCCAAGTACAGGAAGACTGAAGTGGGTGCTTATGTCTTCTGTGATAGAGGGGCTTATCCGGCTCTTTGGGGGAGCATCTGTGGGCCGCCGCGTTCCAAACATTCCTCGCTGCCAAGCGCCGTTCGCCTCAGTTCCAGACCCGACCCGTGCTAATTAAGGAAGCCTCTCGACACGCCGACTGGATGAGCCACGGATCGCCCTGGCCGATTGGCCGGTTGGGCTCACAGCCTGTCCACATGAACACACAATAATATATCCGTATGCACATCAAATCAAACTACAACAGGGCCATTCAGCAACACACATTTTTTTTATTTTAAATTTATTTAACCAGGAAATGCCTCATTGAGATTTAAAATCTCCTTTACAAGAGTGTCCTGGCCAAGACAGCAGCAGTAGCACGTCACACAAAGTTCCATACAATACAACATAAAACAGTGACAGACAATATTTAAAAAAAAACGAAAAACAAAATCACAGCATGAATAAAACCAAAACTAAGACTCAAGTCAACACAACCCATCTTACACAGGAGCACATACCTCCGTCATATAAAACATCTACAGCTAGAGGAATTTCCCTCCAATATTTTCAATCCGTACTCAGAAGAGATTCAAGCACAGATGCCCTACTACAAAATATTGCACATTCACCCCCCTTAGAATCCACATCGATTTTGGAACGCCGATACATGAGCATGTTTCGATGCTTTGTCTCAACCCAAAGCTGGTGGAACAGTGGCGAGGCAGGAAGTGGTGTCGGTGGTGTAAAGGGACCAACAAATGGGCAAATGGGTAATCTGGCCTCTCTGCGGTTGATTCCGGTGTTGAGCGTGTGTCCCCATGTGTTAAATTGGCCTCCCAAAGCCTCCCTGTGATCCTGATGAGCAGCGGTAACTCCCCCTCATGACCCCCCTGGCCCTGCCAAGCAGCTCACACACCCCCCCATGCGTATTAACTGCCCTCCCTCCCGGTGACAGCGCCTTATAAACGGCTCCTCAATAGTCGGGTATCCCTCTGCACACTCGGCGCCGCCCGCCACCGGTCATCCGTCTTCCTCAAATCTCTCTAATGGCGTGGCGTGTTTCACGGCCCTATTGGCGTGAGACCAGCCGGTCCTGGTGGGGTGGGGGGCGCTGAGTATCTAATGGCCCTCCAGATATTTTCAAAGCCCCAGGAATAGAAGTTACAGCGTGGATGGCGTGAGACAGGTCGGGTCCGCCGACGGTTCAAATGCACGGCTGCAAAAATGTTTATGGTCTTGGACATGTTGAAAGTCAGAATAGATAAAAGAGGAATCCATCACGAAGCCATAATTCCTCTTCAGGAGAAGCCTATGAATTTTAAAAATGCAATTGTTGGGGATATATAGAGCTCTCCCGGGGGGGGAGGGGGAAAAATAATTCATAGGAAAGGTGGTGAGATGGACTTTCCGTGTAGCGTAAATACGCCCATGTATGAAACCAGTCGGAGAACTAAATAGGTAACGCTACTCTGCACAAATGACAAGATAATGCTTCTTTGGAACAGCCTCTATCAATTATCTCCACTAAAGCCAATGATAACTTTAAAAGGTTCCCATAATTAGATCTCCGATCGCCTTTTAATGCGGACTGCCTGCAGCGAGGGCCGGGGAGGGGGTTAGGGGGGCAGATCCCGGCGCTATTCAGGAACGTCCCTGACAAAGACGTCAGGCTTCTGACAGTTTAACAAAGAGGGGACGAGAGGAGAAAAGAATATATCAGCCAATGCATATATTGACCCAGTAGCACAATTGCTAATTAGTTGCAAAAATCTCAGACGGAGTGACAGCTAATCTGCTCATTTCGGGCAAATGAAATTCTTCTGGGGAGGAAAAAGAAAGAGGTTTCCTCAAAACACACATCTGCTGTGTGTAATGGCTTTTTCATTATACAGATTGAACCAGTCAGTAGGCCGCTACTGCTCTGCATACTAAACCTACAGCCACCTTACTGCTCAGTGTCAATTACAGCCCTGAAAGAGCGGTTGGTATTTTGAAACTAATAACAAACTCAAATGTCTGGGGCAATTTCTTTTACATGATTACAGTTTGCATTTTTCGGTATTCCAATTTTTAGTTAAAGGGTCGATTCAAAACAAATCTCATTCACCTCTATTGTTAAATCATGCATCTAGTTTTTGTTTAGTTGTTCAAACGATATCTGTCTGAAATGTTTGCATTCGCCTCAATACAGTTGAGAATTGAGTTATTTATTTATGGTGCTCACATCATTGAAAAATGACATTTAAAAAAGTTATACGTCTCTTTCTAGTGACAGTGTATCTGTTATTAATATATTTAATTGTTCATTAAATTCTGAATAATGTTCTTAATTTGAAGTGAGGCTTCTTTTTGTAACCAGAAGAGTCGCCCCCTGATGGCCATTAGAAAGAATGCAGGTGCAAGAATTAAACTTTTCATTTCATAACCGGGAGAACGTGTTGTTCATGTACAAAGATGACATTCACTTCACTTGAAGTCACTTCTGTTGTATTGGCCTGGTGAGATATCATTAACCTGGCATCCGGCCGGCTATTAATATATTAGAGGTGTGTGGTTTGAACAAACAAATCAGATATTGGTCCAATAAGGTAAAACATTTCAAAGTGATATCATAAAAAAACATTGCCTTCGCTCAGACGCGACGGTCGGCCTTCTTTGTGTACTTACGTGCACATTTTCACCGCGGCTCTGTTTGGGTGAAACCTGAACGCTGCAATGCTCACTGGAATGTTTACTTCCCAATATGACGGGGCAAGGAAAAGGGCAAAATGTCAGAATCTCCGGGGGAGCTTCCAAGAATAATTTGGAGGAGACGGTTGGATTTCACTCAGGAGAAGTTGAAAGGAAAGCAAGGGGGGGTCGAAGGTCAACCAGGGATGAATAATCAATTACAGAGGAATTACAGGCGTTATGCTTATTTGCAAACAATATAACTTCCCTGATTGAATCTGGCAGCCACAGAACGGCCCATTCTGAGGCGGCGAAGCAGCCTCCCTTCACGTATGAGTAATGGATATGAACATGGCTGTTGCACAAAGAGCAATGAATACGTGAGGGGATAAAATGGCACATTTTTTAATTGAATGTGGAGTCCACGGACGGACACGCGGGCCCCTTTCAATCGCCCGTATGACTTATGATCCGCGCTTTTCAATCGTTTCGCTTTGCACGTTTAAATTGCTTCTATTGTTGTGTGTCCTCCTTTTGCTCAAAGCTCAACTCTCTGGCCTATCAAGTTAAATATTAATTGTGTGCCTCAGGAGGATTGCCTATCAGGCTGAAATCAAACCCGGCAGCGAGTGACAACAGAGAGAGGGACAAAAAAGTTGCCTTTTTTTCTCTCCGCACCTATTGTTTCCCTCCAATCGTTTTTTACACCGCTCGGTGGGTCGCGTATCCGCGTGGAAGCACACAATAAGGAGGTTTTGTCCCCCGGCTGAATATCAGCCTCATGAAGTTTCGGAAATAAATGTCCACCGCACCACGGACAACACTTTTAACCGGAGAGCAGAGGACCGGACGGGCATTCTGTGACTCGTATGATTTCCTTTTGTTTGGAATTGTAAAAGCCAAGACATCCAAACAATCAAATTCATAGAATCACATCCAGAAGTTTGGGGATCTTTTGGAAACCGGCTTTGAACTTTATTCATTTCAGTCTTGGAACTTTTGTGTGTGTGTGTGCTGGAGCTTGCTTTCTTGTCTATGTGGGAGATTGAAGGGTCAAAAGGTCAAGGAGATTGTGATATTACTCGAATGAAATGTGCCTAATGAAATCCTTCTTCCCATGCTCACAAACACACACACACACACACACACACACACACAGTGAGTAGGGAAGATAGATATATGGTCACGTGGGTACACATGCATAATAAACCCTAAAAATACCGACATACGGGTGATATTTCTCTAATACCTTTCTGAAACGTCGGGGCGTCGCCAAAGGAAAGTCCAACTGAAAGAAACACGAGCAGTCGGATGCCACAGAAGCAACTCTTACAACTAAAAATGAAGAAACTGCATCTGACAACATAATTTTAACTTAAGGTCAAACGAAGTTGTGCCGGTGATAGGCATAAGAAAGCATTTATAGGGTTTGTTCATATGGGACGTATTTGGTTCAGCGTGTTGAAGCTCATCCTTGACCTTGGAAAAAGTACGTGGATAGTTTGGGTCTTTTGAAGTGCCGTTTCTTTAGGTACTTATCCATGTCAGTGCGTACCTACAGTAGACAGCGGTCACCCCCCCCCCCCTCCCAGTTTGGAGAAACAGACAGTGGTTATATTTAGACTGTTTTTTTTACTGCTTTAACCTTCCGTCACACAGCCCATTCCGTCGGGGAACTGAAGCCGTTATTCAGGCTCTTCAAAGCCACAAGACTCCTTTGTCCAAAAGGGTCCGTTTACATCGCAGCACACGGGAGCCGCTGGTATTTGGTTTGCGATTATGTGCAACGTTTAGTATTTTAAAGGCTGAGTTCAGACACACCTATAATTATCTCCAGCCCAATTTCCCCTTTGTGGTTTTAAGTTGTTTAGGGGGGGGGTTCTATTTGCTAGCTAATACTATTTTTCCTTCATTCCATTCCTGATTTTATTTGCATATTTCTAATTTGGTTACCTTTAAGAGAGGAGAGGAATGCATGCATAAAAGCATGCGTTTCTCCACCTAGTCCAGGTAAATTTTTAGTAGTTTTCACTTTTAGTGATTTAATGATTGGTTCAGACACAGTTGTGCGACTGGGAACATCCAATCATTGAAGGAGGTGTAGCAGAGCGTGGATACCCGACCAAAGCAACGCAAAACCGTTTGGGGATCCGGCGTGTCGGACGGGACTAGTGATGTTCCGGTTCATCTGGAGTTCGGGTCACTTGGAATGGAAGTTCTTTGTACTGAAAATACATCCATCCGCGTTGATCGGTGCCCTCCTTGTTCCTGGGAAAAAGTGACTCTTACTATCATTGCACGGGGAGGCTTTACAGTACAATGGGTCAAAATAAAAGTGGCATGTCGGTCTGTCAATTATTGTAAAAATTCGATTACAACTTGTTTTTTTTTACCTTATCGAATCATTTAAGACCAAGAGGCCAGAATGATCTTTTTATCTGATCATCATTCGTGGAATGTCTTGGGTCTGCTGGTCATGACGAGACGCTGCCTGAAGGAGACCAGCTGTCAAACTGCAGAGAAAACAAAGCGTAATTGGCACAAGGTCAGGAGGCGTATCGTCGGGATGAAGTCAAGGCAATGGTTAGATGCAGAGTGATGTGATAATGTATTGATCGCTGTGGGGAAACTCTCTCTTCCCTTCCACGAAGGAAGGGGGGAGGTCAGAGGTCAGGGTCGGCTTCGCATCGGCAAAGCAGCGGCTCAATGGCTCCCAGCGGTGTTTTTTGTTGTGGTACACTCCGACGACACGGGTGGAATGAAAAGCATGCACGGCCGTTGATGTCCCCGTCTCGGTGTTGATTGAGTCGACTGCGTGCCGAGACAGGCTCCTCCGCTTCGCGGTAATTCAACACAATGGGCTGTGGCTACGCAACTCATTTAGGTGCCGGGCTCTGTGAGAGGTGATGAAATGGATGAAGGGAGAGTTCAGAGGGAAGCAGTTCAAACAAACAAGCTCTCAGTGATCAAAACGTTAGCAAGATGCGCCCAGCCTGGCACGACATGCCGCGATAACCAGCTTTCCCACACTTGTTTTCTCTCTTTCTAATTTCTGATCCTGATCACTTGATTTCAAGGCTTTGGGGGGAATTGGAACCCAATTAGAAAAAGTCCCGCCCGTAAAGGACAATTCCATTGCATGTTTTGTTTTTCTCGTCTTTTGTAGCATTGACAGCATTCCTGACGTTGACTTTTGCTCTCGATTGATTGCAGAGACTTTGGAACAAAAGAAACGAGAGCCGCCAGATGATCGGACCGGCTTGTGAACAAACCGGTCCTTCGAGGAAACGGCGCACAACCTCTAGCAGACGGGAGGATCATCATCACGTCAAACCAGCAACACAGCTCGGCTCCCAAAAAAGGTAGCATGCACGCCTTTAAGCATACCCCGCTTCACGGTCTATTTGACTCTAAATGGAAACATGATTAACTAAATGAACTAGAGATTGAGACCATAATGTCGACTGAGGGAACAAGTTAAGTAAGAAGTAGGGTCATTTTTTCACAGACTTCTATACAATCGGACTTATATACAACCGAAGGAGTCGCCCCCTGGTGGCCTTTAGAAAGAATGCAATGCATTTTCACAGTGGCTTCACTTTTCAGAGCTCAGCAGCTCATTCAGCTCACTTGAAGCGATGTATGTAAGCTCCCCTGATCGTCTTACTTTTGGGTTTGCTTTTGAGACAGCTCCCAGATCATAGCAATTACTTTGATGTGCCAAGTTGTAATTAAGTCAATATTAATAAAAACAGTGAGAAGTGGGGGGAAGATCAACTCTCCTGCCGGTGCTAGATGCGAGACAGTCGGGTGTAATTGTTCTCACCGTGCCACCCCGCTGTCACCGACCGGGCCACGCAGACCTGTTAATTGGTTGTCCCGTGTACACCGCTGAGGGAATCCAAGTGTGAGCTTTGCATATAGGGCAAAGGCGTCTCAAGTCGTGTCATACAGCTAGTGTGTGTGTGTGTGTGTCTGACAGGAATTAATCCATCCACCACGGCCTCAAGGGTAGCTTTTATTTTTCGCCGCCGCCCCATGCATATTTCAGCATCATCTTGGTGTTTACCTTGTGAAGATAATTAACATGGATTTGCAACTTTAACTGCATGGGGGGGGGGGGGGGTAAATTCAGTGTCAGACAAAACTGGTGGCGGGGGGCGGCCAAAGCTGATGTAGATTATTTAGGTTTGGATGTAGGGACCGGGGGTGGAAGTCAAAGAGTTTGACATGTGCAGGCAGGTATGTGTGATTGAGGAGGGGACGGGCACACAGGGGAGAGGGAATGGTTGGAATCACCGCGCGGCAGATCAAGAGTATCGGGTGAGAAACAGGAACACGGCTCGCGGCCCAAAACTGAGATTTTCCTGTGGCCCGGACATGCACGCACTCTCCCCCCCCCCCCCCCATCCTTGCACCCTACCTCCCCTTCCAGCCACGCACAATCGCAGAGCAAACTCTTGAGAAAGCAGACAAAAAGTCGGCGGAGCGTGAACGAAGCTGACGTTTTCCCCCTCAATCCTTCCAGCCCAGAGGCCTCAGGTTCAGGCTTCGGTATGCCCCGCGCGTCTCCGGGATGCCAGATGGACATCCTGTTTCTTTTCTTTTCCCTTGACATGCCCGCCTCTCAGTTCCCATCCTTTGAATGTACAACCAGCAGAAGTCCAGAGCGAGACGTGGTCGTCAGGCCTCGCGGAGATCGGCCGAGGTAATCGCTCACACCGATGATGCGCGCGGTCGATGAATCAGATCGGCCAGCGCACAACGCAATCAGCCTCCGATCAATATAATCCCCCATGGCATTGTTTCACTTTGGGTTTCCCTCCTGCGGTCTCTTTTCCTTCTGTTGCTCCTCTGTCTTTGACTGAGTTACGAAACACACACCGACCTGTGTTCACACTGCAGGCCTTCAAGCTCCACTACAAAATGACTTGCACCTGACTGTTTTCTTTTCCCAGTAAGAATGTTGATGCACATACTCGATACCAGTAGACTGTAAACGGACAGCGATCTTGACACGCTCAAAGGTAGAACTGAGAAACATCTGCGTTAGTCTCCTGCCTGCTTGAAAAAGAGTTGAATTCCAGCACTATCAGCTCTTAAAGTTATTGGAAATGCAACAGTTCAAATGATGGACTATCGCCAGGTTTCAAATTCCTAATACGTAATGGCAACCTCTTCATACTGGAAACATGTGCGTCAATAACCAATCGAAAAAGGAGTCAAATCACGAACACTTGAGAATATATTTATATATATATATTTATATATATATATATATATATATATATATATAGCTATATATGATATCCAACATTTTAAAACCCTGAATGTAGCCCGAAATACGTCTACATTTTCATAGAATATATTTACTACAGGAATAGAAAATACTTAGTGAATGTTGAATTGATGCCTGTTAAATACCAAATCCTGCTATTGTTATTCATTCACGCTACTAATGTGGTTTGGATTTTTGCACTTTGTCCCAAAATGTTTTACCTACATAGCTAAAGTCATAGATTATATTTTTTACCTCGTTTGGAGCCAATTGGTAGTCAAATCTACGTTGACCAAAGATTATAGACTCATGTATCAAGTTAACTAGTTAGTAAAGTAGAGCAACAAGTAAATATTATCCTCTATGAAACTGACATGTTAAAGAATCAAAGCCCCTTACAGGAAGCTTTATTGAACATAATAGATCGAACCCAAGTGAACGAGCAGTTCACGGCTGATATAACATGTAGAACCGGTGAGCAGCGCACCTTTCTCTCAGCATACACACCACGGAAGGAAAGCCCGGGACTCAAGATAAGGATTTGGAAGAGAAAACAAAAATGAATTGTAAAACTATTACTCAAACTGTCCTTTCTCAAGAGTCATCGCACATTACACGTCCACACTTCACCTTTGACCTGTGCAGTATTTACCGTACTTGTGTGCACACCGTTGTCTTGTGCAGTGAAATCTTGGATGTGCTCACGTTCACTTTTACATCCAAATAAATATAAACCATCAAATGCCCGGTTCAATAGTTTGTCTACAATCTGTAGGGATGGGCATCGAGAACCGGTTCTGTTTTAGAACCGGTTCCCAGTGAACCGATTGTTTGGGATCGTCAGCCAAATTATTTAACGGTTCTGCTAACGGTCCTCTGTGGCGTTGCGCATGCGCGAACTTTTTTTGTTTCTTCTTCAGACTGCAGCAAACATGGCAACTAGACACAGGCGTTCTAAAGTTTGGCTCTATTTCACACGACAAAAAGTGCTAGTGTGAGGTGAGAGTGTGCTCACCTGTGTGCGCGCATTACGGTTGAGCGCTGCGCGCGCGCGCCCGGAGCGGAGCATTGCGTGCTCTCTGATCGCTCTTTTAATGAAGTATCGATACTAAAACTATGCTAAATCACATCGTTTTTAACGCACGGGTTGGTACTTTGTTAGTATCGCTCCACCGTGCAGCGTGACAGCAGCAGATGTAGCGGACTAACATTTAAGCTAACCTAACTTCCCAAACGCTGTCGACATCTGAACGCTGATTGGCCGAGACGCGACACGTCCCATCAAAGATGTTTTATTGCGAAGAGCACCACTTCACATTTTCTCCACGTCTCACTGCAATCTCAACGACAGCGGGCAGGGTGAAAAAAATAATAAATCGGAACGCGTCTCTGGTATTGTTCAGGGGGCCGGGCCAAATGTGGAGGCGTTCATTGTGTAAACCAGCTTTCACTATATAAATAATCTCCATTGCCATCCAATTTAGCTGATGACGTTCAGAGTCAGACCGGTTCAGAGGCTGGTAGTCTGTCTGGGTCACAGGCTACAGCACGTCTTGTACACCTCCTCATATCTTTGTGTTCATCCTCCACCCCATCTGAGAGAGTGTTCTCCACGGCTGGAGACACGATAAGTCCTGAGAGATCGCGTATCCTCCCGGAGAAAGCAGACATGCTTATTTTTCTGCACAAGAATTGTTGATGATCCATACAATTGATGGTTGCACACTTGGTATTTGCCACTGCTAGTTTCATTTTTGGCAGCTCAGTTCATATACCCTTTTAAAAAAAGGAAGGAGCACTGTAATTTCTAGGAACATGTTTAAATTAAACAATAAATTGTATTTAAGTGATGTAAGTTTTATTTTAACTTCAAGAGGAATATGTATAAATGTTTTTGGTTATTTAAAAAAATGTAAATGTGTATGTATAATTCTGTATATGGTGTGTGCAGCATTATTGAAAATTATATAAAAGAAAATTAATGTAAATAAACCCGTTTGTGCTCTTTTTTTCACCCCTTGCCCAATAAGAATCGATAAGAGAATCGATAAGGAATCGAATCGATAAGCAGGAATCGATAAGGCATCGGAATCGTTAAAATCTTATCAATTCTCATCCCTAACAATCTGTGAGTCTTTTTATGTCGCAAGATCTCAGCTACAAAATAAAGGTTTATATTCAGAGTTTATGTTGAAAGATATGAGGCTATTTGAACACATTTTGTCCGTATTATGCTTTGAAATGTAGTTCCTGTTGGTGATGAGGTGACCATGACGTCTGGAAATAAATGGAAGTTTTCAGATTTTGGTGTCGTGTGATGTAAAATGACAGTATTTTAATCAATGGAGTCTCATGGGTTTGAAGAGAGCAGTCCACTGTTTTCATTTCCCCGTCGGAAAGGGCTTTCTAATGGTAAGATACTGCGACAGAGAAAAACAATCTTAGACAGCGATATCAGTTTAAGTGTACGCTATTCTAAGAATATGTTCACTCCTTTACCGTCAGACAACCCTTTTTTATCTATGCTCTATTCAAAGACACGAGACTCCTCGGAAGAAATGCCACCCACAACATGGCAGTTGATGGTCGGCCGCTGCATCGATTGGTCAGTTTCATTGTGTGTTTTTTGTGACCAATTGGATCCAAATCAACGTGGCGTCAACAGCAGCACCTTGCTCAGCTTATCCAAACTGGGAGTGTGGTGGTAACCAACTGACTGTGGATAAGCATATGTGCATATTCATAAAGATCGTCATCGTGCAGAAACCAACGTCAGGTTAAGTAGAAAAACCTTTTCCGAAGGAACATTCTGACGGCGAAAACACACTTTAACCAAATATTGAATGTCCAGATTTGAATACATAAGAAACTAGAATGGGCACTCGGTAGAGCGCATACCTTCGCATATCACAAGATTGGGCATTGAATTATGAACATGTTGGCATTAGTTGCATGCCAATTGGATAGAAATTGACCGTGCTATGGTAAAAAGAAGATTTTGACCTATCCACGACCTTGACCTTTAACCCGATTGATCCCAAAATCTAATCAAATGCTCCCCCGATAATAACCAATCATCACACCAAATTTCATGCGATTCAAGAGGATGTTGACCTTTTCATGACCTTGACCTTTGACCCGATCGATCCCAAAATCTAATCAAATGCTCCCCGGATAATAACCAATCATCCCACCAAATTTCATGCGATTCGGTTTAAAACTGTTTTTGTTATGCGAATAACACGCATACAAATAAATAAATAAATAAATACACGGCGATCAAAACATAACCTTCTGCATTTTCAAAGCGAAGGTAACAACAATGGGGAGCTACAGAATTCTCTAAAAAAAAATCAAACACTATGTTTTGGGATAATAATGTAACCGCCGCTTTAAATCCGGTTCAACATAGTTGTATTGTGTAGGGTTGCACTTTCAACTGCTGTGTGAACATTTCCCTTTTCTCTCTCTCTCACCCTCTCTCTCTCTCTCTCTCTCTGTGCAGCTGGATGCCGTATAGGCCCTGCAGAGGTGACCCGCTGCCACGCCGCACACAGCATAGTGTTGCCGGAGAAGGCGGCTGCAGTGCCAGCGGCATCTCTCTGACAAACGGACCAGATGCCTCGCACTAACAAACAGCCCACCGGGGCTCGGGGCAGCCTCCCCCCGTCAATCCTCTTGCTGCTACACACAACTCAAAAGTGCTGAGACTTGCAGCCGCTGCAGCAAAGCCTCGGTGCCCCTCGCCGCTCTCTGTCACAACCAAACACGTGAAGGTTGTGACGGGGTCGCTTCCCTGTGCCTGCCGCCTCCGTCACCTGCAGCTCTGGAGCTTCATATGATTGCGTTCCTGGTCATGGGCAAAAAGGCCATTGTGAATATGCAGCTCGTATTTGTCTACACAAAGGGACTATTGTCAGAAGCTTATCCACAAATTAAAGTTAAGCTGTTTATGCACCGTGGGCCGCGGTGGCTGTAATCTCGACCGACTGAAGAGACATGTGGAGAGATTGTGATGTCACCGTTTAAAACTCGAGAACTCTAAAGGCCTTTCATCCTTCCTTTTTGACTTGACACTCCACACGACCAAAAGATCTAAAGATCCTGACTATGTTGAACACGATTTTTTTTTTTTTGGATGTTGTTTTTTTTCCATCGGCACATCCCCCCCATATGGAGTTTGTTTGTTGCTTTAATTGTGAGGTCGATCCCGACTTCAAACAACACCCACGCGCATCCAGCGTATTCACATTTGCGCACATGCACACGCACATTATGGATGCCAATACGGAGGCTCAGATGAAGTCTCATTATCAGAAAATGTTGGGTTCGGCCAAAGTGCACAGCAGCGCCTTGGGCTTTGAAATAAGACACAAACAGATATTTAATGAATGTATCTTGAAATTTTCACAGCAGGATTATTATTCAAATTTTGTGGGTTATGGATAAATTATGAAGGGAAACGGGCCCAGTTTACATGCATTTTAATCTCAAGACTGCAGGGGAAGTGAAACTTTTATCTTCTGCCAAGTGATAGCCCGCCGACAGCAGCAGAATGACGTCTGCGCTGATGAGCCAACTCTGCCGACTGGTTGCACTTTGCACACAAGCCCGTATGCATATGATTTTGGATTATGAACCTCGAGTCGGCGTGCAAACAACACGGACGGTCACAGGTAAATCCTTGCCGTCACAGTTCAGACCCAGGTCGGTGTACTTCCATACACATTACTGCTAAACCCTGTAGACACACCAATGCTGCCACATTTAATGTCATAAAGAGTGAACTTGTGTTCTCATATGAGAGCTTCATGCAACCGATTATGTTCTAATACGGAGCTCCTCAAGCTGTCAGATGGATGATGGATGATTCATTTCTATTGACTACACTTATGGGAGGATTTTGCGGCTAGCTCTGTGAGGACGCGTTTAGTCATAAGCCCATTGGGCACATTGAATGGCAATCCATCCAATAGTTATAGTTATAGTTAATATAATAGTAAAGTGCATGTCACTAAAAGCCCAAAATGTCAAAGACAAATGTCATGAATCATGAATGAGTGTTAAGGATTCGGCCCCTGGAGAGCAGGAATGTCGTACCTGTTGGCCTCTCAGTGTGACAGTCAGTTTGAACTTGTGCTCCGTCGTCGACACACACAACTTTACCTGGAATCCTCAAGGAGAGTAACCCTCGGCAATGAGACAGGTCACATTACCTTGTTGACCCATTAAAAGGCAAATTTTTCTGGGGTTGTTGCTAAATCAGGGGTAATGATGATGATCTACAGAAAGCGCTCGGGGCCTCGAAACTACACAGCTGGAGAATCATGACAGCTGCTTTGCAGAGAAAAGCATCTTCTTACGCGACGGAGCTGAAGAGGCAGAATACCTGCACGCTCGTCTCCGCTCGCTCCGTCTGGCCATTGAAGAGACGTCAAAACAACTCTGATCACAGTCTGTAACCTTAGCTAAGCATAATGGACTTACTTCAGGCCATTTGCCCTCTCTGGTGTTCATACCTGTTAAGCATGCTTGAAGAAGTAGCTGCCTTTAAGCATCAGTGAAGACTGGGAATTACACTCCCTGTGTTATGCTAATCCATTCATGCATCAACTTCCAGCTATCAGAAGACAATTTATGTCTCCTTATGCCCATGACACCATGTCTTTTTATTAGAAGATAAATTCTAACGTGATTCATTCTCTCCACTGCCTAATGTCCTCACTCCTTCTTAGGAGTACCCTTCTCACAAAGCTGGCCAGTATCTTATGAGCCCAGTTGTCACGATAAGATATTAGTGTGGAAAATACACAGAAATCTTATTTGCAATTATGAGTATGTTTTATACATTTAAATCCAGACTGTGGTTGATCCAGAACGCCATTGTATATCCTCCCATGCACAATATATCCATCTAATCAATTAGTTGACAACCAACAACGGGCCGACAATCATCATGCTGGACATTATAATATAATATAATTCAGTGTGTATGTAAGCTATACGTTCAACCCACATCGCCAGAAACGTTTCTTTGGCATTGAACGTTTCTGCAAACCACGGGATATGTTTCTGAACCATTTCATTAACAGGTTTCATATCAGCCTCGTATTAGGTTGTTATGGTACGTTCACACCAAAAGCGATGCGATTTGTCGCGTCGCCCAAAACGCGTGAGTTTACTCGCCGTGCTGACGCCAAAAGTGCTCCGAAGCCCCGCGAGGGGCGGGGTCTATCGCCATGTCTTATCTCCGTAAAGACCGTTATCATTTCCTTCATCCACCAGGGAATAACTCACCACTAGTTCTGCTTTATACTTGTTGTGGACATCCCACAAACGTCGGAACATCTAACGTCCTCGTGTTTGAGTTCATGGCGTCACCCGTAGGCTCACACAGCTCGGTCATTTTCACATTGTTACGTCTGAAAGACTTCCGCTTCCAGTTCAATCAGGTAAGACCCGTTAAATGAAGAAAGGATGTTTATTGTTAACATGTGATGTGCAATGATGAAGTCTCAGTCTTTGGCGATTGGACTCTACGAGGAGATTTGTAGTTGAGGGCTGACTGCCCTGATCAGCAACGAGATAGATCCCCCCCCCCCCGTGGAGTCCAGACCTGGTGGTGGCTGATGAGCTGATGGAATGATGAGTTGAAGCTGATGGATCCTTGAAGACTGGCTGGAGATGGGGTGGTGGAGGGGTGCATGACAGCAACCTGAATGAACTGAAGCAAGAGAGACGGTCATAATTGAATGAGACAGCAGCGAGACGATTGGCTCGCCATGTCATCATTTCCCCGTGCTTATTGGATAGTGTGGACCAGCTGATCTGCGTAGCTGGAGTCATGATTGACGGCGCCGAGCGATGACGGCGAGTAAGTAATAGGGATGAGAATTGATAAGATTTTAACGATTCCGATACCTTATCGATTCCTGCTTATCGATTCGATTCCTTATCGATTCTCTTATCGATTCTTTTGGGCAAGGGGTGAAAAAGAGCACAAACGGGTTTATTCACATTAATTTTCTTTTATATAATGCTGCACACACACAGTATGTATACATACACATTTACTTTTTTTAAATAAGCAAAACATTTTTATCGATATTACTCTTAAACTTAAAATAAAACTTACATAACTTAAATAAAATGTATTCTGTTTAATTTAAACATGTTCCTAGAAATTACAGTGCTCCTTCCTTTTTTTTAAAGGGTATATGAACTGAGCTGCCAAAATGAAACTAGCAGTGGCAAGTGCGCCATAGTGTGCGCCATCAATTGTATGGATCATCAACAATTTGTGCAGAAAAATAAGCATATCTGCTTTCTCCGGGAGGATACGCGATCTCTCAGGACTTATTGTGTCTCCAGCCGTGGAGAACACTCTCTCAGATGGGCTAGAGGATGCCTGAACACAAAGATATGAGGAGGTGTACAAGACGCAAGCCTGCTGTGACCCAGGCAGACCGACCAGCCTCTGAACCGGTCTGACTCTGAACCTCATCAGCTACATTGGATGGCAATGGAGATTATTTATATAGTGAAAGCTGGTTTACACAATGAAACAAATGGCACTAACAAAATCGCTGAATTTGCTGAGCTGACATAAAGCCACATTAAGAGGGGAGGCAAACCGACCTCTGCCTCAATGTAGGGTGACAATGGAAGATTCTCTTAAGCGTAGCTAGCGTCTATATGCTAAGTTTAATAATGGATTAAAAATCGATATGCTCAGTTTAATAATGGGTTAACACGATAACGCGAACGTTTGCTGATAACACCGCCTCCGATAATTAACACCGTTACGATCAAACATTTCTCAAAACTGCACTTCCAATCCAAACGTGAAGTGATCAATAACTGCTGACCAATGCCGTAGCTAAAATGTTTTTTTCAAACGAAGGCAACGAAGGGACAGAAGATAACTTGATCGACTCCACACAATAAAGGCAAATGGCTTCACACAGTGAGTGGTTGTGATCACTTCTGAGGAGTTTACCTTGGACAGAAAGAGATGAGCGCCCCGACGTAGCTGAGCTGCTGCATCGAACACATGACATTCCTGTCATTTAATTCCATGCGTGTTCAAATGCTTCTTCATATTAGTTGTATTTCCTCCCTTCGACGAAATAGATTTTTGACACGTTGACACACGTTACAAGTGGCGAGTTGTCATTTTGTCGTGTGAAATAGAGCCAAACTTTAGAGCGCCTCGCTGCCATGTTTGCTGCAGTCTGAAGAAACTAAAAAGTAACGAACGCCACAGAGGACCGTTAGCAGAACCGTTAAAGAATTTGGCTAACGATCCCAAACATGGATTGATTTTGAGAACCGGTTCTAAAACAGAACCGGTTCTCGATGCCCATCCCTAGTAAGTAATGAGTGCGCATATGTAGGAAATGATTATCGGACTCAGGGATGAAAGGCTGGCGTGAGGGGTATGGTCTTCCTGTCTGAACTTACACGAAGCTTCATCACTATGAGAGCGGAACATGTAAACACGTGTTATTGTGTTCATAACATTATTGTCCTTCCTGTTCTGATTCAACAGCGGCGGGACTCAAGAGCTGATTGGCCCGAGTTGCGTAATTATTGCCCTAAGTTGAAAACGCCCCAAAAGCGGCGCCCGTAAAAATGACGCGTCTATCGCAGCCACACACGTCTGTACGTTGACTTTTCGTGGGATTCGGTCAAGTGATAAAATTGCGTTGCTTTTGGTGTGAACGCACCTTTAGGGCAGTTCAGGCAGAGGAAGTATTTGGTAGGTTAGAAAAGCATTGTGACATAGCAATGTGAAAACACAACGTACCAACATAATGTAACAACGTAACGAGCACTAATGAATTACAACTGCCTTTAGCATACTTTCTTACGCCCGTTACACAGCATGACAAAAAAATGACACCAAAATACAAAAAAACTTTCTTGCAAATATTATGTCGCGGGATTTTTCATTAGAAGTAGTGGATCAGGTTTGTGCCTTCAGTGTCAGGGTTGGAAGGAGTGATAGAGTTTGCTTTCTTGGTTCTTGGTACTTTGTAGCCTCTTGGTTGTTGTTTCATTTTTCATGATCCATTGATTTTTCTGTTCAAAGTGACAACGCTCAGAAATACATATACCTACAAGCGGATTAATCGCACAAGGAAAAAGTTTACCAACCATTGAGGGAACGAGTTCCTGGAATCAAATGTGGGCGCCACGAGTTCAATAGCTGACGGTAGATGCAACTTTCACGTACGTCAGTGACGAGCGTCGTCACCAGAAGGATTGCTACAAGAAACACAACAACAGCGAGCTCAGTTTCACAGCTGGATCTTGATGGATCGTGGAGGTCTCCATCGTGGAATATGCCTACTATGAACTATTCATACACTCTGTCATATTCATTGAATGTATTTAAACTCTAAATCTGTCCTTCTGTACACATCACATCTATTGCACCTGTCCATCCTGGAGAGGGATCCTCCTCTGTTGCTCTCCTGAAGGTTTCTTCCCTTTTTTTCCCCCCCTGAAGGGTTATTTGGGAGTTTTTCCTGATCCGATGTGAGGTTCTGGGACAGGGATGTCTATGTGTACAGATTGTAAAGCACTCTGAGGCAAATTTGTAATTTGTGAAATTGGGCTATACAAATAAACTGAATTGAATTGATCTCGTATCAGCCAGAAATTTAAGAAATGAAACAACAGAGAATGTTTGCAACAACCAACATGTCCAGGCCAGACATCATTTGCATTTGGGGAGAGGGGAGGTCGTTTAGAAGGAGCTGGGGTCAGGAGTTAGAAAAAACAAAAGATTTCTCAGGGTGAAATTAGCCCAGACGACAGGTCAACTAGCTGACAGTTTAGCCAGATTAGCCACCACTTTAAAGTGAAAGTCACCATACATGTAATGTTGCTAAGACTCCATCATTGGGCAACTAAACCCTATGGTAGGCCACAGTGGAACCAGGAAGTAGACTTGTAAACCAGGGTGAATTTTGACGACAGACATTTTGGGTCATACCATGACTGTTGGCCTTAATATTCTCTTGACCTTTGAGTATCGGAGAACACTTCCTCTTTCATTTGTTCTCTTTAAAAGGTTGATCCGGAGCTATTTCAGTGTACACCTCTTGACAATAGGCTAACCCTTCACCCGCGCACATTTGGTGCTTTTCTCATGATCTGAATGTTCTCGTCCAGAGGAAAAGCAAAAGGAGTGAAAAAAAAGCTTTAGCGTCAGACAATTATCTCAGCGAACAAACTGTGCTCTTCTAATCCGTCCAAATGAACCCAGGCGAGAGGAAAACAGGTTCCAGAGTTTGAACAAACCAAAGCTAGCGGCGGACACAACCTCACCGAAAAGATAGCCAACTACCATTTGATACAGACCGTCAGCATTCCCACACATCTGTGTTACAACATGACGAACTAATCAAGCACCATGGGAACGGGGCGAGCCCGGGAGCCATCTGCAGCCGTATGGAGGGTGGGACCGCGCAAAGCTATTCTCCTCACTACGCCTCGTTCTATTTCTAATAAGTCATCAAGTACCGTCCTGCAGGCCCCCTGAGCTGTTAAGCTGTTGCTCAAACATGATCCTTGCCATGTTAGTGATTTGCAGGACAATTGACCCACTAGGGATGTGAAAAGGGTCAGGCAGCAGTGCTTGTCCGGTCCACTACGTTAAAGCTGATACACAAGCAAGACCTAATCTCTCTCAGACTATGCCACTGGCCACCTAGCTGGGGATTAGAAACTCTGTTGCTTCACTTTCTCCTGGAGGACATGTGAGACCTCCGGGTCTGGACCGGGTTCAATAAGGGCAAGATGCAAATAGTCCGTCTGGTGTCACTTGTTACGCGAGTCATTCATGTCAGTTTAGGTCTTTTAGGGTCCAAGACAACTAGAAAATCAATCCTGTACCATTTCAGTATGCGGTGATCGACATGATTACACCACGTAGATGTAGATCCACCACCAGACGATAATATCTCAACAACTATTGAATGTATTATTATGGAATACGGTACACACATTTGTTTTCCCAAGAGGAAGCATCCCATTGATGTAGGTGGTTCCCAGATGTTCCCTCTAGTGCCACCATCAAGTCAAAACTTCCCTTAGATATTACTTTAGATATTATTATTATTAGTTATACTATATTTACACTATTTAAATGAAGTGGTGGGAAATTTGTATGAGGGAGTATTAGAAATGGGCAGTTGCATTAGAATATTCAATATGGAGGATTATCCATTTGAAATCAGAACGTACATCTGTCATAATTCCCCACATGCCATATTATTCTTTTATTATACGGACATCTTTGATGCATAGTAGTCATCACTGCACTATTTCTGCACTGCATGACCCAGGGATCTCTTGTCAAACACTTTTCTTCTGATTTACTGTTGATGAGGTCTGACTCTCTTCAGCTCTATTCATTCTTCGGTCTTCTTCTGCTCTGTTGATGCCAAACATTCATCTTTTGCTGCTGCCAGTAACTGGTGTGTTTTTTTTGGAAGTGCAAAATGTTTGTCTGCACATATCTCTGTTTCTTCGAGGAGAAAATATAAGATATAGCTGAAATTAATATGTTGTTGCAGCGCTGTTTACAGGCCTCGGGAGTAAATGGATATTAATTCATCCTCTTCCTGTTGCGTGTTGGGCAACACTCCTCACACTGTTGTGTGTGTAGTTCTGTGTGTTGGTCGGGGTTGCATCGTCGCTGCCCCGAAGAGAAACTGTGTGTGGCCCTTTTGTTTTGCATTTCATTCTCGACTTAGCGGGGCATGGAGGAGCAAGTCGAGAGCTGTTTACCAGAGTAAAAGAATGATTAACAATTTGAAAGGATATGTGCCATTTCATAATAGCGAGGCTAACTCGCAGCCAAGAGGCTCGGCTGAGCTCCAGCTGGCTCCGGGTCAGTCGGATGACATGCACTGTAAATGGTATACTGTATAAGTTTTGACCTGTCTGTCTCCTCAAAAGTCTTCGAATCAAGGTTACGTTTTTATATGTAAACCACAGGAATTGTGAGAAGTGTGATGTATTAATTTGAGATTGTAGTTGCAGTGGAAAACAGCAAATTCAGCTTCTGCTCAAGGACCCACAGGAGAGGTTTTCATGAGTCCACTCGATTAAAAGTACTTGAGACCTGATCCAGGAGTCGGATGAGCAGGCCAAGTAGGATTAAGTACTCTTGCAGCAATGCCGTGGAAGGTACTAGAGATGTTATGAAGATTTGCATGAATAATTACCTTCGCATTGAAAATGCGGAAGGTTATGTTTTGATCGCCGTGTATTTATTTATTTATTTATTTGTATGCGTGTTATTCGCATAACAAAAAAAGTTTTAAACCGAATCGCATGAAATTTGGTGGGATGATTGGTTATTTTCCGGGGACCATTTGATTAGATTTTGGGATCGATCGGGTCAAAGGTCAAGGTCATGAAAAGGTCAACATCTTCTTGAATCGCATGAAATTTGGTGGGATGATTGGTTATTATCCAGGGACCATTTGATTAGACTTTGGGATCAATCGGTTCAAAGGTCATGAAAAGGTAAAACTCTTCTTTTTACCATAGCTCGGTCAATTTATATCCAATTGGCATGCAACTAATGCCAAAATGTTCATAATTTAATGCCCAATCTTGTGATATGCGAAGGTATGCGCTCTACCGAGTGCCCGTTCTAGTTTGACATGTTTCTGCAGTTACAGTAACTGTAGATAAGGTGGTAGCGGCAGGATGGATGGGCCTGATTTAGAATTAATTTGGCTGAAATTGCCAAATAAGGTCAACATTCTGCTTCTGGAATCCTGGCGCACTTTGCACTGCAAATGTATTTGGTTGTTTTTCGTGCATTTTTCCAACAAATGTTCTGCAAGCTTCTGCAGTGTGTAGGCATCAAAACTACTTGGTTAAGTTTTGGCGAAGCTCTTAGTTTGGTTTAAAATAAGTTAGTTTGAAATTCGTGGTCAGTGGTGTTAATTCAGTATGGAAATTACTAATCGGAAACAGTATTAAATGGTCAGAGCAATGGATTTTGTATAAAGAGCGACTCCAGTTATGGCAAACAAGCACAGGACCTGTGTAAAACAAATATGACATATTTTACCTTAGTTTTGTTACTTAACTTCCGTCTATTGCTAACATCAGTTAGCTAGACTGTATTTAGTTTTTTACTGAAAGAACAATCTTTTCCAAAGCCTTACTTAAGTAATTTTCTGGCCTCAACCTAACCAAATAGTTCTGTCGCGTGAAAAAACCACATTGGACGTTTACTTTGAAAAGAGACTTAACGCAACTAATGGGCGGGAAACTGGCACGTCAGAATATGTTTAAGATGTCCTTAAATTACACTGACCCCAGCAATGGAATATTTATATTTTAAGGAGAAAATTGTTTTGAACAGAGTGTATAAAATATCTACAAGCAGTGTGAGTAACATGCACGATGTGATAAATACCATTTTCAAGCTGAATTTTTCGTGCTGAATGTAGTAAAGCTATGTAGGTGATGTGGTGATAGAGTAAATTGGTCCATTGTGTCTCCGCCTATTCAGAGGAGGTTGTTGTGTGGCAGCTCCATTCACATGTTTTATGAATTTGGCATAACTCTGACACTGATACTGACTATTTCGTCAGTGTATTTTGACAGTCATTTTCAGCCCTGCGTGCCTCCACAGCAGCTTTCAGTGGAGGAAGGCACCTGCAGGGCAGCAGATGAGATTGCTGATACAGGGGTTCCGGTTCTCCCCAACCTCAGTACCCCCTCTCTACAAACACCCCTGTCCTCACCCCTCGCACCTACATTTTGAGCGAGGGATTATGGGTTATTTTTCCCGTCCGTTTTGCCCCGCAGAGCCGCCGTCGGCCTTTGACTGGAGGGGCCTCTCCAAACACGGGCCCTGCCGCATGGGGTCTGAATGCTAAAACGTAGACCCCCTTCCTCCCTGACAGTCCCTGCCCCGCCGCTTGACGCGGTGTCAAGCCCAGGTACCGCGGAGGCTTAGCTCCTCTCAGCGCTCCAGACAGGCCAGATCCGGGCTTTGACAGGCTCGGTCTGTGGGGAGAGTCTGAGTCCAGACGCCGGTCTGACCCCGCTGCCCTCCTGTATGTTGTTTACCTTCAGGTGTTGGCACCTGCTCAAAGAGGGAAAGGAAGGGAAGTAGGAAAAAAAAGAAAAAACAGAGATGGCTGCTTCTAGCTCTCCCAGACAGGAATCAGAAATTGACAATGCTGGCGCTTAAACCATCCAGACCTTGTGCTATGGGGCTGCCTAGAACTGACTGGACCTTGACCATGGCTTAAGCAGGTTCTCCGGGCCAAATGGACCGGAATTCATCTTTATTTTTACCGTGACAAGAAAAAGAACAGTTTAATCACAAGTTTCTCTTTTACCGCTTCAAGGGAAGTAAAAGACACTTAAAAAAAAAAAAATTACAGTTTGTAATACTATTTTTTTTATTTTTTAAGTATATAAGGAATGGCTTTCAGGTTGTTAAGCATTTGAATTAAGTAACTCCAACCAAACCTTCAATTACTGCCAAAATAATAAGAAACTAGGAGACGCCACGCGGGCTCACGCTGAGCAACGTCCGTCTGGGCAGCACCGAACCGCCACCTCCTTCCCTCGGCCTCGGTGTCAACGCACTCTTTTTAATTCGCTTGATTTGATATAATTTCCCGCATTTCGTCCAACAATGTGACGTCCAAATGAGTATTCCAAAACACAATGAGGACCCAAATACATTTGTCCTCAAAGATTGGAGGTTAAGAAAAGACCAAACGGCAATCGCGGCGGATATATTTGCTCGTTGACGGCCTTACTGCACACTGCTCCATTCATGGTGAGCATCAGTGCATGAGTAATTATGGAGAATTATTCAACGGAGGCATAATTATGCAAAGTCTTTTAAACGACAGACAAACGTGCCGCATTATGTGCATTGTTTTGCAAATGCGGTTCACGTTTTTTCCTTATCTGTATCTTGCTCTGCAACACCTGTTTTCTATAATTAAAACAAACTTTGACATGGGATTTCTGACTGAGGCCATTAATAGAATCATAAATGCCAATCAACTTCGAGGGAAGGCTCACGCGGGATTTATTTTCATATGGACATTATCTCTTTTTTTGCCGCGTGGGAGGCGATTGCCAAACGAGAGGACGAGTGTGGACTTGAACGTATGCCTCTTGGAGACTTTAGTGAATAGAGTAATTTTAGAACCCTCACAAAAGATGGCTTCACTCACTCTTTTGCATGTTATTTTTAGAATTGTATGCCTTCAGCGTGTGTTTTTCCTCAATGACACCCACAATCCTGCCAATCCATCCTCGGTTACGTAGACACTGAAGTGCTGTTCGGAGCCTGTTCTTGGTGCCGCTCAAGTGTGGGGAAATTGAAATTCAATCACCCCCAAGAGATGTATAAACCCAGAAATATAACACATAATAACCCTAACCCTCATATGAATCCACTATCACCGGTTTAGTTTCTTCATAACTGATAACGTATTATAACAGCATATAAGTGTGTTATGAATCTATTTAAGAAAATTGTAAGCCGGTATACAACTGACATACATTACAGATGATTACGACTCTGGGAAATGTTATAAAGCAGTCATTATCTGTTGCTACCCCAAGTTATGGATGAGTGATATGAGGAGTTACAAACACTTTTCAAAAGTGTTCGCCATTCAATCTCCAAAAGAGACAATTCTCTCTGAAATGTCCAGATTTTTAATATCATAGCATTCAATTCAGTTTCAATTCAATTTATTTTGTATAGACCATTTTCACAAATTACAAATTTGTCTCAGATTGCTTTACAATCTGTACACATAGACATCCCAGTCCCAAAACCTCACATCGGATCAGGAAAAACTCCCAAACAACCCTTCACAAGGAAAAAAAGGGAAGAAACCTTCAGGAGAGCAACAGAGGAGGATCCCTCTCCAGGATGGACAGATGTAATAGATGTCATGTGTACAGAAGGAATCATTATACACAAATCAAAACACAGGAACAACACAATCAATGAAGATTACAGTGTTACGGGTTCGAACCCGCCACCTCTGCGTTCTGCTGCTGGAGTTCCAGTGCGCTATCCACTGCGCCGTCCACACGTTACCATTTAGACACTCAGGCTCATCTGAACCTTCCTGCCTGGTGACGAGCTGACTGGGCGTTGGCACTGCACACCTGCTCTCAATTACAAATCAACTCCAGAGACTACAAGAACCCGGTCTTCACTCCTGCTCCTCGCCAGATCATCCCATAGACTCACCTGGCAAGTACCAGGAGAGGCTTTGAGCTACATTGTTGCTATCCGTACTTTGTAGAGCTGTTTTCAGTGCTTTGCTGCATTCCTTCTGACACCTTTTTTCCACTCCAGACCTGCCGTGCCACGACCCCCTGCCTGGACTCTGACTACTCTTCCGAATGCCCCTAAGTATATTTTATATCTTATATATCTACCTGAATACGTATGCTTAACAACAGCCTGTGAGTTTTATGTATTCAGGTATATTTATAGATATATAGAGATATACATCTATTTGCCTGTTTGGACATTAAAACGCCTCGTTAGGCATTACCTCATTCCCTGCCTTCGGAGTACTGCATTTTGGGTTCAGACACCACTCAGTCCTAACATACAGAGTGTATGAATAGTTGGTAGGAGGCATATTCCACGATCGAGACCTCCACGATCCATCAGGCAGATGGAAGTAGAGTGGAGGAGTGGGCGGAGTCTCAACAGGGCAATGGCATATTTGGTAGTAGGCATATTCCACGATCCAGACCTCCATGATCCATCAGGCAGATAGGATCTATGGCGTCTCATAGGGTCTGATGGACCCTATGAGACGTGAAGTCAAAAGGACTCCAGGGAGAAAGCAGAGTTAGTAATGTGCAATAGAGATGAAAATTCATCCATAAGAATGAAGATAAGAAAGCATGACTTTCTTTATGTTCTTTCGTCAGGCAAATTGGCAACATGACGAAGTACAGAGTATACACAGTCACCAAACTGATAAGACTAAACACATTACCAATCAATAGTTATCCCACAAAATATACCCTAAAACAGCAAAAAAGTCTATATATATATGTTGTATTCTTGTACAATCTGTATGAGAATGTTGCAACTTTCCCAATCTGTTTATTAACAAGTGTGGATTAACAAAAGCAGCGACCACGTCCGCACGCCTGGTTTAAAGGAGTTATCAAAGAGGGCGTGGTTTAACTAAAAGGGGGCAGGGCTAACCGTCGTCAAAGGACATCTCTGCTGAGACCAGTGATGCCTACGAACGAAACAGGGGATGCGTTAGGCCCCGGTGCGTGAATCCGTTTACATGTGGGACTGATCGACGGGATCAAACCGGTACTGTGGCGTTGCTGCGGCGTTGCACTGGCACCGCTCGGCTACTGAGGCGCCCTAAATGAGAGTAATGTCGGCAGAACAGAGGTTGTGTATCCGTCTGGATTGTGCTGTTAATGGAACTCGAGTTTAAGTACGAAAAGGTCTCATCCCGTGTCTGACGATATATTCCCCCCGGGGTCAAAGTCAATAACCCATTACATGGATTAAAAGAGCCTCTTCTGTCCTTCACCGCTCACTACTGGACAGCAAATAGTGTCTGATTTATATTCATTGGTTTCCATCACAAAGACATAGTTGGTAAAGTAGCCTACGTGTCAAAGCCGTTTACTCGCTAACATATACTCCCACACGGAACAGGGCTCCTGCTGCTCGCTTCAGCGTTGCACTTCCTGACTCGCAAAGAGAGACGTAAAAAAAAAAGAATCCCATCTTGGAGGGAATCTTAAGCAGATGCATGGAATCAGGAAAATCCCCCCCCCCCCCCCCCGGATAAGCCGTTATGGTGCGACGACCGCTTTCTGGTTATGAGCTGACAACACGCTGCCTTTATTAAACACAGGTTCCATCTGTGACAGATCCAGCCCCCCAAAAAAGAAGGTATTTAAAGAGAGAGACGCACCGCAGGGTTGCGTCTCACACGATCGGGGGGCCGATCCGAACCGGGACGCGGGGGCCAATCACGGCGCTTAAACTGCTGCACCGAGAGAAGGCGAGATTCGTGCCTCCAATCTCGCCCTCGGAATTTCCGGTTCATGCTTGACAACGTATTTACCCGCTTGATGTGTGCTCGCTGCGCGGAGCTCTAACAGATTCACATTTATCATCACCCCCCCCCCCCCCTGCCACATCTGCGGGATCCAAGAATTCTTCCAGCAAAGCCGTGGTATGTTCACATCAAGCCAGGATAATCCTTTGAATATATCTGTGCTATGCTGTACGGATACATACTGTTTTTCCTCTTGTCTTCCTTTCTTCTCTCTTCTTTTGCAACTCCATTAAAAAAAATAAAAAAAAGGTTGGCAGTGGTGGTAATAGTGCTAATAATGAGAAAAGTGCTAATATGAGAAATGTGAATAATTAATTACGACGAAGTCCCGCGGCTGACGGATGTTGGGTAGGCAAACCGCTACCTGAGCTGACATCGTATACAAATGGATAAAATGAGCAGCGGGTATGACAACAAGCTGAGGGGAACTGGTTTGTGCCCAGTTGGATTATCACCTGTGTTGAACTGTGGGAAATGTGAAGAAGCGCATTATGCCAAATTGTGAAATGGAGGTAATTTACTGGTTTTGCATGTGCGCAAAAAGTAGTTGTTACTCCTGGGATCCGCCTGTAGGGTCCCGGATTAATCTCCTAAAACCCTACCGCAGCACTTTAGGCCCATTAAAAACATATCAGCGCTGCTCCTCAGTGAAGCAAACTCTCCACTGGTCCAATCTCCTCAGCACCCGGGTGCTTGGGATTCACAGCCAGCGTGTAACGATGCAACACTACAGTATCCGGACCGGGCGAGCGCCGCCGTGTCTCCCAATACGTCCCGGTGACCTCGGGAGTCGATATCCTTATTTGCTTACTTAGTGCAAGGCACGCCGCGCTGGCCACAGTTGTTAACGGCGAAGCAGTGATTCATTTAGCCAATTAAACTCAGGGATAATTAGGTGGAGACAACGAGGGAGCCGGGCGGGGAATTTGTCCGGTACGCAGAGGTTAATGATAATCCTCTTTGAGATAAGTGCCATGTGACCAATGGGAGCTCGAATCAGGAGAGAGCCCGGTCCGGCAGGCGGCGGCGGCCTCTGAAGTGCAGACGTTGGGGTGAGGCGAGCCCGGCGGCGGATTTGCTTTAACTCCAGAGTGTCGCGCTCATTACTGTGATGTCTTCTCCAGACACCTTTCCACTTATTTGAAGGTGTTTATTAGCACCATTTTCTGAGTACTTTTTTTTTTTTGTGTGGACTAATTGAACGAAAAGAGAGAGAGAGAGAGAGAGAGACACTGCAATGTTGTGGAGCGGGCTGACAAACATCGGGGGTCTTCTGCTGCTGGTTTCCACATTATTGACAGCAGTGTGTATAATGAAGTAATCATTACCGACTCAGACAGATTAGGTGCTGCTCTTTTTTCCTTCTCGCACTCGTTGGTTAAAAGAAAAGTTTGAGCGGTTAAATACAGATTCATCCTCAAAAACTGGAGCTACAAGGTCTTCACGTGAGACTGATGATCATTTAGAGTGATGTAGCCGCCTCGCGGCAGCGGAAGTTATACAATGTGTTAATATCTCTGTAAACATGTAAATACTTGTTTGTGCAGTTATGTCGTCGTCTATCCACGAAGCGTGCCTCATCGCAGCTGCTCAGGATCTGCTGTACTTTGCACAGCCGTTGAGTCACACACTACAGCCCAAAAAAACAAAACACCTTTCCTTTCCCGTAAACATGCTGTCTGATCACCCGCGTCATTACAGGCGGGTTTGAGTCAGAGCGTCGCGACTCAGGAAGGGATCTCCCCAGCGAGACGCATCCCGCATGTATCATCCACCAAAAACGCAAACACTCAAGACCTCGTCTCGGGGGAGCAAATAAATAAGTGGGCAATGGATTTGAACTACATTATCTTAGAACTACATTATCCATGCTCATGAACAGAATGTCAAACACCTCGCGAGAGACAGCGCCGCCGCCATAGAGGGGTGTCTCGGCTTCGCGGTGTGACCGCGTTAACTGTTGACCCCCAAAACGCTTTGCTCATGATCACGGAAACACAAACCGACCGTGTGGTTGTAACCGTGAACGCATCCGAGCTATTTCTAATCCACGCTCCTCTGTTCGTTATCTACGCCGAGCATTTGGGTGAGTTAACCGCGAGGATTTCGGCTGAAAGCCACTAAATGGAACACGGTCGTGGAACTCGAATCCATGGCGACAAATCAGACATTTTTGAAACTGGGAACACTTTTAATTACATTTTTAAATAGACGGTGTGGGCGTGGGGGGGGCATCCGTCCCTTCCTGTAAAAGGCTCTGTGGGTGGACCCGCTGCAGCCCAATCATAAACAAAGGAAGTGCTTTGCAAAGGGCGGCTGAATGCTTATTCTCAGGCGTTAACATGAACACAGTGAGCGAGCTTTAATAACCACAGCCATATACCAGAGTGGGGAGGAATGATAAGTATAAGTAATGCATTCATACATGTATAAAGAGCAGGGAATTCCTGATTGAATAATGCAAATTTACATATTCATGTTGCACTTATTAATTCCAAACCCATCCGCAAAATGATCCAACTGTGGGCAAAATTATGATGTGTTCCAGCAGTGAGCAATAAAATAAATGTGATTATTGCCCCTGATTTTGAATTATCTTTGTACAGTCTAGTATCTAGCAGTAACCATACAGCAGTGTCTTATGAATGGCAATAATAAGCACTGATTATTTTTTAAATGTGACATTCAGCATGCTCTATGCGCATAATAGCATTCAAGCAATGTGTTATGTATTAATGTGTAATTATGGAATGCTCTTTGTCCTTGTTTCTAAAAAGTGACGATCGAGTGGCATTTGCATCTTTGCTTCCCAGTCACATCTTGTGATTCATCATTTGGCTGCTGACGCCATGAATCCAAATAATTCAACAAATATTGAGCATATTGACGTCTTTCAACCTGCATAAGATATCCGGAGCTATAATAAGCACAGAACACTTTATTAAAATAAATGGTATAACAGGAAGTGGAAAACATCCAAGAAAACCAATCTGGCTGGAGATTGTTCCAAAGTCAGAGCTGCCTCTTCCAAATTTAATGCAACATATGTGTGGGTTGTCGAGTATATGCACTTGCATGTGCACGTGTTGTGGGTTTCTTTAATTTAAAAAAATGTAAACAGGAGAAAATGTCTTTTGCCTGTGTTCTCACCTGGCCTGATCTTCTGGACGGTGTCTGTAATGTGCAGATATTGCCTCATCAGCAACCTTTCCACGAGAATACTGCTGCTTCTGTGGCGCCTTATCAATATATGAATTACTTGTGTAAATGTGGAAGGCACTCAAGTGGAAGAAATGAGCCTCCTGATGGCTTCAAATGTCGATGGAGATTTATGAAGGTTGATGCTGGAAATGCCATGGGGTCATTGAAGTCACAGGGTTGATCCCCCTTCTGGGCTCATTCTCTGGGGACCATGAATGTGGACAGTATTGTCATTTCGATCTGCCTATTAGACTTTGAAATGTTTGCCTGATAGTGATGCTGTAGAAAAGGTCACGGAGGGAGGAGAGGGTCACCGACATCAGCAAGTATTGTCCTCTGGGGACCATTAAAAAGCCCATATCGGATTCCAGGGCAATCTGGCCTGTCGTTGTTGAGATTGTTGCTCGGACAGACTTACCGAACTACCAGCGTCACCATGCCCGATTCTGTTAAAAGACGCCTAAATTCCTCTCAAGGAAAGCGTCACATCTCCGTGACCTCTGGAGCACAGACCTTTTTTAAAGATGATTTTTCGTGACATTCGTGCTTATGGAGATATAAAGGGAAATGGGAAATAGAGCCACAAAATGTCTGACACTGAATATGTACTTACAGGCCAGAAAGTGAGCCACCGGGGCATTTCACCAGCGCCTTTTTATGGAGATTTTAGTCTCTCCTCTTCTTGCCTGCCTCTTTCCCACTGGACAAAAATAAATAAAACTCTTAACAACCATTAACATCTTTTACCTTCAGTAGGAAAGGTTGCCATCAGCATTCATTCCCGGGACAATTGCCTCTGCTGTAGTCACGGATATTTATCGGCTCCGGTGGGCGGAGGAGGATACATGACTCACGGGTGGACACGCTTATTTTAGCTCCTTTCCTGCTACGTTGAAGTGAGTATACGATAAATAGAAAAACTGGAAATTATTCTAATTCATTAACATACCAAAAAAGATTTGGACTACGCTCTCCTTAAGGTCACAAGACTCCGTTGACATAAACAGTGATTTTTACGAGAGACGGAAAATGGAACTCGTTAAAACCATCTTGGTTGCTCTTTCCACTGTTAATATAAACTCTTAATTCAGAGAGCTAGATTTGAACATCCTTTATATTTTCTCTTCAAAGGCACCAGCCTCTATTGATGGAAGCACTCATTTGAACTCGACAGAATCAAAACCCAACTCATCAAAGCTGTCTTAGTCTTAGTTTTTTTTCCGTAACTCTGGTTAAAAAAATAAAATTAAAAAAAGACAAAATGAAGCAACCTTTGGAACATTGTGTGATGCAGAATGAGACACAACAGAAAAAAAGCGACACCCATCTGGCAACGGGAAAGGAGGTAGAAAAACAAAACATGCATGTACATGCTTATTTTTATGAGAAAGTCAATGACTCGGCGGTTCCCAGAGCTCGGCTGATGACTTGATCTTTGGTATTCGCCGGTATTTAATAATATCTAATGGGAAAGCGAAGAATTTATGGAGCATGGGCTCCAAGACAAACTGCAGGTGAAAATAAAGTTGACAGAAATCTGATGAGATGCCTGAACCACTTAGTACCGCGAGACATCAAAAAGCGCTGAGCGATTGCATGTGACAGACGTCAGCATGGGACGTGTGGCATTTTTAAACAAGTGATCATGAGTTGCAACGCCAGACAACAGAGAGGGACGGAGACGCGTCCGCGGGTGGGACGCAGTCGACGCGAAAGGAGGGAACGCCGAGAGAGATATCTGTCAGGGTGTGAAAGACGAGGAATGAAGACAACAACCATGATGGCGGGAAAATACAGGAGAAACAACAGGTTTGATTCAAGGGGAAGCTCTGACAGGAACACGTGCAATAGAAGAAAAAAGATCGTGGCGATGAAGCATCGAGCACATACAGTTGAAGCGTTGTCACAGCCATTTTGACTTTTATGTCTTCAGGATGGTTTCACGCAGAGAAAGACTCTTGGTGGTGATCACATGGGCGGCCTTCAGTTCACATGCCTCACCTCTCACATCTCCCACCGCCACCTCGCTTCGGTATCAAAGAGGAAGTATCACCATTTGTTCTCCTGCTGCCTGGATCAGAAAACATGTGATTCATAAAAGCCATTCAGAGTTGGCTTCTCTTCCCGTGTCTCACATGCAGGCTCATTAGAGTATCGCACATCTTGAGAAGTACCGTTGCAAAGGTTCACCGTAGTTTTCTGAAGCCTCTGTTGCTCTCCTGAAGGTTTCTTCCCTTTTGTTCCCATGAAAGGTGTTTTTTCTATTTCTTGGGAGTGTTTCCTGATCCGATGTGAGGTCCTGGGACAGGGTGTCGTATGTGTACAGATTGTAAAGCACTCTGAGGAAAATTTGTAATTTGTGATATTGGGCTATACAAAATTTACTGAATTGAATTGAATCAGAGCAGACGGATTTTTTTCAGCAGGGGGTATTTTTTCCCCACTTTGTTTTATTTGAATAGGGACATTAATAAACACAGTCCCCTTTAAATACATCAATAAAAACATTTCTGTAAAGAAAGCCAATAGGCTATTTTTCATCTGTAGTCCCAAGAGGCTGATGTCACTAAAAACAGAAATAAAATGACATAAACAAGGTTTATACAATATTGATGCTTTTCAATGGGTGCACAAAATATTTATATTGACAATATTAATATACGTAGTATCCTCATTCAGGAGACTCTTAGGCATTGTCAAGTACTAACAAGACATGCAAAGACAGAGGGTCACAAATTGAAAACACACTGAAAGAGACAGGCGATGAAACGGAGTATTTCAAACACAGGCTTAATACGGGAATATTCAGACAGATGGCGTGATAAATTCCATATTTTTGGAACATTAAAGCATGTAAACACGTTCTATTAGAAACCCAGAATACAAGTGTGAACCTGAAACATGAGCATGACATGTCCCCTTTAAAATAGTTGTCCAGGTGTTTGAACAACAGTATTGAGAAAAATAAAAGCAAATTGTCACACTTTGTTTCTACCTAATGTATTATTAAGATTGGGAAAAATAGACTCCACATGTATTTTTTAAATGGCAGCAGCATTGTGTACATATTGTCGATATCTTGTGCCCCACACGTTTCCTCCAAAAATGAACTGTTAGAGTTTATTTTATCACACGCCATATAGTTATGCCTATTAGAAAACAAGAATGCCATGTCATATATATAATATATAGTGTTCTCTCAACTAGCATAATAAGAAATTCATATTCAATAAAAAGACTTTTGTCATCGGGACATTTCACTCAGAAAAAGCAGCATTTCAAATTGGTGTCGTAAGTATTCTTGATTCATTTCCATCAACAACAACAAAAAGTCGAGCATTTATGAGCTAAACCCAGCACTTTATTTTCATCCTGGTCCGAACTGGACTGGAAGGAGATGTTTTTGTCTCCATGATATTTGATTAGCTCATGGTCAGTTATGAGGACGCCTGGTGCCTGATAATGTTCCTATTGTTTGAAATAGCACCTGCTGAACGTCTCGCTTTCTGTGTTTACTTTTAATGTATTTATCTGGTTGATGAACATGAACACTTAGTCAATTGAAATAAAAAAACAATCTGCTTTTTTGTGTTACAAAGAAAAAGGTTCCCTCCAGTGAGTGCCGACGCTCGACTGTCTTAATAAACCGCACAGGTGTTTCCCGCCGTATCTCAATTAGCTGGATGTCTGTGGGGGAAACACATTCTCCGTGCTGTGAGAGCCGTGTCCGAGGGAGGAGGAGCGGCCCTCCGGTCACAACCCGGTGCCGGCGCTTGGATTCAAGCTCGCTCCACCGTTGCCTCAAGTCATCACAAAAAAAAATAAAAGACAGAAAAAAAAGCTGTGAATCTAGAAAGATCGCCAACGCCCGACAAGGAAAGCGAGGAGGCAATCAACACATTAAAAAAACCCACGGTATCCACCGCGCCGCGTTCTGCACTAAAGTTTTTTGGGACTCGGCGGCGGAGGGACTAATGGGATTATCATGAATATCATGTGGTGATGTGGCAGCTACGCTGATGACTAGCCCGAGGGTGTGGAAAAACAATTACTGTGCGAAACCACCAAGGGGAAAAGAGAGTGCGCATTTAAAAAAAAGAAGAAGAAGAAGACGAAGAAGAAGAAGTTTTTTTCCCTCCCTCCTGCCTTAATCTTCATAAACCTGCGTAGAGAGAGAGAGAGAGATGCTTGGGAGCCGGTGTGTTTTGTTAGCCGTCACGGGACGTCACTCACAGCTTTGACGGGTTAGACATTAACCCCCGAGCCACCGCGGTGTCGACCGCAAACTTGATGAGCTGTTCAAATGACCTATTGTGTTTTTTTTTCTCTCCTTCCAATGCCTTACCTTTTATTTCAAGGGAACAGGCTTTCAATTTAACGGCAAATATAACTTTACAACGGCTCAATTTATTTTCCTTCTCTCTCTCCACACACTATTATTAAGCAAAGCGCCCCCCCCCCCTCCCCCCCGTCTTTATTGTCCAATCCGATGTTGCGATACGTCCTCGGGGTCGGAGTGGCAGTGTTCGATTTCACATGTTGGATCCGACATGTGCGACGACGTGAGGCGCGATTGTTTTGGAGATTCAATTATCTGATAGCATTGTGTGAAGTATGGCTTTTACGATTATTGGACGTTCTCGTGAGCCCCCCCCCCCCCCCTTATCCCCCTATGTCTCTCGTCGATTCCCCGCCGCGGTCAGGCCTCCTCGGCCCCGTTTCTGAGCATCTTCCGGTATCATAAACCATATCGCGTGTCTTTATCTGCTCCTGTGTCTCGGCGTCTAACGTCCTCTCGTTCATCCTCTCAGCCACAAATCATACTGTCACTTTTTTTTTTGCTTCTATCTTTCGATTCCACGTCGTCTACTCCCCTCAGGTCCTTCTTTGAAATAAGACAAAACTGTGTTCGTCTCTTCTCCGTCGAACAGGCCCACCGTCGACACACACACACACACACAGCGATGCAGATCGTTTGGGCTTCATGTAACAACAGAATATTGTTGTTCGCACTCAAAGCAACACAAACAATGACAATTTGAAGAACTCCACAACGATTTGTCTCTTCAGAAACAATGTGTCTGTTCGTCAAGAGACAGTTGCAGGTGTGGAAGAACCTTTATCAAAATCACCTGATCAAAATGCATAATTATCAGACATGACATCACGTAAGCTGCTGGTGAAAAAATTATTCATGTGAGGTTTCGCGTCTATCGCAGCCACACGCATCTGTACGTTGACTTTTCGTGGGATTCGGTCGTGCGAAAAAATTGTATCGCTTTTGGTGTGAACGCACCTTAAGAAGGGCTGTTTTTGGTTTCTGTAGTTTTATCAGACATTCAGGGGGAAATGGTGCCGTTGGGACTATTTTTAGCGGCGGATAAATCCACATTCAGCATTATTTGGGGTGTGTGTGTGTTTTGGTCTTGTCGAGGGATTCGTTAACAATAAGAGAAAAACTGAATATCACCATTGTTCTTAATCTTCACATTTGATAACTTCATATTTGACTGAAGGTGTTTCTAAGAAAAGATGTTTATCACTTTGTGAATAAGCAGCTTTTATTTCTTTGTTTGTTAGGAAGGAAGCAAAGAAGGAGGTAAGAAAGGTAAGAGGAAAGGGAAGGAAGGGAGGTTTTGTTTCATTTAAAATGTCTCCTTGTCTATCTATTTCTTTGGAGTTTTTCATTTTTTGCATGTTTTTGGTCACAGAATGATCCTTTATGATTATAAAGGAATGAATAACTGTTACCCTGGGCGTGGTGACATCATCTGTGAGGTGCGGGGAATGAGCGACGTTTAAAATCTGAACTGTCAATCATCAGTGGTGTAAATGGGGATGGCATTACAACACATCATCACACCAAATGCCTCAAATGTAAATGTGTACTCGCCCCCACACACCCCTCGAGAGCCAGTGGTGGACCCGCCATGGATGGCGTGCCATAATTACGCCCATTCAAGCGTCTTTTATTGAAACAAACTTCCGTCTTCACAGCAAGTTGGGTTTACGGGACAAAAACTAGTGCGGCGTTTGATGCACTGGCCATCCGAGAACCGAGTCCTCCACATATTCAAAGATTCTGTACCGAGTGATTTCATTTACATGCTTGTGCTGTGCAGATGTTACAATCAGCGACTTATTGAGGGAGAAAAAAACACAATTTAATTCATTGCGCGGCTCACGGCGGAATGTTTTTCGTAAATGTTACTCAATGTGAGACTTGACATTGTGAATCAATCATTACCTTGAATGTCACATGTGACAATTCCACTTGTTTTTCTTGGATCTCTTGCTTGATGTATTCACGTTTTATCGATGGTTACAACTTCGAACTCATGACACACGTAAATCTATTGTTTCACCCAGAGGCCGAAACTGGAAGGAAACAAAGTGTCGGGGGTTCGTTTCCAATGCAGCCTGGCAGCAACACACACACACACACACACGTGTACTCTTTATACGGACACTCATTGACGTCATGCATCCTCTTGACCATTACCAGAACCCTAACTATCACAACTAAACGCATGACCCCAACCAGTGGACCCTAATACTAGGTCTAAACCCTCAAACAATGAACTTTAGGATTTAGGTTTTAGGATACACTGAGCTCCTATCTCCTCTTCTCTCTCTCCGAATGGATTTTCATCTCTCCATCACACATTACTAACTCTGCTTCCTCCCTGGAGTCTTTGTGACTTTACACTCACAGGGTCCATTGGACCTGTGTCATATGCCTCCTGCCATGGCCCTGCTGATGCAAATCAAGTCTTTTGAAAAGTGAAATATGTAAGTTATGGAGCAAAAGTTGGGTAAAATAAGACAACGCCTAGTCGGCTGATAACACATGAAGCGAGTGGATTCATTCTAGTTTAACTTCATTGATCCGTGCTGCTCATGAGACACATTTCACGAAAGCATATTTCTCATAGTGGCAGCGATGTCTCAGCCTGTCTCTCCGTATCCGGCATCTCATAACAGCTTTTAATGAACCCGTTCCTCTTGGAAGCGCTTATATGCATAGTGGTGGGATTTATGCAGGAAACATTGAAGGTGATGGGCTTCACACTATTTCACACTGGATATGTTTTGTGACAGCGAGCTGTAATGGATTGAAAGGTGCAAATCCGTATGGATTTACCATGGGGAAGTAATAAAACATGTCAGCTGTTTTCTTCTTCTTCTTCTTTTGTCAGGGGGAGTGGGCGACCCAGCTGCAGACCCTGGAAGACGAAACAGTCTTTCTCTGTTTTGCTGGATACGCAGACATTTCACCTAATCACAAATGTGTGGTTTCAATCCTCACCTCCCAACAAACGCATGAAACAAAAGAGGGGCTGAAAAATGGTTACGCTTCGCACTCGTTAATGGAAAAGTTTCTCCTTTTGCCTTTTTCTACTTTCATTTCGTTAAAATATGAATTTATGTTCATTTGTTCATCTTTACTTCCATATTAAGTTATTGACTGGATAAAAACGTTTACTCTCTCCTCCTCATATATCGCTTCCCTAATTTCCTGCATCTCTGTTTAATCTCCCTTTTAATCCTTCATTTGTGCTTGATTGCATATTAAACTTTTCCTCTCTTTTTTTTGCTTTCTGGCTGAATTGTGTTATTTTTGCATTTTTTTAAAAGACCGTCGAGGTTTTCTGTCTCGCCCACTCGTTGCTCACTTCGTCACTCTGGGAGACTGTGGCTACCAGTTGTACATGCAAATAAAGCAAATGTGTAAAGATGTGCAGCTGTAATGTTGTGAAATGGACCGGAAAGGAAAATAAAAAGACATTCATAAAATGTAAATAATCTAAAGTTGCCAAGGACATACAATACAGTATGTGCTCTTCCATTATCTTTATCAATGTTTTTTTACATTTCTTAATATACTGTTTTTTAAACCAAACCGACAAACTTCATCTCAAATACACCCTTCATCGTATCTTTCAGTGTGACCCCTCTCCCCCCCTTCTTTTTTTATATCTACATCCCAGAACAACAAACACAAGTCTTGCCTCCGTGGTTCTGACAGCCACGCAGATCCCAAAGTCACCCAAGTTAACAAGTGGCATATTATAATTCCGCCGCTCCGGGAAGTGGGCACGCAACAGTGACCTCTCTCTGCGTCAAAGTATACGCCGTCGGAATATTAATGCCGATGTAAACGTAGCCACGGGCTAAATTACAACGCTGTGCAACAGCATCCTCTACATTTTGATGAAAAAGGATGCCGGTGGCTCCTGGTGTCTGTTTGCAGTGAAGCGTCTCAAAGGTCAGCGTGGTCAATCGGAGCCATCACTGGGAGAGAGACCTAAGGGCACACGCATCCTACATGTCAGGGGGAAACCATGCAGAGAGGCCGCCGCCTCAGAAAGTGATCAGAGAATCTCATTTCCAAGGGAGACGTGAGCACACTGAAAAAAAAAAGTTGCTGTATTATTAAGTATACAAACTAAATAAACACAATAAAAGTAGTTAAAACTAAATGTTGTATATTTCACATACTGTTTGGCGGATTAATTAAAACAGCTGTCAGATTTTAATTGCTGAATGTTGCACGTATCTGCAAAATAGCTGTCAGATAAATGTAAAAAAGGTATAAAAAAAAGAAAAAAGGGGGAAATATAAGTCAGAAAATGAGATGAGATTTAACTTAAAAAGTGAGACGCGGTGTGTTTTATGGACAGAAACACCCCAGTGGCGTCTGGGGCGTCTCATTACATTAATATAAACCCACACGTGTGGGGCCGGCGTTAAAGGATGAATACCTGCTCCCGTATTCCACCTCGGCCGACGCTGATGTTCTGCAGCCGGAGCGAGTGGTGATGAGGAAGGAGTTTAAGGGAGGCGAGTGGCGATTGATGTTATAATGATAGCGAGTTTCACCCAAGATTGTATGTATAAAATAAGATTGTAGTGTCGTGCTGCGTTGTCTAATGCACACAACTCTCCATGTTTTCTTCTTCTTTTTTTAAAAACAAAGTATCTTCCCACATCGGTTCGTATGAAAGTTACTTCTCGTTTTTGGTGTTTTTTTCCTATGAAAGCCAGCAGCAGGTGTCAATTTCTCCTCGTTACATGCATACAGTAAAATAAACCGGAAACACCTCAGTTAGGGGTTTAGGCAAAACTACTAAGTCAGGTTTAGTTAAGTTCAGGAATAATTTGCCAAATCACTCCAAAAAAAATAATGATTGTGAAATTAGTCTTTGCACATGTCTCAGTCAGGTTTATACAACAAAACTACTTACAGAAAGGATTGTCGTGTAGGTAGAAGTAACTAGGGACGTGCTGTACCTGTAATAGCCTAAGTTACGTGACAAATAATTCAACATTGATTTATTGTTACAGATGGGGTGCGCACAGCTGTAAGATTGTTGTTTGTTGAACTTTAAGCTACGTCAGTTGTACTAATACGTCTAATGCCAACACGGCTGGGTTTGTATTTAGTTAAAGGCCAAGTGTGACACATTAGGATGCTACAGGTTGCTAAAGGTTGCATAAGGTTGCTACAGGACGCTAAAGGATGCTACAGGTTTCCAAAGGGTGCTAATCGGTGCCACAGGTTGCTCCAGGATGCTAAAGATTGCTACATGTTGCTAAATGATGCCACATGGTGCAAACAGGTTGCTACATGTTGCTAAAGGATGCCACAGTGTGCTAAATGATGCTCCAGGGAGCTACAGGTTGGTACAGGGTGATAATGGTAACTAAAGGTTGCTTCAGGTCGCTAAACAAATGCCACTGGTTGCTACAGGGTGCTAAATTTAGCACCTGTAGGTTGCTACAGGGTGCTAAAGGGTGCTAACGGATGCTACAGGTTGCTAAAGAATGCCACTGGTTGCAAATGGTTTCTAAAGGTTGCTACAGGGTGCTAACGGATGCTACAGGGTGCTAACGGATGCTACAGGGTGCTAAAGTTTGCTACAGGGTGCTAAAGGATGCTGCAGGGTGCTACAGGATGCTACATGGTGCTAAAGGATGCTACAGGGTGCTAAAGGATGCTGATCAGAACTCCTCTACCTCCCTCCCAGGCGAGCTAAATACATTCTTTGCTCGGTTCGACGTGAACGGCAGCCCGCCGAAGGCAGCGCTGCCCGAGGAGACCAGCCTGCTGATCATCTCAGAGGCTGACGTGCGCAGAGCCTTCAAGCGGGTGGACATCCGGAAGGCGGCAGGTCCCGACCACATCCCGGGGCGCGCCCTCAGAGCATGTGCAGACCAGTTGGCAGGAGTCTTCGCAGACATCTTCAACCTCTCCCTGTCCCAGGCTGTTGTTCCTGAGAGCTTCAAGATGTCCACCATTGTGCCTGTCCCCAAACACCCCAAGGTAACCTGCCTGAATGACTGGAGACCCGTAGCCCTCACCTCGATTGTCAGTAAATGCTTGAGAGGTTGGTCAAGGACTTCATTTGTTCCATGTTGCCTGCCACGCTGGACCCATGGCAATTTGCATATCGTCAAAACAGATCCACCGACGACGCAATTGCCATGGCACTTCACACCGCCCTTTCCCACCTGGAGGAGGAACTGTTGTGTGCGAATGCTGGTTGTGGACTACAGCTCAGCGTTCAACACTATTGTTCCCGCCAAGCTCGACACCAAGCTCAGAGGTCTAGGCCTGCACTCTACCATGTGCAGCTGGATACTGGACTTCCTGTCGGGCCGCCGCCAGGTGGTGAGGATGGGCGGTACCACCTCAGAGCCGCTGACCCTCAACACGGGAGCCCCTCAGGGATGCGTGTTGAGCCCTCTCTCTACTCCCTGTACACCCACGACTGCACGGCCATGCACAGCTCCAACGTCATCATCAAGTTTGCTGACGACACAACAGTGTTGGGGCTGATTACCGACTACGACGAGACAGCCTGTCGGGAGGAGGTTGGACCACTGGTACAGTGGTGCCCGGAGAACAGCCTCGTCCTCAACGCCAAGAAGACCAAGGAGCTGATCGTGGACTACAGGAAGCGGAGAGGAGAGCACACCCCATCTCCATAGACGGAGTTGCAGTAGAGAGGTCAGCAGCTTCAAGTTCCTCGGCGTGCACATCTCCGAGGACCTCACATGGACCACGCACACCACTCACGTGGTGAAAAGGGCCCAACAACGCCTGTATTTCCTTAGGCGACTGAGGAAATTCAACATGGCACCCCGCATCCTCAGAACATTCTACACCAGTACCATCGAGAGTGTTCTGACAGGTTGCATCACCGTCTGGTACGGGAACTGCACCGCCCTGGAGCGTAGGGCACTACAGAGGGTGGTGCGGTCGGCACAGTACATCGTTGGAGGTGAGCTTCCCTCCATCCTGGACATATACACCAAGCGGTGCGTGGCCAGGGCCAAACGGATGATGAAAGACAATAACCACCCCGGCCACAAACTGTTCACCTTCTACCGTCAGGCAGGCGATACCGCAGTATCAAGTGCCGCACAAACAGACTGAGGGACAGCTTCTTCAGTCAGGCCATCAGGCTGCTGAACAAGGACTGAGACCCTCATTAACACTACACACCAGAACATATTCTGTGAATATCTATGGCCATGGTGTATATTTTATTACATTGTTTATATATATATATATTGTATATATATATTGTATGTATATACATATATATATATATATAGTCTCAAAAAAAAGTGTATATTTTATTACATTGTTTTATATATATATATTGCCATGATGTATATTCTATTACATTGTTTTATATATATATTGTTAATACTTTCTTCTTTTTTTGTGTGTGGATATTGTATAGTTTATTCTCATTCTTATTCTTTTTTTAGTCTGCTACTGCTGTCGGGTGTTTTGCACATAAGAATTTCACGAACCGATTATACTTGTATAAAAGGGGATGTGACAATAAAAACTTGAAACTTGAAACAGGGTGCTAAAGGATGCTGCAGGGTACTAAAGGATGCTGCAGGGTGCTACAGGGTGCTAAAGGATGCTACAAGTTGCTAAATGATGATACATTGCTACAGGTGCGTCAATGGGACACCGACCACAGATCTTATTTGACGAGTTGGGAGAGGGAAATGGTTGGAAAGGAATTATAACTATTATATTATTATAACTGTATTAGGTTTTGTTCATGTTATTAAAATGTTACTTTACAGTACGGTGAAATAAAGAAATATTTCTCAACATCGCATTCACAAAAGTAAATTCCCAAAAAAAGGCTAACTCCAACTGCCTTGCAGGCTAACTGCAAGGCAGTTGGAGTCTTGCGTTCATCCTCACTCAACCATATGAAGTGAAAACAATCAATATTTGCTCAGCCTCTGTTCTGACATGCGCCATCCGCCTAAGATCCGCCATTACTTAGTGAGGCGAGGTTGCTACTGTGTGCCTTGTATCCGCCATGCACCGCTCACTGAATCGGGAAGAGCATCACAAATGGGACTTTTCTGTATTGTCACTACTGTGCCTCATCTTGAGAGAATCTGTAGGCAATAGCGTGCTAATACCAGGGACTTAAGTTCCAGCTTTAGTGGCTCAAATGTGCAATTCTTATTTACTGGACTGGTTTGTCTCCGGCTGGAGTTGATTTGGGTATTGTCTCCACCACAGCCCAGAAACACTTTTTAGGAAGCAATTTCCACATTGCAAGCGGAAATCGTTTGCACGTGCAAATGATCGCCAACACACTTCTTAAAGCAAACCGCCATAACACTGTCACCAAAAGGAAAGACCGCCCAGTTCGGCAAAACGTCAAGGTACATATTCAGGGCTCACTATTTTCTTTGGTTGTATTCAGACTTTTGTGTGCCTTTCAGCAACACACGCTAATGCCTCTGTCAAAAGAACACAGGGCATGGACTTTATTGCATGTTTTTTTCTTTTTTTTCAAGGACATACATTTTTTTTTAATGCCATTATCTCTATGCTTCACCGCAACAAAGTCATAAAGTCAAAACAATGCCCGTTGCCTGTTGGATGTTGTTGGCTAGAGCGGAGATAAGCATTCAAATTGACCTTTTTTCCCCTTCTCCAGTCGCAAAAAGCAACAAACAACACAGAGGTGATTTTGTTCCCCATACCCAGGTCCACAACAGCTTCATCTGTGTGTTGAAACATTCAGCCCATTGTGCGTGCAGCTGATTAAAAAGCGGTCGTAAAAAAAACAAATAGAGGACATCTTTTTCTCAGGGGGCTTGAGTGCCAGACAGGCAGCTTGGCTGGAGGCTGCGTCCGGGCGGCGGACAGCCGTCGGACAGCCGCTGCCCGGTGGGAGAAACGGGCCCAACATCGGCCCAAACCGAATGCTGTCAGCATTGGCAGCGCGGGCAGCTGAAGAAACAGTGAAATAAAACACCGTTTCTGCCCCTCATCCTTCAGATTTGAGGCGGCGGGGGGTGGGCTACCTTCTTCTCTTTCAAGACGCTGGAACCCTCCCGCGCCGGGGAGACGGTCGAGTAAATCGACACTGTTGCTGCATTTGGACCGGGGAGACATACAGGAACAGTCCGACATGCTCAGTACCTGAGCATGGCCATACGAGCCCCGTGGAGTCTTGTTAATCCTCTCGCACTTCATAAAATCTGATTTACAGCCCAATGGGCAGCTGCACGGTCCCATCGCTGCGCTGTGTGTTAGCGGTTGGAATTAACCAGAAGTCGATCGCAATATTATGAGCTCAAATCATCACTGTGAATGTAAACGGCTCATATTTTCATTTGAGCAAATGACATTTCATCTTGGTTATTTTAAAATTCCCTTGATTCAAATGTTTGTTTTTGTTTTTTTCTTCACAATGGCGTTTTTCCAACTTCGCTGTCGGCTAACGTAGCTCATGCTGGATGTGAATTGAGAAAGAAAACACATGCAAGTTGAAAGTTTTGTAAAAAAAATGTATGCCTCGAATTATAGTCCCCGACTGGGAATGAGCTGAACGGAACTTAAGCTTTGTTAATAGAACTACGGGCAAAGTTGTTATGCCCTATGAAGAGGCGAGAGACGATAACTGGGAAAACACCATAAACCAACCTCCACAAGGAGGGATCGTGATGAACTTTAAACTCATAACTGATAATGGCAGACGGTGGTTCCGTCATTTTCGGAGACTGAGGAATGTCACTGACGCATAAACGCCTTCAAAAGCAGGAGCTCCTGACTTCCTCGCCAACTCACGTTTCACTGTTCGGCTTTCAGATGTCTCGGCCGATTGGGAAGCCATTTTAATCAGCCCTACGTAAACAAACAACACAGCGGCATCGCCGCACATGAATGATGCGAAGTGAGGCAGACCACATGTTGCCCGTAAGTGCAGACGTCTGGCTATCTTCATTTGTCAACAACGATTTCAACAATCACGCCATTGTAGGTGGCTGCATGTGTGTGTGTGTGTGGGGGGGGCAGCGAAGAGCTGAGATTCCGGAATAACGTGAAATTGAACTTTAACCGCGTTGTCTTAAGCGAGTCAACGTCATTAATTAGCACTTCAGTTGACTTTCATTTGCGTGGCGATATTAAACTAAGACGATTGTTTTAACATGTGGTTCTGTCTTTAATTTGGAGACATCATGGCAACAATTACTACCGCTGTGTTTTTATTAATGACGAGAATGTCGAGTCATTTGAGGCTCCATTAGTTCTGTTTGTGTGTAATTTTTCATTCCGGCTCGCAGTTCTTCCCGTAATTACAGCAACACAAATATATATATTTTATTTCTGTGCTGCAGCAACAACAAAAAACGAGTTGGCTGTGAAATCTTCTTCACTCTGAAGTTGCAATATCGCACTTCCGTGACCCATTAAGTAAGTTTCAACACAACAAATTAAAGACCCCCAAAACTAGAACAACATTCCAGACAGAAATGTGCTGAACAAATACGACTCTCCTCTCTTTGAAGAGATTCTAATTGGATCACGGAGCAACGTGACGTTCCGATGCACCTCCTCGTCTCCCGATGAACCCGTTCTCCTAATTGTGACTTAAGGCACATGTGAGTTTTAAGCACTGGGGAAATTTCGTGTGGCGTGATTAGTCTTTTTCTCCGGCGCTTCGTGTTCTCAAACTTCACCGGGAGTCGCGCAAACCGTCTCCGCCGGGAATGTGATTACATCAACAAAAAGCGGTGTCAGGTGCAAATGGCTTTGAGCCGCCACACAACAATACCAGTTGAGTTTTCAACACTTGAGATTTCCTCCGGGACGGACCTTTCCATATTACAGATCTATAAAAAGAAGCAAATTGCCTGCCTGCTACAACCCAAACCGCCGTTTGACGAAGGGGGCCTCCCGGCCGCTATTAATGCTCTGGGTGGTGTTTCCCTCCGGATGGGGGGGGGGGGGGGGGGTGGCCCCTGACATGCAGACTTCAGACTGCCCCCCCACCCCACCTCCCTCTGCCTCCTGGACCCGCCACCGGCTGTGGACGACACTTACTGGCGCGGCCCGAGAAGGAAGGGTGCACGGGAACCAGATACAACTGTGTACATAAGTAGCTCCAACTTCTTTACACATCCCGGCAGCAGTCGGAGACGGGTAATTCGACCCTAGAGGGGAGGAAACACTGGTGGAGGAGTTAAGTGCTGCCTGCTGATGAGGACGCCGGGTGAATGTTTAACAGATTTCTCTGGAAAAAGAAGACAAATAGTAAATGGTTGTCTGTGTGGAACTTTAAATAAATATTATAGACAGTAATACACTTTCTTTTAGGGGAATTCAAATGTTGTGAGAGACATTTGGACCATCGCGGGGCACTTAAACTTTCCACTTGACACCGGAGCTGGTGATATTTTACAAAAAGGGAAAGGTTGGTCCCCTTCAGAGTCAGAAGATTCTTCTTTTCTTTTTTTACCTTTGGGTTTGCTAAACAAAGGCTGTATTAACAAGCTCCGGTGAGCCCAACATGGAATAAAGACACGTGGTGGCGGCGGAGGACAGAATTTGTCAGCAGCTGACAAACTATTTAAAAAGTATTCTTCATTAAATAAAGCACCACCCCCTACTTCCAACAACAACAAAAAGTCGAGACATTTAAATTGCCACCGTGTCCCTCGTCAGTGATGTCTACACAGCCGGAGGTCCTGAGAGCACTGGGTCCACGAGGTGAGTGTCAGTCCACAGTTTGCAGTAACAGCTGCGTCTTCTTACAGCCACTCCCTCGCCCGTCGTTGCCCGCTGCGACAGAGCTCCCGTTGGATCTAAATTTGCTTGAAGAGTCCCTCCCCCTCCCCCGGCACGGAGCTGGAGCTCTGACGCGAAAAAGCATCACAGCTCCAGCAGCGACCTTTGACATGTTGCACAATTACGCTTTCCCCACTGTTCGCCAATCAATTTGGCGGCGACAAGGCGAGGGTGGCGGCGTGGCGGCGGCGGCGTCTTCATTACCCTCGTTGCGGAGCATAATAGCTTTAAATGCTTAGTGTCACTCCCGTACGAGGATGGCGGGAAGGCTTTAATTAGAGAACGCCATGGCAACGCCGGACATGTTTAGGTTTCGGTACAATGATGTGAAACAGACGACGAGGAGTTGGAGCCATCGACGAGGAAACTGATGAAATCTAAGAACACGAAAACGTTGCGGGGTGAAAGACGTGCGGAAGGGCACGAAGCATTGGCCAGGACTCTGACGGTTGGATATGTCAGCAACTGAAAGGCTCGTCCAGTTTGTTGGAGAGATGGTCAACAGCAGTGCTGCCAATGGTGGACCCAAGAGCTCCACACCACAGCGATACAATGGACTCTCCTTCATGTCTCCTGGCCACCGAGGCTGAGCTCTGAGCACACTGAGCACATTGTTCCTATTGACAATGCTGTCGTTGTTTTAATGCATCCATCCAACATCGTTTTCTCATTTTAGAGGTCAATAAAAAGACACGATGAGTTGAGCATTTTCTTTCCATTATTGTTCGTAAGGTGTTTCGAATAACTTGAGTTGGAGAAGAAGAAAAAAAGTACTGAGGTGCTAAAGAATACCAGAAAATGATTTTTAAACCACAAGGGTGTTTTTTACATTTTTTTTCAGATTAATTTGCAGGTCAATACAATTTTCTTCCGAATGATTTTCTTCATGAGTTCTTTCACATGGAACGCAAGTATTACACAGCTGAAGGAAGCAGCGTCGTTTTTCCGGATTTTAGTGGATTTGTCTCGGCCAATAAAAGGCACTAACTTATCAGATCGCGTGGATAAGCTACGGACATATTCAAAGTGTATACTACAACACTCATGAGGATGGCTGTTGCTGCATTATACCACTTTGAAGACCCCTAATCATTTAAATAAAGGATTTGTAAGGGTTTGCAACTGCGTTTATGGGGCCAATGACATCACGTGACCTGGACTCTGTAATGCCATGATTTGGCCACTATTTAAAATGTGCTTTAAAGCGCGGCGCTCTTCCATGGGGGATTTACTCATACCAGATCCACGCCTTCCGCATTGTTTTACCTTTCACAATAAAAGCCCTCGTTCTAGAGAAAAGCTTGCAGTAACTTAAGCTATTCAACAATTTAGCTCAGACAGACGTCCAGATGCTGCCCTGGGTCGATAACAACCATGTAGTCGGTCCACTAATTGCACAAATCCATGGGAGTCTTTGAATAAGTGTTGCGACTGTGGCACAAATTCGCAAGCAAGTATTTTGTATTTTCGTAAACGCTCTTTTGTCACATCCTCTGATGTGTAAAAGGCCTCAAGGCTGAAAAAGACTTGGTTTCCAATCGTGTACTCGGCTCCTAAAATCCTCAGCATCACAACAGAGGACATTCGGGACCATGGGACCGACGCAGAAACGTCGCAGACGAGACCCGAGTTGTAATACTTTGACATATACTGGTTTAGTGATGGTGTAACACGGACGGTTTATGATAAAAGTAACAGTAATCCAGATTAATCCAACAATCATGAGTTGAACACCTTCATGCAGGACTCGGCTGTGTATGAAGGGCAAAAAGGATTAGCGGCAATGTGCATAATAAACAGGCCAAACCAACACACAAATACAGAAAAGCAGAGGTAAATAAACCTTGAAGGGGGTCTTTGTCTGCTTCTGTCCATTTTTATGTACACAGTTTATTAATCAATATTTGTAGCCATAATTACAGCTGTTTTGCATGTTGGGAGGTAATGGAGATGAATTAGTGACCTGCACCAGCATGCTGTGTGTGTAGAGCGATAATGAGCTCGGCTTTATGCTTTAATTTTTAAGTGATATTTTAAGTCATCCACGAAAGTTGGAAATGAGCTTTCGACTTATTAAATTGTGTTTGTTGTCGTTGTCGTCGTCGTCATTTATCTTTGATTCCTGTTCAAGACCCCCGGCGGTTCCTCCATCTTCTCGGGGGGGAAAGTCTCAGAAGCAGCAGAGTGATAATGAACCGAGTCTCTCTGGCTTAAGGTGACCTTCCACATTAAAAACACAATTTAGTGTCTCGCCATTTGGCTCTAACGTCAAACACGCCGCCACAAACTAGAATCCTGAGAGGCCAAAATATACCCATATGGGGGGGGGGGGGGGGGGGGGACACGTAGTAGTGGTGAACATCAACAACTGAAATAAATATAAATGAATGAACAGTGAATATGGGTGTATAGAACAGTGTGACGAAGGTGTATGACGAACATTCCTATGCTCACATGTCTCAGAAATTGAAGAATTGGTGCTAAATTCAAACATTTTTTTTAAAAATCCGCCCAGACATCCAATAAGACCATGCTGTGATTTCTTTTCAAAAACGTTTGACTTTTTTTTTTTTTGGTGATTGGATGGCGATGCAGTCTGGAAATTGTCAGAAAGCCCGGTATTGTCCGTACGCCGACAGTCTTGACCTCTATTTCGTGGTTCTAAATTTTCACGATGCTGTAATTATCAAGGTCAAAACAGGTCATTTTTATACGGTGACGCCGAGTTTCAAATAGTGGTCTCACTGTGAAGTGGCTAACATGGAGACTTGCATAATCACACATGAATATGAGTCATTGAATCTGAAAAAAGTCCCCAAGATATATAGCGGTTGCTCTCTAAGACCTCCGGAGGTCTCCGGTCCCCGATGTGCCCTTCCAGTTGGCCTCTGTGGTAGGTTGTCCCCTCCTCCTCCCGACCACTCTAAGAAAGGAAGAAATTAGTCGAAAATATGTAATTAAAATAGTGCAAAACTCAAATAAGCCATGTCAGTGGAAATAAGAAAGTAAAAAATTAATAACTGTTCTGCTTTTTAACTGTTTTGCTTTTTAACTGTTCTGCTTTTTAATTGTGTCCATTTTTAAATATGTTGTACGGCGACCTTGAGTGCCTTGAAAGGCACCTTATAAAATTAATGTATTATTATTATTATTAATAAAAACTAACACAAACAAACAGAAAATGCCTTTTGTGCAACAAAAAATGGAGCGTTTTTGTTGTCTTTAAAACAGGCCAATCAGAAGTCACATGTAGCAGATGGACGTTTAATAAAGGTGAGGGAACAGGTTTAGGAACACTGTGGGGGCTCATTGTGCATCAGAGGAGCGACTCCAACCGACACGGAATCCTCTTGTATTACGCTCATATGGCGTGTGCGCGCGTGCGTGTGCGTCTGTGTTTGTGTGGAGGACAGCCGAAGAAGAGCGTGCCTTTTTTTTCTTTTTTTTTCCCGAAAGAAAACAAAATGTATTTGAACCAAGTTGAGACGTTTCTTCCGCCGTGCGCGTACCACCAGCCTCTGAAAAAAGAAAAAAGGGGGAAAAAGCCCATCTACTTCCGCGCGCCCATTGGCTCCCGGCTTTCCAGACTGCGCGCAGCGATTGGACGAGCGCGCCGCCCGTCTGCTTGACAGACACCGCCGGAGCCACAGTCTCCGCCCAGCGGTGGCAGACGCTATTTGAGTGTGAACCGGCGGATTGTTGTACATAGAGCCGGTTTCAGTGGCGTCAATGGGAAGCACGCGAGGCGGTGGCACAGAGAGTTACGGTCGAGACTAAAAAAGAGAAGAACAAAAAAGAAATCCGCGGCTGCACCATGCTCTCCGGGTCTACCGCGTGTCTGTGGATTACGTTTTGCCTTCATTTGTGCTGTCATGTAGGCAGCGGAGGAGCACAGAACGCCAAGGAAGGTAAGTTCCCAAAGTTTGGGGCTCTCTTCTCAGCCCATCGCGTCGGAGGGTGAACGCGGAGCTCCGGAACCAGCGCAGAGGTGTCCACCATCCCGCTGCGGGCTCCCTCGCTTTCTTGTTCTGTTTCCCCTGGTTTGAAATTACGCACGCGACGCTTTTTTTTACAAATAGCTGGATGTTTATTTTTTATTTTTTACAATTGTGTTTGTAAAGCCAAAAGCGCCGTCAGAGCAGGCCGGCGGTGTGAGGGGGATGACAGCGCCGTCTGCTCCCGGGGCTGCTCGCGGAGCGACCTCTCGGGTTGTTTTTACGCACGGCCACCACGAAACGCCAGAGAACACGGGATTATAGACGCCGGAGCTGTTTAATATATCTATATATGTATTATTAGTTTTACTCCAGCGTTATCGGCACAACTTGTTATAGATTATCAATCCATCAAGAGACAACTAGGCAGGCTAATATCGGCGGATCGATGGTCCCGGCGGGGCTCGCCTCCCCGTGAAGTGCGTGAGCTGTCTTAAATCTGGACGCAGTTTTATTCCGGAGGGTTTATTTCCTGCCCAAAGTGGCGGAGGTTCTTAACTGTCTGTGTGAAGGGGGGGGGGGGGGGTGGGGACACACACGGCGGATTGATGCAGAGCCGTAATCTGCATCGAGACGCTCCAGCTGATCTGACTCAAAGCTATAAAACGCCTAAATAAGAGAGAGAGAGGGGGGGGGGGGGTAAAATATCGACAGATGGCTGGAAAAAAATGGCACTTTTAGTCGATGGAATTAAGTGAAATTATGTCATGCGTAAAAACCGAAAAGCACAAGTGCAGGTAATGGTTGGTGTTGTCACCAGGAGGACTACGGCGTTATAAGCGCGCGCCGCGTGGCTGTTATGAGCTGATATGAATTGTAAATCCTCTGGGTTTCAAATGCGGTTGAGACCTCCATACCCTGTCAAATATAACCGGAGCAGGATTATTTATAAAGATATATATTTTTTTACGGTGATGCGTCCTGGCTGCTGCCCCCTCTCACAGTGGAGCTGCATGCTGATATTAAATAAAACAACTTCATCTTTTGGTTTAAAAAATAAATAAATACCTCACCGTGGTTGCCGCTATGCGCTCCACGGAACGCTTCCGGAATATGAAACGGGCAGATTTGGACACATCTCCGTTTATATTCTTTATTTTATTAAAGCTGAACATGTTGTGGAGATGAAGCGCAGTGGCCGTAGTGTGCGTCGGGATGAAAAGCAGCTCTGACCTCAACGCAACAACTTCCACTCGTAATAATCGAATGTGTAAAAAAACCCAAACGCTTAAATGCGCTTAAATATGACGCGTAATGATTCCCGGCACGTTCTACTGCGCGTCTTTTATTGAAGGCTCTTTATTTAATCTCAATGCGCACTGTCAGTGTCTTCATTTGTCTCTCAGAAAGTTCCCCCGCAGACACGAGGACCTGTCTGCTGCAGTGCATCTCTCTCTCTCTCTCTGTTTGTGTGTATGTGTGTATATGTATGTATGTGTATATATATATATAACAAAATAATATATATATGTGTGTGTATGTGTATATATATATATGTGTGTATATATATATATGTATATATAATGTAATTTGTGTGTATGTGTGTGTATATATATATGTGTGTGTGTATATATATAACAAAATAATATATATATATATGTGTGTATATATATGTGTGTGTATATATATATAATATATATAAAATTATATAAGTGTGTGTGTAAGTATGTATATATATATATTACAAGACATTATATCTATATATATTTATTTATTCATGAATGTTCCAGCTCTAGCTGCTTCTGGTAGGAATTAGGTCAACAGGTGTATATATATATATGCGCTATAGGTATCGACGTGTGGCCCATCAGTCACACGCGGTCCCGGTGTCCCCGGTGAGATTTAACCACCTGCCTCTCGGTTCCCTGTCACTAGTGATTCTGCTGGACTCCAAGGCACAGCAGACAGAACTGGAGTGGATCTCCTATCCTCCCAATGGGGTAAGTCCACAGAACGCCCCTTATCTAGCCATTGTTTCTTCCTCCAGCCTCCTCTGTGGTGTCCCACATCTGTGAAGGGAATACATAACACTATTTAGAGGAGAGCATTGAGGACCAGTGGCCGCTAATCACCCCCCCCCCCCCTAACATAAGATAAAGAATGCTCTCCTGGCCTTTAGAGCGCAAAAGGGCCTCGGGCTACCCACGTCCAACCTGCTAGTCTGATTAACCCTTGTGTTGCCTTCGGGTCATTTTGACCCGAATCAATATTACACCCTCCCCCCGCCTGTTACCTTTATATTTACTAACATATTTTACCCTTTGGGTTCAATTTGACGCCAGCAATTAAAACCTCCAGAACATTATTAGAATTAATATTGTTTTCCAAGTTTAAGTGTGAGGCACTTTATGTTTGTTTGTTGACTACCGAAAGAACACCGACATTAAACATTGAATGGGGTCAAATTAATCCTAAAGCGGGGGGAGGGTGTAATATTGATTCGGGTCAAAATGACCCTAAGGCAACACAAGGGTTAAAAGCAGGCTGTGGGAAACCTTTTACAAAAAATAAATAAAGTCATGTCGAGTAGGAGCAGATCAACTTGAGCAATCGTCAAGAGACGTTTGTGCGACGAGAACAAATGAATCACCGTTCACGCTTGGCAATTTATTGCGTCCAATAAAGTCCGAAAGGACGACATATTTCTTCTGCCTCCGTCACATTGACGACGGAGTTAGCCGCCAATCGCTCGGCGATCTCCTCAAATCTACGCGTTCATTCCACGAATGTCTTCTCGTTTTTGTTGTTGTCTTCCAGTGGGAAGAGATCAGCGGCTTGGACGAGAACTACACGCCCATTCGCACGTACCAGGTGTGCCAGGTCATGGAGCCCAAACAGAACAACTGGCTTCGGACTAACTGGATAGACAAGGGCAATGCCCAGAGAATTTTTGTGGAACTGAAGTTCACCCTGAGGGATTGTAACAGCCTGCCCGGTGTGGTGGGCACCTGCAAGGAGACGTTCAACCTGTATTACCAGGAGACGGACTCGGAGGTGGGCCGGAGCCTGCGGGAGAACCAGTACGTGAAGATCGACACCATCGCCGCCGACGAGAGCTTCACCCAGGGCGACCTGGGCGAGCGGAAGATGAAGCTGAACACGGAGGTGCGCATCATCGGGCCGCTGTCCCGCCGCGGCTTCTACCTGGCGTTCCAGGACGTGGGCGCGTGCATCGCCCTGGTGTCGGTCAAGGTGTACTACAAGAAGTGCTGGTCCATCATCGAGAACCTGGCCACGTTCCCGGACACCGTGACGGGCTCGGAGTTCTCCTCGCTGGTGGAGGTGGAGGGCGCGTGCGTGAACGACGCCGAGGAGGAGACCGACAACTCCCCCAAGATGCACTGCAGCGCCGAAGGGGAGTGGCTCGTGCCCATAGGGAAATGTATATGCAAGGCTGGATTTCACCAGAAAGGGGACGCGTGTGATCGTGAGTACCCTTCGTTTATTCTTTTGCTCATTGTTGTTGTCGTTTCTTCTCGAGAAATAGCTTTTTAGAGATAAGTCAGCGGCGTCCTCGGATGTCACACCACAGAAGGTGCGGCGGCGAACGAGCGAATATTTGAGATTTGGTTATGCAAAGTAGGCGATTTTAAATTCGGCCGTCGCCGGTTGAATAGTTGTGTTGGCGAATGGGACGAAAGCGTCTGACCCGACAGCCGTGAATATGGACGAAATATCGAGGCCAGACGTCGTCGTTGCCAGTGCTAATTTAATAGCCGTGATTGTGTTGACACACTTGGGGATCCAACGAGAACTGGAGTTTACTCCCCCCCCCCCCCCCCTCCAGTGTCTTCCTCACTGGCCCTGTACCAAGACAATCACACAGGTCTAGAGGAAGTCCGGACAGTTTAACCCCCCCCCCCCCGTATTGTTGTTCCACCGCCGGAACCAGACGACCCCGACAGAAAGAGGCAAAACAAATAGCCGGCCGCCGCAATGTGGCGTTTGAGGCCTCAGGGATGTTCACGAAGGAGCCCAACAGGAAGGGCAGAGGCAGCCTCGCTCCGGCCTGCTGGCCGTGGTGCCGGATCGAGCCGCTACAATTAACAATAACGTGTTCTCTGTCACTCGGGGGGGATTATTTCCAGCGGGCACCTGACTTGAAAGATAAAAATCACCAGTGGATTAAAAAAATAAAAAATAAAGGGGGGGGGGGGGTTAGGTCACACAACTCAAGTGGCCTGCCCCCCTATGTCAGCTGAGCTGCTTCTTCTTCTTCCTCTCTCTCTCTCTCTGGGCACCCTCAATCTAAGCAGTTTATGAGGAGCAGCAGCCGGCAATAATAGAACGGAATGCGTCTAAGAACAAATTAGTGTCCCGAGCAGAGAAGCTTCTTTTTTTTTTTTTACGCCACGCCGTCATCCGTTGGGGACCCCGGTGAGGGAGACGTGTTCATGAAATACACGAGGCCGCGGCATTCGGCCCACCTCGAGTCGTCTCTGACGCTCGCGGGTTCGGCTCCTTCTATCGTTCTTGGTGGGGTTTTTTTTTAAAGGGAAGACGCCACAGCGCTGCTTATCTTCCTCTGGGCGGCTGTGTGACCGCTCCGCAAGTAAATTTCCCCCTGATCACGTGCACGGTTGCATTTCCCTGTGAATCGTGTCAAGTGAAACAAATACCGGCCGTGCGCCGGCCCGCCCCCCCCCAGGCTTGTTTAAAGTCTGCGTGCGGATCAGATTCCAGTCTCGACACACCGCACCTTCTTTCTTCTGAGCTTTATCTTTCCACCGAGGCACGAGAGGCCTTTTTTTATCATTAAAGGGTTAGTTAATCTAAATAAAATGAGCATCACGCTGCACCGTCAGCATTTCCTTTCCGGTGGCTGACATAAAAAAAATCCATTCGTTAATCCCCCCTCCACACACACTCACACTCACACACCAGAGCACAATCTCAAAAGCCATTCGAAGTAATGCTGTCGGCCTGAAACCCGTAGAGCTGCGAGTCCAAGTGCCCGCGGCCGCTTAGAAACGCGAACCCGCGACATTTGGACTGACTTGTCTCCTTTTTTTTTTTTTTCTCCCATGAAAAAGATGCCAAAAAATTAAGTGTTGTTTTGAACGGGCCGCAGTACACCACTGTGAACTTGTTTGTACAGATACAGAATGTGATGGAGGTAATCGTATGAAACTCTTTCTATAAAAGGGTTCTTAATGCCAAGTGTCTGATCAAAGGAGAGGGAGTGTGTGGGTGTGTGAGAGAGAGAGAGTGTGTGTGTGTGTGTGTGGGGGGGGGGGTGTTGTTTAGAAGCTGCTGGATGGCTCCTAAGGCCTCCGCTCGACTGTTGGAACACGTCTCGGTGTGGATCCGATCTCCGAGCCCAAATGGAATCCCGTTCAAATGAACTCCCACATTCCAACTTTGGAAAGTTGTGAGGCTTTCCAGATTGCGTTGATAGATTGCGACCTGTCACAACGATGACTCCGTATTGACTTATCGTTCAATATATGAGCCGGAGCGTATCGCCCGGCGCTCCACAGTGTGTTTGGGTTGAATCCGAATGCGAGAGCAGAGTTATTGTTGTTGTTGTTGTCTTATCGCGAATACATTGATATTCTGCACCTTGTGTGAAGGATTATTCTTACCATTGAGGAACTGATCGGCAGGATATTGTCTGTTATGTAATGAATGTGATGTAACGCTGTGCCAAAAAGGGTCCCGCTTAATTTATCCTGCTGGCTGTGCAATGACATTTGATTGGTTTGATTTATTCAGGATATTCCATTTTTTTCACAGTCCAAATTCCGACGTCTGAATATCCTGAAGAATTAAAAGGGTGTTGCTCTTTGACACATCGCATTCCTCCGATATTATATCGCGATCGGAATGTTGGCACAGAGTCGCGTCTCACGAAGACGACAGTATCGCGTCTCGGACGACTTCCGGGACGACCATGCGTCGGCCCGACTCCTGAAGACGGTGGCGCTACGATTTTCAACATGGCCGCCAGGTTGAGCTGTTCAAGTCTTGTCATTTGAGCCCCCTCCCACCCCCCCCCCCTCCTCCTCCTCCCCCTCTCCTCCTTCTGTGGGTGCAAAAGGCCTCCTCTGAAACCGTGTTGTGGTCCACCCATTCATCACCGTCAGCGATGAGGGACCCCTTGTCTCTCAGCCCCCCCCCCCATCACTGTCTCTCTTTAACTCTTTGTGTGGGCAAATCCTTGGCAGTAAATGTACCCCCCCCCCCACCCCCCCTGCCACCCGCCTGCTGCGTTCACTGGTCTCAGTGTAATGGGTGTTTAAAAAAAAAAAAAAAAAAAAAAGGCCAGTTGAAGTGTCCCCGCAGCCTGCCGCGCGCGGGGGGTTCTTCATCCTGCGACGCCGTGTGTGCGGTCGGAAAATAGCGGCCATTCATCCCGCCGGGTCTGGGTCGGCGCCGGCCGATGGCGGGGAAAGGGCCCTTTTGGGGGGGGGGGGGGGGGACATTGGCGCCTGTGTTCGCGCTCAATCCCGGGAATGTACGTTGTCCCTTTTCCTTTTTATTTTGACACATCGCGTCACTGCGGCGCTAAGTAACCAGAGGCCGGGAAATGATTAACGGCTGACCCTCGACCAGGGGGCGACGCGAGAGAGGCCTCTATCTGGTGGAAAGCCCCGATTTAAAAAAAAAACCCCAACCCGGCTCTATCTCTCTGCTATCGGAGCACGCTAACAAGAGAATTAATGAGAGGATACAGCATCCTGTAGATGCCGGCGCCATCCATCTCGACTGTCAGGGCGCTGGACAGAAGTTAGTTGGAGACTGATTGATTGATGATTTGAGCCCCCGAGGGACGGGAGGAAGGGGAGGGGAGGGGGGGGGGGTGACTGAGCTGTCAAGGGTCTGACCATGGCGGCTAACGTGTCCGAAAGGCACCAGGCGGCGAGTCCCACCTCCTGGCCTGTTGGGTGGGACTGGGGGGGGGGGGAGCTGCTGCTGCTGCATTTAGCATTTCAAATGAACGCCAGGAAGCCGAGAGACAGGAGGAGGGCCTCGCGCATCTTGGCGCTCGCCTGATTGATAAGGTGTGAATTTAATACGCCGAATGGCTCTCTTTTTCTTTTTATTCTCACAAGCGCTCCGGAGCTTAATTATGCAAACGGCAGGTGTGCGTCGAATCCGCAAGAGACCCAAATGGACCTAAATCACTCGAGATTGAAATAAATTGGTGACGGATGGGAGCTCCTTCCCGTCACCGCCGGTGTCGACTTCCCCCGCGGATGTTCAGCATTGCTCCACGGCCCAGGGCGCCCGCCTCTCGGCGGGTAGCAGTCCGGCGCACAGATGTGCCGTTCTGGACACACAGATGTTCGGGATGTTCCCACCGACACAGGTGGCGGGATCGTGAAAGGGATCAGGACTTTGTGACATGAGATATTGGAAAGGATTGGTTAGATTGAATCTGTTATGTAATAACATGCCAGAATTCTGAGAAATGTGAGGATGTTTAATGCCATTGTGTGTGTGTATGTGTGTGTGTGTGTGTGTGACAGAAAAAATACATTTTAATCTGTTGAGGCGATTAAAATGTCAGAAAATAATAAGAAAAGAAATAGCAAATAACACCATTGTCTCGTTCTTTTAACATTATTTTCGTTATTGATTACTATGTCGGCCATTGTCTTGCTGAATGAATACATTGATGTTTGGTTTAACACACATTGTGCAGTAGTAATGCCCAATTACACATTCCCATAATCCACGGCAACATCTGTGTAAGTACGACACAAAGTATTCACGTTAAAAAAGGTGGCACAGGGGGGTTTCTTATTTATATTTTGCTATTTTTGGTTGGAAAATATCTCTAAATCCACTTATCAACGACTCGCACTTATCAAAAGTTAGACGTCATAGGATTATTAGGGTTCCAAAAGTAATTTTCCTGATGGATTACATGTCTCTGAATTTGATATTTAGTACAAAGTGTATGATGATTGTGACATTAAAACATGAAATACTGTACAAACAATGTAAATAAGTAAATATACACATGTGATACTATAATGTATTCAGCACCTCAAATCATTTCCACACAGTGAAGTTCATTTTTCTAATTTGTTTATTTGGAAATATCGACAGGTACATATCCCAGTAAACATGTACTTGATATTTCCATTATTTTTCATCTTATTGTTAACATATACTAACAGACAACAAACCCAACCCACCCCACCCACTGGTAAAGACACCCAGAGGAACAAGAAAATAAATAAATACAAATAAGTAGAGTACATTTTGAGACAAAACTCACAATAAGAGTCAAATATGGATTTGAGAGATATTTCAGTAGCGTGACGACATCGGTACCGTTAATTCTTCTTGTGACGGCCCAATCGGTCCGTCAGATTGGCCGTCGTCTGTGATCACGAGCAGCCACCTTCTGTCCTGAAAGTTCCTCCAGGAAAGAAGGTCTCTGCGCTGTGTGGTCGGGACAAAGACTTTGTGATTTCAAAGCTAGTTTCTGTGGCGAGGACAACAATGGTTGTTCAAATTGGAAAGAAGAAGAAGAAAAAAAGGCCAATGAAAAGGTTGTTTCCATTTGAGCTGAAGTTGCTTTACCGAGAGCAGAATGCGGAGCAGAAGACGCTGCGGTGCTCCACTCGGATGCGTCCTCATGAGGAGGAACCGCAGTTACCTCCCGAGGATGAAGAGGCTGCAGAATGCTTGAAGTCTGGATTTCTTAAAGCCAGATCTCGTCAACAAAAAAAAAATATGTTTCCTTTAATTCCAACATCCGGTTCCCACTTTATTTATTTCTTCATTTATTTGTGTCGAGGAAGTAAAAGCAAGAAGAGGTGGTCCCCCCCCCCCCCCCCCCCCCCCAGTCGCCTGAGCCGGTGCCAGCGGGGCTGTTTGTGGGCTTTCCCGCCTCCCTGTCAACATGTCAAATTAAATACAAATGGCTCATTTTAAAAAAAACTCTCACCGGGAGGCTCGTTCACAAAGTCGTCTGGCTGGGTAAATATTTGTCTCAAAGTTACATTCATATATGAACCGCGTCGTATGCTGGAACAATGGCAGGAAAGCAGAAAGGGCGGCCGTGACTAATTATTTGCTCAGACTGGTTTCCACTCTGAAATATTATGAAATACTATGAGGGACATCAAAAACAAGTCTCCACGGGCATAGTAACCTGTTTTTACTCTTTAACACCCCATCCAGTGTCCAGTTTACCATCAATATTGACCGGATATATTCACTTTTTCTCATCACTGGACCCGTCGCAATAACTCACACTATATTGTCCCAACATTTTTTTTGCAATCTTAATTGTAAAGTTATATATTACAATAACAACACACTTATCCTCACTGGCCTACTCATTTTATAGTTGCTATGTCGCCATGCATCCCATATAATGTTACTTCTAATTAGAAAGAACAACAGTTGGCATATATATATATATATGCCAACTGTTCAAAGTAAAAGTAATATATATATATATATATATTGTGTGTATATATACTATATATATACACAATATATGTATGTATGTATATATATATATGTGTGTATATATATATATATAGGCATGTCAGTGATGGTTTACGTGACCTACTAAGTAGGGGCATGATCTCGTCAAATAAAAATGTTTTACGCAATTTTAAATAGTTTGGTATCGTGTCTCGACATGTTGCAAACATCTGAGATGTAAATATGACTCTCTATGCCTTAGTCATCCAACAAGTCATGTGCAGATAATAATCACTGGGTCAGCTTTACACAGCGAGGGTAAAAGTCTAAATGTAATGATTTTGTAGCAAGCTCTAACACGAGGACGAGCGCATTTCCACTGAGGTTCCTCAGCAGCAGTTATTGACGTTTTCCCTCCATGCAAATCTGCGATCTGAATAACTCTCGGTGGAGCAACGGCTTGTCGGTCGGGCTCGACGTCCTTATTTCTCTAAAAGGAAAGGTCTGCGTTTTCTAGGGCACAAATTGCGCCATCTGCTATTTCAAGTCGGCATGCAAAGAAAGAAAAAAAAAACCCAGTGATGACTCATCAGTATCCAGGTCTTGGAATCTGACCCGCCGGCCCAAATGCGAGGCCCCCGTGAATGGACAGAATCCCAGTAAACGGTCCTCGTTCTCACGCAAACAAAAGGCGCCGTGGTCAGCGAAACCGGTGAGAGACTTTGGGAGACCCCGGAGACTCTCGGTCCGATCGAGTTATTCCCCAAGGTGACACGGGGGTCCCGCGTGTGTCCGTGCGTGAGCCGGGTGGACGTTAACTTCATTCACACATGGCCGCGGACCAGCGCCACAATGGAGGCCCGCCCGTTGTGTTTAGTAACACGAGCGGCTCGGCTGACAGGCCACTGTCAAGACGGAAGATGGATGATCGCAGCAGTTGACCCCTGATCGCCAGAAGAGTCACCCCCCCGCTACCCTCTCCCTGCATGACAAAAGAGCCCCCCCCCCCTCATCTCCTCTTGCACTAACAGGTTCAGACGTCTCCATCGATCCGCGCCGTGCAATTCTAAGCGTTTGCCCTTTTTGGGTTTCTTCTTCTTCTTCTTCTTCTTTTTTTATTATTATTCAGATGTCTGGTTTTTTTTAAATCGTCCGCTCGCCGACGCTTCGAGAGAGACGCGATCGGACGGCCGAACTCTGTGTCGGAAGACAATGTCTTCGGTGTTCTGTGTTGCGAGGGTGAAAGTGATATGTGACCGGGGTCTGCCCCCCCCCCCCCACACACACACACACACCACCCCCACCCCCCACCACACACACACACACTCACTCTCACACCTGGACTCGTTGGTGGAGCAGCTCTGGGAGGCTTCAGAACCCCTGATTTTGGACTTCAATCTTCCTCTAAGAGGACAATCGATGTTATTGCGTAACTTCACACTCCCCCCACCCCGCCCACACACACACACACACACACACACACAGACACAGACACCTAAATCAAGCAGGGCTTACAAAGTGCTGCGGGGATGTTGTGTGCACTCGAATGACTCTGCAAAACAAGAGGGATCTAATTTTAGCGGAGCCACAGCGGGGTAATAAACAACTTTAGGGCTCATATAATTATTTTCTAATTACGTAATACCCGGCCTGTGATTTTCTAGAACGTTTGATTAATTGTTTGGTCGACAAAAAAAAGGTCAGAATAAAGCAAAAAAGTTCCCAAAGCCGAATGAAAATGACTCATTTTCTGTCAAACTTGAATATCTGCTTACCGTGGTACTGTTCGGGGGATATATCTCTATATCTATAAATAGCAGTACAGATTCAGCAAAAGCACACATTTTTGTGTATCAGGGGAGGACTGTCACAGCTCTGGGATCCGTGCTGGTGGATTGGGGTGGGTCGTGGTGGGGGGGGGGGGCGGGGGGGGTCAGTGTGGGTTGTCATTGGCACAATTCAGAGATAATGCTCAGTTGCTGACTGGGGACATTTTGCTCGGGCCGCAGGGGGCTTTGGGTCGGTCAGACCTTTGGACCCTCTGCTTTCATCCCCTGAATGCAGAGTCATCCATGTCCTTTAGCACGGCTCCCTTTCTTTCTTTCCCTCTTTTTTTCCTTTTTTCCAGAGCTAACCACCTTATCCCGTCAAAAGTAGCCGTAAGACTTAAATCCCCCTCCTCCCCTCCCTTTTCCTACTTCCATGCGAGTTAAATGAACTAAACAAAAGGCGACATTTTCCACGTCGCTGAGGATCCAAAGCTCCCTCTGCGTGATGGTTCAGAAGAGGCCGAGTCCTCTTCGGGAGGACCGTGGCGTCCAGAACCACGCAGTGAATCAGCAGGAGGGGCCGAACGAGAGCAAGCAGGTGTTGGAGCCGCTCGGTGTCAGCCGTCAGCCGAAGCCGGAACGCAGCAGAAGCAGCTGTGTGGAGCGAGCTCGTGTTTCCTCCACCTTCTTTTCATGTTTCCCTCTAAACTCTCGGAGATATCTTTGCTTGATGGTCGAAGATTGACGGTATTCCCGAGGGGGGGGGCGGGGACACACTCGAAAAGGCCAACGGCAACTTTAGCCTGTGTCTCTCGATACTGTATGACTTCACCCCTGGTGGTCAAAAGGAATATTACATGTAAGCTTCTTAAAGTGTATATATTGCCGTGTTGATGTGTCGGGGACTATTTTCTGCTGCGGACTGATACGCATGTGTTGCTCTGGGGAATGAGCCGTGTGAGGGAGTGCCTCAAAATAATATAATAAACATGCTTCGATACATTTTCCATGGTATCAAGGGTATATATATATATATATATACACTACCGTCCAAAAGTTTGGGGTCATCCAGACAATTTCGTGTCTTCCATGAAAACTCACTTTTATTTATCAAATGAATTGAAAATTTGATAGAAAATATAGTCAAGACATTGACAAGGTTAGAAATAATGATTAATATTTGAAATATTAATTTTGTTCTTCAAGCTCAAAGGAAGGCCAGTTGTATTGCTTATATCACCAGCATAACTGTTTTCAGCTGTGCTAACATAATTGCACGCGTTTTCGAATCAGACATTAGTCTTCTAAGGTGATTAGCAAACACAATGTACCATTAGAACACTGGAGTGATCGTTGATGGAAATGGGCCTCTATACACCTATGGAGATATTTCATTGGAAACCAGACGTTTCCACCTAGAATAGTCATTTACCACATTAACAATGTATAGAGTGTGTTTTTGATTAATGTTATCTTTATTGAAAAAACAGTGCTTTTCTTTGAAAAATAAAGACATTTCTAAGTGACCCCAAACTTTTGAACGGTAGTGTATATAAAGATCCTTAAAGAGAGGTCAGAAGCCCAAGTGAGGATAATGACTGCCATCAATAGAGGCATCTCTTTCCAAGTGATCAAGCGTTGCCATTCATTTCAGGTTAAACTCTTGCTGTCGGCGGCTGCAGCAGGCGCATTAGCTGGCTCTTTTATTTTTTTGCATAACTTCATCAAGTGATCTGGCTTTGTGCTTTTCGCTTGCAAACAAGCGAGCAGGCGCTTCCTTCAGGGCTCCGCGCTCAGACCCCGCATGGCCTCCAAACACAGGCGAAGGGAACGCTAATCTCCTTTCTTTTGTTTCCTGTGGAAAGCTACTTATCTCCCGCTAAGCACAGGTACCTCGGATGAATGGGCCGCTTGTCTGTGTGTGTGTGGAGTGGAGCGGCGGCCCGACGGAGTCATTCCAAGTATGCGTGAGGGGGGGGGGGGGGGGGGCGGATCCGGCACACTGACATCAGATCACCGTTTGAACCGGAGTATTTTTTTCCTTCTTTTTCCGCCCCGTCCGAAGGCCTTCCTTTCGTCGCGTGTTTGGAATGAACTTTTAGGGAAGAAGTCTCGGTTCTTTCGCTTTTTTTTGTTTGAGAATATCTGTCTGCAAAAAAACACACACACATAAAAACACTTCTGCTCAAGGTCTCTTTCTTTTATTCAATAAAAAAAGAACCAAAACACAACAAGAGAGATGTTGAGCACTACAATGGGCTCGAACGAAACAGAGTTAAAAAGTAGAAGTAAAAAAAAATCATATGACAAATAATAATCATCAATTTGATTCATAAAACATTTTTTACGGTACGCAAAGACACTTTACATGTTACATTCATCCACCGTAGACACAGCTACGAGGAGCAATTCAGGGATTAAGTGTCTTGCTCAAGGACACGTCGACTAGGGCGGGGATTGAACTCGCCAAATAAGAACAAAACTAAAAAAATGATTTATTCTTAAGCGTGCTCTTATAATACTCTGAACTACTTCAGACGGTGCAAATCTGCAAACAAAAATGTCAGCGGGCTCAATAAATAACGCACGTCTTCCTTCCAGGTGCACTTGATTTCTCCACAACCTTTGCAGCTCCAAACGTCCACTCGTCAGCCGCGGCAGCAGATGAATTGAGCCGACTTTTGGCTTTTCAAGTCGGAGAAATACGCTCGGCTAGGAGGCACTGGGCTTTTATTATTTCCCTTTTCTTTCATTTTTTTCTGTCTTTCTTTCTTTCTTTTCCCAGCTCCGCCCGCCTGTGTTTCCCTGACATTACTCACAAGATGTACGGCCTCTTGCGTTGTAGGGGTAAACAACCGCATGCTTCAGTCCATAAAAAGAGACGCGGCCGTAAGTTCAGCCTGCATAAAATGCTATTAAACAGATCCTGATGAATGTCTACACCCGGGCCCACCATTTATAGGAGGAAAACAACATAAGTCACACACACACACATACGCACACACGCACGGGCCCAGGGCTGCATTAATGCATCAGGAATGAGCTCGTTGTCGAGCCCTTGACATCCCTCTCACGACGCTAATTGAATGCCCTGGAAGTTCAAAAAAAATAAACAAGAAAAACATGAAGCTGGAGTAGGTTTTTTGTGTTAAACAGCATTTTTATGCTTGTCTGAACATTCAGCGGACACGGGGCATTTTTTGAAAATAACTGACAGAGAACGCTCATGACACCATTAACATGACGCCGTTTATTTTCCCACGTGTTGCGAAACCCCTCCAAAGCCCGCCGTCGACGTTCTGGTTTAGAACCACAGACTTGTCATGCAGGAAGTTGAATTAGTCCCCGTGACGCCCCCCCCCCCCCCCATCTTTTTTGTAACCAATGGATGGACGTGACCATATTAGGCGAGGGACACAGAGACGGTGGCGGGTAGAGAGCTGTCAATCACAGTAAAGCCCGCCCCCCAGCATACTATGCTTCACGGTCCATTTGACTCTAAATGGGAGCGCCGGAAAATAAATACACATCCGCATTGTCTTCACTCTCAAGGATCAAAAGCATGAGCTCCCCCATGAAGCCAGAGATGTGTCCCGATACCAGAACGCCCGGCCCGAAAAATGACGGAAAACCTTTTTTTTTGTCCGACGTGGAAACGTTTCAGATGATGCACAGACTCGTTCAGAGGTAGTCGGAAAAAAAGGCCGACTCGGCACGGGGCGTCTGAACCACACAGACGAAAGGGAGAAAGACACCGGGGGGGAAACGTGCTCCGACAAACCGCGGGCGCCGGCCTCCCCATCGGACCGGCCGCGTGTTGAGAGTCGATATTTATAAAAGACGTTCCCCTAAGCGAGCGCCTATGAGCGCTTGTTATTAATATATATATATATTTTAAATAAGAAAAATAAACTGTTTTCCTTTATCATGCTTGAACCCGCTCCACCTGGCATTCATCAGCCGTGTGTGTGTGTGTGTGTGTGTGGGGGGGGGGGGGGGGCCTGTCAGTCGCTCTCCTCCCTCTGCCTCTTTTATCACTCTAATGGGGTGCTATCTCCAGGCCGCTCTCCCTGGGTCTAAACCCCCCCCCCCTCACACACACCCTCCTTTAACACATCCATCCCGACACACGGGCGGATTTAACACATAATCAGGCCGGACGGGAGGGCAGCCGGAGAAGGTGTGTGTGGGGGGGGGGGGGGGGGGGGGCCTGACAGGACTCATCACTGCTCGCACTCCATATCCCAGCTGCCCTGCTCGGACCGGCTAGAATTCTGTAGGCTTTGGTCGTATCAAGGGTCGTGACCTTCACTGGATTTGTGTAAGTTGTAAGCAAGCGAAGAAAAAATTATCGCATACACAACCGATATGGATCACGTGCGCCCACGCAGGACACACGCGTCACGAGTCGAGGTCGCGCTCGAGGTTCCAGACTCTTGGATCGTAAGCGTTGTTTCTCAGCAATTTGACTTCACTGACACCGCCCACCCCCCGGGCGATGACACGGTTAAAGGAGAAAAGATACACGGGAAAACAAATCGTGGCACATTTGGGGATCCGGCCTGTCAGCCGAGGTCTAGATTAACTGGAAAAGGATCCAGCGCCTCCCAGACGAGGGGAATAATTATTTTCTATTTTGGCCAGGGAAGGGATATGTCAGGCTGTCGCAATAAGCAGTAAGTCACCCTCCTCCTCCTCCTCCTCCTCCTCCTCCTCCCTCTCTGTCCCTCACCCCGGAGTGTCATGACACTGCCAAAGCGCGTGAGAAACTGGATGCAATTCAAGAATGTTAAGAAGCTCAGCTCCGAGAGGGGGAGAGAAATAAACCCAGATCTTTAGAAAAATACAGATGTGTGTGTGTCTGCATAAGATAAGGAGACTTTGTTTTATTCCCTGGGTTAGTGTGTGTCTGTCTGTGTGTGTCTGTCTGTGTGTGTCTGTCTGAGTGTGTGTCTGTGTGTGCACGTCATGATTGAGATGCCAAAGTCACAGGAGCGTTTGATTATGTCTGTCCCGCTACTCCCTAGGACCTCTCCTCAACCCCGACTCCCCTTCCTCCCTCGGTATAAAATTGCTGACTGGAGCTTGTCCCCCCCCCCCACACACACACCCCTCCACCCCTCTGAATCAGAGTGTTTGACCACTGGAAGGTAAATTACAGATGCTGGGCTGTGCAGCCTCCTTTTCTTTCCTCTTCCCCTGCAAAAAACCACAAGCCGCTTCTCAGAGGACGGAATCCGTCTCTCGGCGTCGTAAATAAGCCGACTGTTGTGTCTGCCGCCGAGCTTCTTCTCTTTTTTTCTTCTCTTAAAGGGCCAGTGTCAACGAGGGCAAACCATTAGTCTGCCTTTATCTGTGCCAGAAGAGGACCAGGCGTAGGTAACTTAGGCCCCCTTCCTCTTCTCCTTCCAAGGAGTCACTCCTCATACACTTTCATCCCCGCCGATGTAATTACACGTCAGTAGTTCCAGCGCACGGTGTTTTAAAGCGCGTCGTGTTTTAGTCGCATAAGCCGACCTGACGCATGAGCCGACGACATATCCCCCCCCCCCCCGCCTCTCTCTCTCTCCCTCAGAGGGGAAGTGTCGCCAAGAGGGCGGTCGACAAAACAACCTCTCGCTCGCTAACATCCTCCCTTTCTCGGGCCGAGGGTGTTCTCCCTCGCCGTCTGGTGCCAGCAGCGGGGGAGTCGCCAGCACAGAGTCAGTGTTTAGCCGCTGGGACTGGCGAGCCGGGCCAAGCCGGGCCGAGCCGGCTGTGTTTGTACTGGTCCCTCAACGCTGTGCCAGCAGTGGGGAGATCTGCAGAAGCACTGAGTTGCCCTCTTGTCAGACAGGCGTTCGATTCTTTTTGTTGTTGTTGCCCTTATTTGACGCCGTGTTGCCTCTGTAAATATTTCATGGTGCCAAAAACCCAGTCTTGATAAAACACTGTGGATTTTTCTGTGCGCCGGGAACCATTAAGAGGGAAGCGTTGGATGACAAAAATAACTGTGTTTTATGGCTGTTTTTTTTGGTAGTGTGTGTGTGTGGGGGGGCGTCATTTCTATTTGTCAAATGACTGATCGGTGAGCATGGCGCCAGTTAAAAATGAGAAAAAAAGAAAGCCCGATGTGTGCCGATACCGGCCGTTCGAAGCGCGCCGGTTTCCTGTCGGTTCCCGTCCCCGTATGCCGCCGACAGCCACCGGCACGCCGCTTCCCACAAATGCATTTTTTATACGGAGGTGGTAATTGGCCTCCTGTGAGAAACTGTTGAAAATGGCATTCGTGTTCAGCATTCCACATTCGTGCCCGCCTGCCCCGCGAGTGCACATCCAGCTGCAGGGCGCGGAGCTCGATGCGGTTTAAAAAGCATCTCTCGGTGTGAGAGGAGTTTCTGTACGCGGTCGGTGAACCCGATTAAAATTTAACGAGGTCAATCTAAGTGTTTTGACAAGCTCGGATTTTGATTAGAAGCGCAGAGGAACTTGTTCCAGAGGTCTTTTTTGGGGCTCAATCACGTCCGATTGTCAGTGGTAAAGACCGAGCACTCTCATTGGACGGTGAGGAGTTGCCCCGAGCGATTACATCGCAGCACGCCTTTTGTCTGCAGTGTTCAGCCTCAAGACTGGACCCATTAGTCACTCATGTAGCGAATAGCAAAAGACATGGGAAAATACTTTGTTACCCTTTCAAAAAATAAATAATAAAATACCAGACTGACGCCGTGGAGTTTGTTTCCCGGGAACTGGATTGAGACGTTTCCCCGACACATTCTCTCGGGAGGTTTTGCTTTGGAAGTTGAATGTCAAAAACAGTTTTTTGTTGCATGTTCAACCACGTTTGATGGAAGGAGGGAGGCCTGGAAAAATAAGAGAAAGGAACAACATACTTCAACCAAAACCTTTAGCTTTTAAAAGATTTACATTTTTGATGTTTACATCTGGAGAACACATGCCGTTATTGATCAGTGCACGGCACCTTGAGTCTGAGTATTGGAATCGGTACGAATGGAGAGATAAAGCCACAAAGCTGCGTGGTAACCCAGAATGATCCAGTGAAGTTATACTTGAAACGCCCCCCCCCTCCCCTCCCCCTCCTCTCCTCCGCTTGTCTTAATCCCGGTTTTGGAACGCCGAAGTGGCCGGCGGTCACATCAGGAGGTAACCCGTCGGCCACGAGCTCTCAAGAAGAAAAACAAACAAACACGGCAAACAGACGAGCGGGCTTATCATGTGTTTAAACAGCCCCCGGCGTGTCCTTCTCCAAGCTGCGGGGAGAAAGCCCTCCGGTGTCTTTGCCACCATCAGGCGTGAGGGTGGGAGGGGTGTTTACATCGGGCGTCAGCTACGACGCGGCGGCGCCTTCCCTCGGCCCGTCTCGTCAGACGTGAAACAGGCTGCGAATAAAGCAGCCCGATGTGACGAGTAAGCGCCCTGGCGTGCACGTTTTGCCCGGTCAGCATTCGCCCGCCTGCTCGCTCGCAGGCTCTGTTTTCAATTACCGGCTTCGGAAAAAGGTAAAGAAAGAACGGAACACCTTTTTTTATTAAAGGGGAAAAGAAGAGGCGACAAAAAAAAAGAAGGTGTTGTTCCACCAGGCTAAATGGAGAATAACGGGGGGGGGGGGGGGGCGTTCTGGAAGTGGCACGACAGGTATAATTCAAATCCCTTTTAGCCCTCTTATTCCGGAACCTGTCACAGGCCAATATATTCCCCTCGGGGGGGAAAAAGAAAGGAAAAGAGACGGAAATAAAGAAATAGCAGAACATAGATCTGTAATGGGGGGAGGAGGGAACCTGGGTCACGACAACCTTTACTCATTTCCCCCTGTGGCTCATGAAAAATGCATTTTGGGTATAATTTGATAGTTTGTATGCAGAGCTGTTCACATAAGTATAGATTTCTTGCAGATTGTGGAAGGAATCATGCGGCCTGGATTGCATGTTTTCTTCTTTTTTTTCGGGGCAGGCCGAGCAGGATTAGTTCGACTCCGAGGCTGAAATAGCCCGACCCGGAATAGACATTTTACTCCTCACAAATGCGTGCGAGTTGCATTTGTGAGAAGTAAAATGGTGGGCGGGTGAACCATTTTGGGTGCCAGTGTGTAATTGGGACCAGCCCGAATGTTACGTTCCCTGCATCGCCAGTTAAGATTAAGTTAAGGCTGACGCATTTTCATCCCAGATTACGTTTTTTTTCACAAGCCTGGATGTTATACAAACACACGACTTTCACCCAGGAGGCCGAGATCAACGTTCACTCCTTTTAGTTTACGTCCGCGACTTAAAACGACGTAACCAAAGAAACGTATTTGAAGCAGATCCCGTGATGCTCTACGAAACATAGTTTTATATTTTAAAAAGTATATATATTTGTTATATTTTTTTGGTTTTGTGTCAATTTCCAACACGTGTTTAAAAACTGCAACCGTAATCCAGAAGATGAGCGTAATTGCAGTATGGCTGCACCGGGAGTGTAATTTTGTCGGAGACGGGGTTAGCCGTGAAGACGAGTCCTCCCTGATTGGCTACGTCTGTCGGTCGGCTGTGTTTACCGTCTCGGGCCAAAAAAAAGGATAAAAAACGATCCGCGAGCTGGACGTGTAAAAAGCTCATCTCCTCCGAATGTTTCCTCTCAGAAACGGGGACTTGTCATAAACATGTCGGACCCCTCCGCCGACCCCGGGATTCACCCGCCTCGTAATTCACCTCCCAGGAATGCTTCAGCGGGAGATTTGCGATGGTTCCTCTTCTTCTTCTTCTTCCACTTCTTCTACTTCTTCTTCCACTTCTTCTTCTTCTTCCTCCTTCTTCTTCTACTTCTTATTCCACGTATTCGTCTTCTTCCACTTCTTCTTCTTCCTCTTCTTTTTCTTCTTCTTTCACTTCTTCTTCTTTTTCTTCTTCGTCTTCCACTTCTTCTTCTTTTTCTTCTTCGTCTTCCACTTCTTCTTCTTCCTCTTCTTCCACTTCTTCTTCTTCTTCCTCTTCTTCCTATTCCTCTTCTTCTTATTCTTCTTCCACTTATTCTTTTTCTTCTTCTTCCACTTCTTCTTCGTCCTCCACTTCTTCCTCTTCTTCTTCGTCTTCTTTTTCTTCTTCCTCTTCTTCCACTTCTTCCTCTTCTTCTTCCACTTCTTCTTCTTCCTCGTCTTCCACTTCTTCTTCCTCTTCTTCTTCCACTTCTTCTTCTTCTACTTCTTCCTCTTCTTCCTATTCCTCTTCTTCTTTTTCTTCTTCCACTTCTTCTTCTTTTTCTTCTTCGTCTTCCACTTCTTCTTCTTCTACTTCTTCCTCTTCTTCCTATTCCTCTTCTTGTTCTTTTTCTTCCTCCACTTCTTCCTCTTCTTCCACTTCTTCTTCCACTTCTTCTTCTTCCACTTCTTCTTCTTCTACTTTTTCCTCTTCTTCCTATTCCTCTTCTTCTTTTTCTTCCTCCACTTCTTCTTCTTTTTCTTTTTCTTCCACTTCTTCTTGTTTTTCTTCTTCTTCTTCTTCCACTTCTTCTTCTTTTTCTTCTTCCTCTTCTTCCTATTCCTCTTCTTCTTCTTTTTCTTCCTCCACTTCTTCCTCTTCTTCTTCTTCTTCTTCTTCTTCTTCTCCTCTCACTCTGCTCGATGAAGGCCCTGGGGGGAAGGGGCGGGTCGAGATGTGAACATGCCGGTTTGTTCCGTCATGCCCCGTTCTCCTCGTGATGGGTGTTCAGGTGTGACGCGACGCCTCTTCCAGGCCATGTTTGCACAAGACTGAATTAAATATCACCCGGAGACGTTGTGAACGCGGCTTAGCCCGGTTCATCAAACATAAACTGACAGTTCCAGGTATCTATTGAGTTTCTGGTGAAGGGTGTGAGTAATTATTTTTTGTTTTATTTTTGACCATGCCTGCTCGGCTGTATTTAACCATTACCGACTGCGCATATCTTGGTCATAATCCTTTGAACCAAAATGTAAGGGCTCAGATTCTTTTTTTAAACTTAATTATAGGGAATTCAAATCAATTTATTTTGCACAGCCCTGAATCGTGAAGTCGCCTCGCAGGGCTTCTCGGCTCGGTCGTCCTTGTAAATTAGAATTTGAGTCATCAGTTGAAATAAGAAGGTAAAACAAAATACAAAAAATGAATACATTAACAATCTGTACAATGACGTGCAAGATGATGAATGCAAAGAAAGAAAAAAATGTCTCTGGCACAAATGAGTTTTGACATTTAAAAAAAAATTATTACCTTTTATTTAAAAGGGACCATGTACAGTTAAAACATAAATGTCACCATATGATGCACTGTACCAGATTGTAGCTACAGCTCATTTGCATATATATTCCCTTGACAGACCATAACAAACATAAAACAATAACCAATTGTCTCTCTCAACATTTGCTTCTTTTGCGATCACGAATTATTTGAAAGGGACTCAAAACAACAACATAATATTATTCTAACACTGCCCTATCCCTATTTGGTTTTCTTCTTCTTCCTTTGAAGATTGAATAGGACAAATTGAGACATTGAGCACCTGTTTTTAATTTTTGCAAATTACATGATGCTGGGATTTTTTTGTAGGAACTGATTGATCACCCGACACATAAAACTGTTTTCTCTCCTTGCATTGACCCTCATCCTTTTTGTCCCCCCCCCCCTCTCTCTCTCTCTCCAGCGTGCGGCCGTGGCTTCTACAAGTCTTCCTCCCAGGACCTTCAGTGCTCTCGCTGTCCGGCTCACAGCTTCAACGACCGCGAGGGCTCCTGGCGCTGCGACTGCGACGACGGCTACTACCGGGCGCTGTCCGACCCGCCGTCCGTGGCCTGCACCAGTGAGTCCCGCCTCCGTTCCCTCGGCCAGGCAACCGCGGCGCTCGTTGGGATGTGAATTTAAAACGGACGCACATGCGAAAGGAGCGGAGAAAAAGAGAAGAAAAAAAACGCACTCACACACTCACACTTCCCAGAGCAGACCGGTTCCGTCAGTCCGCATTGGCCCTGTGAAAAGCCCCAGATGTGCTCCGTGGCAGTTCTTCTGCCTCCCAGTGTGTCGTTATAATTATGTTTGCAGGCTTTGCGTGTCTGTTTTCTGTCTTCGCCGGTTGCTAATGATGAGAGGAGCAATTTGCCATTTCCCGTCTGAAAGATTGCAATTACAGTCGGCAGCCGCCCCGACGTCCTCGCTTGGTCCCGGGCCAGTGTGACAGCCATTGATGGCTTATTTACACAGGCCTGGTGGCTGGGTGGGTGGTTGGGGGGGGGGGGGGGAGGGGGTCTGATTTGCTCCAAATCCATTCTCAAGTGAGTTTATTTCAAGGTGCTCCTGGATGGGTCACCCCCCTCCACTCCCTCCCCCCAACAGGGAGTGTCACACTCCAGCAGGCGATGTTAGCACTCTGCTTTATCTCTGGAGGTAAACAGCACCCCCCCCCCCCCCCACACACACACAAAAAAAAACCACCATAATCTCTGTCCCTTATCGGAGCGCCGGCCTCATTCTACTGAAATCGCAAGACTCACCGGATGGGACCACACGCTTCTTTCTGGCTGCTACATACTTCTTCTCCTTGCTTTAGTTAAAAAAACATGATGTCATTTTTTTATTGACACATCTACAATTGTGGGACGAGAAACAACAAGACACAGATATGCGAATGCCGGTAAAACGGCACACCTTGTTCTCATCCCAGAACACCCAATGTAGGCCAAGTCAGAATCTCCAGTGTGTGTGTGTGTGTGTGACAAAGAGAGAGACTGCTGGTGAGATCTTCTGCAAACTGTGGAACGAGCAACACGTTGACTTGTCTGTGCATTCAAATCGGAGAATTAAAAGACAGGATTACACAGATTGGAGTTTGGATTTGATAACGTGAATATCCCATATCAATGGATTACTGCGTATTATCGCCGTCTGGTGAAGCGGCTCGTTCCTGCCGTACACTCGGGTGTGTTTCGTAGTTTTTTTTTAAAACGGGCCTCGGTAGAGCTTGCGCCTTCTTTTTTCTCCGATTTTTTTAAAATTCAGTTATCAGTCGGAAAGAAAGTAATGTCTTTGCTGGGTGGAGGTTCATTAAAGTGAGAAAAAAACAAACATTAAAACTGCGGGCAGGAGAGGGGGGTGGGGTTGAGGAAAAAGTAGATCATTACTTGGACACGAAAGTTTTCTCTCTGGTTGTTAATGAGCTGTGGTTTCCCAGAAGCATTATCTGTCGTCCAAATACCAAGCTTCTATTTGGCATTTTTAGCTGTTTCTCTCAGTTTTTGGACAATTGGGAAGAAATGTGCTCAGCATTCGGGTCCGACTCAAACCGCTGCCTCAGCACATGAGCAAATGGACTGTCCGGAGAGAGTCCGCCGCGGGCTGGAGTCACCACAAAAAGGAGCCGAAATAGTGTTCCTCTGGAGAACAGACATTGTTTAAATGCTGCTATTAAGTCTGTAAATCACGTTTTGATACATCAATGCCGAAGGTGGTGGAGAAGGAGTGGACGTAGTCAGCGTTTTGGTTCGTGGACGACAGCGTTGGTGGACAAATAGTAGGTTACTGACAAAGTGTGCCACAAATCCATTTCAATCAGGAGAGACTGGTATTGAGAGTTTAACGATAATTTATTACAATTGCATATTGAAATAGTGTAAAGTCTTTGGCTATGGTCAGAATCCCCCCATGGAGTCCAGACACTGGCGGTGGTGTAGAACAAGAGTTGCTGTAATGCTGATTGGTGGAGCCTGGGTGGAGGAGGGTCGCATCGGTTTGAGCTGAAACGACAACTGACAGCAGCAGAGAGGAGAACATATTTAAAAAGATTGCCAAGGACGCTGTGATTGGTTTACAGAACTGCACTGCCTCCTATTGGTTCATTCATCGTGCACGGCACCCCCCCACCCCCGCACAATCAACTGATGGTGTAATCCCTGCCAGATTAAGAGACTGTTTATGAATAAACCAGAGTGTAAAGAGTCTCTTTCTGACTGAACTTTTGCTTTAACTACATTCAGTTCTCTCTATTTTTTATTTTCTAATGTTCACATATAGAAATAAATACTAATATCAAAAAGCGTTCACGATATTAATACGTTTGTATTTATTATTACTATGAGTTCTATACCCAAACAAGTTTAAAGCCATTTTAACAACAATGACTACTAACAGAGTTGAGAGTTGACGATGGTCTTGGGACTTGCCTGTCTTGACTTGGGACTTGCCTGTCTTTCCTTAAGACTTGGGACTTGCCTGTCTTTCCTTAAGACTTGGGACTTGTCTGTCTTTCCTTAAGACTTGGGACTTGTCTGTCTTGACTTGGGACTTGCCTGTCTATCTTTAAAACTTGGGACTTGCCTGTCTCTCCTTAAAACTTGGGACTTGCCTGTCTCTCCTTAAAACTTTGGACTTGCCTGTCTCTCCTTAAGACTTGGTACTTGTTTGCCTTTCCTTAAGACTTGGGACTTGCCTGTCTTGACTTCGGACTTGCCTGTCTTTCCTTAAGACTTTGGACTTATCTGTCTTTCCTTAAGACTTGGGACTTGCCTGTCTCTCCTTAAGACTTGGGACTTGCCTGTCTTTCCTTAAGACTTGGGACTTGTTTGTCTTTCCTTAAGACTTGGGATTTGCCTGTCTCTCCTTAAGACTTGGGACTTGTCTGTCTTTCCTTAAGACTTGGGACTTGTCTGTCTTGACTTGGGACTTGCCTGTCTTTCCTTAAGACTTGGGACTTGTCTGTCTTGACTTGGGATTTGCCTGTCTCTCCTTAAGACTTGGGACTTGTCTGTCTTTCCTTAAGACTTGGGACTTGTCTGTCTTGACTTGGGACTTGCCTGTCTCTCCTTAAAACTTGGGACTTGCCTGTCTTTCCTTAAGACTTGGGACTTGCCTGTCTCTCCTTAAGACTTGGGACTTGCCTGTCTTTCCTTAAGACTTTGGATTTATCTGTCTTTCCTTAAGACTTGGGACTTGCCTGTCTTGACTTGGGATTTGCCTGTCTCTCCTTAAGACTTGGGACTTGCCTGACTCTCCTTAAAACTTGGGACTTGCCTGTCTTTCCTTAAGACTTGGGACTTGCCTGTCTCTCCTTAAGACTTGGGACTTGCCTGTCTTTCCTTAAGACTTTGGACTTATCTGTCTTTCCTTAAGACTTGGGACTTGTGTGTCTTGACTTGGGATTTGCCTGTCTCTCCTTAAGACTTGGGACTTGTCTGTCTTTCCTTAAGACTTGGGACTTGTCTGTCTTGACTTGGGACTTGCCTGTCTTTCCTTAAGACTTGGGACTTGTCTGTCTTGACTTGGGATTTGCCTGTCTCTCCTTAAGACTTGGGACTTGTCTGTCTTTCCTTAAGACTTGGGACTTGTCTGTCTTGACTTGGGACTTGCCTGTCTCTCCTTAAAACTTGGGACTTGCCTGTCTTTCCTTAAGACTTGGGACTTGCCTGTCTCTCCTTAAGACTTGGGACTTGCCTGTCTCTCCTTAAGACTTGGGACTTGCCTGTCTTTCCTTAAGACTTTGGACTTGTCTGTCTTTCCTTCAGACTTTGGACTTGTCTGTCTTTCCTTAAGACTTGGGACTTGCCTGTCTCTCCTTAAGACTTGGGACCTGCCTGTCTTTCCTTAAGACTTGGGACTTGCCTGTCTTTCCTTAAGACTTGGGACTTGTCTGTCTTTTCTTAAGACTTGGGACTTGCCTGTCTCTCCTTAAGATTTGGTACTGGCCTGTCTTGACTTTGGACTTGCCTGTCTTTCCTTAAGACTTGTCTGTCTTTCCTTAAGACTTGCCTGTCTTTCCTTAAGACTTGTCTGTCTTTCCTTAAGACTTGGGACTTGCCTGTCTTTCCTTAAGACTTTGGACTTGTCTGTCTTTCCTTAAGACTTGGGACTTGCCTGTCTTTCCTTAAGACTTGCCTGTCTTTCCTTAAGACTTGGGACTTGCCTGTCTCTCCTTAAGACTTGGGACCTGCCTGTCTTTCCCTAAGACTTTGGACTTGCCTGTCTTTCTTAGAGACTTTAGACTTGCCTGTCTTTATTGGGGACTTGGGAGTTTTTGTCTTGATTCTGGACTTGTCAGTCTTAAACTGGAATTTACCTGTGTTGACTCGAGACTCAGCCGTCTTGATTTGTGACTTGCTTGAGGAGTTTTCATTCTTGACTTTGGACTTGTCAGTCTTGACTTTTGACGTGGGACTTGTTTGTCTTGACTTGGGACTTGGAAGTTGCCTGTCTTGGGACTTGTTAGGACTCAACTAGGGGACTTGAGTGCAAGATTTGAGACTTACTTGTGATTTGCCAAAACAATGGCTCGGGCCCACCCGTCCTTTTCTTTGTCTGTCACAGATGAACATTCCAATGGTTTAGTCTTTTTTTCTGATTATCTTCGACAGAAACAGAGTGCAACTCAGCAGGAGAGATGTTTGCTGTCTGCTTGTGGCGAGATTCCCTGAGTCAGCCCTCCTAATGATGGTGTCTCTAAAGCGGCTGAAGTGGTATTATCCCCTAACCGTCACTTGTGGCTGCGGCATCTGCTGACAAGAAGAAGTTACTGAAGAGGCCAACAACCTTTGTTTTGTCTCACGGCCCCCAGACAAGTAACAAATAAATATAATAAAATCTGACGGGATTATTTGTATGAATTGAAAATGAGTACCGTCTGGTGGAGGAAATCCAGGACCACAATTTGAATGCACGAAGTACCGACTAAAGGGCTCAGATTGGTCCGTCGAACTCCGTGGCCGCCAGGCACAAACAAGGCCATAACTCAAGCTGAGCTAATTTGAGGGGCGGCCCGATTACCACAAACCACCGGTCTCTGTGTGTAGCGGGGAGGCGACCGAACGGAACCCTTGTTCTCAAAGACGGGGTCCATTACTCACTTCTCCAACTACCCGATCAGACGGTAAAGCTTCAACGTCTCCCGCCGATGGAGGACAAGGACTCGCGTGCGGTAGAAAAGTTCCCGCTTCATTTTGCCGTGTCCTCTGGCTGTTCCCCCCTCTGGGTAATCACCTTGGCCCAGTGGCGTAGTAATTACTGAAGTTGCCTAATGCACACTTTCCATTATTCATTTTCATTAACGCCAGGGTCTACACTTAATGACCCCATATGTAAATATGTATTTTCAACATTTCCTTTTTCTTCACGCCGCTCTCCGTACGTTCATCGTCGGATTAAGTCACCGTGACCAATCGTCACTGTGATTTCTCAAGACTTATCCAGAACAGGAGTGAATTTGTAATTAACATGAATTTGCACTGCCTGAACAAATAAGTGTGATTGACAGATTTGTATTTTTTTTTATTTTATATATACAAAATTTGCAAAGCCCCCGTACTGCAGGCCTTAGCAGAACAGTGAGGTGGAGCTCTGGCACACAGAGATTAAGGAAGTGTCGATGCGGATTTGAGAGGAAATGAGACGGAGATATAATGTGGGGTATGTGGAAAAGACGAAATCGGCGCTAAATAAAGATGATGGGAGAAGTTTCAAAAACATATAGCTCCGGACACACTGTTTCCCATGTGGTGTGTGTGTGTATGTGTGTTCAGAGAAGGGGCAGACGGATGAAGATCTGTTGTTTTTTTTGGTCCACGCCATTCATATGCAAAGTTGGGAGAAAATGAGAGCCAGCCATGAGGGGGGGGGGCATTTTCTCCCCCGGGGACTACACACAGGCCCGGGGTCGTTTACAGGTTGGCGGAGTGGGGCATCGATCACGCTGCAGCTCCGAGCGGCGCAGGTGCAGGCTTTCAGGGCCGGGAATGGCGGTTTGTGAGAAGTCCTCTTAAAAAATGTGCCACCTCGACAAGTTGACGTCTGTTAGAGAGGGTCCGTCCCGCCTGAAGTTGCTAGGGGGTCTGATGGAAGGGTGGTGTGTCAAAGCCTTGTTGTTGTTATGCTTCCATGGCTGCACCTGTCTGATAGTGGGACTGCCCCGTACATATCCTGTGGTCAGGGCTGGATGAACCAACAGCGAGGCCCAGGAGTAATTAACGATTCTAACGGTTGACACAAGACCCTTTAAACAAGACAGGACCTCCTGGGGTCCAGGGCCTCGGGGCAGTTAGTCACGGGGGCCGGTAGGAGATTAATCCTGCCTACGTATCCGCACTTCATCGTTTTCTTAGCATGAATAAAAGCTAAAACTACAAAACAACTGAACCAAAGTGATCCTTTTGAGTGCTGGGGAAAGTGTCACCAAAAAATTAACAAATCGTCTTTAAACTGGGGCATAATGATCATAAATTATGCTGATGGAAAAACATAATGCCTCCCCGTCCGTGTCCTGATCACGCACATGTAAATTCTATGTAAATTGCCTTATGATTTTATTCCTCATCATGATTATGAGGGAGGGGACAGGGACAGGGACATGCAAATATGGTTTATGAGCCACTTCACTCACAATCAGATGACCTTATATGGGGTGGCATTTAAGAGTTTATGTAAACCACGTGCATTGTTTAAACACCGTCTTTGTGATGATTTTTTTCCTTTTTCAATAGAAAAAAAATAATGACTGCCCATGTGCCATCATGGGAGGAGGAGGGGGCAACACACATTTGTAGAGCCAGGATTAGCTCATGGGAGATTTGAATGCCACTCCCCCCCTCCCCATCCATCCCTCCACCGCTCCCCAATTAGAGCAGAGCTGGCTATTAGGTTGTGGAGGGTTAAGGCCCCCCCCGAGCACCTCTCAAGGCAGATAAGCACCGGATTCTTCTCTCCTAAACTCGGATTTACTCAGGTCTCACAACTCTGCAACGCAGAGTAGAGACGGGGCTTTGAAACGTGACCTAAAAAACTATCTTGATGCCGCACTATATTTTTCTTTATGGTAGATTATTAGATGTAGTGGTAGATTATTAGATTTAGTGGATGCTTCTACGCCTTTACGCACTTTATTTACTCTGCTAAACCACAGGTTTGGCTTTGAACATCGTCGCCACGTCATCATGCAGCATGCGGTGGCAGCAGGCATGGACTTTTTTATCTGTCGTCACAAATGCGTGATACGCGCATTGGGAAGGGGGGAAGCCAGCTAGTGATTGAGATGTTCCCAGGCTGCGGGGCTCCGGCAGGCTAATCCGTGGATAGAAACTTAACTCAGAGGAGAGGGGTGAGAGAGGAGAGAACATGAAAAGATAAGAGAGAGAGAGAGGGGGTCGGGGGAGGCAGTGAGAGTCGGAGAGGAGTAAAAAGAAATGGGAAGAGCGACAAGCCCTTGAGCTGTAAGGATGAGCAGGCAGACATACAGGCTGCGGGTGAAGTGGGGGCAGAGTTTCATCCGGAGGAGAAGTACCGAAAGAGAAGATAGAGGTTCAGCATGCTTCTGAAAAGTGGGCAGTACGATTGTGTCATCTCACCACGTCACCGTTTTCCCCCCCTCCTTCTTTATTTTTATTTGTTTGTCATTTCCAGACGTGACATTGTACACAAATGTTAAATGACAAAGAGAGACACCTCGTCCTTCCTCTACTCTGCAATTATTGAGATTGTCTTTTTTTTAACGGAAACTGAGACCTCCTTTACAGCTTGTGTTGACATGCGTCCAGATTTGATAGACACCTGGTAGGTTATTAATATGCCCTCCAGTGTTCCACATTGAGCTCTAATTGAGATCTGACCGCCAACCAACCGAATGGTTCGAGTGTGTGAACCCGGCAGACCAGGAGTGAGGAGAAAACTATACATACAAAAACGCCCACCAAATATGGCAGCACACAATGTCGTTGCTGGTTTGTAAATTTTTGACCCACATCTGCCCGCCGGAACCCCTCTAGTCGGCCCGACCCCGGCACATCACATCCGCTAAATGTGGATTGATTGGATCACAACCCAAAAAACCCGATGACCCGAAACACATTTGAATGCAACGTGTCATTTGGGAAAAAGGATATTGGACAGAAGGTGATCTGACAAGCAAAAAAAGATAAAGAGATTTTCATAAATCCAGATCCAGGGTCAGTCCAATCTCGTGTCCTTTCGCCTCTCGGCGCCCGAGATCTCGTTGCTGGAAAGATTCAGACTGGGAAAGTACTTGTGCGAGTGGATGTGCTCGAGGCGCCGCCATTCTCTTTTTTTCTGCGAGGTAGATTGTGGTCGATTGCCGGCGCCTATCGGCAGTCGCTCCACCTGCCACAGGTGTCTCTTTCATATCTCTGCCGGATAATTATGAATATGGATGTCTCTTCGTTGAGCCCCTCGGTTCTAAAGGCCGGAACAGGGGAAAAACAACCTAAGTGCCGTATTAATGAGCCTGGATATTGTGGTAGCAGTTTTGGGCTCTGTGCATATGCATGACCCATTTTCTTAAGTTAATGTGACAAATTGAGCGAGTGGAGAGGTCCCTCCCCGAGATTCCGCTTAAAGAGTATTTTCCTGAGAAAATGCAGAGCATTTAAAAAAAGAAAAAAACCCTCCCAGGAAACTGACTGAAGATGTTCTTCGCGCATTCATAAACAAAGTATACAAGTCATATAATCTTTACTGCGTTAGGGTGGGGTAGGGGGGGAGTTAATTCATATCAACATCTGGGACCATAAAAGCCAACAGCCTGGAATTTGAGAGATGAAAGCAACAATTTGTTATTCAGTGTTTTACGAGATGAGCTAATCTCACCGCCCGTTACGTGGACGTTTACAGGCGAGCGCTTTGTGGTCTTGACGGCGAGGAGCTATTCGTTATTGGGTTCCAAGGGAAACTCTAGACGGCAGTTACAGGGCGGTGATAATCCAGGTCTAAATCTCGTCCATAAATCCTGTGGGCGAGTCCCATCTTTAAGTCTCTTTTTTTTTCCGGGGGACGTTAACTTTAAGTGTCCCGCTGCCTTTATGATATAGCTCTCCGAGGCAACCCTGTAAAGCCGTCATCTCGTGCTGGGGTTCGCCGTGTATTTGTGGAGAACTGGAAGACCGTGTAACCTCCATTTCAACCGCTTTCATTTGACGCCCGTTAAAGAATCGGTATGTAAACAAAGCCCTTAGTCCGCCTGGATGAATCAGCGGCTATGTTTGAGTGCACGAGTACACTGTGAAAAAGAAGAAAAGAAAGTGAAAAAGGTCAGGCAGTTTCAGCTTGATGGAGTTTTGGATTTTTTCAGGATTGAACATATATATATTTTAAACCCATTGGCTATCCGCTTGTTGCGAAACAGCAGACGCACTGGCTTTGATCGAGTGCCAGGTTTGCCCCCCCCCCACCACCCCTCCAAGTGGCCCAAAGAACAGATTGCAAGTAGCTTTGAAGCTCGACGGCAACTGAAACAGTACTTACCGATTTGCCCGATTCGATTTCATCGACATAACGAGTGGCTGTAACTGGATTTGAGAACGCCAGTGAGAAACTCGTGGAGTCGAGGTTAGCTAATAAATGTCGAGTCACATTCACATGAGTCGCTAGAAAGGCATCGTCTCCCGAATAAAGCAGCTTCAAAGTAAGATCACTTCTGTGTCACGCCGCCTCATTATCTGGCAGCATGATCACGGCCGCATGTGGCCGGCGCCGCGTGTGAGTCATCGCGGGCAGAATGCGGTCGCGGAGACGCCGCGTTGTTGCAGGAATGACCGCAGAAAGAGGTGCCGAGTACTTTGCCAGGTGTCTCATGCGTGTCTGTGGACAGATGTCCCGGTGCCCCAAAAAACCCATTTATAGTCGACGAAACGCACACACTTTTTTTGTCAAGCGATGGATGTTACCGTTGCTCCCCACCGCCCCCACACACACAGACGTTACGCCAGCTGGCACAAGGCTGGTGTTATGGCGGGTGTGATTCCCATAGCTAGATGGTCTCCAGTTATGTCATTGAAGTGCTCTGGCACATGAAATAAAAATGACAAAAAAACACCCTTAAACTAAGAAAGAAAAAAAAGACTGTCTGGAGAGTTTCAAGCCAAATACAAAGACGCGCCGGGATGCAAATAAGCTAACGGTTGTTTTCAACACGTTAGCAACATTTTATGAGTTCAGCAAGCGCTCAGTCAACTCATTAAAAAAATGTATATCCATCATTTCTACTTACAAGACAAGAAACTCTGACCATGAATACAGAGACTATAGAGTGATAAGGAAAGACAGACGTGTGGCTGCTATGGAGCGATTTCCCCTTTGAAACTCTGGGCTCCGTTTCACAGCCCTCCAACACTGACCTTGTGGCTGCCAGAGCTGACTTCTTTTCAGTGTCGGCTACCTGTACTGGTCTTATTATAATTGAGTGTCAGTGTTTGGCTCGAGGGCTGGATCTGGCATGTCCTGTAGTGTGTGTGTGTGTGTGTGTGTATATGTGTGTGTGTGTGTGTGTTCTTCTTTTCCTGCTCAGAGTACAGTAAAGCACAGATTCAGTCACTTCACACTCTTGGCTGTCACTTTCCTTCGGCACTCAGTTGTTTCATTCTGGCTTTCTTTCGTGTCCACCTCTGACAGGACCTCCCTCCGCGCCACAGAACCTGGTCTACAACATCAACCAGACCACCGTCGGCCTGGAGTGGAGCCCGCCGGCCGACACGGGCGGCCGCAACGACGTCACCTACAGGGTCATATGCCAGCGTTGCAGCTGGGAACCCGAGGAGTGCGTGCCGTGCGGGCCCAATGTGGGATACTCTCCGGCGCAGTCGGGATTAGCGGACACTTACCTGAGCATCGTGGATCTGCTCGCCCACGCCAACTACACGTTCGAGGTGGAGGCCGTCAACGGTGTGTCGGACATGAGCCGCACGCAGCGGCTGTTTGCGGCAGTCAGCATCGCTACCGGTCAAGCAGGTAAGAGCTTTTTACACCACACTAAACGACACGTTGTAACTGGATGGTGTCATCTGTTGTTACGACACTTATCCCGCCTTAAAAGGGCATATTTGTGTTTTCACATCTCTTTTTGCTGGTGGATCAAACATACAAGGTACAAGGTGTTCATCTAGGATTCTTTAAAAGCAGAGCTGCCAACTTTTCAAAAAACCTTGGAGTGAGATTTTGTCGGGGGTGACCAAAATGTTGCCGCGCACGCAGCCACACACGTTGGTGGCTCAAATATCAGGAAATTTGAATTAATGTGGCGTTGTACCCATGTTGTACCCATGTTGTACCCATGTTGTACCCATGTTGTACCCATGTTGTACCCTGCATTCTGGCCTGGCAAAGGTCTTTTACGAGGCATCTTTGCTCCCTTAACCCTTGTGTTGCCTTCGGGTCAATTTGACCCGATTCAATGTTTAATGTCGGTGTTCTTTCGGGAGTCAACAAACAAACATAAAGTACCTCACACTTAAACTTGGAAAACAATATTAATTCTAATAATTTTCTGGAGATTTTAATAGCTGGGGTCATATTGACCTCAAGGGTAAAATATGTTAGTAAATATAAAGGTAACAGGAGCGTTAAACATTGAATCGGGTCAAATTGACCCGAAGGCAACACAAGGGTTAAATAATTAAAATGTTTTTTAATAACTATACTCTCATTTACAAAAACATGCCTAATTCTATTGCACAAATGTCCTGTCTTTATGTTAAATTCTTTATAATACATCTTACTTGTTCAAAGAGCTGTTAGGACATTTTTTGAGAGGGTCCTTTTCCTAGGCCTGCAAATAAAGTGATAAATGCTATGTGGGCAGCCTTAACAAACAATGCTATGATGTTTTGAGCATGCACTATACCAAGAGGTGCTCTCCTGCTGCTTGTTATGACAGCTGAGTTTACATCACCACACAAAATCACACGCACAAACACAACACATTATTTCAAGATTTAAAGTTTAAGAGAGTGAGAACATTAACAGGGCTCTTAAGTTTTGAAGACAGGCAAGAGTGACATATCTATCCAGGATGCTTTATTTTCATTAGTTGCTGGATTAAATTTTACCCAGATACAACAGATACGTTTTTTTTCTGATTGGCTATTGTGTAGCCCATTTCTTTTTTTTTATTGGCTGTTAAGTGGCACCTCACAGAAGAACTCCAGGGGAGCGCTTGATTCCTCCACGGCGAGGGTAGTGCGGCCAGCTCATGTTTGCGCGCTGCGGCACATTAAAACATTAGATAGCCGAGAGTTTTTTCAGCGTGAGAAATACGATGTGTGGCGGGAGTGCGTGACTTAAGACCGAAATGCGTGACTGTCACGCTCAATGCGTGACACTTGAGAGCCCTGCATTCACACACTGTAGTCTCTGCTCGTTGTGTCTGTTTGAAAATCTTCTTCTGTTGCTAACTTCGGGACTCTTTGGGGTAAATAGGATGTCTACGCAGCGAATAGGTTTATAGATGCGCTCCTTAGAGCCATCTATCGTCGCAGAGTTTGAAAAGAAACCAACGCGCCTCGGCCCAAAATCAGAATTTCTTTTGCCGTGAGATATTGGTTGTGTGGCGTGAGAGCGTGTGAAAACATGCAAAAGCGTGTGTCACACGGCGAAACCGTGAGAGTTGGTAGCTCTGTTAAAAGTGCGAGCTGCTAAGCTAGGCTAACCATGTCCTATTCTTTTACCCAGCAAAAATGACGTTCCCATACAACTAAACTGCATTCTTAATTACGTTTAGAGGGAAATGTACTTTCTCCCGGATTTGAGTCACAGTTGTTAACGCTGTAAATTGAAAAATTAAGAAAATGACAGTTTGGCTGTAGAAGTATGTATGTTGGATTATTTAAGTTACCGACTTGAGAGGGGTAAAAAAAAAAGAAAAAAAGTCAACGTTGACTTTTGGTTTCACACAGGACATGAACGGCAGTCTCCTGGGTTCAAGTCCTGTGTTTGTTTGACCTGTCCAACCTAGTTTCATCCGAGTTTCATTGATGCTTTTGTCCGACCCACATAAAAAAAGTGAATAACCGCACACCACAAAATGTTCCCCTAAAATGGAGTACATATTCGGCTTGCACCAGTCTGTGCACAGTTCACTCGCCGCTTCAGCTGAGCGAGCATTAGGCGACTGGCAATTTAATTTTGGAAAACATCTCGTATGCAAACTACAGTAATGATTCTCCATTAGTATTAATGACCGTAGTCTGCTATTATCCAGTAATATATCCACTATGCATATTACCCAGATTAACGTAATATGTGCATCAGCACTACAGTAGCCAACATTATTAGCTTAGCCACGATGCAGACTCTCAGTGGTACCCAAAGAGCTTTATTTGTAGCGCAGTCTCGAGGGAACGCGGTGTGATTAAAATGCTATATTTTGTGGTGACAAGCTCTGAAGCCCTTTTTTATAAATTCATTATTTATATGGATCCACCCCACAAGATTACTCTTTCATGATCGGGCATCCATGAAACACACTTGGCCCAAAAGAGTGCTCTGATCTGTGGTGATTAAAAGAAGAGAGAGCTGAAGTTCTGTCTGCATACGCAACCGACGTCTCTCTCTGTCCTCGTTTCCACGGAGAGTTCAGCCGCTTACCCGCCACACCGGGAACAGTTTACAGACACACGGTGTGTCACGGTCGACTCGACGTCCGCATCTGGGAGAGGTCGAGAAAGAAAAGGGGCATTTAAATTAACGGATGTGTGTCGGGGATGATGCATTTCGCCGCGCTCCATTTGTGACATAGACACACGCTGGAACATGTCTGGCCAAGGGCAGGAGGATGGCGGGGGAAAGGAGGGCAACCCTCAGGAGAGAAAAAAAAGACAGAAAATAAACAATTAACGCAAGCTCTTTGAGAGTCACTCACGATTATACGTGGCACTTTGACAATAGACAATTACTCAGCTAACCCGGCGGAATATTCCGCCATTAACCGTCGTGAAGGCGAACGACGTGCTTGGCCAAGATGGTGTCATGTTTATTATTTTGAGTAAGTGGCCCCATTTAAAGAGCTATAACACCGTAATCAGTGTAATGGGTCAGCGGGGATGAGGCAGCTCATGATTTTGTTGGCTAATTCCATTAAATTCTGTCAGCCATTATGTGCCAATCAATAAAAATGTGCTAATTTTCTTAAGAAATAAATAAAAGGACATGCCTTTGGTTTTCTCAAAGTGTTTTGGGGTCTACAATTACGGGAAATGTCAGTTGCGGAAAAAGCTCTTCGAGCTCCGGCTGAAGTGCAAGTCGATGGTCGACAATCGGTTGATATTGACGGCAGCGCGACGCGTCTCCCTTGTTTCCCGCCTCGGGCGGACATTAGCTCTACTCTGCCGGGCTCATTGTCCTGCTCGCCGGACCCTCACTGTGTCCAGCACTCTGTGGGCTGTCAGGGAACGCTTGAGCGCTTTGTAATTGGACTGCCGGAGCTTCCTAAAACAATCGGGCCCCTTCCTGAGCGAGCGTGCAGGACCACTCGATAAGAGATCGACTGCATTATTAAAGCCTTTATGGCTCATCATTCAGAATTGATTAACCTTTCACGTGGCGAGCCCCATTGCACCGAAAGAACCTTTGGAACAAAAGAGAAACGGGGAAGAGTTGCCCCCCCCCCATCTCCCGCCTCCTGCATGGTTAATCGCGTGCACGGGCCCCCGTAGCTCGGGACTGGAGGGGATGAACGTGTGTGAACGCAGATGGCGATCCATCTGATGAGGAATTCACACCTCCCCTAATTACACCAAAGGCGAGGCGAGGCCGGAGCGGCAACACGAGGTGCTGAGTGCTTATTGTTCCCAGAAACCTAATTACCTCTCCGCTCCGTCTTAAATGAGTTTAAGTGGAGGCTGCAAGTTCATAAGCTTGATTTCTCCAGCTCCGTCCTCGCGGCGGTTCAATAGAGATTGTTCCCCCCCCCCCCCCCCCTTTTCTTTCCTCCCCGCAGTCGTCACGTTGAGGATTTTCCCCGTCTTCGCCGCCGGCGTACGCTGGAAGTTACGAGCGCGTTTCAATCAGCACTCCATTGTGAGCCGCCCCTCGGAGGCCCTCCGGAGGCCTTAGCTTTTCCTTAAGCGCACTCCTAAACAGGGCCTTTTGTTCCTCCGGCACACTCGCGAGCGGGCACCGCTCATAGATTAAGCGTTAATATTTATTCAAGCGGATGTTCACGTCTATGAGCCAGAAGAATCGCTGTGGAGAAGAAGGGCACAGCGATAGGATTGGAAATTGGTTATGGGAAAGGCTACAGGACCCGTGTGTGTGTGTATGTGTGTTTTTACACGACCAATGAAATGGGGTTTAGGTTGTGATCAGCAAGAGGTAGAAACAATATAATGGGTGAAAGGAAGAGCCTGTGGAAATTGATTTTAATGTTGACTGCCCGTGTTAGCCAGCAGCACAAAGCCTGTTATGATCAGATAGCAACTTGTACAATAGTTGAGCTCTGATGGATCCACAGATTCGGCGGCGGGTGAGTCACAGCAGAAAAACAGTGCGTGTGACACAGCCAATGGATTATTTAGACTTGCCTCACACGGCCCGGGTCGTCATTTCCAAAACACACTTGGATAAGAAAGAGACATCCCGATTTCCCCATAATTCTGACACGTCTCGGTGTGAAGCCCTCTCATATTTGTTGCACCTACCACACAAGGGGATGTGTCTTGTGATCTCTCACTTTGTATTTTTTTTTTTAAACGTGTTTTCTACTGAAGCCTTAATAGAGTGACTAAAAAAAGCCAGAATTGTGTCCATTTTTCATAATTTGTCAGAATTATTTCCGATGTTCGCAGACATCCACGAATATTAGTAACTCTCAAACCTGAAAGGTCGAGTGTGTGACGCTGTGTAGTATGAAGTGCGGAGCTGCTCCACGGACGATTGATTATGGGTCAGAGTAGCCAGAAAAAGCATGCCGGCTGGAACACTGCAAAATGCAACCTTGATGCAGTCGTATTGAGACATAGCAAATCCTTCATTGGCATATTACATAGTATGAGACTTTTGCCATTGGAACACCTGTAAACAGTCTGAACCTGAAAATGAGCATCACATGTTCACTTTAAATCAGGCTTTTTGTCGTATACCTTTTTTATAATTACATCCTTTTTCCCACCAGAATTAGCATGTATATTTTTTTCAAAACACAGGAAAACAGGCTATGAATAGGGGATCAATTCCTCTCCCGTAAGTGCACAGTTAGTGCATAGTGAACATGTTACGGTGGCTACTTCTTTCATACTTCTGTTAATTATTTAGTCTTTCTTTCAAACACTCAGACCGGAGTGAGTTTAGGATTATTGATGATTGGAACCGTATAGAAAGACTTTCAGAGACGGTTCTGATGAGTTGTGTTTTACTGGTTGAACGTGGTCTTTCTGTATTGTGACTTTTCCCGAGAGCATATTAATTGCTCGTTTTGTGATTCCAATTGTCCCAATTGTTGATTTAATTTATTACACAATCGCCCCAGCTCACATTCACGTCATGCTTCCATCCCTCTGGAGCGGAGCTGGAGCCGATAAACACCTGCGACTTCTGCGGAGCCGTTTGTCCCCGGGAATGAATGCCGATTGTAACCTTTCCCACTGAATACAAAAGACAATGTCAGTGTGTGTTGGTGTTTTTGTTGTCTAGCGAGAACGGCGCTGTAGAGGAAACACCGTTATCTCTTCTGTTTCTTTCTCGCCCCGTCTTTTCGCGACATTTGTTTTTCCAACACTGCGACTGAAAGCCGGCCCACGTTACACTGCAGTCCCCCCTTCAGATCAGACCTAATTAAACATTCAAAGAGAACATCGGGCCTTTTCTCTTCAGTACAAGAATGTGAGCGAAGTGTGTTTTTTTAAAACTTTGATCGGAAAAATCCTCCGTGCCCTTGCACAGCGTGAGGAACCTTCCGGTTCAGAGGAGAAGATGTAGCGATATACATCTAGTTTCTTGCCTACCATTTGACAATTACTTATCAATTACTTAACCACTACAAGAGAGGAGTAATGGTCGTGTGAATAATACATGTCGGGTGGGAGGGTTAAAATCGACACTACCCGGTGGTAATCTATATGGCCACGTTATTGACACCTAATCATCACTAAATGGATCTCGGTGAGTGCATTTGTGAAGGTAACACTCGGGGAACAATAAGGCCATTGATTTATCCCTTTTTGTGTTCTAATCTGCCACGGTGGCCTTAAACAGAGGGATCGATTCTGAGCAGTCCCCTCTGACCGCTGCCAGCCAGTGTCATTTTCTAGTTTCAGCGGATCCTCCTTTGTAGCATTCGTCCCCGGTTTTACGTTACCTGGGAGCCCATTCTCTCTCCAACCCACCCCCCCACACACCATGCTCGCGGTAATTTGATGAGAGCCGGGCAAAGCGGCGAGATTCAACAGCTGCAATAAAACTGTGGTGGTCTCAGAGCAGCAGCTCGGAGCACTTAACCTGTAGCTTTTCTGTAAATGCCTCCTGATTTGTCTGTCACCCAATCCGTCAGCAATGAATAATTTTCATGGAAGGTGCACTTTAATTACTTTCCCATTTAAATGGCATTATCGTGGCCTATCTGGGTAATTAATCTCACCAAGTATCCTGTTTCAGCCTTTTATTGCTAGGCAGACGAGCTCCCTAAATCCCCCCCTCCCGCCCACCCCCCCTAGAATCTGCCATGCTTGAACGGGCCCTCCCTCATTGAAGCTGGCGTAGCCTCTTTCCCCTTCACTCGGTTCCTATCGCATTCATTGGACGGTCCTTTCTTTCTGTGCGGGCGGCCTGTCGGAGCTGTTTGGCCGCCTTGGAGAGGACACATCCGTGCGGCGCCGTAGTCGAGAAAAGGCGTCGCAGCCGGTTCAGGGGGCCGATGGAGGCAGATATCTGGTGTTGTTATTCAGCATGAGCTTTTCTTCTCGCCAACAAATTGCGTGACAAGATTCAAACCAACAAAGAGTGCGCCTCAATGACTAACAAGTACCGTGGGTGTTTTACAGCTTGATCCATCTTATTCCTCTGTGCCTCAGAGCTCCATTGTTTTCTAAAAAATTATTGAAAACAATCAATGGCACTGGTTGAAACAGGGTACACACACACACACACGTACAGTGCTGTTGGTTCTGTCCTACGCACCGTCCTGCTGCTGGAAACAACACAGAGTGGGTTAATCAGCCACTAAAAATAATTAATGCACTCTTTGAGATGAAAAGGTACTAACTAGATCCGGATAAGGTTCCCTCGCTTGTCCCCAGAGGAGAACCTTTGAGTTATTGGTCGAACCTTTTATAAAAAAGGTTCCCAACTGGGAATATTAAGGAATGTGCCTAGAACAATCCGTGAAAAGTGCCATCCAGAACCTTCTGCGGAGGTTTTACCCAGATCCTTTACATCTTCTAAGGGTGCTGACAAGATCCTTTTTTGATTATTCAAGTGTTTCATCTCAAACCCACCCAGAGGGTATTACTGAGATCTAAACTGACCCAAGGGGTTCCACCAAGAGGCCTTTTGTATCCCAAGGGTTTTTATCTCAATCCACCCACGAGGTTCTCCCAAGAACCCTTTCATATCCCAATGGTTTCATCCAAACCCACCCAGGGGGTCCCACCCTGAACCCGATTCACATTTCAAGGGTTTCATCTTAACTAACCCACGATCTTCTCCCAAGAACCCTTTCATATTCCAAGGGTTTGATCTAAACACACCCACAAGGTTCTCCCAAGAACCTTTTCATCACCCAATGGTTTTATCCAAACTCACCCAGGGGGTCCCACAATGAACCGTTTTATATTCCAATGGTCTCATCTAAATCCACCCACAAGGTTCTCCAAAGAAGCTTTTCATATTGTAAGGGTTTCATCCAAACCCACCCACAAGGTTCTCCCAAGAACTTTTTCATATCGCAAGGGTTTCATCCAAACTCACCCACAAGGTACTCCCAAGAACCCTTTCATATTCCAAGGGTCTCATCTAAATCCACCCACAAGGTTCTCCCAAAAACCCTTTCATATTCCAAGGGTCTCATCTAAATCCACCCACAAGATTCTCCAAAGAACCTTTTCATATCGCAAGGGTTTCATCCAAACCCATCCACAAGGTACTCCCAAGAACCCTTTCATATTCCAAGGGTCTCATCTAAATCCACCCACAAGATTCTCCAAAGAACCTTTTCATATCGCAAGGGTTTCATCCAAACCCACCCACGGTGTCCCACCAGGAACCTTTTTAGATTCCAGGGATTTCATCTAGAACATTGAACATAAAGATACAAGGGAACCTCAAAATATACCTTTCGGCATCCCTGTAGCCACACGGCTTGAGGGTCTGACCATGTCCTGACCACACTTTTCTGTACATATGAGGACATCTACAATGTGGTATGCAGACTGCTGCAGATTCTGGTTTATTTTTTTGGAGTAGGTAATTTAATACAATCAATAAAAAACAATCAGCTGTAGAAATCACTTTTCACATCTCAGCAATAATCGTGTCTAGTACTTCAAGAACTTTTGCAGGGATCACAGAGATATAGATATTACAAAGAATACAAAAATGGGAGTCAGCATCCAGTTGTGGAACAAAGGAAAACCAAGACATCAGCGAAAAGAGTTGTAAGATGAAGACGTGCCGTTCGGACACACACTCATAAATATCCTCATTGTTCCTCTGCACCAGCAGCTGAATAACAGGTGGTTCTGCTGGCCGGGCAACCGCCAGCTTCCCTTTATTATGATGTTAAAGGAATGGGAAGAGGTTTTTCCCTTGACTCTTTTCTCATTTTTATTTTGGTCTCAACCAACAGAAACTCTGCTTCCAACCCTGTTTATTTGGGGTGTGGATACCGTGTTATTAATGCAGTACATTTGGCAGGGAACGATATTATTTCATTCTGAAAGCTGTCTGAAAACATTCTGATGTTTCCGTGGCCCAGTTGGGAATATGTGGAAGTTTAAAAAGAGAGCGCTGATTCGCATTCAGCTTCGTCCTGTGGACTGTGTGTTTGTGTCCCTCCCCCCCCTCCTTTTCCCTCGGAGCAGACACAAGACACAGCTTTAATTATTCAGACCTCTGCGAGGCAACAGTGAGAGATTGAGGCAATGTTTACCTTCCCCACAGAAACTCAGCTTTTCACTCAGACCCTCACCTTTCTGGAATCACTTCTTTTTCTCTCACAGACGTCAGCCGCTCGCATTTATCAGCCGAGACATTTGACAAGTCATTTAAAAAATGTATGCATATATATATATATTTATATATATATATATAATTTTGTTGGGCAGAGGTTGGCCACTAAACAAGTTTCCCTCAGCATCGTTGCACTTATCAACGTTTTGGGGGGGATATTAAATTTGCGTTTGCGCATCCCCCCCCCCGAGCAAGAAGCTCGGGGAAGGAAATGTTTGACGGGACACGTACACTCATGTTAGCGGCATTCCAGACCGCCTATGTGCGGAGACACTGCTCTGGAGCCTGGCAGTAAAACATTTTTTGGGACTGTTGACAGTATTTTCTGATTAATAGAGTGATAGAGCTATTACTGCTGCAAACACCATTGCTGTAAAGAAAAATTACAATTTGTAACCTGGTTTAGTCCAATGTTTAGATTTCTGCTCTGGAAATATATGCTAATTAGCATCCTTCAGCATATTTAGACTTTCTGAAAGATTCTAATGTTAAAAACAACAACGACTTAATTGCTTGAATATATGTACTCAATTAGGAAGTTCCATGGTGATTTATGTTGTTTTCTTTGACTATTCACCCGAGTCAGAACAAATCACAAGGGTGGTTTGGGTTTTATTAGTCCAGTTTCTGAGGTACATATGTGACCCTTTAACCTGTGACGCCCCGATAGTAAAACGGAGGTTATAGGAATGTACATTTTGTCCTGTTGAGACTCCGCCCACTCCTCCTCCCCACCGCCATCTGCCTGATGGATCGTGGAGGTCTCCATCGTGGAATATGCCTACTATGAACTATTCATACACTCTGTCATATTCATGGAATGTATTTTAACTCTAAATCTGTCCTTCTGTACACATTACATCTATTGCATCTGTCCATCCTAGGAGAGGGATCCTCCTCTGTTGCTCTCCTCCAGGTTTCTTCCTTTTTCCCCTGAAGGGTTATTTGGGAGTTTTCGGGGTCCGATGTGAGGTTTGGGGGCAGGGATGTCTATGTGTACAGATTGTAAAGCACTCCGAGACAAATTTGTAATTTGTGAAATTGGGCTATACAAATAAACTGAATTGAATTGAATTGAATTGACTGCTGATGGATTTTGAATAGCTTGGAGCAGCAACTGAACCGCGAGCCAAACCGCACAGGACCAGACTGAGGGGGCCGTCTCAGGGCCACCGTCAGGGTGACGGATCACGAGCGCGGAGCGTTCGCTCAGTGAAATTACAGACCTGAGGGGTAGTTGATGAGAAATGTCACTGTCGACAAAAATGGAACTCTAATGTATTCCATCTCAGGTGTGTTGGACACGTATTAATGTCTCTCGGTGAGTGCCACTAATTAAAGGAATCGGTGCGGCAGATGAAACCGTGGGACAAATAACAGTGTGACCCGAGAACAAAAGAGCCGCAACCAGCGCGTATATATTTAGCAGCGCGAGGAAGGGGTATTTCTTTTCAGCATATTATGAAAAATTATGATGATAGTAATAATAATGGAGGTCAGAAGCCAGTAGATGAGGCCAGTAGATTTTCCCTTTCTGTTTTGGCATTGTACAACTATGGACGAGCATTATGGCCACGCATATGGAGATTTTTAAAATATTTGTTGGCTTTATTTGTATTCTACATTTCCAAGATCAAAGTAAAAAATGTCATAATGTTAAGAATAAAGTCAAAATGTCAAGAATAAAGTCACGCTTTCTGTACATGTTAACCATCACCCAAATGTTTAAATTTTGAAAAATATCGTCCCAATCAAAAATAAAGGCCCAAATGTTGGGACTACACTAAATCTAAATCAAACTACAGTTAACACACAGGCTGGAATGCTCAACATTTTGAATTCATCCTTGAACTTTACTTTTTCCTGGACCTAAAACTGATCCAAATACCAAGACCATTATCAGAAAAAATGCATTCAGTTGGAAAAGAAAACATAAAAAATAATTCTCAGGATGGACGATAATTATTGTTTATAGACATTAAAGCAGAGCTCACGGTGACTTATTATAAGCTTTGTGAGCAAACCAAACCAGAAATACAAGACACCGTTTCTCAAAATCTGCATCCTTGCTTCCCTCACTGAGAAGTTCTGGGCTGAAAACTTCAGCGGCCATATTTAAAGTTGCCCCGTGTGTTCTCGAGCGTTGACCGGTCAGTGAAGGCAGCTGGCTTTGGCTCTAGGAATGCAGCCGCTCTCCGGCTTACTGCCCACGGGGTGACTAAGGCCTCGGTAAACACCAAAATACTTTCTCTCCCTCTCTCTCTTCATCCACTCCCTCTCTTCTCTCATACACACACACATATATATATATATATATATATATATATACATACCACACACACACACGCCCTGTCAGCATGCACCTGTGACTCCCAGAGCCTCTCTGTATATGGGACACATGCTCTGGAATGTCCCGCCGCTGGCTGCAAATGGCTCCGGCACTTTGCAATAGAGCCATTCGAGTGTTTCATTTCCTGCCGAAGGAGTTAAAAGGACTTCCAAGGGTAATAAAAGCCAAGCAGGGTTGCACGCCTTAGGTGCCCAAGAGCAGTGAATTCCCCCTACTGGAAAACACACACAGACACACAATGCAATCCCAGGTCAATAGCTAAACTTTGATCACTGATTCCCGTAGGCAATGGTATTCTGTCCAGTGGTGCAGAGGGATTGTTTGTAGCCGAGCATGTGTTAGCACGTTAGCCGGAGAGGGAACATTTCATCACACGCACAAATCCCTTCAATAATTTATATTACATCGGCTTTTAAAGAACAATATTTCAATCGGGAAGAAGGTAGGGCCGAGCAATGCAGGTTCCATCCTTCCATGCGATGAGTCCCGAGCACCGTACTTGTGATCAATCACGGGCTCTCTTAAAAAAGGAGTACCCTTTTTAAAAGCAGATTTCAAGTGCTTGTGAGTAGGAGTAGGTTGCCTGATTAACGAGTGCCATTCCTCATACCGCCCTGCGCTCGTAAGATGGGATTTCCAAACATTCCTGAAGGTCGAGGTCGGACCTTTCCGTAACGACGGTGGTGGATTTATCTGCGGTGTTGAACTCGCCGTTGCTCGTTTTCCAGCGCGTGACCTGGATATATGTGCTATGCCAGAGCGTCCTCTTTTTCAAAGTGTTGGGTTCGTCTTCCCTCTCTCCGAGGTCTGCGGAATGGGTTACGGTTTGCGTTGCGGCTGCAGGGTGTGTGGGGATTTCTATCCTTTTTCTTTTTTTTGTGGGAGGTGGAAGGGGGGAGGGAGGTTGTCTGTGAGCATTGCTCACTGGTGCTTTGTGAGATGAAAAGAATCGAGTCGGATTGACAGCTCGACTATTTTTTCTTTTTCCCGTCTTTCATTGTCTCATCAGCAGACTGTCTCCTGCAGTGAGGAAAACTAATTATGTCTTCAAACCCCTGCTTCGCCCCCCTCCCCAGCCCTCGCACCCCATCCCCTTTTATTCAGATCATCACACTTGGAAATCATAATGAGTTTGTGGCAGACCACTTTGGCTTTGGAGAAAGGAAGAGAGAGAAGAAAAAGAAAGAAGTAAAATAAAATATATTTTTTTCCTCCGAAAGTCCGTTTGCCTCCACTCAAACGAGGCCGCCGGCAATTACGGACGACCATTTGACCCTCAAAAGCTGTCCCCTGAAATTCTTTCAGGGCCTTTTACCGAGACTCGGTTCAGTCCTGCACACCTGCTAGCTTTCCTCAGCTGTATACGGCTTCTGCTTTAAAACCGGCGTAAAACACCTTTTTGTTATCAAAACAGAGCGGGCGGATGACAGCCATCTGGCCGGCAGCTTTTAATCAGTCGGTATAAAACAACGGTAAAAAGATTACGGCGGCCGAGGATCCGAAATGGGACGTCGGGGTTGCGCTGTGGAGCAGATGGCCTTAACATCTGGGCTCGGGGTGGTTAGTGGGGGCGTGAGGCGACGCTGTGACAGGTTAACACGGCCAAGAGTCCCTTTGTATCGGATGATCTCCTTCACCCGGCTGCCCTCTCTGCTCATTCCGCCGCATCCTTGGAAAGCCGGAACAAAGAGTTCGTGGAAAGTCTTCCGGTCGGACCGAAGGCGCCGGGCGAAATCCTGCTGGGGTGCAAATGATTGCCCATTTAACCCCTCGTAACGCAAGAGGGTCGTGGACAAAATGCCCAGTGGAAGACCACTGTGTTTTAGCTGGAAATAGATCAGTTACCTGAAGAGCAACCGCTGACGTGCAAGGGATTCTGGGAAAAAGAAAGCTTTTTTTTAGAGGAATAAATAAAAGATGACAGATGGTCTCTTCAACAATGGCTGGAGGAAGAAACAAATAATCTTCAGCTTTACAAAAACAAAAAAAACGCTCCAAATTATGACCCCATAATTGACCGTTCGTTAAGCCCCGCTTCCCCGCTGCTCGTCAAGTCAAGCTGTCAGCGTTACCATGGAGACCTCACTGTCACTAACCACCTCCTGAAGAAACATTATCAGTGGAGCGTAGATGTGCTAACCTTCCCGGGGTAACTATCCCTATGATGCAGCGTATGAGACTCTAAGAAGCAGCGCTTGTAGAGATGCTGCACTATGATTAGCCAGTCCGTGTTTCCGGGGCGGGGCTTAGCAAAAGGTCATTTCCCTCCCCCCAAAACTTATTTTTGATGATAGATTTTTTTACGGTTGGGTTTTTCTAACCGAGCAGCCGACTGTGTGAGATGTTGGCGCTGCTCTTCTGTGAGAACCGTGTACCGGAATTTATCCTCCGAAGAAAGATTATGTCTAAATGAAAGTTGGAAGAGCCCCGCGTCCTCGGAGACCGAGCTCATCCAATTTGTACATTTCTTCCTCAAATCATCTCCCCAAAGCGCTGGCGACTCGCTGCCGAGTAACGGCAAAAAGTATGTCGCAATGTGTTAAAGGTGCATTCTGGCAATAGATATTTTTTTGGGTTGTTTTTCGTTTAAAGGCCCGTGGGAAAACTGCAGTTTTTTGGGGGGGTAAAAACACTCCTCCAGTGCTCAGGAACAGAGAAATAATCACTTATTAATGTCCCGACGTCATCTGGTTTTGTCTATTATGCGAAATTAAATTATACGCAGCTCGCGAGAGTCGACGCCTCAATGCACCGACTGGGCTCGTCAATCTGACACACATTACAGATAACATCCTCGGCTGCCTGGGTAGAATTAAATCTCAGTTGATAATGCAGGGGATGAATTCAGTGTATCTGTAAAGTCAGTACCCCCCCCCCCCCCCCACACACACACACACACACACACACTCCCACTGAAAGCACCGTATGCATTGGTGTGCTGCGGGAGAGGAGAGTTCGCCCCCGGACTGCCATCACTCCTTTTTTTCCCCCCCATTTTTTCCCCGTGTTATTTTCTCACCTCATAATAACTGGAGGTAGAGCTCGCTTTAGATTGTGTGAACATGTCTGGCATTTGCATTCGAATGGCTCTCCGCGCTCCAATTAACTGGTGACAAAGTGGATCGGGGGCGACTCTCGGCAAACACGCCGGACGTCTGACACAAAGAGGCAAAAGCCGCTGTCAGTCATTGTTCCCTCGGAGGGTAATTGGGATGACAATCCCACACCCCCACCACCCCACCACCCCTCCACCGAAAAGCAAACTGTTGCCCGGCTAAGTCCCTATCAGACGGAGATCACCAATTACAGTAACGGCAAATCCAATACACAGAGGCGGACGGCGACGCGGCACCTCGATCAGGACGTCGGGCTTCGCCTCTCAATTTGCGAGGCCGCAACTTTAAGCCGCTTTCAGCTATTAGCTCGCGGGGAAACTTTGACATTATTTTTTGTGTCTCGTCCTTTCGAGACTTAACTTTTTTTCTTCTTTTTACGCAAATTGCAACGAAAGCTTAGCAGTCAACATTTATGTCACGGTGTAATGTCGAGATAAAAGTTGGATTGTGCTTGTGAAGATTTTATGTTTTTTCCCCTGAAAATAGAAGAAAAAAAAGCTTAAATAGGAATCTAAATGATCTATATGTAAACAAGTGTGTGGTTGATGCTTTGACCTTTCTTGCCCTGTCACCTGCTGGCTGCAGCCAATCAGGGAGGACCTGTGGCATCAGTCGCTGTTTAACCAGCTACCGTCAATCTACAATGGTTTGGAGCCATTTGATGGTCCAATGCACTTTGAGAAAAAAGATATTAAACTAAAGTATCCAGTTAGTTAGTCAGTCAGTTCTAAAGTAGGGGATGTTTACTCATTTCTCTACTGAGAACATTACAGCAGGAAAAAGTACGCTTACAGACATTTTAAAGGGAATTAAAGTCCCCCTCCGGCACACACAATGGAGTGGAGAAAAAAAGGCTCCATGACAGTGCTATGATTACGAAAATAAATAAATATATACATCTATATTGGGTTTTGAGGGCTCCGACCGATAAAGCAATTTTGGGGGGGGGGGGGGGTTATTACATTATATTTAGCAGCTACCTTGACGCCTGAGTGTTTTTTTACTTTGAGGGACTTTCTGCAAAAAAACAAAAAAACGGCATCCGATACAAATTAAATTCCCTCATCGGCTTGTAAATAAATGCTGCCGAGGCGGAGTGACACCTCCACAGACTCATAACCCCCTAAACCTCCTTCCATCACACGGATGTGTGTGTGTGTGTTCGTTCTGCCCGGGGGGGGGGGTCCTCTCCTCGTCGGCAATCTCCATCACAAACAGCCCCCCCCCCCCCCCTCTCTCTCTCCCCTGCTGCTTTCTGAGCCTGAATCCACACCGGCTCGCTATATAGATATGAATGAGCAAATTCTTCTTGAGTTTAATAATGACGGATTAACGCAATTCAGACTTCAGCTTTGTTGAGTTTTTTTTATCCCTGTGTGACTAATGGGAGGTATGTTAGACCCGAGCGCTCTGCTTTATATGTATATATATATATATAATAGTTCTTCTCCTTAAAGAACCACTGTGACGCCGCTTTTCTTCCCGCCTTCTAAAAAGGAAAATAGAACGCTGTAGAAATATAAATCTGAAAACTTTAATCAGACTTCAAGGAGGTGCAGCGCTTTCCACAGGTCTCTGCGCTCAGCACACAGTTTCTCCTCTCTTTCATTTCCCCGGCTTCCGTCGTATTAAAGCCGCCCTTCATAAGCTCGCCACAAAGCCACGAAATGAGAAGACATTCTCCAGCTAATAGAGCCGTTACACAAATATCCAACACAAAAGAAAAGAAAAAATCCCTTTTCCGGATCGCTTCATGCCACGAGGTGCCACCTGTGTTCTGTTGCTCGGCTCTCCTCCGTCGGGTCTTTTTGAAGTCCTTCTCGATATCGCCGGCGTTCCCTCTCCCGGCTTTCGCTGATGATCTCTGACATCTCATTAGAGCACCTGTTATTCATATTACCCCGGCACTAAGGCGAAGTGATCACGGTGCGGATATTGTGAGGTAAATTCCTGTAACCAGCCGGAAAGAGAGCAAAGGAGTCATTACGGAGTCCGATGTGTGCGGTTGGCAGAGAAACGGAGACGTTTCTGCTGGAACGGGGGAAAGTAGACGCTTTGAGATTGTTTCCCGAGATACATTTTCAAAGCTAATTATCTCGCAATAATGACATCATTAGAATGATAGTGAGCCAGCGCTCAGGCTGTTGAAGAAGGCGGCTTTGTACACACACACACATGCACACACCGCCGTGAAATCTTCACAGGTTTTTATTCCTCTCACAGAAAATAACTAATATGGTCCAAGAAGCTGCAGGTGTTTCTCTTTTTTTCTTCTAAATAAACATCTCTGCTGAGAATTACGAGTGTAAACATAAGCTTTCAAGGGAAATGCAATGCTGCAGATGCTCTGCGAAGCTGTGATGTCCAACATCACGGAATATAAAATATTCTAATTATTCTTTGTGTGTGTGTGTGTGTTGCTTTAAGTGGTGTCCTACATTCCCCGGTGGTTTGCCTGAGAGCTGGTGTGAGCTTGTTGCTGTCAGATGTGGGTTTAAATGCACAGGTGGAGAGGGGAAAAAAGGGAAAGTCGTCACCATGAGTGGAATAGTCTGGTGGCTGCGGGGGGATTGTGGTCTTCCTTTGCGCCCGTGGACAATCTGGTACCTTCCGTCTCCCTCCTGATTGGATACCTGCCCCTTGTGATGGCTCAGCGTTGCTGGGAAATGGCCACTGGAAATGATTTTCTGAATGTGCAATCGTTCTGTCCCAAAAAGAAGAAAAAAGAAGCCATCCAGTACTTTTTTTCTTCTTTTCTTCTCTCCATTATAACGTCTGCCGAGGAAGGTGATGTTTTTCAGTTTGCTAGTTGTTGGTCGAGGTAGAAGCCGTTACCTTTGGGCTCCAATGGCCGTGGTTCTAGGTCGGCAGGAGTTTCATTCTGGGTTTGTTTGGTTGGTTTCTTTGTCTGTTTGACAGAAAAAAACAATAACTACTGGCCAACATTTTTTGGTGAAGCTTGGTGGAAGGGTGTCGCGCCGGGGAGGAACCCAAACCACATTTTGGAAGGCGGATCCACGAATAGTGTAGTTATTGAAAAACACCCCCAAAATATGGTCTTTTTGGGGCCGACGAGACATTTATTCGTTATGTAAATGCTTTCGGGAAGATGATCCCATTCGGCTCGATGGCACGGGACATGCTTGTTCTCTCGCTCTCTGTCCCCGGTCAAAGGTCAGATTTGGTCATTCCCGAAGCCCCTTGTGTCCCCATACCCGCAGGAAAGAATGGCCGTCTGTGGTCGCCCTCCTTTGTCTGACGACCAGGTGTCACGGCATTGCTGGGCGTCTCTCACCATGCGGCGAATCTCACTCTGTGCCCGGTCACTCACTCTGGAGGGGCGAGGGGGGGGGGGAGATGGGGGGGGGGGGGACAAAGGACAGCGGACGTGGCTTTTGTAGGGTACAGGGAGCCGGGGTGGGGGACCCGATCCGTGCCCGAGTTCAGCCGGGCCACCTGAGAGCGGGCTTTGTTCTCCACAAGCCGACGATCACTCAGCGCGGTTTTCGGCTGAAAGAAAAAGACGAGAAAAGCCTGTTGCGAGGCTTCAGAGGGCCGGCCGCGTCGGCCCCGAGTCTGGTGGGAATGATCAGTTCTCATTAGACTCCGCTGCTTCTTTAGCACCCGCAAGAAACAGCTTCTCCGCCACACCGGATAATAAATCATCGTCATGAATTTGATCTACGCCGATTGTTACGAGCAGCGAGTTGTGGCAAACCAACACATTTTCTGTTTGGTTTTTTTCTGTTGTGGGGGGCGACGACACACATGTCCCACACAGAAGTGGAGTCGCTGCTCGTTTCTGCCTGCGCGTGGCGGCCATTAATCACAATCAGTTTCGCCGCTTCCGTAAGTTAACAGAACATAAAGAGGGGAGGAAAAAAAAAAAAAAAGCCGCTCCGGAGGTCAATCACGGAACGGATCAACACGTCCAGGCGCACACGAGCTATCGCCCCCGTGAAAGTGTTCCTCCGGGAAAAGCGCTCGCTCGTGCGCGTGTGTGTGTGTGTGTGTGTTTTTTTTCTTCTTCTTTTTTTTCTCGTCGAGCGTTCGTGCGCTGCCGTCTGGTTGCATTCTCGCCCTGTCATATGCACTTTGTGTGCGCATAAAGAAGACATCAAGTGAGCTCACAGCAGACGGATGAGTGATCGAACGGCTCGCCGCTGATGGCAGGCGGAGAGAAAGAGGCCAATCCCCCAAAACTACAGTCAAGCCACTAAGTAGGTTTTTGTGCAATCTCTTTTTTCTCTCTCTCTCTTTCTTTCTTCTTTTCTCATTCTGTCTGGCCTGTCTGAAGTGTCTGGCCAGGGTGTGAGGGAGGAGGGGGGGGGGGGGTTACTCATCACGAGCGTGGCTGCCAGCATCAGGTCGTCCCCTTGATTACAGGGCGGCTGCGGCTGCCGAGTCGGCTGGGCGTTCCGGTCTTATCCCTCGTCACCAGGTGCATTTTCTCCGGCTATTTCCTGCAAATGCTCTCGGTCGACTCGGTCGGATGACTTCGGCACTTCCTCCTCCCCCTCCCCCCCCCCAGTCGCCCGCCACTTTCGCTACTTTTTCAGTATGGAATTAGGTGTCGAGACATGTATTGTGAGAGTGGGATCCATTCAAAATGGTATTTTTAATACCATTAAAAAAATAAAAATAGAGCCATCAGAATCCCAGGAGTCCTCGTCGAGAGGTTCCTTTGAGGTGAATAACACATTCCCACTAATTGTTAACCAATTCTGAACTAATGGACACGTCGCCTCCTGTTCCATCTGTCCACATGACGATATGATATCTCAGAGACCAGACTCACATTCTAATTCTGGAATACTACTTGCCCTGTTGGCTGTTGTGTATTTTCACACTAATTTCGTATATCGTGTACTATTGTAACGCATTTCTTACCTGATTGGCCCATTTTCATGTTGGCATCTCTACAATAAGCAGTGACCGTGGTCACCCATTGGATTATGGACTGCGAGAGAAGTACAACTAAATACTGAATTAGACACAAAATCGTGGAATGAATTCGCTGCTCGCGGTTCAGAAAAACCAAAACTCGGACAACTCCCAGACCGGACAACGGCAATCACACGGTAGCCACGCCGTAAAGCGACACTGCTTCATGGTCTATTTGACTCTAATGGGATCATCACTTACGACATGATCATGCTGTATTGAATGAATTGATGGATCGAGACCATAAACTCATCTTTACATGTTACTGAGGTGATAAATCATGAGAGAAGTCGTCATTTTCTCATAGACTTCTATACAATCTGTCTTTTTTTCGCAACCCCCTGCTGGTTATTTGATAGAATGCAGGTTTAAGGCGCTTGTGCAACGGCTTCACTTTTCAGAACCTGAGGCTGCAATTGTGCTGGAATTTAAATTATAGTGGAGGAGCATGCATTTCCCAAAAATGGTTTGTCGGTCTGTCGACTACACAGTGGTGCCACAGCTTTTATTCAGATTTTTGACTGAGGTGCCTTCTCGTGAAATGAAACACCCAAACGCCAGCAGCCATTTGCTGGAATAAACAAACCTGGCCGTGTCTTCATGTGGCTGAGGCCCCCCCCCCCCCACCTGTTGACGGACTGCGTTCTGCATTCGGCCCCTCGCACAACTGTCCCCGGCCACGGGGTCACTTCCAGTGATCGTCGGGCCCTGATCTGATTAAGCCGGCATGGCGTCTCGGAGAGAGATGCAGCCTGGCCGAGATCTGTTGGCAATCAGCGGCGTGTTGGACGCGACCGCTCTTTGCGAAATTACAGAGGCGGCTGGAGGGGCCGTGGATATGATTTCCCTGGCATGCCGCCTGTCCAAGACTGTGATTAAAGAGCATATGAGCGCTGATTAATACCGTCGCCGCCCCGACGACAGAGCTATTTCGATAATAAACGGATGTTTACGATGCCAGCCCTCAGCGATCGTATGTCCCGGCTTTCCGCAAAAGTGGCGGCGGCGGCGGCCGCAGCTTTAATTTGAAATTTGAATATTTCCCATGCCGGATGCCAAACATTAGATTTATTCGGCGATAATAAGGGAATGGGAGCAGCTGCCTCGGTGAGAAGAGAAGTGCGACGATGGGGGTTGAAACTTTGGGGATAATAGCCGTGCCTCGGGATCTAGACTCCGGTGTGCGCCATCGGTCCGCCGCGCAGTTCGCATTCCGCGAATTATCTCGCCTATCAATCCCTGCGAAGCTCAGATGTCCAATCAGGGCTTCAGATTGGAGCGCGAGGGGCCCCTCAGGCTGTGCGTTGACATTTAAGGGATGGGGGCGGGAGGCCGGCCGGCTGCTTAGCAGCCCCTGTAAATATCCACAGCCCGGCCACCTCGCCGTAATCATCTCCTTTTTTATTTTTCTACTCCGCAGCCTTTGTTTTATGAAGATAAACGATAAAACCACCGTGGATGCAAACGCATATCTCTGCTTCGCCCGGGCGCGTATTTGGCGAGATTCGCCTCGCAGCTGCTCGCCGTGGAAAAGGTCAGCGGGGCGGCGGATAAGCAAACGCCAAGCGTGTACATTATAACGAGTGCCGGCGCTTTCATTTCTCATCTGGCCGGCGTGTTTGTTTCCGAGCGCACTCTTTCCCCGACGGTCCACACGCGGCGATAGCATCATCATAACACAGCTCGCCATCAAAACAGGGGGGGGGGGGGGGGGGGGGGCGTGGAACAAAGGACCATCTGGTCAATGGATTCCCGCCGATCTCGGGATAAACTCGGTGGCGATACGAGTCGAGATATCGCGGGGCCTCTGCGTCATGTAGCCGGGGTTTTTAAGTGGGTTCGGATGGGAAAACGTTTCAACGTCTGCGAACGCCACCTGAGGTTTTATTCACCAACTCGCCGAGCTCTTTCCCGGGAATGGCGGTTAACTCATTAGCGTGCAACCTCCCAGAAAAACGAGCCCCGGGAGGGGGGGGGGCTTATTACAAACAACTGGGCCCCCGCCTTTCTTAAACCAAGGTCCTCAGTTCATTTTGCGTGGCACAATCATGCGGCAACAAGAAAACCAGAGGTGCCACTTTTGCGATTTTTGAAGTTTAACCATTTATATATTGTCACATGTAGCTCGGTAGCTATTCTTTTATTACAGCATATCAGGCAGAAAATTCTGCTTTATTCTAGAGCTGCGATGATGAAATTAGCTTGAAAATGTTAACGATGTATTTACGACACAATTGCAATGATACGGTTATACAAGTATTCATTTTTCCCCCCGCTACCTACAAAACACGCCATCGCCACTGTTGCTGCTGTAAAAACGCTGCATAATTGTTTTTATATATCGGCATTTGAAGAAAAAAAAAATGTTCAAAATGTTCTCGAACCAAAGTCATCGAATGCCGATATCTAAAAAATATATATATGCATCGTTTTTGTCGTGAATCAGAGAAACAGCAAAATGGTGGAAATAAAAGGCACACAGTGTGAGCCGGATTCCTTTTCGGGCACTCACACACGCATGTTAACCTGTCTCTTTTATGAAAGGACCCCCCTCCCCCTTCCTCCCGAGATGCATTTCAGTGCCCTGTGTCAGCCATCATTTCACCATTACTGGGGTATGATTATGCAAATGTCGGCCATGCTACAGTGGTGTCGGGATGACTCTATTCTTGCTCTGAGGTGAGAAAAAAAATAAAAAATAGATATGCCGATTGCAGCCCCCCCCCCCCCCTCTCTGATTCTAGCTTCAGAAAATCAGGGAGTGTGCACCGAGTGGCTGATGATAGGCTGCCAGCCCGGCTCCCTAATTTGGACAAGCCGAGTGCCTAGTCAGTAAGTGGGATCCACGCTGGCTTGACAATTATGTAACAAAGCTGACCCGTGATTTCTGCATCTGTTACAGCACCATTTTGATATGATACAGGAGGGTGGGGGGGTGGGGAGGGGGGGCGCAGAGCGACCACCACGCGATAAAATGAACTCCCTGTCAGAGGAGGTATTGGCAGGGGCAATCATGCACAGTGCGCCCCGTGTGTGCATGTCGGCGTAGCATGAATGTAATCCCCCCCCCCCCGACCTTCCACTGCAGTTCTGACTCTGTACTTAAGCTGTTAGGTGTGGGCGATGCACTCAGCAAATCACACACCCGACAAACATTTGCTTGCTTGAGCGCGGGGAGGATTCAAGGAGAGATTCTATTAGGCCCCGAGAAGCCGTTCTCATTCACACCTAATGCATTTGACTCTCCGGCCAAAACACACCCAGCCGTCGGTCGGTGACTGTCGCGCGTAAGAGAAACAAGATGAACACAGCTTCTTCGGAAAAGTCAATTCGACTGGATACCTCTCTGATAATTGATGGGAATATATATGATAGCGGGGTGCTTGAACTGGGAAATAATGAGGAACTTGACGTCAGTGGTGAAAGCGTCAGAAAATGTATTAATAATCATCCCATCACCTCTGGAGCTGTCAGCCCTATGGAACATGAAAGACCCGGCCCAGGCCTCCTTCATATGAGGCCCGGCTAATTGCTTTCAAACAGAGGCGCCTTTGACCCTCCCGCATGGTCACTAAAGGTGTCCCCCGCCTCGGACCGGCATTGTTATGCAGCCGAGCATCCCCCCCGTCCTCTGCCGGCCTCTTTAAAAAAAAAAAACCTCTTATTTTCAAACGTACTTGGTTCAAGGTTTTTTTTTTTCGCGCCTCCACCAGAAGTGTTGGCGGTGAATAGGAATCGTCGGACCATCCGAATGTTCCAGAGATGGAACCATTATCCGCTGATGGGAGGACACGCCGCAGCCTCACCTGCCGTTCTGGCCTCGGGCCACGTGATCTTTGTGAGCGCGGAGCTTGTAAAGGAATTGGATCGATGGTATTGGGTGATATACAAGGGTACACGGTTTGAAAGTACCTTTCTCTCTGAAAGCCGCCGGCAGCGCGAGAGCAGAGAAGGTCGGCGGGCCAGAAAAGACAAAATAAATACACCCGCTTTACGGTTGTGGCGGTGTGGACGGATACAAAAAAAACGGGCGTTTCCTGGAACTGTTTGTTCTTAGAGCGATGGAAAAAGTTCCCGACATTCTTTGAGAAGCTGCTCCGAAGCTGTGATCCTGACGGAGCGAAAAGCGCCGCTGACTGCATCAGTCCTCTCTTTTTATTCGATTTTTTTTTTCTCTCTCTCCACGTTTGAGTCCAAAGCGAAGGTGACACGTTGCCGACGGGAGCCCCGAGAGCGAAGAAGCTTGTCACACCCATACATTTTCATCCAGTCACTGGACGAATGGCCTTCAGTGCCAAGCTGCAGGCCAGTTTCAGTCTCACACACACACACACACACACAGTTTCTACGGGGGTTTACAAGTAAACCGCCGCACACCCACGCAATGCACCAACATGCGCAGGCATTCCAGCTGTAAGAAACCAGCTGGGGGTCACAGGAAATTTGGTGAAATTATCTGGCTGTCTTGATATGCAAATTGCATCCTCCATGCCTACTCCCCGCCAGGAGAGCATTACAGTGAGAGGAGCAGACAGCCGTTTGACTCGGGGTGGCGGGGGCTGACTGCTCAGATACATTAGCGTGTTCGGATCCAGCGACCCACGTCGAATTCTCAACTCATGCAAGTATTTTTCTTTCTTTTTTCTTCTCTCAGCCTGAGCGAAGTCTTTATTTTTTCGCTAAAGTGGTTTTCATTTAACCGTGAGCCAAACGGCTCGGCATTAACCTTAAAGGGTCATCACACCAATTGTACACGCGGCCAGTCGGCTGTGACTCTGGTCTTTTTTAATGTCTGAGAACAAAAATGAAAAAACTGTCATCTCAGTTCAGGCTACAATCCACAGAGAGCCTGGGTTTCAAACACTGCGACTCTACCGTGGACAGAACTGTTGGGGGCATTCTGGGAAACGGAGGAGCCGGACGTTGAGGAAGCCGGATCCCTTGCGAGGGACTACAAGTCGGAATGTCTCAAATATATCTGGATCTTTTGCCGCTTGCTGGGGCACCAAAAGATCCCCTTTGAACTTCATGTCTCGTGATCCCCGATCAAAGAGAACTATTTGTATTCGTCACCGAGATGCCGACATTTGAAGAGCCGCCTCGTTCTGCCCGGTCACGGGAGTCGCAACACGGAGTCGCAGTAATCTTGATTAACGGCGAACCTCGTTAGTGTCGAGCCAGCCAAACCAAACTGTCGCCGGGCTTTTTTCAGTTTCACGGGCTGCTGGAGATGATGTGTTGAATAAAAACTGGGAAAAAAAGGCTTCAGTCTAACAAGCACAGTCCCCTGAACGGTAAAGACGCAGCTGGTGACGGAGGAAGCTGAAGAGTACCTATGCAGCTTGTTAAAGGCAGCACTGGCTGATGTGTGAACTAGTTGAGGTGGTGGAGGGCGGGGCAAGCGTATTAACCCTCCCGTTACCTTTGGGGTCAATTTGACCCCATTCAATGTTTGACGTCTCTAAAAAAAAATTATTGACATAATTCGTTTTGCTTCATATTTCATTACTTTTCCTAATTTATTGGGGACAACTGGGAAAACATCAAATTCACATGATGATATGTTTTCACTGTCCTGGACACAACTTGTACGCATCGGTGTTCTTTGGGGTCAATTTGACCCCAGGCTGTTTTTCACTGTGTAAAACATATAAGAAGTATCAACTTTATTTATTTATTTAAAGGGCTATTTAGGTAGTCATCAAACAAACATGATGTATGACACTTAAACTTGGGAAACAATATTAATTGTAATCATTTTCTGGAGGTTTGAACTGCTGTGGTCAAAAAGGGTCAAAGATGTTAGTACATTTGAAGGTATTTGCCCATATTTGGCCCAAAGGATTCTTCCTGTGGATTGTAATTATTTTCTCTCGGGAGACATTTTAATCTCCCGTTTTTTAAACTGAAAACCTTTTTTTAAAGCGGCGTCTGAAGTCAATGGCGGCGGCGGAAGCGTTAAAGATGCACGGCGGCGTCCTGGAAACTGTCGTAATTATTCTATGAGTTTATGGCACCGGTGCGGTCCGCGAGGCAATCACGCGGGCGGAGGGAGGGAGGCGCTTGTGTAATGAACTACTCTCCCCCCCCCCCCCGCTTCTTGCTCCTCGCCTCGGAGTCCCCCCCAAGAAAAAAAATAACGGCGGCTGAGTGAAAGAGGAGGATATTAAAACGCGGCGCCTAATGCAATCGGATGCAGAGCGCGGTGGCGGACGGGCCTCTGGACCGGTTATCTTTTACAGGAGGAGGTGTTGAGGGGCACTGACACATTTTCCAATATTGCAAAAATGAATGCACAAATGTCCCAAACAGTCTTTTTGAGACCGGCATGACAATTATAGAATTTCCCTTGCAGGTATGAGTGAGAGTCTGACTAATCCAGGTCCTTAATGGACCACTTGAGTGAGCCACAGGGGGGCAAGGGGGTGTAGAGGATCCAGAGGAGCAGGTTTTACTTTCAAGTTAACGAGGAATCGCGAGTTACCGCTTTTTCCCCCATTCTGAAATTCTTATTTTAAATAAAAATCACGATCGCCCTTTTAAGCCCCGCGTGGCACGGCTCTAATGCCGCTCACTGATCTCATGATCTCTGTGGAAACACGGGGGGCCCGCCGGCTCCGCCCCATGGTGGGGGTAAAGGGAGTGGGGGGGGGGGGCATCGCCGCTTCACAGCCGCCCGGCCAAAGGGGGGTAAATGGGACAGACCTGCCGCCTGAGCCACACTCTGGGGGGGGGGGGGGGGGGTTGGTGGGTAAAGGTGGCTCACCACGCTGAACGCTGGCTCAGCGCTTCAGGCATTAAACCTGCCGCCACTTGAACACTATGCATCTCTGCTAATTATGGGGGAGTTGTTAAAATAAAAAAGGAAGGGCCAATTAGCACAGCGGAACAAATAACTCACGTGTCCACATGTGACATTTCAAAACATTGATTTGAGGAAGTAAAAGGCCAACGTTGGAGGCAGAAAAGATCAATACCAAGTCCCAATCAATTGATCGATCAGGCACTTTATTATCATTTTTGCAAGCACAACAATATTGCAGCTGCGTCAGCCTCAAGTGGTGCATTGCATAAGACTATACTGATATACAGTGGGTACGGAAAGTATTCAGACCCCTTGAAATGTTTCACTTTGTTTCATTGCAACCATTTGCTAAAAAAACAAAAAGTTCATTTTATTACTCAGCATCCCATGTTGACAGAAAAAACCAGAAATGTAGATATTTTTGCAAATGTATTAAAAAAAGAAAAACTTAAATATCACATGGTCGTAAGTATTCAGACCCTATTTCTACATTTCAGTTTCCTGTCAAGATGGGGCGTTGAGCCTACATTAATGAGAAATAAAATGAACTTTTTGATTTGAGCAAATGGCTGCAATGAAACAAAGAGTGAACAATTTCAAGGGGTCTGAATACTTTCTGTACCCACTGCATACTAGATATAGTTATGGCACAAAAGGAAATTAAAAATACAAATAAATGTAGTTTGAGACCAAAGACACGGCAGAGTTGCTTCATGGCAAGTGTAGGATGGAATTGAAAAAGCCAAATCTGATCCCGGGGGTTGGGTAGTTTGAATATCAAGTGGGAGGTGTGAAGCTTGAGGAGGGATGTGAATACTTCAAATACCTCAGGTATTTCAAAAACCATAACTGTGCCCCCCTCCCCCGATCTAAAGCAAACCCCCAAGTAGAGCGCCAGGCTTTAAGGCAAATGTGACACGGTGGTCAAACGGTGGAATTACAACCTCCGGGTCCAATTAGCCTGCGAGTGGGCCTCTAACTTCGTAGTTTTGTACCCTTGTGGAATGATTTGTGTCCACGCCAAGTCCTCTTTAGATGAAAACCTGTTGGACATTTCAAACAGGCCCAAAGACACGCATGTGACTCGGCAACGGGAACCCGTCCACAGCGGGTCTGGTCCGTGGTGGGAGGCGGTCCAGATTAAAGCAGAGTTGGGTTTGGGTCGGATCAGCAGCGGCGGCTTCGGGGGTGAATCAATGGGCTTGTTTCGGTACTTACTTCTCGAAAACAGCACCAAAGCTCTATTTTTCTTTCTTTATTGATTGAATTCTATAAGAGAAGCACAAATCCCAAAGTCTAACCAAAGATGTTCACGTTATGGTCCAGAAGGAGATTTGTCTTCTTTCGCCCGAATCGCCGATCAATCAGTAGTTTGATTCCTCTGCTCTACTTTTAGATGAATAGAGCAATAAATTCAGTCCCGAACGAAGAATTATAAAAAGATGAATGCATTCCCACAGCTTGGTTATAAAACCACTGGGCCCAGTATGCAACAACATTTTCTATTTGTTCAATAACTGCTCGAGTCCAGGAGTTCCTCTCAGATCCTGACCGAAGCCGTCTGCAGGGGGATGAAAGCAAATGTCAGATTAAAGCAGACAAGAAGCATCATTTAGTGCCCTTAAAGCCCTCAAACACCATTTTAGGAAAACTCCATATATCAAGGTGGATGGAAAGGTGGGGGGGGGGGGGCTGGATGAGGTTAAGCTGCACTAACTGCTTGTTGTGACTCGCGGAGGAGAAACTCAATCGCCCCCTCTGACCGTCCGCCCTGCGCCGAGAAAGGATCCATTGTTCCTGTGTTTTGGGCGGATTATGAGGGAACGTGTCACAACAGCAGGTTCTTTATTTATTTGATTTTTTTTTGACAAGGTCTTGCTTGTCCGCTGTCAGGAATGCTGATGAGGACTAATGAGATTCTAATCCAGGCGGAGTCATTAGTGGCAGGGTCATCTTAAAACAATCTGTGGGCGGGGTCAGGCTCCATCAGAGGCCCGGGTCACTGAGCATGGCACTTCCAGGACGAAGAGGCTTTTGTCTCCTGTTGGATGTTGTTCAGAGTTCAGGCGTGAGACTGTACGTATAGTTTCAGATTTTGAAAACACACTTTCCCCCGCCAGTGGATCAACATGAGCTTGTTCCCTTGTTCCCGTTTCATCGTTTTGTAATTTGCTTCCAAAACAAATCTTCCAAATTAGTAATTCCAAGAATTCCTCGCTCCGTCATCCCTCCTCTTCGTCTCTGATCCGTGAGAGACACCCCGGGAAGAAAGAAAAAAAGAAAGAAGGAAGAAATCCAAGTACAGCGTCTGACAAGTGGCTCCCACTTCAGAGTCCACGTCCTCCCCGGGACCCCTTTTTTCAAACTCGCTAAGACGCGTTAATTAATATGTTTTTAGCCCCGAGAGCGCCATGAGTCATCACGATTTCACAGTGTGTTTACAGAATGGATTTTTGAGGTTGTTGAAAGCGCAGATTACTATTTTCTGGTATTTTTTTTCTCCTTGGGGTGAGGTTCAGTAAGCCAAAAAGCTTTCCTTGGTTTGTTTTCTCTCTCTCGCTGGGGTCTTTAAGAAAAGTGCTGTAAAAATGATGGTGATTAGAACCAAGAGGGCGATGATGTAAAAGTTGATGGAAGTGGAACCACAAGCCGAGAGGCGCAGCTGCACAACGAGAAGTACGACTCTTTTTAACAAAAGTATATTATTTTCAAGAACTTTCAAGGAAGAAATTTGCATATGCTGAAACAAGACAATGAAAAACGAAAGTTGGTTTTGCCTTGGAAACCCTCTTTTTTTTTTATAAAAGAATATCCGCCCGGCAACCATTTCATTTAAAAATACCTTCCTGATTTGCTGACATGCCTTCCAGTATTCCTGTCACTCTCTAGTAATAGCACACCAAAGGTTGAAGGTTAAATTATATTCATTATATGTCTTTGTGTGGTAGTATTACTGCGTTTCTGCCCGGGTCCTTCTTTCTACATAAGAGTTTTCCTGTTATAAATTACACAAATGTTTCATTTCATTTCACTGTCATATCATTTGTCTGTCAAACAGAAATAAGTTAATTTGTAAATAACAAGCCACATTTAAAAAGCTCAAGTCACTGAATTTCCCAGAATAAAATGTCCTGCAAATATTTCAGAATTGTCGGGAACAAATAAAGGGATTCTTTCCACCGGTAGACTTGAGAGGGCTTTTATTTTGAAACAGGAAGTATTGAGTTAAAAGTCTTTTCATGTTATTTTCAGGGCTACCTTTGCTGAGGACCACGGTGCACCACATTGTACCAATCAGAATAAGGACAGACTGGGCTTTCTTGTTGTTGTGTGTGTGTGTGTGGGGGGGAGAGTCATGTTAACAAGTTCTAGCAGAAACCCCAAATATACACGCAAGAACCTGAACATGACACGTCCCCTTTAAATTCCAGCTCAGCGTGAGTGTGAGCCTGTGTGTGTGTGTGTGTGTGTGTGTGCATTCACCGTAAGCCAAAAGAAAAATGGAACTGTGTGTATCTCTGTGTGTGTGTGTGTGTCGGTGTGTGTTTGCACTGTGAATCTGCAAATCTAAATGTGGCAGCAGTTAATCCAGGCAGCCAGACACTTCAAATGAGTCACGCACAGAGCCGGAGACAACCGGTGTGCATTAGACTGATGTCGGAAGGTTACAGGTACGCCCGTCTCCCTCTGGGAGGGTTTCTCGATAGACCTGTCATCGGGGAGAGAGAGAGGGAGAGGGAGCTCGTCTGCTCCCTCCCCGCTGGGAACGCTGACAACGAATCAAACAAAATTTCCATCTCACGATCCACATTCTCCCCCACATGTTCCACCGTCTCTTCTTCCTAAACATTGGGAAAGCACTGTGAATATGCTCACTGATACTCACTGAAACTCACTGATACTCACTGAAACTCACTGATACTCACTGATACTCACTGATGCTCATCGAACTGTCCTTGTCCCAACAGCTCCGTCCCAGGTCAGCGAGGTCATCAAGGAGAAGGTGCAGCAGCGCAGCATCCAGCTGTCCTGGCAGGAGCCCCAGCAGCCCAACGGCGTCATCACGGAGTACGAAATCAAGTACTACGAGAAGGTGAGAGAGCGGCAGTCCGTTCGCCGAGCGTCGCCTCGTCTCTCTCTCTCTCCCGCTCCACGTACACTTCCGCCGACTCTTCATTTTGCATTCGACCTGCGCCGCCGGCGCGAGTGGAATTCACAAGGTCCCCCCCCCCCCCCCGCAAGTGCCTTCCTTTGTCTCGTAATTGCAATAATGAATGAAGATGCTCATAAGATTTTAATCAGGCCGCAGTCCTTCACAGCCCCCCCCCCCCCGCCCTCGACAATCATACGCGTGTTTGCGCACACACACACACACACACACACACGCAGGCCGCGGCTGCCTCCAGAATTAGTCATATGTCACTGTTATGTCCTGTCCTCTACCTCTAGATTATACCCCCCCCCCCCTACATTTCAAGCCTGAGCACATCAGCTCTTTACGGCAAAGGTTTAATGGGGCGAGTTTAACCAGCGGAGCTCCGATGAATCAGTCTCCTATGTCACGTACCGCGGCTGTGGTCGGCAATAGTGGGAAATAGGAAACAACAACTACCCCCCCCCCCCCCCAAAAAAAACAATCGGAGTCTCCAAAACATTTAACGACTGACGGGCGAGTACACAACACGTGCATCCAAATGGATTTCCTCTCTGATGACCATTCCGTCACGCGTGTTAACGGCGGCCTGCTTGTAACGCCGAGGTTATAATCGTACTTGTAATGTACGAGGATTTTCTTTTTCCAATTATGTTAATTCTGAAAGCCGGTATTCAAAAAGGGGGATGGGTATTCGTTTTTTTGGTATTTTTTTTTATTTCTGTGCTACAGCTTAATAGGCTATCACGGTTCTTTCATCATTGGACACACTTTCATTGATTTGATTTTGTATTGACCAATCAGGTTTATTGCCTCAACGTGTGTCGCCTTAAAAACGCCATCGAGCGGTGAGAGAATCACGGCGAGGCTTTCCACATGAAACATCTGAGCTTCCTGAATGTTAGCTGAGCAGAGCATCTACATGTGGCACTGATGGAATTATTTAATAATAATGCTAATGACACATGATGCTGGACGTATCAAGATGGAGTGAAGTGGTGAGAGCCTAAAGAAAGAAGTCATGTGTGTGTTGCCAGCCTGTTTTAAAAAAAGGCCTGGTTAGCAACAACTCGTTTAGGACCAATACGCCTTGCACTATTTTAGAACACATGATGATATCAGTGTGTCAGAGAAATAGGGAAAATATCAACTATCAATACATTTCACCTGCAAAGATAAATCAATGATTACAATTTGAATTTTAAGTTTTAAGTTTCCTTAAAGAGATTTTAAAAATCGCGATGCCCTCGCGATATATCAGAACCTCTTCCTCATGATACGTATCAAATCGCCAGATTCTTGCCAATTCACAGCCCAGAGAATCGATTTTTGAAAAATGCTTTTGAATGGTTTCATCTCCATCCCCTGAAGGCTGTCCGCAGTATTAGAGCCGCAGAGTGGGACTCGGTTATTCACCTGTTGGATGTTGTTTCATCCACGTGGGGACACTCTCCCTTTTCTTAACCCTCCTGTCACCTTTACATTTACTGACATATTTTACCCTCGGGGTCAATTTGACCACAGCAATAAAAACCTCCAGAAAATTATTAGAATTAATATTGTTTCCCAAGTTTAAGTGTGAGGTACTTTATGTTTGTTTGTTGACTACCTAAATAGCCCTTTGAATATATAAAAAAGTTGATATTTCTTATTTGATTGACACGGTGAAAAACAGCCTGGGGTCAAATTGACCCCAAGGAACACCGACGTTAAACATTGAATGGGGTCAAATTGACCCTCTGGTAACAGGAGGGTTAAATCAAACGTGGTTTATTCCTCACGCAGGACCAGAAGGACCGGGTCTACTCCACGGTGAGGTCCAAGTCCACGTCGGCCACGGTGAACAACCTGAAGCCCAGCACGGCCTACGTGTTCCAGATCCGGGCCTTCACAGAGGCCGGGTACGGTACCTTCGGACCCCGGCTGGAGATAACCACCCAGGAGGAGGCCACAGGTAGGAATGAGTGCACCACCGAGTCCTCCTGCATCAGTTATGCCTTCATGTACAGCAGGCAGACAGACAGGTACCAACACATTGTTTAAAAATCAACCCAAACATCGACCTTTTGTCAGTTTTCACTAGATTTATTTGTGGAATACCGTCAACAAAGACTTAGAGATGGAAAATGACGAGCACAAGTTAGGGACTCCAAAGTGCACAAAAAAACCAAATAGGTAGACTTTTTTTTTCTAGGTAAACCTTTTTCAAAAGCTTAAAACATTTTGTTTGAAATTCTTCCCAGAAAAGATGAGCACCAGAGTATTCGTTCATATTTACCACCGTGATAAACGAGAAAAAAACTTTTACGTGGGTGGTCATACAGTTTGAACATTCCTCAATCCTTGATTAATTATATATATATATATATATATATATAATATATGTATAGATATACATATACTGTATCTATATATATATATATTTATACATATATATATATACTCTATATACAGGACTGTCTCAGAAAATTAGAATATTGTGATAAAGTTCTTTATTTTCTGTAATGCAATTAAAAAAACAAAAATGTCATGCATTCTGGATTCATTACAAATCAACTGAAATATTGCAAGCCTTTTATTCTTTTAATATTGCTGATTATGGCTTACAGCTTAAGAAAACTGTAAAATCCTATCTCATAAAATTTTAATATTTCCTCAGACCAAGTAAAAAAAAAGATTTATAACAGCTGAGTGTTTGTCAAGGCTCAGGAAACCCTTGCAGGTGTTTCGAGTTAATTAGACAATTCAAGTGATTTGTTTAATACCCTACTAGTATACTTTTTCATGATATTCTAATATTTAGAGATAGGATATTTGAGTTTTCTTAAGCTGTAAGCCATAATCAGCAATATTAAAAGAATAAAAGGCTTGCAATATTTCAGTTGATTTGTAATGAATCCAGAATGCATGACATTTTTGCTTTTTTAATTGCATTACAGAAAATAAAGAACTTCATCACAATATTCTAATTTTCTGAGACAGTCCTGTATATATATGTATATATATTGCTTCAGTCAATAACAGTCCACCGATACAAAAAAAAGTAGAAAAAAAATACCCTTTTTCTTCTTTTTTTTATTTAGACACATGAATATCCGTTTATACTATTTAAATGCTTTTGGTCTGCATGAAAGTTGAAAACTGAAGGTACCGTTTCACCCGTCTGATTATCTTTAGAGTAATAACTGAGAGCGTCAGAATGTCTCCAAACGCACCGACGCCGAGCACCTGACAGGGTGAGAGTCTGACCATATATATACAGTATATATCTATGTCTATAGATAGTGCATCGGGCCCCTGAAGTAAAAGCCCGGGGAAGTAATTTGCGTGCGAGCAAAGCAAACAGAAATTGCTGACAACTCGTCATGGGAGAAATCAGCCAGCGCGAGGACAAGCTGCCGAGGTGTCGGGAGGATAGAGTCATTTAAATGGAATCAGCTGCATTAGCTCTGCCCCGAGTACCGGGGAGTTGAGGTGGGAGACGCTGCTCCGAGGTGTTATGGATCATAATGGCACTATAATATATATATATATTATCGTGGAGTCGTGTGAGATACGAGGCAATCAAACAAAGCAAACATTGTGTGTGCTTCTGTATGTGTGGGGGGACAAAAACTTCCTCCGTGAGTCTATTTATTATTATATTAATTATGTTTCCTCTTATTATTACCCCCCTAACATCCAACCTAACACCCCCCCCCCCCCGCCCTCCCTCCCTTGCCTTACATCCAATATTTCTGCATAAAAAGAAGAAGGAATGAAATAGAGGACACATTAATTACTCTGGCCGCATGCAGAGCGTGTCCATGTGACAGTGTTGCAGTCCGGTCAGAGAGTCCTTGACCGGTGTGGCCCACGAGAGGGGAAACCTGCTTCTAACCCCCCCACCACACACACACACACACACAAATAAAACAAAGAAACAACAGACAATTGGTGGGCTATCCACACTGGGAGCAACTGATCGAATGACAGACTGCAAAAACACACACACACACACACACACACACACTCACACACTCAGTTGGCTTTACACAGCTCTCTCGATAGGCAGTGCCGGAGCTCCGTACGTGGAAACAATCCAACCTGAATGTGTCTTTGTTTGAGATGAAGGGCATCGCCGGCGCCGTCTGGGACCATTAAGCCCACTTTCTGAAACAGTGGAGCCGTGTGTACGAGGACGGCTCAGAAATAGAAGCAGTCCCATCTCCTCCTCCTCCTCCTCCCTCCTCCTCACCCTCCTCCTATTCTGCTCCCTCAGAGGGGAGGAGAGGGGGGTCACCAATCCCCCCACGCCTCTCGTCCGGGGATCAAACAACTTGCGGTCGTTTGATGTGCCGAAGTTCTCACTGAGCGTTCCTGTCTTTTTTTTCTCTCTCTCTTTGCATGTCTTGTGCGTGTGTGTGTGTGTGTGTGTGTGTGTGTGTGTGTGCGTGTGCGTGCGTCCCGTCAGCGGCGATCGTCTCCAGCGAGCAGAACCCCGTCATCATCATCGCGGTGGTGGCCGTGGCGGGGACCATCATCCTGGTGTTCATGGTGTTCGGCTTCATCATCGGGAGAAGGTACGCTCTCGCGGGCCCCATTGACTCTCCACTCCTGTGAGTCTGCGCTTGTCATATTACAGCCCCTCTCTCTCCCTCCCTCTCTCTCGTTGTCCCTCACGGGGGCCTCCGCGCCCGCGGTCGTCCTCTCACGCCCACACACACACGAGCACGAGCATGCACGCACAAGAGCGCACGCACACCCATCGTCTCGTGGCATGCTGTGCTAATAGGTTGTGTTGCCCCCCCTCCCCCCTCCCCCCTCAGCCCTCCAGCTCTGACAACATTTTTAAGCATTTTTTTTTTGCAAAGCCATTATGAGACAAGCACTCTGCATTCCTGTGTGTGTGTGTGTGTGTGTGTAGGGGGGGGGGGATCTGGAGAGCGGGATGAAGAGTGGCACATATTTTTGGTTTTTCTCTCTCTCTCTCTCTCTCCCACAAAGCACCCGTCCCCTTGTCATGAGCATCATTCCATCACTTCATCATGTTTTCATCTGCACGGATGGCATTTTGTCAGAAATTACTTCTAATGCTGCGGTTCATCAGGAGAAGCCTTTTTCATTGTGTATGTAAGGGAAAAAACATAATTTACATATATACACTACCGTTCAAAAGTTTAGGGTCATCCAGACAATTTCGTGTCTTCCATGAAAACTCACTTTTATTTATCAAATGAATTGAAAATTTAATAGAAAATATAGTCAAGACATTGACAAGGTTAGAAATAATGATTAATATTTGAAGTATTAATTTTGTTCTTCAAGCTCAAAGGAAGGCCAGTTGTATAGCTTATATCACCAGCATAACTGTTTTCAGCTGTGCTAACATAATTGCACAAGGGTTTTCTAATCAGATATTAGTCTTCTAAGGCGATTAGCAAACACAATGTACCATTAGAACACTGGAGTGATAGTTGATGGAAATGGGCCTCTATACACCTATGGAGATATTTCATTAGAAACCAGACGTTTCCACCTAGAAGTCATTTACCACATTAACAATGTATAGTGTGTATTTTTGATTAATGTTATCTTTATTGAAAAAACAGTGCTTTTCTTTGAAAAATAAAGACATTTCTAAGTGACCCCAAACTTTTGAACGGTAGTGTATATATATATGTATATTATGCAAATACATCGCAGCCCGATGAGGCGCTGCCGTCTGTCTCGTTCTCCCTCAATACTCAAACCAAATTATAACATGTTTTGTCTTCATTAGTCACATGGACACAACATGGGAAACTATGTCTCGGCCGGGATATTAGAATATCTGTAAAAATCTGTCAATTTTTTAAAGAAATACATGACATAAAATGTCACATGGTCATCGCTGCTCTTCTATTTCTAAGACGACGGCCGGCTCTCTCGTATGTACAGAGAATCATCTGGTAAAAAAAAATGCTTATTGTATTTTTTGATAAATCTATAGCCCAATCTATTCCGAGAATAAATAACATGACAGAGATTTCATTCTTGATCCTGGAAACCGTATATTTGCCACACACACACACATCTTCATCTTCAAGGTCAACCCACCGGCTCTCTCCGGATCCCTGAACAGTTTAGAAACGCTGAAGCCTGTAAATCAGAGTTCTGCTCGAACAGCGGGGACGGAGGCTGCGCACGAGTCGCTTCATCAGCACTCGTGGCTCGGTCCACCTTTCACACGTCGTCCGTCTTTCTTTTCTTTGTGCTCAAAGAACAACTTTGTGCTGCTCGACGGGAACCGTCGACGCGTGGATATGGCAAAAAGAATGTTGAGCCGTCCTCTATGGCCGCATGCATTGTTGGATGTGTGACGTGATGGGATATTGGGAGCCAGGCTGGAGGGGCTGTCGGGGTGGGGGGGTGGGGGTGGGGGCTGGTGGGGTGGGGAGGGTTCACAGCTCCTTCAGCTAGGTTCCTCTGAGGATTTGTCATGTGCTGCTTTAGCCGGCACATTAAGATTCTTGTAACTTAGGGCGTTCGTTTCCTCTGCACAATCAGTTGACTCTGCCACCCTCTTCCTCCCCCCCCCCCTACCCAACCCCCCCTCCCCCCCCCCCACCCCCTGTGCAGGCACTGCGGGTACAGCAAAGCGGATCAGGAGGGAGACGAGGAGCTCTACTTCCAGTGTGAGTGTCCGAAGTTCATGTGCGCACACACACACACACACACCTACACACACACATGGGCCACTGCATGCTAAGCAGGAAGAGGTGCCTTCATAAAAAAAGAAAAACATTAGCGCCCACAGGCACGAGCGTTTGATGCCGGTTCAATTGATTGGAGTCAAACGCGGGGAACAATCAGGCGAACATCTGCCCCCTGATTGGCCGGACGGCCGGACTCCGTACATGGAGATGAAGGCGTCGGGGAAACAGTTTGTTTGTTTTTTCACTCGCGCTGCATTCAGGTGGCGTCGGGACATTTGGAAAAAAATATCGTTATTTCCCGACTGATAAAAATTCCCGCGAGAAGCGAACGCGCGTCGACACAACACGTCTTCTTTGCAGCGTCCGTGTCACAGCACGACGTTGCATATGATTTTTGTTTTAATTTGAAAAAACAACAACAACAACAAATTGTTCCACATTTGGTGCCGCCATTCTGTGCCACGTTTACCATTTTAAATAATGAGTTTGAGGCCACGCGGGCGTCAGGAGCTGGTCGGCGTGAGTTGGAGGAGGCGTGAGGATGCGGGTTGGAGGATAACAACCGGAGGTGATACCGGGTTGGAGTCCCGGTACTCGGGAACCTCCATCTCGGAGCTCGGCCGTGTGGAGGGGGCCCCTCCCAGGCCTCCTCTGTCAGGACGAGCGGGTCTTCTCTTCCTCCCTCCGCCGACCCCTAATGATGCCCTTGGAGATGCAGCTGCAGACTGGCTCCCCGAGAGGAGCCGTAATGATCCACGCTGTAGGCAAACTGCTGATGTGGGAACAAAAAAAGGGGTCAAGGAGTGAGAGCGGGGGACAGAACGTGTACGGCAGCGCCGGCGAGTCCGGCTCGGCCGACGCTAAGTGTCCGAGGAAGAGCCGTGGGTGGGGAATAAGTCAAGTCGAGCGCCGGGCTCCTAATGGAGCGATACGCATTTTGTTGCGTCGACGGCGTCGGGATGGGGGATAGGGGTGGGGGGGGGGGCATCGCCTCTCCTCCGCGGAGAGACGGGGGGGGGGGGGTCCGAGATACTCTCGGTCCGGATGAGCTTGCAGTTTCTGTTTCCGTTGGTCCGATGCGCTACAGTCTGGAGCTCATTAAACTTTACAGTTTAACAGGTCGTATTGTTATCCGTGGAATTTAAAATGCACAGCGGAGCGGCCCTCCCCCGAGTGGATGCGTTTGCTTAATAGTGCAGAATGTTGTAATTTGCTGTTAATTTGTGATAAGTGTAAATTCCCCCCCCCCCCCCCGCCATCTCCTCCTCCCGTCTCTGGCCTCCGTGTTTGTTTTCCTTATTGGTCACAAACTGCTTTCACAGCGTGATCGGAGAGGGAAAAAAAGGACTGCCGCGATGTAGTTTTCTACTGCGTCTCTTTGAGAACTCGGACGGAATATTCAACGATATTCAGGATGCTCCTGATCATTTGGTTTACTTCTGTGCTGGAAAATCAAGTTCATTTGAACGGGTTTACCTCAGGACTTTCAGAAACGGGTCATTTGTACATGAACGTCAGCGCAATGGAGCCTGAACACACCACACCGCTCACACCCTCTGTCCTGTGAGGCTCATGTAGGACGCAGGGAAGACCAGCCGGACGCTCCAATCTGGACTCCTTCAAAATAAAATCACGGATTTGCGGAACTTGATTTAAAATTGTTTTTTCTAGTGTGAGCAAAGAGGGGTATTTAAACCACAAGAATCCAAATAGATGGTTGTCAAAGTGAAAGCTCTACAATATAATTATGATTGTAACATTAAAGAGGACGTGTCACGCTCATTATCAAAATTATACTCATTTTCCTTTATTATTAAATCGTCCAAACGTGTAAAGAACAACAACATGGGGGTGAGGGGGCACTTTTGAAACAATTGAAGACATTTTTTTTTTTTATGATACAACATTATTAAGCAATAGAGTTTTTAGCTGTTTATAAACTTCTAATAAGTAGACATCCTGTGTGATGAACCCATGTGGCCGGCGAGACAGATTCTACTTCAGCGAGGTGGTCTCAATGTGCAGGTTACTCTCTGCTTCCCATTTGGTGATGGATTTTATTTTTTTGCACGGCTCCAGTTTCATAATAATAATAAGACATCAAATTTCTATAGCGCTTTTCATAATACTCAAAGACGCTTTATATATATATATATATATATATTTTGACAGTGCTCGCCGACCGCTCAGCAATCCCCTCTGGTCTGGGTAATCGTTTCGCCTGTCAAGTGCCCGCCGGTGCGTAGCGTGCATATTTATTCATAACAGTAATCCTCTTACCTTTCTCCAGTTAAATTTCCAGGCACCAAGACCTACGTTGACCCCGAGACCTACGAGGACCCCAACAGGGCCGTCCACCAGTTCGCCAAGGAGCTGGACGCCTCCTCCATTAAAATCGAGCGGGTCATCGGAGCAGGTGAGCGCCGCCGGTCACGGACAGATACTCACACCTCGGGGCACGGCTCCGTGCTTTGTCATGCCAGAGGAGGGGGGGTGGGGGCGGGAGGGAGGGAGGAGTTCACGTGTGGGCCACGTCCTGTAGAGGCGAGTCACCGAGATCTTTTTCCACAGCTGAGAAATCGCTGCCACATGGATTTTTACAGAGGCGGTCAATGACAGTATCTATGCAGCACCAGCGTGTCTTATTATAGGTCCTGGTTGCATCCCTCGAGTGTAACAAGACGTCGCACTCTGCACAGCTGCTTTGTCTCAAAATACACTCGTAAATGTGTCATTGTCAAGTGCTCTTTTTTATTTTGTATTATTATTATTATAACCCCACACACACACGCGCGCGCGCGCCTCACTCACAAACCCGCGTTGGTCCCCAACACAGGAGAGTTCGGGGAGGTGTGCAGCGGCCGGCTCAAGCTGCCCGGGAAGCGGGACATGTCGGTCGCCATCAAGACGCTGAAAGTGGGCTTCACGGAGAAGCAGAGGCGGGACTTCCTGTGCGAGGCCAGCATCATGGGCCAGTTCGACCATCCCAACGTGGTGCACCTGGAGGGGGTCGTGACGAGAGGTAACGTCACACTCGATGAGACGGTTTTAACATTTATTTTATACAACGGGGGGGAAAAAACATTGTTTTTCATTCACTGGTCAATTATTTAACTATTTTTAGGCCTTTTTTTGCTTCCACAACATGACTTCTGTCAGTTTAGTGGAACGAAAGCATCCAAAGTATTACTTTGTGTTTTTGCTTTTGTTTATTGTTCCTAAATTCACCAAGTCTTACCATTTAGATTATGCTTAATATGCATATTTAATCAGTTTTATGGTGAAACTTATTTTTTCCTACTTTTTATATCCTGTCCAACTGAGGTTGAGATTACTGGCTCTGACCTTCTGGTTTCATCCCTCTCTGTATTCTGAAGGTTTTTGACTGAGGGGTTTGTTCATTTATAATTCATAGCCTCATTTAAAGAACATTTTATATCTAAAACCATGGCCAAAACTGATATTTGTATTGTTATTTATAGAGTCATCAAAAATCTGTAAAAATAAATACATTTTAAATCTATTTGGAGCCTGGCTAAATCCAATGTTCAGGATTAAAAACATATTTAATGAGCAATAGCATCATCCTTCTATTTAAACATGCAATAAAACAATAAAAAAATTGTAATACATAAGAATACTAGTATTATGGAGTTTCATGGCGGTAACTATTAATTAGAACGATGATCCTATTCACTTGGGGTGTCTCCCCTTAAAGATGCTCCCAGATCACTTTCATCAAAGCATATTTAGCTTTGGGAGGTAAACGCGTTGTAGTCAGAGTGATATTATATCTGATTAAATTAGCCACAGTCCTTGTTTAACATTTGCTCATCCAGACACTGTAATAAAAGGAGCAGATGGTAATTTTTTATTAAAAGCCAATACGGGCGGCTAAAAATAACTCCAAAGCAGTCCCGCCGTCGTTGTTTATCGTCACGCATTTATTTAAATTATTTGCGAGCAAACAAAATCTCTGCCGCTGAATTGATCGTCCCGTCTCCCCTCTCCGTGTTCACCAGGGAAGCCCGTGATGATTGTCATCGAGTACATGGAGAACGGCTCATTAGACGGCTTCCTCAGGGTGAGTGTCACCTTCGGAGCGCCTCTTGGAACTTTCTCCTTTCTTGCCTCCGCTAAGCGAGCCGTGCGTCGCATTAGAAATCTCATACATCTCGTGAGTCCTGTACGTTTCCCACATGGCTGACCCCCCCCCCCCCCTCCCCCGTGCAGAAACACGATGGTCAGTTCACAGTCATCCAGTTGGTGGGGATGCTGCGGGGCATCGCGGCGGGAATGCGATACCTCTCCGACATGGGATACGTCCACCGAGATCTGGCTGCCAGGAACATCCTTGTCAACAGCAATCTCGTATGCAAAGTGTCCGACTTCGGCCTGTCGAGGGTGATCGACGACGATCCCGAGGCTGTCTACACAACAACTGTGAGTCAATTAAAGCGCTCGCTCTCTCTCTCTCTCTCTGTCTGAATCCTCTAATCAAGTCTGTGCATAGAAATAGAGCAGGGGCACTGGTGCACGGCCAAGTGGTCTGCACCATTTTTGTTACATTTTCAAAACAAGATATGTGTCTCTTCCCCCTTTTTGTGAAGGGTTTATGAAACACTTTACGAACGCTTTTTAAATGAGTTATAAGCCGTTAATAAGAACAACTGCAGGTGCTGGAATATGTCTTTGCTTATCATCCACGTACACTGAGTTTATGTAAAAATAGGATTTTTTTTTTTTTTTTGCATTCAAAATATAGGACAATAGCATATTTATGCGAAAGCCACGCCGCAACAAGCAATCACAAGCAAAACAAAAACAAATCTGGCTATTATTAATGTTCATAATGAATTCATTGTAAGGCGTCTTTCAGGCAGAGAGGACAACACATGTGCGGGTCTTTGTTTCTTTGTGTCCTCTAACACATAAATTAAGTCATTTTGTCTTTTTAAACTGCTTGGGGGGGGGACAGTCTTCTGAGGCATTTTCCCCTCAAATGCACACGCCAACAGGTCAACGTGCCAACGCACTTCTAATGAAGATGAATGTGAAGTAGCAATTCATAAAAAGGGTCAAAATGAGTCATAGTCTGGTTTCAATAGCAGATACACTGAAGCCACAGCCACCTTGTTGTTCTTATTAATGATTAATAAATGAAACATGAATACATGATTTACTATGCCTTCCTAAAGCCACAGATTACATCATGTATTAACGCTTCGTCTCTGTGTTCTCTGTGACCATGTGTGTAACTGTGAAACTCTCTCTAATTGATGTCTTTAGGGGAAGATGCAGGATATAATGCATTTGATCTTTACTCCAGCCTCTGACCTGCATTTTACTGAACAGGGCGGCAAAATACCCGTCCGATGGACCGCGCCGGAGGCCATACAGTATCGAAAATTCACCTCCGCGAGTGACGTGTGGAGTTATGGCATTGTCATGTGGGAGGTCATGTCCTATGGGGAGCGGCCCTACTGGGACATGTCCAATCAAGATGTAAGTTACTGCTTCAAAGGGCAAAAAAAAGAATGAGACACGTTCTGATTTTTAAAGAGCTTACCCGATGAAAAATACATTTCAAGATGTGATTTTAAGGAAAGATTTAGCAATTTTCTGTCATTTTTTTGGATGGGTTTCTGAACCATAAATCATCAAATAACAAGCTCGTAAAGGAGAGTCAGTACAGTTTGAGAAAACAACATTTTTCTTCAGCAACTGTCATCGGAAACGTTGCTGTTGGGATTTCCCCAAGATGTATCCCTAATTCATTCCACTAAAAACATAAATACCACCAACAAAACTCCCACTTTGTGGTTCTCCTGCGAGTCTGAATCCATCCGGAGGAGAAACAGACCTGCAACGGAGTCCTGAGAACGTGGGTTTGATGGCGGCTTCAGTGTAAACAACAGGAGTTGAAAGAACTTGTCACACGGAATTTTTTTTTTTTTTAATTCCAATGCCCCTAAAAGTTTTAGAATAACTTATGGTAATTGGTACCAGTGTGAGGAGCTGCGTTGAATCCATTAAAGAGACGGCAGCTCGAGCGCACTATTCCGTTTGCGTTGCGTCTGGACATTGGCGTCGAGGATGTAAAGACATTGACACGCTCTAAATTTAAAAAAGGTGGCACAGGGGCCCTTGGTCCTTTACCAGTCAGAGCGGGTCGAATGAGAATATGTTGTGTGTTGCATTATGGGAGGTGGAGGATCAAGTATTTTCCCGAGCTCGTGTGTAAATGTCAGGATATCTGCTGCTTTGATTTTTATTGTTATTTTGTTGTATCTGTGTCTTAGAAACAACCTCCCCCCCCAACACACTTCATCAAGTTCCATACAATAAGTTTAATTATCCCCTTTTAAATGTGTAATGACAGCCGTCAATGAAACCGGCAAAGACCACCGTACCGCCACTTATTGCAGGCGAGGGAATTCATTCGCATTTCCTTTATACACATAAAACCTAACTAGATTCATGTTGCATATTTACAACAGTAATGAGTTTTTTTTTTTCTCAAATAGAAGCAAGTGAATAAAGTCAAACCTCATTCGCGCGCAAGACAATCGTAAAACAATATTTCGTCTTCATCAATGCAGCTAAAAAACTAGAACGGGCACTCGGTAGAGCGCATACCTTCGCATATCACAAGATTGGGCATTGGATTATGAACATTTTGGCATTAGTTACATGCCAATTGGATAGAAATTGACCACGCTATGGTAAAAAGAAGATTTTGACCTATCCATGACCTTGACCTTTGACCCGATTGATCCCAAAATCTAATCAAATGGTCCCCGGATAATAACCAATCATCCCACCAAATTACATGCGATTCAAGAAGATGTTGACCTTTTCATGACCTTGACCTTTGACCCGATCGATCCCAAAATCTAATCAAATGGTTCCCGGATAATAACCAATCATCCTACCAAATTTCATGCGATTCAGTTTACAACTTTTTTTGTTATGCGAATAACACGCATATAAATAAATCCACGGCGATCAAAACATTACCTTCCGCATTTTCAATGCGAAGGTAAAAATATAAAATGAAGAAGAAGAAGAAAAAAATCCATAAACGTACACACAGCTTCAAAGCCCCATAATCTTCTCCCACCTGACTGATGAGGTTGTGAAATATCGAATGTCAAGGGGGTTCTTTTAGGCGCTGTAATTGAATCAGAAACTGTATCTTTCAAAGTGCCTCAGCGTCAAGTAAATCGTGAGAGCCGACTCCTGACATTGACCTGACTTCTTCTTCCTCAAAGAACACAGTCCCACAATTCTTCTTCTTCATCTTTTCTCTTCTTCTTCCAAATGTCTCAAATTGCCATAATGATTCACTCACCCGCAGTTCTCTGAGTGCTGTCGCCAGCCTTCCACTCCAACTCCCACTGAGGGAGTCCGACTGCCCCGGACTCCTCCAAGCTGTCCCCTTATTGTCGGACGTTTGGCACAATTTGATTGATGGTGGATGGCGAGCTTGTGCGGGGCCTCACAATTTTCTCCATGGCGCATTGGTGTTTAGCACCCACAGCAGCAGGCCCAAACATTATTAAGATTCTCCGGCGGTCCAAAGCAGAGGCATCGCTGATTGAACAATCGGGAGGCGGACAGGGCATTAAAGAGTCAACGTGGCGCTACTTGCCAGACGTCAATGTCAGGAATATTTCTGCACTTCGTCAAGATGTCATCTGAAGAATGTTATTTGCAATTTCCCCACCTTTTTGACACCTTTTTTCACCCTCCGTGAGTCACTCTCGCGTGAGCGGTCCGGCCTGAACCAGCTGATGAAAAATATGCAAAAGCGTAGACACAGAGCTCTTTATCCACAATAAATAAAAGGGAAGCTAATCAAATCAAACCAAAGTGCCCGCTGCACCGACTGCTCTCACGTCATTGACTTTTAATGAACTGTGCTAAACTGCATGAATGATGCAGAGTGACAATAGATTAGGTTTATAGGCACTGTGAAAAGATTGTTTCTATTACTCTTATATCGGCTTTTGTTTACTCACATGCAATATATAAGGGGCTTAATTCTTGAAGTGGAACTTTGTCATTGCATAACCTTAAAGGTTATCAGTAAAATGTCAACCAATAAAGACAGGTTTAATATAATCCTATCTCCTAAAGAGTTGCTTAAAAGCTTAGCTGCAGGGTTCAGCACTAGCTGAAGTGAGTCCAGCGAGAGGAGAGCTCCAGTCCTCCAGCAAAGGCAACAAAAAAAACTGATATTGTCTTTTCAGGACCAGGAAATGAGAGAAAGTGTCTGATTTGGCTTGTCTGAATAAATCTCAAAACGTTTTTAACATGACCATTACATGAAAGTCCATTTATGTATAGCATGCTGGATCTCACATCCTTTGTTTGGGCCATTATACGCTATGACTTATTATAATAATCATCTTCATCAACTTCACTAATGAGATATAGGGGCGCGGCGAGTATTCAACAAAGGTTTACAACGGAGCACAATAGACAAAAACACAAGCCAATAGCTGAGTTAGCCATTTACATGAACGTAAAAAAATTCATACAAATATCAAGTTAAGCTGCTAATATAGTCCTCAGAAGTGCCTGTCCACCCTCTCCCACCACACCTTTGTTGTTTATCACATGTCTGAATGTGTGGCTGCTCGTTTATACCCTTCTGGTGCTACTAAAGGCTATTTATAAAGGGTTTAATGAAGGTGTAACTGAAGGCGGATAGGAGTTTGGGGTTAGGGAGCTACTAATGGATGGTACCAAAGGGTTTGGGGTTAGGGGAATAGCATAAGCTGATACCAAAGTGTTTTGGGGAGAGGGAAGTCCAAAGGGCTGACTCTTAGGGGTTAGTGTCAAGGGTTGGGATTAGAATTGGGGTGACGTTAAAGGCTGATACCAAATGCTTTGGGGTTATGGTTTGGACAAAAATACCTTAGGGTTAGGCAGATACTCAAGGCTGGTTCATGGACATACAAAAGGGTGGTACCAAAGTGTTTCGGGTTAGGTAAATACTAAAGGCTGATACCAAATGGTTTTGGGTTAGTTTCATGGACATACTAAAGGGTGAGGTCCAGGGACAGGGATGTCGTATTTGTACAGATTGTAAAGCCCTCTGAGGCAAATTTGTAATTTTAGATAATGGGCTATATAAAATAAACTGAATTGAATTGGTACCTATGGGTTTCGGGTTAGGTAAATACTAAAGGCTGATACCAAATGGATTTGGGTTAGGTTCATGGACATACTAAAGGGTGGTACCAAAGTGTTTTGGGTTAGGTTGATACTCAAGGCTGATAGCAAATGGTTTTGAGTTAGGGTTATGGTACTACTACCAGAGGGTTTGGGGTTATGAAGATACTAAAAGGGTGTTTGCTTAGATTTCAGTAGGTACCAAAGGGCTCGGGGTTTGGTTGAGAATGACACTAAGTGCTGATACTAATGACTCCATCTGTTTTAATTTCCCAGGTCATAAAGGCAATAGAGGAAGGCTACCGTCTTCCAGCCCCGATGGACTGTCCACCGGGCCTGCATCAACTTATGCTGGACTGCTGGCAGAAAGACAGAGCTGAACGTCCAAAATTCGATCAGATAGTTAGCATCCTAGACAAGATGATTCGCAACCCTAACACATTGAAAACGCCAGTGGGAACATGTACAAGGTGAGAAAACCCCCCTCAAATAAATCATTTTAAACTGTCGCTTCACACAATACACAATTTGAACTTTTTATTTTAGTGCATTAGTGGATGATCCAAAGTGTCTACCGGATGATTTAGCCTCTATAGTTCACAGATGAAAGATAAATCTCTGGGGATCGATACCACAAAGCAGCTTCCATGGCTTTATGGTCAATAGCAGGGCTTTTAAATCAATCTCTGTAATGAGTTCTTGGTACTTTAAAGTGCAGTGGGAACTTCAGACCTCACTCTGACGTTTGTCAGATGAATTCTATTTGCAGTCAGAGCTTACGTCCGAGAGGTTAAAGCTGCTTAAAAAGCGCTTTATTAAATACGGGGAATATAATACGATTCAAAAGATATTGACCCCAAAAATAAGTTTTCAGAAGCAAGCTGACACGCTGCATGTCTTTGTGAATGTTCTTATTGATTGAAGCCTCCAATCAGTTTGTCGTCCTCCCTCTCTTTGCAATTTGCCGCCCCGCTGGATGCCTTTGGTCGTCCCTTTGTCTCGTCTCCCGGCTTGATTGTGTTTCCAGCGGAACCGTTTCCTTTCCACGCGAGACATAAACACCGTTCTGTACTCATCCCGCAGACCAATTAGTCCACTGTTGGATCAGAGCACACCAGACTTCACCGCCTTCCGCTCAGTGGGAGAGTGGCTGGAAGCCATCAAGATGGAGCGATACCGAGACAACTTCACGGCGGCTGGCTACGGTTCCCTGGAATCTGTGGCCAGGATGTCAATCGAGTAAGTAGATGGGAAGGCCTCACGCGGTTCAGCATGAGTAGAGGACATTAATACCAGCCACACTTAAGACTGTGATCTCACCTCTACTTCACTTCCATCTCAACATGAGTAAACAAATCTACTTTTTCTTTTGGTTGTATTTTTGCCTCCAAGCAGAGTTTTGCTAGACCACCACCCCACGAGGTTCAAGAGTTTCTGGAATTATCATACATCTTCAATCACTGGCTTTTATCTACCCAAACTGTAGAGATAAGCTTCTATATCGTCCATGATTTAAACTCTGCATATACGATACATTCTGACAGCAAATCAAAACAGGAGCAAATCAATGGACAACGCCAATTCAACCGGCCGTGTTTATGCGTCCTGACAAATTCGATGAATGTACATTTCCACATCACTAATTCCATCCCATCAACAACAGAGGCATTCTATACAAACACTGCTTTACTGCCCAGAGTGTGTCTTTACGTCAGAGAGAGTATTTACAATCTTTTCTAGTTTGTGGTTGTTGCATAGTTTCCCTCAATGAAACACGTGACCAGATGTTTCCCATTAAAAGCCTTCTCGGGGATCGGAGTTCCTCCCCATCCTGGTTGGCTTTTAAGGCAAAAATCCACAATCGTGGATTCATTTACGACGGATGGAAAACAGCAACTTATCGGAAATGTATTGGTTAGAACAGAGTTTCACAGCGTGGCACAGTTGTCCTATAAATAATTTCATAACACTGACTTCAAAATAAAAGCGTCCATTCGTTGAACGTGATTTGACACATTTCCAAATTTAGTCAGCCTGTCAGGAGTAAATAATTATACAAATAATGGAATTAACCATTATGAGTATCACATGATGAATACAAACTTTGATAATTAAACCAATAACCACTGCTTGACAACTATTTCAAAATAATTTAATTTTGTTAATAAATAGTCAGGAATACATTTCCAAAGACGGATCTGAGGGCCATTGAGAAACGTCCTGTTTCCACAGAACAGTTTCACTTCAGAATAATAGCAGACCACCTCAGTGTTCAACACTATCAGGACATTCTGGCCCTCTGAAAGACCATAAGTGAGCTGTGTCTCCTCTAAATTCATGAGAGTTTGCCAGAATGATCTGCTAGCATCAAAAAGTTATGTTATGTCAGAAAATGTGGTGAAAAAAGAGCTGTATATCATTCGTCCCAGCCTTAACATGTGCGTGAATACAGTTAGTTTAGAGCATTTAATGCATTGTTTCACTCGTTGTAAAGTTCTTATTGGTGGTGTTTCACACATTACTATGTCGTGTGTCCTCATCTCATGGACTTGTGTGAACTCTTAAAAAAAAAAGAGGCATTCTTACGAGTTGACAGCGGCTGAATGTGAGCGTCAGCCCGTCTGTGGTCGGCCTTTAATTGTCACGTTGACCATCAGACGTCAACATTGGTCTCCGCGTTGCCTCCCATGAAATACTCGAGAGTTCAAATGAACTTCCCAAGATAAAACAAAACGTCAGATCTTATTTCAATTTTGTTGGGGTAGATTCATAAACAAAAAGCCTGCTGCTAACTTAGCGTCCTTTTATTTGGTTTTAAATGGTGCTTGTTTGGCCCCTTCCTGGTCCCAGTCACTGATGGATGTGTTTGTCTTGTCTTCCTCAGCGACGTGATGAGCTTGGGGATCACGCTGGTCGGCCATCAGAAAAAGATCATGAGCAGCATACAGACTATGAGAGCCCAGATGTTGCATCTCCACGGCACGGGCGTCCAGGTGTGACGAGGGTTGCGGCGTCGGACAAGGGGACGAAGGAAAAAAAACAAAAACAACGAAAAAAAACAGAACTTATCTGGAGCAGTGCCTGGGACGTAAAGCGGGAGGATCGTCAAAGTAAAACGGACGTCTTGGTGCGTCCGACTCTTCCGGCTCGTGTCTGGACTGAAACTATTCCTTTGTTCCTCAGTGAAGGAGTGCGCTCCGCCTTTCCGAAAGGCACTAAAGAGAGGACAAAGGGGGCAGCGGGAAGAACTGCAACACACAAAGAAAGACAAAAAGAAACTACCTGGACGAGATGACTATCTTTTCACTTTTCTTCTTCTTCTTTTTTTTATTTTTTTGAAGAAGAGCTGATGAACTCAACCATATATCAAATGGCGCATTGGAAAGGAGTTTGACACCTCCCTCTTTTTTTTCCTACCATTTTATTAAAGACTTAAGTGCACACCATGGCCATGGATTACCTTTAAAAAATGAACAACAAAAACACACAAACAATGTCTCTCCTTGCGGTGCTTTCACTCTTTATTTTGCATCCGTCTGCCACAGTGACACATTGTGGCCTACGCAACAAGTTGTTTTCTCTCTCTATATCTTCTTCTACTTGGACTTTGACAACAGGGTAAACTCTTTTATCCAAACGCAGCGGGAACTTTTTAGGCTTAGATTCAAAAAGGTACTTTATTTCTTGTACTGCCGACACATGCTGGACTGTTTGCAGTGACTCGTGTTTCCCTCCATGTGCTCTGTGGAAGTGAAAACAGTACCCTCTCTGGACTGTGTGTGTGTGTGTGTGTGTGTGTATGTGTTGGGGGGGATTCCGACATCGTTTTCAACCTCTCAATGGTTTGTGGTTGTTTTATTTTAATCAAGGAATTTCCTGAAGAGTGCAACACTGAGGAGGCGAAATATTCTTTCGAATCACGAAAATCAAGACTTTTATATCAGAGTAGCAATATCCTTTGTCCTAGTGGTCGATGCAGGAAGTGCAGAACGGTTACACGGTCACGGCGCCGCCTCTCGTCAGCGCCGATGAGCGATTTGATCGAAAATGAAGCCCCCGTCGGTTTCTTTTCTTCCCGTCATCATGTTGCACGCGCAGTGTTTCGTTTTCGGTGTGTCGTCGGAGCTGCAGAGTACAATTTTAAAAAACGTTGGATCCGAGAACGTTGTAGACGTAATACTGCCTTAAAAAAAAAGCGTTTGATTAAAGTATTGCCGCTATTTTAGGCGCTTCAGAGGCAATGCTTTCTGCGTTCATTTAAAAGGGTGGAGGACAAGCTCCCTGTTTTTATTTTATTCTTGTTTCTTGTGGTTGTGACGTCTGTTTTTTATCTGGAACTTGAAAACTGGTGAAATCGAGCGTGCGCAACGCCGTTTGATGCCACGAGTGACGCGGTCGGCGATAACGACGGACTAAACAGAGCAATAATTTACCAGGTAGAAATCGTCCTCGCCTGAAGAATTTATTTTGTTTTTTTGTTTTGTTTTAGAAGGAGCTAGCTTTTATTTCACGTTTGAGACAAACCCTTTGGAAAACATTCAGTCACCGCCGGAAACGAAAGGAATGTACCGCTTTCGAGAAATGGTCGGTGCCAAGTCGCCAAAAGAAATAATCACGTCGTCGGTTTTTTTGGACCACCGCGATACGCTAAAAACGCTTGGTGGGAATCAAACGTCCTGGTGTGGAAAATGTTGAAATGGGGTTTTGGCTGAAGAGATGAAAGAGGCGCCATTGTTCGAAAATACCCCCCTGAGATAAAAGGTGCCACTCAGCCACGCTGACATCATCTTCCCCGGCGCCGTTGTCCAGAAATCAAAGAGCCCTCTTCAGGGTTTCCAGGTCTGGAAATTTAATACCAAAAGAGACGGAGCTTCAGTTGCACGCGAATCGCGCCATTACACCCCATCCCTATCCCACCACCACCACCACCCTCAGCTCTGTAGACATGCCATGTAGAGATCCCTTATTTATCCCCGTGTCTCCGCCGCTCGTCCCTCAAAAGGCGTAGTTGATGTGACGGAACATGCATTAGAGTGTCTCTCCAGATTGCTCCTCTTTTCTCCCCGGTAAGTTTTTTTTGTACAGCGCACAAGAGACGAGGTAGGGGTGGGGGGGGGGGGGGGGCTTTGCAGGAGACGTGCTTAAAAGCCAATCAACCTATTCTGTGCCATCTGTCTCCACTTCAAAGCGAGAGAGAGGAAGAAGAAAAAAGGTTCCAACGTTGAGTGTGTTTTCGGTGCAGTATTCTTTCGTGAAAAAAGACGTCCATCCATCCATTCAGTCGGCCACCTCAGGAGCGGTGTGGTGTGTTCACGGAGAAAAACCATTACAACCACGTCTCCTACCCGCCGCCGTAACCTCAGATACATCTGTGGATTCAGTATACATTTATGTCGACCGGTTTCATCTCGAATGCATAGAAAAAGCTGACGGAAAGTGAAGTAGCCATTACTAGCGTTCTTCGTTCTCGTGGGTACCTTTAAGAAGGCAAGAAAAAAAACACTTGCCTGCCGAGACGTCGATGAGTAAAGTCGGTTATCTTAAAAAAACGGATGTGGAAACCAGACGCGTACATTTGTGTGGACGTGCCATCTCACTTGTCGGGCTGGATGCCGATGACCTCATCGACCTCTTCGAAGTCACAGACCCTTTCAGAGCCAAAGATCAACACAAATAATCCAGGGACTACAGATGAAAATTAGCTGCAGCTACAATCTGGTATCGTGCATCAAATGGCGATGTTTATGTTTTGACTGTACATGGTCACTTTTTAATAAAGATAATAATTAATAATCACGCACATCCGGACGACTTAACGAAATTAATCAAGTGCTGGTTGCAGCACATTTGGTTGTCAGAATCGATGTTCCCCGAGTGGCCTCGTCGTAACTGGTGGCTTTCAGCCCGAATGCTTGGTGATCGGTGTCGATAATAAACTACGATGAACACGTTTTTCCGCCACCGCACCTTTGGAGCGGCCATTTTGTTTTTAAACCCAATGTAATTAGTTTGGGTCGCTTGGTGGATCCTCGGTGGTTTCCCGCTCCGGCATGGCCCGATGAGCTGCTGCACTGCTCCACACATCCGTTGCCAAACTCGCGTGCGTCATCATCGCTTGTATCGGATCACTGATTTTAAATGTCAGATGTGGAGGATCACACAATGGAGGGATCGTAAAATAAAATGGTTTGGGGGAATGCACCTCAGGAGTATTTTCATCGTCAGATACTCCAGTGAGCCTCTTAATATCCAATTAGCGAGCAGAAAGGACGACAGAATATCCAGCAAACATTCACATGCACGTCGGAATCGATTCATTTATCAAGTTAATTATTGCCATGAAATAACTGTACTTGTTTCATTGTCTGAAAAACGGAGACAGAAGAAGAACAAAAGTGGATATTAGCTACTAACAGTTGAGTTTGGCTGCGGTAGTGATGAGAGGAACCAGGGGGCTTGACCGGGCTCTGCCCGTGGTACCGTTTTAGATGATGGTAAAAGGTTTTATAGTCATCAAAAATGCATTCTCTGCCGATTGCTTTCGCTCCCTTCTGAAACACTTGAGGAATATATAATAATAAAAAAACACGTTACCACTTTTTTACCTTCGCTGCCTTTAACAAGTGAACGTAAATGTCATTCAGAACATAGCTGGATCCATTTCCACTGTGGGACTCACCTTCGTCAGGAGACACCAGGAATTATCCCCGACCGGCTCTGAGTCCCCCCCCCCCCACCACCACCACCCCCATGTCACACACTCTCCCCTTTATTCATACAGCAGAGCTCAGCAATTGGGCCTTGGCCAGACCTTTGAATTGAATACCGGCCTGAAGTCATTCAGTCAGCACAAAACTCCCCGGTTCGCAGGCGGCTCTCTCCCCCCACCCTTCCACACTCCACTCCACTCTGATTTTAAAACCGGCGCACCCTGGAGGCCCCTTTACACCCCAGGGTAGCATGCCTCTGTCCTAATTTTTGTTTCCTCCCGTTCTGGGGAAACAGCAGTTTGAGCCACATTGAGATTAAGGCCGGGATGCATTGGATTGGATTTCCAACCCACCCGGAAACCTTCACCGCCAGAAGTCACTTTACTGTCTGTGTTTCCGCTTGTGTTTTCATCCACATTTTTTTAAACTTCAGGTCGCTTCAACTCTGGACAAGAACAGTTTTGTCGTGGCTAAAAAAAACAAAAAAACCACACACACAAAAAAAGAAGAAAAAAATATATATATATTTAAAAAATGAAAAAAAACAGGATGTAGGTTGGTTGGAATCAGGAATAGCAGATAGAGTACGAAGTTATTTTTCAAATTTTTGTGGTTCAACAGTTGGAAATTGGTTCCGGCGCCTCGGTGGAGGCGGTGGATCGTTCCAAAGAGTGCAGCGCTGTTGATTGTGTCAGAGGGAGGCGAGATTTGAGGGGATCTTTGTATATGTACTAATTGTAAAACTTGTACATTTTATTTATATTGTTTTTTACACATACTACTCAGTAGAGAGCTCTGAATACATTGAAAATGCACTATATTTTTCTATCTCGCAGATGAATTATTGTCAACCACCAAGATTTCAGTTGTACAGAAGTTTTCTTTTCAGTTTTTTTCATTTAGGACCAAAGACAGCTGATAGGATTTCCATCTTTACTTTTGACTTTGTTTCTGATTTTTATTTTTTGCGTTTTTAGTTTGTTGTACAGTAATACAAAATGTCAATTTATTATTTATTTTTCTGTGATGAAAGTATTGAATATCCACTGGTCAAAAGTATTTTCCCCAACAGCAGAACTGTAAAATCGTTCAATTAGACAATTTCTTGTTACATAGACAATTCTTTTTGCTTTGTAACCTTTGTAATAGACTGTACATATATTTTTGGAAATATAATACAATCTCTATAGAAGTTGTGGATGTCCTTTGCAGTGTTTTTTTCATCTTTACTCTGACTCATTTTCATAACTAATGTTGTGTTCACTTTAACAGCGAGTTATTTTAGGTTAATACTGTTGAGATCAGTATTCCTAGTACATTTATTATCCATGCTATCTATGGCCATTTTGGAACAACACGTTTTACTCACAACCACCTGACATTATTTACAAAGAATTGCCATTTTTATTATTGAAGAGTTTCAGAAAGCGTCTATGTTCTGATACCACAGAATCTGAGGGTGGCATTTTCTAATGAAGCAGCATTTAGAAGATGTAACTTATGAATGTGTTCTCAGTCATTATTAAGAACACATGTTCCACACAGAATAATTTTATTATTAATGATTTATGGATTTGATGGACTCAAAATCTTTCGACTGTTTTTGTCCCAAAACCCAAATTCTCAAGACATCAGCTTGGTCTTAATTTCATAACCAAAACTATTTTTTTCTAGAGTGAACTTTGCATGACATGAGTTCATTTAAAACAACCTCCATAATAATGTCCTGTTATATATAGAAACATTGACATTATTCATTTGAAAGCTACAATGTTGGGCTTTTCTCACCTCGCTCAGCCCTAGGCTGAGGGAGCCGTTGGCCCCGGGCGGAGACAGCTGACGCATCGCCACAGCCCTGACACGTGACGGAGGAAGCACCGAATTATGAATTTCCGGAAGGTAAAAAGTAGTCATGTGTTTATGATCATTTAACCCAACATTTAACGAGTAGAAGTGCAGTGTGAATGGTATATCCCAGGACTTGGGTCAACTCTGGGTGAACAATGTGCATGGGAACTTAGCCCAAGGCCAACTCTCAGCCCAGGGCGAAGGATCGCTTAAGTATATGCCAAGTGAAAAGCCTATTTATGAAATGTTCTTGCTCGACTGCATTTACAATGATAACTTTACTGGAAATTGTCCATACAGTTAAATGTACTCTTTGAGTAATGTAGCCCTGTTTTTTTTTACAAATGTGAATGCTGGCAGAGGTCAAATATGAGATTTACGAGTAGCACTTAGCTTAAAACCAACACAACAACTCAATGAATAACAATTGGAACAAACTCACTTATTATTTCCACAGCATCAGTGTAAACATTGTGGAGCACAATGTGAAACCCAAGCGGCGGTAACAATGCTGGAACACAAATACAATTGGGCATATGTCCATGAGTAAGTGACCCCAGTGCATGCTGGGAAGGGTTCCCGACACACCTATGTCCCAAAAGGGCAAATCATCTCAGCTCCAATCATATGAGGCTTTGTTTTCAAAATAAGAGCTTCTCTATATAATCTTATTTTACATAAAGAGCTTAGGTTACGTAACATGTATACCTAAACCCAAAGCATGATTTGGAGTACTTTTAGGACTGGAGAAATATTTCTGATTACCATTTTTATTTGGATGGCGGACGTGCACGAGAATACCACACGCACTCTGGTGATGCAACAACTTTTCCTGCGGCTGATTCCACATTACACCACTGATTGACAGGCGGCGTCAGTATCGGGCACTAAAAAACAGCCAAACACTGTGCCAACAATGGCAGGGAAGAAGAAGAAGAAGAAGTGGAAGAAGAAGAAGAAGACATGCCATCAGACATTTAATCAATGCATGATTTAAAGTCTTCAAAACATGTGCTTTGCAAAATATTTTATGAGCCAAGAAATGTATTCAACAGATATGTTCTATTATTTATTGTCTTCCTGCAGCTGCCATGGAGGTTTGGACCTGCTCGCAAGCTTGTTTGCACATGCATGCGCGATAAGGCTCTCCAAACAGTCCTCCAAACTCTCTTGTTTTGTTCTTTCATCTTCCAGAAATTCCAGTTCTTTGAAGGAGCTTGAATGGATCTCTCTCTGATCATGTATTTCAGCAGTTTGAGTATTTATTTGAGTAAGTCCGGTTATGGCTCAACATGCCGTCTCCAATTCTGCTCCACTTCTCTGAGTGAGTTAGGATTACACATGAATCTGGCCTCCGCCCATGTATTTCTCTGTGGCTACGCCTCGCTTCCCATTAGCTTAAACTGCAGTCTTATCCCGCTTAATAGATCATCTGCAGAAGTATTCCCGTCTCGATGCCGGCTCGTGCTCTGGTGATTTGTCTCTGGGTCTGAAACTGGATACGTAATCATAAAAAAAAGGCAACGTACTCTTAATCTGTGACCAAAAGTGGTCCACTTGACGCTGTTCCTTCTTTTTTGTTTGTCAAAGAAATATCAGGATTACATCAATTAGATGGTTTAAGACAAAGTTATACTTCCCCTGTACGCTGGGGTCACTGTGTGAAAAGTTTTAATGGTCCAAAGGTGTAGAAAGACAAACATTTTATATCACGGAGAGCAAATTATTTCTTTAAAATTAAAAATAATTGGTGAATGTTTATAAAACCTTCACACTGATAAGGATTTTACAGTTGAACAGTTTACAACCACTGTGTGTGTGTGTGTGTGTGTGTGTTTGGGAAGTAAGTAAGGATACACACACAAAGTTATGCACTTGGAATAAAATTGATGAAAAAAAAGAAACTGTCAATTGCTAATAAAAAAACACTGCACGAGATATCAAACCGATAAAAAACAAAACAGATAGTCAGGCGTTACCGTTTGCCAGCAACAAATTTGGAAAGGCGACAACATCTCTTTTCAGATTCAGGGCCGGATAATCAACCAGACCGACTTTTAGAGATACTTTAACTTCTAACTCTCACATTCTCCCACGTGCCAATTTTAACAAGCGCATTAAAAACAGCTGGGTGGAAACACACTCGATGTTCTCCCCTGGGGAGAGAATTTATTTGCTTTGCTACATTCACGTAATAATGCATTCCACATGAGATGGTTCATTTAATTGTGTTAAAAAGGCTTTTCGGGAGAACTTGTCCGAGCTCATCATCAGAGACAAAAGCCTGCTATTGATCCAAGGCCATGCGCGTTAAACGTCGACACCTGCAAATCTTGGCACGCTGTTCTGTGAAAGCTTCACACAGCAATGTTGATCAAAGATGGTTTTGCGATATGCCGCGAGAGTAAAATACAAAGAGGACTCTGTGTCGTTTTTATTTCTCTCGTATCAGGAATTGATTATGACAGAAAAGTGTCTTTTCTGGGCTTGTTCTGTTTGCATGTGGTGGTCCTTCTCTTTGTTGCCTCAGGTTGAGCACGTCAGACCAGACACGTACGTAAGTTAGGTATCTAAAGTAGGCTACGGACGTTATGTAAATCTAACCAAATATTCTTGTTGCTTAAACTACAATGTGAAGATCTCAACTGTGTGAGTTCGAATAGCTCTTGCTCGTTAAGATTGGTTTTGTAGTCACGGTATCTGTGCCAGAGCAGATACCGTGACTACATAACTATTGCAGGTATGCCATTACCCCTTCATACAAAAGGAAAAATAAAGCTTTAGTTTACTGCAGATAAATATTACAGTCCTTTATGACACCATAGTTGGCTTATCAACACCATGTAATGGATCGCATATTGGCTCTTTACATAGCAAAATGTAAAGATCCAATATTTACATCTTCCCCATAAACCGATGCACTGCCACAGAAAAAACAGTTGAACCTGGCAGACTGCCAGAGGAAGATAACGGGGAAAGAAATCATTTGTATTTGGCAATTCTGCAATAATCCTGAGCCCGGCTTCGGCATTATTACAGTATCTGACATTTTGCAACGAATTTAGAAGTCAACCGGGTATATGGAGATGAATGGTTTTAAACTGTGTAAATTGATTAGGAGGAACGTGTGGGCCTGACTAATGGTTTACCTGTTGCAGTCCACAGGGAAAACAGATCACGACCCATTTAGAAAACAAAGGCTTTGCTTTCCACCGCTCAGGTGTGTCCCTTTGGGGAAATGTAATGTCTTATTTACAGATGGAACAAAGTAGACTTTAATCTGTTGCTCTTGTCTTGAAGAAAAATTGAGGTGATTTCTTGGGAAAGGGGCCCTGTATCCTCAAAAGGATTCGGTGCTCCATCAAAAGTTTTGCGATCGACTAAACTAGAGCATCAATCCATTCTCATTATGTTGCGGATATTGTTGAAAGTTTCTTAATTCCAAAGTGGTGTTTGCTAATCAGACCCAAGTTGTAAATACAGTTATTTTTGCATCCGTGCAAAATTGGAGAAAACATACCCCTCCATCCCCAGTCCCTGGACATTGCAGCCAGCAGGACATTGATCCTAAAAGCAGGGTACAAGGCCCTGTGAGAACCTAATATGCGAGGCCCTGTTCATACTGTTGTGTTCTTTCGATATCTCGAGAACTGTCCACCCTTTCGACTTTCACACTTGGCCCGGGGTATTGCGCCAAATCCAAGGCTGTGCAGGGCTTTGTCGACTGAGTCAAGCGTGTTGTCCGCAGTGAGCCAATAACACCAGCGCTACCACCGTGTGATTTGTGCACGTCGATGTCTTGCACGTCACATTTTTTCAAACAGTTGTTTTTGTCATTAGTATTTTTCACACAATATGCAAATGTAACGCAGATAAAAATGTGATTTTCTTTTGGGAACAAAGTAGATGTTTTTAAGCTTTTGCACCACAATAAAAGGCAACAACCAATTATGATGAGCGCAACTGGTTGAGTTGCCCTTATTGTTACAAGGCTAATAAAAACAACTCTGAGGTTTTAATATCCGCACCAAGACTGCAAACCTTATTACTCCATTTTATTACTCCAGATCTACTTCTGCCATTCTTACCTTTCACAATGTACGAACCTGGAAATATATTTGCAGGCAAGTTATGCAAGCATTTCTAATGTTTGTGTCGTTACAACCCCCGTGTGTAAAGGTCCGCCAAGAGTGCTTCTAAAACTGCCTGATAATTAATTTTAAATTAATTATTTAATTTATTGTATTATTCATTCACCAGGGACAGTGAAGCTCAATAAACATTTCAGTTTACACTTCAATGTAAACGTGCCAGCGTTAGCTAGAGAGCTCATTTTCATCTACAGTCTCTTGGGAAGGTTGTCACAATTTAGTGGCCCAATATTATCAGTATAATTCAACAGCAAAAAGTATAGTACAAGACAATAAAATACATAAACACATTGCAACATTTGCAGATTTGTAATAACAATGAGAGTATATAATGGCAGGGCCAGAGGTGAGGCGGTATGATCACTCGTGATTGGTTGGTTACAGGTTGGCCTCAAGCGAGCAACGGTTTCCAAAAACCTTGAGGCAGAGACATCTCAGATATATAATTATGGTCCAATAACGCCAGGAGACACTCGGGGAACAGTGAAGACCAACTGAATCAGGGCATGGTAGGTACACAGGAGGGAAACGCACAGGGCCGGAAGTGGTTTTAATAGATGTGCGTTCTTTAAAATGGGGGAACTCAGCATAAATATGTAAAATGCATTTTGTATAGGACAATGTATAAAAAGGGTTGCACTGTTCAATTGACGTGGTCATACAGAAAACACACTCAAATTGACTTTAATTGCATCCTGATAACAACCACAACCGCACGGCTGTCCCAGCGACCCATTGGAGGGTTCCATCTCCCTGTGTGAAGAGGATAAGGCGCTCTCTGATTCTCCAAACAGCACGACTTTGCCTTCAATTTCACTTCAATCGTGTGCGTAATCCTCAGTGAGAAGCTACTCAGGCTCTACGTATGGGATGTCAACAAAAATAATCTGAAAATCAAACATTGTCTCTTGGCTTAATCTTCTCTCTGGTTTCATCATTAGGAGGGTAAACATATTTTTCAGTACAAATCGCTCGCAAATTCCTCCGAAGGCGCACAATTACGCCGGATGTAATTAAGAACCGTGAGTGACAAGGGCATCTGAATGCTAACTCGAGAAAAAAAGGGGTACATTCTAAGCAGTGGTGTTAAATCATCTGATGTGATCTTCTGATAGGAGGTTGGTGATCGCCGCACTGGTCTGGCTCATATCTCCTACGAATTCCCCGGCGTTCTCAATGCCGACTTCAAACGGACGTGCAGGCCTGCCACTACGGGGGTAGTAATTATGATGAGACAGAAAAGATGTGAAAAAGTCTTGACTTTCGCCTCACGTCATCATATGATTGATCTTCTGCACTGCTAAAAATAACGTTACTATGGTAGGAAGAAGCGAGATGCAACACTTGTTAGCTACTTCCATCATCAGCTGCATAAAAAAGCATGCTTTGTATTGTTTAGGCAATTTTGCAAACTTTGCAAGTTGGAAACATTTTACATTTGAAAATCTGGCTTTCATTCTCTGTGTGCACCCATGTGGTGTTGAATTGGCGCTCAACATCCACCGATATACAAGGTATCTAAATCGGTATCGGGAAGGAAAACATGCCATCGGATTTCTAGAAATAAGTGTTCAATAATAAATCTAAAGTCATCAAACGGACCAACACAACTTTTCCAAAGAGAGAAACTTGCCTACTGTAGACACTGTTATTCAAAAAGAATAGCATTAAGTACACCACAAGTTGTTTACAATTATTTCATCCTGCCAATTTAAAAAGATTATACGTTTCAAATGCAAAATCCACCTTGAAAATACGTACGCCGTCCTACTTTTTTCATGCCGGAACCAAATTTCACTCTGATTAAGTGTTGCAGCTACATCCCGATTCATCAAATGTCTGTATTCAGAGTGTCTCTGGACGCTTTGGGCTGATTGGGAGTAGCCCTGGCTCGTCTTGGATTCACGGGGTCCTCTTTATGGCCTGCGGTAAGTATTCTAAGGAGGCAGTAAAATATGGCTACCCCCACCCGCCCCCACAACCGCTACTATCCGCAATCCCCAAGGTGGACGATCAGTTCCGCAGGCTGGCAAATGGCTCTGTGGGAAAGGTTGATGGATTTGGCAGATTCAATGGTTTCCTCAAAGACACAGCGGAGTTAGAGTGAGCGATGGTGCCTTTAGCTGCCATTAGCTTGCTTACTCGCCGAGAGGAGCTCAGCTTCGCTTCCAGCCCAGCACATCGCTCATTAAAACAAAAACCCATTGCATAAACTAATGCACTACATGGAAATGGTTTTACAGGATATTGATGCCGAGATAATCGTGACCGCAACCGCTATGTAAATGGTTTAAGTGTTTGCATCCTGTCACGCTGTAATTACACTTGTTTGTGCTATTGCCATGATATCTTTGTCTCATGGTTTAGTGGTACTTCAAACCAAAACCAATCATCACTATTATTACAGTAATTCTGCTTTTTCACACCAGAGATGGAATATAGAATTCTCACGGTTTTTAATGTATGTTTTATTATACTGCGTATTTTTTTTTTTTTTATAGTATTCCGGCATGCTCTTAAATCTCTCACAGTAATGGTGTGAAATTGATTTGCGATAAAATGAGATCAGATTAATCTTATTGATCCAACTTCGGTTAACTAAATTGGAAAAAAAGAAAAAGCAGATGTTGTACAAAGAGGGAGAGTGACATTAATCCACTACATATTTTTACATGGGTAATAGTTGTTTGCTGCTATATTAATATCCTGAATGTTGTGTATAGAACTATATGATAATTCTAACAGAAATAATAATATAATTTGGTCGAGAATAGTGTGAAGGCTTGATTTCCAAACAGGAAAAGTGGGCAATCGCCCCAGAACCCTGAATCTACTTTAAATAATTTTATTGAAAATTAGTTTTTTAATCTGTAGCTCACTATCAACAACATGAGGAGGGCCTTAAGATGGGTTCTATTTCCTTACCTTGTCAAATACTGACCCTTGGTCTGCGGCCCTGTGCCACTATGTGGCCCCAGGTAGCCCAATAGCATCGGCCCATCTTTTCAAAAGATTTTTCCAACTTAATTTGACTGTTTTCTAGGTTTACAAAAGTATTTGGTTCGGTTTAGGAAAATATTGGGGTTTGAATATACCCATATGGCCTTTCTAATCTTTGGGTGACTAAACTGCAATATCTAGCACAACTTTCAATGCTATCATACATTTACCGTGGAGTACATACGCATAGGTATGTATTCTGTTGGATTTGACGTCAACCTGCTTTTCATTTCTAACCACCCGATCTTGGGTTTTGCTGTCACCCAAAGCCCAGCGATCAGTTATGGCTCTCCTACCGAGCGTATGAAATATTTATAATGGTGTACTTCCTGTTTTGAAATGGTGACGGTCTTGCTGTGTTCTCATTGCTGCCGTCTTTCCCGACCTCAATAGCCGGTAGATGAGCTTTTGTTGATGATCGGTCTGAATGGCTTTTGTATTAGCACGGAGGGATTTTTGGAAAACTTCAACTGATTCACTTGGGTGGCAATAATGCAGTGACATTTGGAAACAAACCGAATAGTTTGTGTTGATATTCACTCTAATTACAAGTGCTGAATGTTTCGTCTGATTGGAACTAAAAGTGGACAGAATGACTTTTGTGAAATGCCGGTTCATCCACAACACCACTGTTAGACCTCGGTGTGGTACCGGCTCGGCTGCCTCCGACAAACATGGAACATAAGGCCATGTGCCAGGTTTTTTTGCCACACGGTGTAACAGTTTAGCTCCACGCCTTCCTTTTTGTAATAGTTGTTTTCATCCTGTCACACCATCTCGTCAATCCAACTCCCCTCACCTGCCTCTGATCACTCCCTCGTTAGTCCCTCATTCCCTTCACCTGGTCCTCACGCCCTTCTCACCTGCAGCCCATCCCCTCATTAGTCCCTCACTATTTAGCTCCCTCACTTCCCCTTGTCCTCTGCCAGATTGTCTTGTGTTTTTGTGCCAAGTTCTCCAGCGTTATTAGATTATATTCTTGACCTGCCTGTTCTGACCTCTGATTCTCTGCCCTGCCCCTTTTTGGACTTGTTTGCTTCTTCGACTGATCTCCCGGTTTTGACCCAGCCTGTTTCCAACCAAAGACAATAATCTTTGTTACTCCTGTCTGAGTCGTGCTATTGGGTCCACTAATAGCGTCGTGACACACGGGAGTAGTTCAGAAGATAAACTCCAATGATTCCAAGCAGGGTTTGAGTAATTGCAGTGTTTTTGGCATCGATAAACACTTAAAACTTCCTGTAGTTACATTAACATTCTGTGCAAAATCAGCCAAAAATACTGCAGGTCACCCGAGCCTCCTTCGCCCAAATAAGGTAATGAGGAAAAGACGCCAAGTCCAGGATGATTCATGCAGAATTGATTTCCACATAAACGTATTGCTGTCAAAGCCATAAAAAGAAAAACGGATCAATATGATGTTATAATGTGAAAAGTTTATTATTCAAACCCTTTCATCTTAATTTTAACCACGTATTTTAATATTATATCAAGGTATGTTGATTTTATTACTACAGTCAAACATGTCATCTTATGTGAGGAAGCTTTTGTTATTATAATGTTATTATGTTGTTATGGCATATGTAATATGATATATCATTGTTATAACAAGATGTTTTTCACATAATAAGACCCTTCTTGTTATAACCATGTATGATAACACTTTATAATAACTGCACGCAATGAAGCATTATTTATAAAGCATTGCTCCACACTTTATAAATGATGCATTTGCCATTTGTGTTATATAATGCTTCATAGCGAGCAGCTATTATAAAGTGTTACCGTTTATTTTTGTTTGTCTACAATATTTGGTCGTTTTAGAGGCAGCCTCGAGAAGTCTCTTTCTGGTCCTATTGCTTAAAAACACTTCATAATAACTAAACGCTGTGAAGCATCATATAATACTTTATTGATTTATTATTTATAAAGTGTGGAACAATGCTTTATAAATGATTAATTAAGTGTTAACTAATGCTTCATAGCATGCAGTTATTATACAGTCTTACCCAATATACTAATCAACATGTTATCGTAATACATGATAAGTTATTGTTATAACAAGATGCTGTTCACGTCATAATCACATATGTTCATGTTACGACATACAAACATGTCACATTATAATAAGAAACTTTTACTGTTCTAACAATATAGTCGAAGCATGACATAGGGTGTATTTCAACTCTTTTTGAAAAGTGTTCATCGCATATCAATTTGAACAATTGGTCCACCTCGAGCACAAAGTTCATTCTCCCTTCAGGCAACGCCGGCATCCTGTCAGCAGAGCGGAAACCGGTCCAATAAGGACCGATCAGTAGCATCCCAGCAGTCCGGAGCAAACAAGAACGATTCTAGTCACTGTGTGTGTGTGTGTGTGTGTGTGTGGAAGGTCATGACATGCCTGGCTGCAAAGCACCCTTCTTACAGGGCAGCAATGTGAGGCATGAAGTGGCGGGGAAAATCACAGCCTATTGTAAAATGGTGCTGAGCGGGAGATGTGTGCGCCAGCATTGTGACACTATTATCTTTCCATCTGACATGAGATGCGGCGCATTATTCACGGAGGAATGAATAGACGGGAGGATCTCGGAAAGGGCCGGGTGGAGTGGAGACGGGGCAAAACCAAAAATAATAGATGAGTATTTATGCGAGCCGCCGTCGTGGAAGCACTGCCAGGAGATTACTTACAAACTGATATATAACGTGCGTGACATGCCATCCCTTTAGGAATGATTAGACGCTGTAGATTCTGCAGATTTTCATCAAACAAACAGCATTTGTTCACAGCTGTCCATTCCCCTCTGCTTTACATCTTGCAAGGGCACATTTGCAGATAGCCTTGGAAAAGCTTCGGAATAAAATTCTGCCACAATTCACTGCGGCTCTCACACTGAATGCATAATAGTCCGGGGTCCTACTGGCAAAGAGCTGGTTTGCTGTAACCCCCCCCCCCCCCCTCATCCTTTTGCAGGAAGCTTACTTTTGAATAAACCCAGCTGATAGACGCACAGCGCCCCGGTAATGACGGCGCTCGGCTAGAATGCGCTATAGAGGTCGGCAAGGCGCCGGGGATTCAACCTTTAGGAGCCGCCACCGCAGCAGCCCGTCGGGGCCCGTAGGGTCTCTTTACAGACCGGGGGTGGGCAGGTCAATCCGCAAAAGCCAGGACCCAATAGGGGTCCCTAATGGGGCCTGTATTGATCCTAGCATGTTGTTCACCCCATGGGTCTAATGGAAAAGGCTGAAAAGAAAGCTCTCCACTCTTAGAATTTTGATCACACACAGGGAGCAGAAGTGTTCACTTTGTCGGACAGAAACTGGCCTGCAAGGCGTTTTGTTGGAGTAACTAAGAGGTGAGCTGATATCGTAAAAAAAAGAAGAAGAGCAGCCGAGAAAGCTCGCGGTGGGGAAAAGCCGGCAGCCCCCCTTGAGTGCTTACAGACACTGCCTATGATGTATAGCCTTGCATGTCCCCTAACGACCTTGACGGCATATATTGAATGTAAACTAAGGTTGCACGGTGTGTTTTGCGCACGGTGCTAAAAAGAGCTGTCGTCAGCCTCGGAGGCCAGATAAACGACGACCTCTGCTTTGATTCGGATCGGGCCGCTTGTGTGGTGCAGCGTCTCTTGTACACCAGGAAAGTCTGCACATTCAGGGGACTCATTCACATCCAGAGCCAACGTTCCGTGTCGAACGCAGGAAGTGGTGTACCGGTGTATGAAGATATTTGAGAGGTGTACAGTTACAAGACGGATTTAAAACAAAGTCTTTTGCATTCGATTGGACCGCTAAAGAGTGGGCGGGCTTGTAATGTAGACCGTCACAACAAAAATATACATATTTCCAGACTACTCTATGTTTGCCAATCAATTCCTGTCCATGCAGCTAATAGAGCGTGTCACTCGTCAAGCAACATCGACCATCCAACACAATTTTGCGAGATTTCTCCAGGATGCAAAATTTTGAGGACGTTTCCACATTTTAAGTGTGTTTGGTGATTAATCAGCATCATTTGGGCTATGATGTCAGGAGGTTGGCTCCTTGACCGTGATTATTGACTTGACTTTCAATCGATAAGTGTTTAAAAGTTGTGAATTTGGCTGCTGAACTTTTAAAACTAAATTCCCCGGGGGTTGGGGAATGATGACCCCCCTCCCGACCCCTGTGGTGCCAAAGAAGGCCAGCTCATAAAATCCGGATACATCTATAATAAAATGAAGTATCATAGTTTCTAAATCACTTTTCAAAGAACTCACTTTTGGATCCTTTTCAACTTGTTCAGCTGGCCGACATCCACGTCTTTGGATTCATTGATGAATGTCATCTCGTATTGCAGCGACTGCAGATGCACTGATTACCAAATTAACCTTCAGATCGCCATTTAACCGTAATTGTCAACGAGAAAATGTTTTGCCTGCAATCGCTCGGTTCTATTTCAGCCGCTGGCGCAGCTATCCGCTGCGGCGCACATCTGCAGAGGGACAAGGCAGACGCTCTTTTTTTCCTCCCCGAAAAAACATCCTGGAGTTCGATTGGATCGCTCGGCGGTGATTTACGGGGTACAGTAAACAAAATAGACGTTTTGCTGCATTCTTTCCAAAAATAAAGAGTCAGACATGACATCACACAGGGCGGGCAGCTTCATTTCCCTTTTAGTGGTTTAAAGCATGCAATAACTGGCTTAGTGGCCGCCTTCCAGCAACTTTCCCCGCAGTTTGACCAGTGATCTTTTCCACCTGCTATCTCGCAATGTTTTGGCATCAGTGTTGAAGAGGGTTTTGTTCTTAGTTCTTTTCAGAGGAAGGCTTCTTCGGCTTTTCCAAGTTTAAAACAAGAGGTGTTTATCTCACAGAACATTTTGAAGTGAATATTCTTTGAGTGGAATAAGTTAAGTTTATTATTCACATTTTTATTTGACACTCATTTTAGAAAAATTGCTCTCGGATCTCTTTTAATTTCGCCTCTCAGTCTTATTGTATGAGCTTCACTTGCCAGTCGCAGTCTCTCCTCAATCACCGTGCCAACGCAGGAAGTTGCATCATGTGCCGTGTGAAGACGTGGCTGTGGAAAGTTGAGGGTGTTCACGTGTTCATCTGCAAGACCCCGCGGGGTTCCACTCACTGTTCCACCGCAGGCAACAGGTCACATGACACAGTGACAAACAGACCGGATGAAGCCAAAGGGAAAGACAAATATTTTATTTCTCTCTTATTTTCTCTCTCCGGTGCAAAAGAGTTGCATGGGAGAACCACAGAGGGCTGTTTGCATCTGTTTCCAAAAAACTAAATTCAAACTCCTTATGAACAGCTGAACGGTGTTGGGGGGTACAAACGGCTGAAATAATGCCCCATGAATGCAGCATCCATCACACAAAGGATGAAGGATGATGGATTGAGCGTGAGAGGGGGATCCAGCCTCCTCCAGAGCATCAGGAGAGGTGAGAAATGGATGCAATTAACGCTGTGTCATTGGTTGCATTATCATGAATACTGCAAGGTGAGGGGTAATTTGTATGATTGATAGGAGTCTCTGACCACAGACTCTGAATATTAGTTCCCACAAGGCTTTGCAGTTGGGGGCTATTGGGAGACAAACAAAAAGATAATCAGATCGAAAATATCGAAGAATTGTCTTTCTTGAATGTTGAGAATCTCTTTGAATAATACATTTATTAACCGTTTAGAGGTATGCAATGACCATCCTAGTAGGAGTTGGACAGATTTACGATGACTTAAGTGAAAATAATGAATCTAAATACACACGTTGAGTTAGTAAAAGTCTGGTTTGAGGCAGCGAGGGGGTCACGTCCAAGGAAAAATCCAGTTACTCAAGGATAGTTTAAAGTGGGGTTGTATCGTAGACTGTGTAAGTGGACATAGTCCCCGTGACATCAACCATTGGTTTGTGGACTATGTTTTTCAATGACCCTTCTTTTTTTGTAATCTTGGATCGTTGCTTTTTCTGCAACCATTAACTATATATGGACCGCAGAGGAGTGACACCTTCGTGAAGACATTTGACCTCTCATTGACAATTTACCACTCATTGACACATGCATTCTTAAACCAATGGTGGCAGAGCGGCCATGCAAGGCGCCAGCCTACCCATCGAGGGCCACCAAGGGTTCAGTGTTTCGCTCAAGGACACTTCAGGAATCAAACCTCCATCCTACCACTCCAAGTCAATACTAAAAATCCACAGCCCTATGGAGAACACACTAGGGGGAATTTGGTGCTAGAACTGGAGCTCTATTGGAGCCTCAAAAGTAAAGGTGTATGTATACATTTTCTTTATTTTTTATAACTATATTAATCTGTAGTTATCTGAACAGTGTTCTCCTTGTTAAGCCAGTCTGTCTCCCATGCAACCCGTGAGACCAGCGTGCTCAACGAAACCATCGCCTCTATCTCCATCTGCACACGAGATTACGTCTACGTGCCGTAATTAATCCTCCAAATTAGATTTTTGAGCATTTGCATGAGTGATTACGTTAGTGTGCGGCATCCATATGTTCCACCTGCATTAATTGCTTGATGGCAGCAACAGGGGGGAGGGTATGTGGGACTTAAGTGGAGAGCTTCCTCTTTAGAGGAAATGCATGCGGCCATGGCGGCGTCATCTCCAACCTCCAAGGAAACCGCATTTCCTTTCTCCTTAACGTCTGAGAGCAGAGACGCCCCCCCTCCCGAAGACGCTGTTCACCCTTTGTCAGACTTTATACACAAGGTCGCTCCAACGGAGGAGCCAAGATCAATTGTATTCATGTCATTTCCGCTGACGCTGCCGCCTCGTAGCGGGCCGGTCCGCTCACTCCTGTCACCACGCACTAACTCAGCCGCCCGGAGGATCCTCTTGATCTCCCGCACGTTCCGCCAGCTCATTTCTCCCTTGTTGCTCCTGATTTGTCTAACAGGAGTGTAATTTTCCATTTTTACAACAAAAAAAAAAAACAGACAACGCCATATGTCTCATTTGGCAGAAGCTTCTGAGCTTTTATTGTGTAAAGTAGCCACAACTGAAACCACATATTTAAAGGGATTGTGAAAGAAATCTGTTTGTGGCATTGAAGCGTCTTCTGTTGGACCTGATCCCGAAAAAGTGAGATTGCAACGTAAAAGTCCAGGGTTCAAGCCGTCTCCTTGGTGACCTTTGTGAATGCACCACAGGATGTGCCAATGAAACAAAAAGAAAACGTATCCCTTAACTGTGCGAGCAAGCAAATTGCGTCTATGCGTCTGTGCTGTTTGCATGGATTTAAATGATTTCATATGCAGAACATATGTACTAAATGTACCCCTTTCTATGTGAATGATTGTCAGTGCAAATTTAGCCTAATTCACAAATATCAGTACTGGTAGCCAAACACGAAGTCACTGAAATTATGAGCATATTGGTTTGTACAGGAACTGGCGGCCCGCTTATTCCCAAGCAAAGTCTACTTAGCGAGAGAGCGAGATTGATTTGTGTTGGTACTACAACACCACCATCATATTCTTGATTAGCGCGAACATTTCAAAGACCAGGCCTGAGAAGCCGACACCTAAATAATAGGCTACAATATATCTAGAAACGTCCTAATATTACTTTAGGCCCTACGCCACAACAATATTTATTCAGCAGGACCCTGCCCCCCTCTCAACCTCCCCATCAATGGACAGCGAACCATATTAAATTGAGTGCCCTCCTAATCAGTAAACACAACATGAAACTCATCAATATAAGAATGTATGTCAGCAATAAGTCAAGACAAAGCTGTCTTGACTTATTGTCTAATTACCAACATTAATTCAGAACCCGTCATCAGCGACAAATGGTAAATGGGAGTGCCCTTCTGATCAGTTAATACATTATGTGTATGAAAGTGTGTATGTGTTTCTAAGCGTCATTTATAACAATATTTAAATACTAAAATCAACATTTCAATGCTTTGCGACTTGTTTTTGTGCAAGTCTGTTCATTGCGTTTAAATGAGTTGTTCCTAAATAATTGCAGACTACGCTAATACTATTAGTCATACACTATTTGTGGATTTAGATTCCAGTGGTGGATGCATATGATTGTTTTTGTGGGATTAAAATATTTCCATTAACTCTAAAAGTTAAAAAAAAAACACATTTATTGCAAAAGTTATATAGATCATATCTAAAATGTAAACACAATTATTAATAAATAAATGTTTACACAGTGCATACAGGATTACAGCTACCCATCAATGGTTCTGTTACCAAGGGGAAAACACAGCCAAGAACAAATGACAGAGTGGGAGCAATCCTGAGGCCATCATGTAAGATTACATTACATTACATGTCATTTAGCAGCGACTTACAATAAGTGCATTTCAACCTAGAGTACAAACTAAGAACAACAAGAATACAGGAAGTAACATTTCCTCAACATAGTCGAACTACAAAAGTACCATAAGTAAGTGCTATCTAAGTGCAGATAAGTTTCCTACCCTGGAAACGCATTAACCTATTTATGTTCTAAAAGAATTTGATAACTTTATGGTATTTAAGATTGGCCGAAACAATCACGCCTTAAAAGAACGTAACACTTCTCCCCTCTCAAGACTCCAGCTTTGGCGCCTATATGGAATTTGAGAGGAAGGAAAAGCTCTGAGCCATACATAATGTAAGTTTAGTGTATAATACATGATGTGAGTTAAGTATATGATACATGATGTGAGTTAAGTGTATGATACATGATGTGAGTTAAGTTTTAAAGGTGCATGGAACAAGTCGTCCGCCACACGGTATCGTTACCCTCAATGTGTCGAGTGTCCATGTGCTAAGACGGCAAAAAATGGGCCCACCCCATGAGTCCATGATGTGAGTTCTGCAGAGAGCGCAGTGGTCAGTAAATACCACAATTGGCATTCCTCAGTCGAGATAGAAAATAAATGTGCTGCAATGCCAACATTTTTGTTTCCACAGAGTCAGATTCATTTGGTAGGAGTGAAACTTCTTGGAAAAGAAGCGAACTGTTCGTCCCACACCTCATTTATCAGTTTGAAGGAGTACAGCACCTGCTCCACTATGGCTCACATCCACCCAAAGCTTGAAAAGGCTGATCCAATCATGGAGCTAACAGAAGTGCAGCCAAACACGGCAAAGCTTTAACGTTACAAGTGAGTTCGAGGAGCAACCACAATTGAGAAGAAAAACAGAGCTAATAACTGATCAAACCTTTTTCGTGTTGGACCTTCTTCAACAATTGCTTGTTGGCATGTACGTGCCACACATTACCCACCACCGTCCCAAGATATCTCAAAAGCTGCTTTTGCAGACTCACATTTTGCACATTTTCAGGCAATTTTCTATCCGAGGCTCGTTCAAACAACTAATGAATATGACTCAGCTGATGCTCCCAGGTATGACTGTAAACCACTACGCATTACTCAGGACTAAATCCCATGACTGACAGCAGATGGGGAGGAATCAGGCGTAGTCACAGCATTTACTTTGCAAGATTCTATTCCAACGTGGTGACTTATCCGATTCTTCTGCTAGAAGAAGTTGGCGCGGCAATGTCTTTTTTTGAGTAAGCACTTCACTTCGCCGTCAATGATGTTTAATTTCTACACGGACTCGGTAGAATCTTTGACGAATTGGTTTTGTATCGCCCAAGTCGATATTGTGATCAATTAGATTCGTTTTTTGAAGACATGTCCCCATAAAGATGGATAACTTTTTCATCTGTTCAGCCAACTATCCTTGAAGCAATTCAGAGTTCTTGAAGCGACCAAGCAGTACAGACTCATCACTTCTGAGGAATTTGAGAAATCAGACAAACATAATATGATTTCAAGAAGATTATGGTTATGGATTTGGTTTCATCTCCTGCGGTCCGCAATCACAATTAGGTAGTTTAGTTCAAACAGCTGACGAACCACAGGGACTCCCCAACAAACTTTGCCCGTCATGGCGACCCCCACACCACAATGTTACTAAGGGATCATGTTTGGTCATTTCGGAAGACTGCTCTAAATACTTCAATACCCCATGAGCTCCCGTGTTGTATGACCTAGAGGTCATCAAACATGCGTATTACAACAAAGTTTCAAAATGACAATGATGTTTAGGCCTTGTGTTACATGTGTAATCTCACAACTGCAAATGTATGACGCCCGACAGAGAACTGTGTTTAATGTCCATATGTGATGTTTATGACTATCAGGTCTCTGTGCATTCCTTTTACATTTTGCAGCATATAGGAGAGGTACGCATGCAACGTTACATTACATAACTCTATAAATATGCAGTATTTAACTGTTGCTTTACTCTGGCACCGTTTCATTTAAACAAAAGAGTTCAGCTAACAATCGTAAAACTTTGTTAGTTTTGAATAGCACCGATCAAGACCAACAATAGCAAAACAGCAACAAGGGGGCAACAGCATTTCTATCCTGTTTGTCATTCAAAGGAGCTCCAGAGAATGGAGGGAAATGGCATCATCGAGAGGGTAACACAGCCCACGGACTGGTGTGCACCCATGGTGCCAGTCTGGAAGAAGAGCACATGTAAAACTTGCATCTGTGTTGATCTCAAGAGGCTAAACAAGCCTGTGAAAAGAGAACAGTATATCCTGCCTTCTGCTGATGAGATTACACCAAAAGCTGAGTGAGGCCACTGTCTTCTCCTCACTCGATGTCACCGGTGGGTTCTTCCAGATACCAATGCATCCAGACAGCTGTAATCTCACTACCTTCATTACGCATTTTGGCAGATTCAACTTCAAGCAGCTACCGTTCGGAATAAATAACACACCAGAAATCTTCCAGAGGAAGATGATGGAGACCCTGCAGGTGTTGGAGGTTGTCGAGGTCTTCATGGATGACATTCTGGTCTATGGCGCCACAGAGAAGGAGCATGACGGTCGCCTGGAGAAGGTACTGCAGCGCATAGAGACAGCTGGTCTGAAGCTCAATCGTGAGAAGTGCTCCATCAGGCAGAGTCGGCTGCGGTTCCTCGGGCATCTCATTAACCGGTCTGGAATCCGGCCTGACCACGACAAAGTGGAAGCTATTCGGGAGCTGTCACCACCAGTAGACGTGCAAGAGTTGAGGATACTGGGAATGGTGAATTATCTCGGAAGATACATACCCAAACTCTCAACGGTAGGACAGCCGCTGTACGAGCTCCTGAAGGACAAGAATACATGGACATGGAGCCACGCACAACAAACAGCTTTGGAACACATCAAGGAGCTGTTGACAACTGCACCAGTAGTCGCTTTCTTTGACTTGAGCGGGTCCACGGCTGTGTCAGCTAACGCAAATAGTTATGGACTGGGGTGTGGGGGGGGCACTCCTTCAGCTCCACAGGGAGTAGTGAAAACCTGTGGCATATTGCTCCAGACGCCTCACTGAAGCAGAAACACGTTATGCCCAAATAGAAAAGGGAAGTTCGACAGATACTTCAATGGACTGGAGCAGTTCAAGCTAATCACTGATCACAAGCTGCTAGTGCCTCTCACTAAGAGTCAGCGTCTCCTCATGAGGCTCATGAGATTCAATCCAGTATGGTCCAAGGAAAACTGATCATCGTGGTCACCCTGTCACGCAGTCCACTGGCCAGCACAGTGTGCAGAGACAAACACAGTAAGATGACATGCTACGTGGCTAGTGTAGTAGAGGATCCCTGAATCTACAAGCAATATGGATGAAATCAGAATGTTTATAATAGCCGAGACCAAACTACTGTCAGTTGTGAAGCTCATTAAAAAGGGATGGCCTGAAAACTTAAGCAATGTGCCCATGGACGCGAGAGAGTACGTCGCAGTTGCAAGACCCATCTAGCCAGTCGTTAGTGTTCACTAATTCCCAAACACATGTGTGACAGGTTGGAAAACATGCTCTCTTGAGCAGGTTAGAGAGTCGGGTGATGTCATGGTCTGTGGTGCTAAAATGATTGTTCATAAGGTGTTGACAGTTGTGTTGTTCTTACATTGTTTATTTCATTCTTTATTGTGCAAAATAATATATAATAGTGTAAAGATATAACTGATCTACATGGCAGTCTTGATCTTGAGTCTGTGATCGATTGGTTTAGTCTCCGCCCACATACCTAGAGGGAATCACAATCTTTTCCTCACTACAGTAAAACCCTTGCTGAGGAAAACGCATCAAATCAATCTTGTGATTATTGATTCCCCCTTTTTAGGTATGTTGTCGATTATGAATGACGTTAACATGTCGGTATGGATGTAAGATGTTTCCTGATAATGTTATTGGTCTGTTTTGGTTTCTTACATTTTTTAGTTTTAATGTGAATATTGAAGTGTGTGTGTGTGTGCAATACAATGTACATGTGTTCCCGCCTGTTGACTGAAATTGTAGCTAGCTGTGTCAAGTGTAGCCGCCATTTTGTGATTCACAGAGATCAAGCTATTTTGTTTAGGTATATATGTATGTATATAAATAATTGTGTTGTCCAAATAAGAGTACAGTATAGCCCTTGCTGAGGAAAATACATCAAATCACTCGTTTATTTATGTCCCTTTTTTAGGGGTGTAACGCATACTATTTCTGCTATTTAAAAAAAATAGCGTGGACGATTAGAGTGATACTGTTTACGATGAAGTGATTTTAATTAGTAAATTTTTCAATGTTAGGGCCGTACAATTATTGGTTAGGAATTGCGATCATTATTTCGGCTTCCCGGGATCAATTGAACAGGATCACTTGTGCCTACTGACATCCAAAATGCGTCCTCGAGGCTTTGATTTGTACATGCTACACACAAAGGGAAAGCAGTGCTGAAAGCTGATAAGGAAAGTGCTATTGTTTATGTATACATCATCACAATTATATCCAAATATCGTGATCTCGAGTTGCGCGTCAATTTTGACTTCAATTAAAAGGACCTTTTCTCTGTATTTCGATTCTCAGTTCAGTTCAGGTGAGGAAAATAAAGTCCTCACAAAGAATTCAAGGCAACACGTGGTGAGATATCGATACACAAAATGGTCATTTCTCTCTCTCGTGAAGTGATCTTTTACCCCGGATATCAAAGCGCTACCGACAGGCCCATAAAAACTGCTCTTCAACCAGAGAGGAGGGAGATTATCAAAGATGCTCTGTCTGCTGGACTTTGTAAAGCCAATCCATTTTTTATGAGAATACAATACTGGCGGCTCAATCAGCATGCAGCACAGCATGCGGGAATGCAAGCTGCTGATCTCGCTGCTATTTCTGCCTTCTGCCGTGTCTAAAGATGACTTTCCAGAGCACACTGTCTTCTGCTGTGCTGTGTAGTTCAGTCGCAGTATTGACTGAGTGTTTTCAGGCATATTAAATCCAGCGACAGTTCCTGAGGTCAGGGGGTATCTGGAGAAGCCGCTGCGTCCATGTCGGACTGGATCACAACATGTTTTAACGAGAACAGTTCCACCACTGGAACTCAAAAGGTTATTCCCCTATTTAAGGGTATTTTGGATGTGGGTGTTTTATTGAGGAAAGTAAAGCAAGAGACAAATAAAGAATGGAATGTTAGCCAAGCAAATTAGACTTGGATTTCTTTTTTTGTCAGCTTGCAAGTCCACTGAAGAACTTCTCTATTCAGCTATACTGGTAACGAAGTCAATATATGTGGCTTTTATATACTGCCATTAAAGGCAGAGCTGTTTCATCTCAAGTAAGTGCTAAAATACTGCCAGGCTGGTGTGCCAAAGAGTCTGTTGTAGATGAGAAAGGGAATCCGTGAGTTTTTTGGGGATGGGGGGGGGTTGTTCCCTGAAAGTCCTGCATTGGATGCACACAGTTTGTTCTGGATACAGATGCTAATTGCATTTTAATGTATCATTAAATATAAACCCATAAATCAAATGGTAGCACAGTAATTGGGGTTTTAGAGACTTAGAGTTCCCTTAGGAGAAATAATCCCACTTTCAGAGTGTTCCGAGCAGAGCTGGATTTCAGGGCAAACACAGATAAATGGCCAGCTTTCCTGTCCGACCACGGTTGTTTTTACTGGGGTGCCGAGGACTGATGGAAACAGCATGGACCGGATCCAGGATCCTCCGTGAATGACGGCAGGCAGACAATGGTAATGCTCCCACCGGGGACAGACTAGCCAGGATGCCAGCAGCTTTGAATACAAATTTGAATGCAATCTGGTAAACCAACAAGGACACACGCAGGTTAAACCAAGCTGATTTCATAACTGAAACAGAGGCACATGTGATGGTGTGTGTTGCGTGGGCGAATGTTTTTTATTGGAGTTACAAGACAATGTCGGATTGGCTTTCTGCAGATCGGCGGTGAGCGAAAGCTGCAGATCCTACTCTGACAATCTGACTCATCTAGCAGATTGGACACACTTCAGTTTATTAAGTGTAGGACGAAAGGATATTTCCAGTATGACATGTAAAAGCCAAGCACATGTTCTCTGACCTTTACTGTAAACATCATCTGCAACATTTCCATGCACATTTCCTGTAATGACGCAGATTAGCAGATGTTTAGAACTCAGCCGTTCATAAGAGCTTTCGCACTTCCTTCAAACTACTTAAAGCTAGTAGGGGGAATTTTATTTCTTTTGTTGATTTTGCTGCTACCTGTGGACAAAAGGGGTAGCGTTTCTACCACTAGTAGTGTGAGCCGGATCTGGGTTGGGGTTCTTCTGATGAATGGCTTCGGCTGACTGCGAACATTAAGAGTAAGTATATACAGTGGTGTATAGTAGCGAAGTAGAAGTACTTTGTTACTTTACTTAAGTAGTTTTTTTGGGTATCTGTACTTTATTTTACTACTTATATTTCTGTTTACTTTTACTTTTACTTCACTACATTTTGCAATGAAAACTTGGTACTTTTACTCCGATACATTTCCCCTGAAACAGTATCATTACTCGTTACTACGGAAAAAAATAATCATGAGAAACATCGGGGACTGTTGTGGAACACGCCGCAGCGCACCTGAACGCGGCACGAACACCAGGTTGGGGATCAGGGGTCCTTGCCGCGTGTTTTCTCTTCCCAGTGATGTCCAGGATGCTAGCGAGCGAGCGGCTACAGATACGACTCATTTCATGTGGAGCAGCAATGGAAGCTACTCTAACAACCACGGGGACCAAGATCAACGTCCGTGGCCATATTTGGGCGAACTCTTTTCTTTTGTCGGAGTGAAAGTTCCTTCCTACCGGATGAAGTGCCTCTTATGCCGACCGAAAGCTACGGAGATATGGCCTTTAACAACTCACCAACCTCAGGAAACACATTGAGGTAAATTAAGATTAATCCCATGAGCATAACGTTAATGTTTAGTTTTGATAATCATCATAAACCTGTTAAGATATCTAGCAGTGTTGTCCTCGGATTGGAGTATTATATCTTTGGGGAATGGTATTGTGGGTGTGAGGTGGTCCTCCAGGTGGTCTGATTTGGATATGATTAAAATATTAATAAACCTCACACACTTCTGTTGATGAGTGAAAAATTATTCATTTAACCAGTTGTTGCATCTGTATAAAGTATTTGTAAGTACTTTATTTTTGTGTGGGCGAATGTTTTTATTGGAGTTACAAGACAATGTCGGATTGGCTTTCTGCAGATCGTAGCTGCAGATCCTACTCTGACAATCTGACTCATCTAGCAGATTGGACACACTTCAGTTTATTAATATTTCAGTATCACATGTTCTCTGACCTTTACTTTAAACATCATCTGCAACATTTCCATGCACATTTCCTGTAATGAAAATTAGCAGATGTTTAGAACTCAGCCGTTCATAAGAGCTTTCGCACTTCCTTCAAACTACTTAAAGCTAGTAGGGGGAATTTTATTTCTTTTGTTGATTTTGCTGCTACCAGTCAGTAGCGTTTCTACCACTAGTAGTGTGAATCTTTGGGGTTCTTTGATGAATGGCAGTATATATAACAATCTCCCTGATGGTTTTGTTTCCTTATGTAGGTACATTGTCAATAATAATAATTTTTTAAAATTAGGTTTCAGAAAAAAGATTGTGGTTTGGGTTAAAAACACTACTGTTAGGATCTGTGTGTTTCCTGTTTTATGTTGAAGTCCCTGTCTCGTTTCCTGTTTCCCTGCTCTTCCCTCCCTGTGCTTGTCTGTTTCTTTCCTGATTGTTTCCAGCCACGCCCTGATTGTTTCCACCTGTGTCTCGTTCCCCTGTGTATTTAATCTGTGTCCTTCTGTTTGTCTGGTGTCGGATTGTCCTTTTTGTTCCTGTGTGGTGTTCGTCCGTGTTCTTGTCCTGGAAATAAAGCTGATTTCTCGCGAAACTCCGGCTGCGTTTGGGTCCTCCACACCGCACCATAACAACTACATGTGTAAAGGCACGGTGAAACTTCACAATGTAAACACAGACAAGTCAAGTCAAGTCTTTTTTATTGTCAGATGCACAGAATGACACAGGGTCAGACTGGGCACTGAAATTCTTAGGACAAGGCACCACACAAAAACTACCATAGCATAATATAACATAACATGACATACACTCTGTACAAGTACTCTGAACATAATACTAACATATAACATATAATACACATAATAAACTAAACTACAGACAAATGGGAGAAGCAGGTAGTGCAATAAAAGTGTAATTACAAGACACACTCCACATTGTGGGTTTCACATGGTCAGGGGGTACAGCTGTCTCCTGGGTGAACATCCTGTTTGTTTGTAGTTTCCATCCAAATTCTTCTTCTTCTCGGTCAACAAACACAGGCATGCATCAATTGCATGTGGACACAGACAAAAAAAAAAAAACAACATTTTTTCACGTAATATAATGGAAAAAAAAAAAAAAAAAAAAAAAAAATTTCAGTGTTGGATTTATCGTTAGCTTCTCGGCTGAATGTCTCTCGATTACAGCATCTCAGAAATATAAAGTATGTTATACACCACATACCTTGATAATAAATCAATGCACTGTGTGCATTGCTCTTCAGCCAACCAGAATATGTGACAGTTTGGTGATTTCCCATCATTATTAGTAACTTCATGCAGAGCGGGCTCTGGCAGCTAGCCGGAGTTGCAGTGTGTGTGGGGGGGCGGGGGGCTTAGCAAAGGGTCGACTGGCACACCGTTGTGGTGGAAGGTGGGGGTGAGGAGACGTGGGGTGGTGCGGTAGAATCCTGTGATTGCCTCCAGACAAAATAAAAAAGCATGAACATTGCGGATCACCACTCTGAATTGTATGCGGGACTTTCCCATACATGAGCATGAGCACACACAGACAGACACGGTACATAATCAAATAATCCATAGAAGGGAAGAATATATTTCATCTATCGCTGGAAAGGTGGAAGATAAACTGCTGAAATCTTCCCGTCAGACGTGACTGCCCTGATCTGTTGTTTTAACGGAATTAGGAGGATCTGAGGTGGATTATTGTCGGGGCTGAACCAACAGTGTGTGGGACCGCCGGGCTGCGCTTCAATGTTCCATGCATTTTATACTGTTGTCAGAGTGATGTGACGGGGAATGAAAGGCTTTTCTGTGCACATAGGCTGAGTCGTCGGGAGAAGGAATGTAGCATGCTATTGAACTCTGCTGTAGACACAATGATTAAGGGAAGAGACATATTACTCTGCGCCCTATGAATTGGGGATTAAATGAATTCCAAACTGATTACCATCTGGCAAGAGAAACTTTTCTTTCCCCGCTGAAAACTCCCATTGCTCTGGTGCCGTGTCAAACTAACCCCGTCATGCAACTATTGAGTGATTTGTCATGCAGCGGGGGCTGGAATGGAATTAACGCTAATCTGACATCCAACTTCTATTTTACATGGGCACCTGCACACTGATGGAGTGAAGGGGAATTCCCAGCCCAAAACACACGCACTGCTGTTCCTACAAGCAGCCAACGCTGCATGTTGTTTACATTTTTTTTAATGTTATCGACACTTCTAGTAATTTTTTTCTCCTCATCATAGTCTGCTCATAGTCATGTTTTGTGTAATTTTTTGTTTCAATATAAATTGAGTTACGTTTTCAGTCATATAAAGAATCAGTGTTTCTACAACATACAATGAGTCTGGTTAACAAAGGTTTCATTATTTATTCTCAAATGTGTTCACAAACTAAAAGGCGTCTGTAACAGTACCATTGAAATGTTTTATAATAAAACGTTGGACGAATCTGGCAACATTTCTCAATATTTAGTTTTAAGATTTTTAAATGTGCATTTTTTGTTAACTGTTTCCTGGCATGTTACAGCCACCGATTAGCGGTAAAATAGCGTGAACCCATTATTAGCACGATGTTTGTATTGGGTCTTTTTTCCCCCCACACCATACATGAAAACATCGCTCAATAGCACAACTAGTGGCCACATTGGTAAAGGGTGTTCCGAGTATTTATCTATAGTATGTTTATTTATAACCCGCTTTTGTCTACAGGGATCGCCAACATCGTCACTAAATTATAGATCCTTAAGATATTCATAATGCAGAGTTAGCTATGTATTCATTAACTCCTGCAACCACATGAAAACAATAGTGGATGTATGCACGCTGTGGTTTTTCTTCGGGTGGAGGGTTATTTTGGCTACTGTTCAGTTTTTTCGCTGGATGAAAACCCAAAGTAATCTAATTAGGAAAAAAAAGAATGCCAAGGGTCCCATCTAGAAAATAGGCAAATAGTTGATGGTGGTCGTAGATTGTCTTATTTGGCTGCACAATGAGACCGGTAAATTAGAATTGAATGTTTCTTTAACTGCAAATATACATGGATTGTGGAACAGAAGTGACCGAACAGAAACGGAAAGTAATGAGATTACAATGGACTTTCGGTTCTCCAGTCCATTCCCATTACCGAGCGTCATTTGAAGTAGGCGTTCAGTGTTGTGTAGCAGATGACACTGCCCTCACCGGGGCTGCCTGGAATAGAACGACGCCATGGTGCGAATGTGGGTCTTCTAATTTGTGGCCATTACTTTGTTGCTATTGGTGTTGAGATTATTTTTAACAATAGGATATAACCTTAATGAAGAGCATTAGGTAATGTAATGATCAATAATGGGCGAATTTACCGAGGGTGGATGAGTGAAAAGTAGCCGGCCGTGAAAGAAAATCTGCCAAATAATATCTTTTAAGAGGGAATAAGGGTGAAATAATTCACAGGCTGACACTCCCCCCCCCAAACACTTATTTATGTAGAAATGTGTGTGTCGGGAGGGAGGGAGGGAGGGATGATGTGTTTTAAAATTCTAGTCATTTTTGTTGCCATCCCACAGCAATGTGTCACTGCCAAATGCTTTATCTGTCAACTGCACTCTTGCCCGTAGACGGCCCTGGGCCTTGGGAGACTTCACGGTGGCTTTTCTTTTTTCCTCTTTCTTTCCTCTGACGTCTGCCTGTGGCAGGTGTGCAGTCATCACAACTCTATTAGCTTCACCACGGCAATAAAAACACATTAACCCGCTACTCTGAGGACCCCGCTCATTACCTCGCTCGGGCTCTGGAGGAGCTTGGTTGACTGGGACGGGCTGTCTACTAATGGATGTTGGCCAGTACACGTGTGCACACTGAAGGGGCCTCGGGAAGCCCTCGGCACCCGACATGACCCAACCGGTCCAGTCTCAGGTTTGCATGTATTCAAACGTGATGTTTTCATTGCACCTGAAAGGACAGCAAACAGCTCACGTTCCACTTTTAATCTGCCAGTGTGCCAACAATTCAAATGACAAACCTGTAATTAGAAATTACCTGCGTGAAGCACGATTACAACCATCAAATATTTCAGGAAAACTTCCACTGTTTCTTATCCGTTATGTTAAATTGTACTCACTTAAGGGTTCTCTATACAAAGTTTAGAGCAATAATATAGCAGCAAACAACTATTAAATATGTACGGCCTTTAGTTTTGGCAGCACTGTTGCCATTGTCTGCGCTGTTGACAGTGTTATCTCAGCCGTTGCCTTGAGAGGCAAAAGATATGCTCTTGAGTTTTATTGAGCATCAAGTATTTTCAGAGACGTAGGAACATGTCAATATTCCAACAACAAAGTCCTAAAGATCAAGACACTCGTTGTTTCTTGGGAAGGAGGGGTATTAAATGGGCCCAGGAATCTAAAGATTCAAGAGCTTGTATCTGAAGTGGCTGTTGTGTGGTTTTCCAAATGGAAAAAAACACATGGTGGTGAATTACTTTTCTGTCTTATTTCAACACAACCATTGATATATTGATATCAAGTGTCTGCTGATATGATATTGATTCATATTTTTCTTCATTGGCAATGTGCATACACTCAAAAAAGTGGGACTGAGCTCAATTAATATTTACTAAATAAATACTAGTAACCTTTACATAAAAAATATGTGTGTGTGCAGTTTGGCATATTATGTTGATTTAATACAATTTGAATTATTTATCAATTGCATTTTACTCATTTTTGTTTGAATAATATCAGCTCAAAATCACTGAGTAGAATTTAATCATATTTTATGAGTAAAGTCAACAATGTCGAAAAATTAATAAATTCTACTCAATGGGAACTCTTCAGTTTTAAACGCCATACACTTCCGCCCAAGGAATTTGCGCCACACCTGACTTTCCGGTACACAAAGCTGGATTTATTCTTAGCAAACTAGGTTAGAAGAAAACAGCACAGACAGAGACAGACAGACAGCCCGTCCAACAGAGAGAGAGAGAGAGAGAGAGTTCAAAGGAGAGGGGCCAGGTGCAGTACACAAAAAAAGCAGATTGAACTGTTGAACCCGGTTTCGCGCCACTTCTCCGCAGTTTGGGCTGCGCGCTGCTCTCCTGCTTCAGTGACTCACTAAAAGCCACAGAAAGAACGACAGCCTCCTGACATGGCATCTCTTCTTGAGGTAAGAATGCCAACTTAATTTAATTTCAGAGTAAAAGTTGTATTGAACGGGCAACGTTCGTGACACTGAGGTTTCTACTCGGCTCTCCCGTGAGGGGTTGAGCTAGCCTCATGTGAGCTAGCAGGTAGCTACTTTTGAATTCGAGGCATGGTGTTCTGCAGTTCTGTGTCGCCTTGGGCGTCAAGAGTAAGTTAACTTAGCTATCTGATGGTTAAGTGTGTTGACGTTTCTTTAACATCGTCGATGTAACGTAGGTTGTCGGTTTCTGTGTTGAACGAGCCAACATTAGCTTACTTTACACATGTTAGCTGAGGTAATGTTTAGCTAACGCTCATATTATAGGTTCATTACTGTGGCAGGTGGGTTAAGACACCTGAGGGGTCACGTGCTACATACTTCATCTAATAACGACCATTTTATTGAAGTGCTTTGAAAATGGTTCCAAGCAGACATGTGTAGACAAGCTCACATATACCGGAGAGGTCAGTCCGGACAGTCACGTGACCAGACACTTATTGTAGGTGTCTGTTCACGTGATCTCGGGACTCTGTTCACGTGACGCTCTTAACTTGATGCTGTTGACGTGGTCGGGACTCTGTTCACGTGACTGTTGTTAACATGACGCTTATAACTGCGCTGTGGCGGGACATGACAGCTCACAGCTCCTCAGAAGCTCCATGCACCGTGAGCTGTCCAGTGAGGGGATGGTTTCATGATCAAATCTTCATTTACTGTCCACATTATCAGATGAGGACGTCACCAAAGGGAGTGTCCTTTGAGTCAATGTTTACATTTATGTACAGATAATTAAGAACAATTAGTTAATTGTAAAATGCTAATTATTTTCTCCTGCCACCTTTCAGACATTGTAATCCAACTTGGATGGAACAACTTCGTGACCTTAATGACACCCAGCAACACGGTGAGATTATAATCCATTTAAATGCCAGAAGCAAGCAATTATTTGTTTTTAAGATGTTTTTTTCTTTATTTGTGTTAGAGCTAGAGACACACAAGCACCACAGGGGAGGATCTGCAGCAAAGGGCCCACCGGAAATCAAACCTTGGCCGCTATGATGACGACAACATGGGGCACTTAAGTGTGAATCTAGCCTTTTCATTTTTATTTACAACATTAGCATTGAAAAGAGCAAAAGTTGATGCTTGAGATGATTTTGTTTTTACTGAAGAGGATGTATGTCCTCCCCTTGTCCTTTATCCCCTTACTCTTTCTTTTTAGGTGTGATTACGACTACCAGCATGAACCTCAACACCTTCTTTGCTGTTCCACTAGTGTGACCCATGATCGGATCCAAGTTGTCAAGGATAAACGGGAGTAAGTTGTTTTAAGTTCAGTGTCTTAATTTAACAACAGAATAAATTGTTATTGTTCGAACCACCTAGTCATGTTGTAAATGCTATGTAAAGTTATATTATTGTTAATCTTTTCTATTTTGTCTTTTTTCTGGCTGTAGAGAGAATCATGTCCGCCCACAGACAACCGGTTGACCTGTAAGTCTTCAAGCAGTAATGATGACTACGCCTTAAGTTCCAGTTTCCTGAACATCATGTCGGCATGAGATTCTGTCCCCACCTGTCTTCAGTCTGGACCCAATGAGTTGTTTTTTTACAGGGGGTTTCAGTCACATGGTTTATTTCGAGGCTTTGTCTGAGTTTCAGTGCTGCAGTTATTTACCATTCAGGTGTGTTCAGAAAAATCCAATTTGTCATACTCATTTGAAGGGCTTGCTGCAGTGATTCTTTTGTGTACACCAGGATTTCTTTGTATTTTGGCATTTTACACAAATGTTTTTGAAAGATGGTCAACAAAGTTGCACAAATAAATGTTTACATGCTGCTTTCCTAAATGTGGTAATTTTTTAACTGCGCCTCAGTAAATTCTTGCAAAAAGAAGGCATGACATTAAGTAGATTCTACATTTAAAAAATATGGCAACAAAGTGACAATCATTAACTTTACATAGATTTTAAGTCATGTGGTACCAATTATAAGTTGATTTGAAAAATTAATTTCAGTTTAAATGTGTAGAATTAAGTAACATTCTTCCAAGTTATGAGTTGATGTAACTTATTTTATTTATTGAATCCAAATCATTCTTATCCAGATATTTAGAAAAATAGCATAGTTTTCACCCATAAAATTAGTAAATATAAATCAGTATTATCCAGATATTTACTAAATAGAAATCAATTTTATCCACATAATTAGTAAATATAAATTACTTTTTGACAGCTATTTGGTATATCTAAATTACTTTCTTTTGAATACCTAGTAAATATTAATCATTTCCCCTGTATAATTGATTTGGATTTACTCAACATTTGCCATATTATTAGTAAATCCAAAATATTTGTATTTAATATTTTGTTTAAATTCGCTAAATTAAATCAATAGTTTTTAATCAAAGATGAAGTATTAAATTATATTCAATTATATTAATTGTCACTTTGTTGCCTTAATTTTATTGAGTAGACAATGGTCAAACTTTTCTGAGTGTAGTTACAGTACAGCAAATCTGAGGTACAATGAATGAACCAGTTAAAATGTGTTTTAAATGTGTTTCCTTCGTGTAATATTTTGTACAGTTGACCAATGTACAGTTTGGATGACAATGCAACAGTTTTCTCTTGTTTCCCCTCGTCAGATTGTCTAGCTCCTTGCACTTCTTCCCCATTCTGACTTCGTTTTGGCCATGTTGAGACCACATTAAGTCACTTGGGATGACCCCGAAAATTCATGAAAATATTCTGCAATTACCTTTCAGCAGGCATCGTTCTTCTTTGCTCTCGAGATAAAATTGAACAGCTGAGATAGATGATAGTTTTCATGAAAATGTGGAGAGCCTTAGATTCCCTATTTCTAAAAACAATTAAAATTCAAGGTAGGGGCCATGAAACCGACTGCCTTCTCCTTTGTGTCTGCTGTCCAGGCTCAGCTCTATCAGGTCTACTCAGAGCCCAACATGGGACGAAGCCCCCCCGCCACCCATCTTAGAAAAGTCACAGGTAGTATTTTGGACCTTTTTGAAGGCCTCTTGTATCCAACACTGCTGGAGTTAGTGTTAAATCACACTCTACTCTGAGGCATGCAAGGCTGCCTTTTTAGAAAAAAGACGAAATCCCCCATCACTCTCCACGACAGTGCCATCCCTCAACAAAAGACAAGCATAATAGGTCGCCACATACCACACTTGGCCCTCTCTGCAGGCATTTCCATCTGCGCCCTGATAAAGAGGCCTATTGGTGCTCTTGTAGGGCGGGATTGGAGGTCTGACTGGCTCACCGCAGGGGTTTGTCCACCTCCCTTGCTGTCCTCGCTAATCCCGGTCTTGACAACCGGTGAGAGGACCAATCACAAGATTCCTGCCAGGTCCTCTAAATCCACCCAGGTCAGGGATAATTAGCCAGCAGATTTCTCTTTCAATCCACTGTCTGAACACGTCTGAGAAACGGCATCTGTGAGAGACACATGTGCTGGATCTCAATGGGATTAAGGGAGGTGCAGAATGGTGAGGGTCAGCTTCTGTAGCAGCATCCAGGCCTCTCCGGGAGATCAAAATGTGGCCCCCTCTTCTTCTTTCTTTTTCATGGGAGACATGCCTGGAGATTTGGCAATGATTAAAAGCTGTGCCGCTCTCTTCAAGCGAAACCGTCAGTTATGTCAATGTTTTGTTTCATCACGAATTATTTTGGAAGGGCTGATTTCATGTGCCTGGAAGGGAGCCAACAAGTACTACTTCTTCATGTTTAGTTTGGCTTTGGTTAAACCAACTTAGAAAGTAAAGAATCAAAAGGTGGTCATCACTAACACGTCTTTGTTCTCATCTTCTGCTCAAGGGTCCTGAAGAACAGAAAGAAATCTGCAAAACAAAATGCGAACTCCATAAAACTGTTTTTGAGGAAACAATCACAATTTAAGGTCCACACATTTCAACATTTAAAAAAGAATTATTTTTCAAACAACTGATATGTTTTTAGGATCTTTAAGCCCGCTCCATGGAATATTATTTGCCGTCATACATTTTTGTCGACTTTCTCCTGACGTTCTTTGATTGACTTTGTGCAGTGGATATGTTGCCTTTGATATTAATTGGGAAACTAATTCTGGCAAGTGACAAACAGGCTTAGAACAAAAAGTGATCGACAGCTGACTTCTAACTTTCTTTCAGCAAAACCAAAAACTGAACAATCGCGTGCCAGCGACTCCGTGGTTGCAATGGGTCGATCGAAGGGGCAATCGCCTCACTAAGCCGTGACATAATTTAAATGGGTGTGGCTAGGACTGTCGCCTCACAGCAAGAGGGGGCCAGGGTTCGATCCCTAATTCCAGGCGGTCCTTCTATGTGGAGTTTGCACGTTCTCCCCATGGTTCCCTCCGGGTTCTCCGGCTTCATCCCACAGTCCAAAGACATGCAGGGTTAATTGGAGACTCAAAATTGCCCCACGGTGTGAATGTGAGCATCAATGGTTGTCTGTCTCTGTATGTGCCTTGCACCCCCACGACCCTAAAAAGGATAAGCGGATTGGATAATTGAATGGAATAATTTAAATGGTGTGATTCAGAGCCGCACCCTCAAGTGGCCATTCAAGGAACTGTTTCTGGCAGGTTCACTTTTGTTTTTCAGACCTGGAGGTTACACATCAATTGTGTTTATCAAAGATGTACCGTTGTCTAGTTTTACAAGTCATCGCCATTAGGAACACAAGATAATTATTCCGGCACTGCGGCAAAACGTTCGCTCGTAATTCTGCCCGCCGACAATGTGTCCGCAGACGGTGATTTAGGAGCTCCGTGCAGACGAGCAGCACAAAGAGGCAGGCGCATTACCACCATTGATGGAACCCAACTCCGAGCCCCTTACTCCATTCCCCACCCATTCAAGAATCACATTAAGGTTGCAGAGAGCGGTTTTATTGCTTTTAGCTTTTCAATTAGGCTGGATAATTTGTGTCCACCTCCTTTAGATTAGATTTTAAATGAGAAACATGTTGTGCCATTAATTATCACAATTCTTATCTTGTGGACAAAGCCCTTTAATGCCCAGGAGGAAAGAGAAGAAAGGGAAAAAAAAGTGATCCTGTGATGAACAGTGCAGATCACGGCTGGGCAGCGGACAACATAGATGATTAGCTCAGTAATCGTGAGACGGGCGATGACGGTGAAGGCCCTTCACAGAGCCGCCTTACCCAGCCGGTGCGTCCGTCAGACTACCCGACACCCTGGCGTTCTCCAGACATGTGTGGGTGTAATCTGTCCCGAGGTGGTGTTGGTGAGCTGCAGAAGATGTTTGTTCTTTCGGCCAGCACCGCAGCACTCCTGCTTCCCGCCCAGCCGAGGACCAAACAATTCACTCCTCGTCAGCTCTGAAAGTGGGTCAGGCCTGTGTGTAGCTCCTGCTGCGGTTCGTCTAAAGCAGGACGTGTGCAGGCAGACACAGCAGGCTGCTATTTATATAAATATATAAATACATATATATATATATATGGTACTGTATGTCTGATAAGATCGTCAGGAGCCATTGGTGGTGTTTCGGAAACAAAACTAGGTTTAGGTTTCATATTATAATATTCGTGTAGATTACAGTTTAGGTGTAAATTACACACCCAAAATTAGGTGACTACATTACATGATGTAAATTAAAAACAATGACTTAATGTTGAACACTCGCAATTTAAAAGACAACATTGATTTTGAGATTTACATGGAGACATGGGCCTGTGCCTCGAAGCTCAACGTCCTCTCATCTCGGGGTAGTCACATGGTCATCACAGACGGCTCGAGCAGTCTGCAAATATTGGTTTGATAAGACAGGTACTCCAAAACGTTGGTGATGGACACCTTGGGAATGAGACCGGGCAGAACCCGCTTGGGCCCAGCCCAGAAAGGAGTTCTCGTCCCCCTATCACTCCAGTTATAGACACTCCAGACAACACTTGTGAATCCAGATGACGATGTAGAGACTTTTAGAAGCATTTAAAAAAAGTTAATTTTTTTAATAATTGGAAAATAAATGGGATTTCATCATATAAACAACCATAAATTGACTGATAAAAAAAGAAACCATTGAACTTCAAAAGGCTTCTAGACGGACGCACCAGTATATGTGGCGGCTGGAATGCGGCGCAGATTTACCCAATGGAGTCCTGGAGAATAGATCTGGTTGCCCTACTTTATCGGTTTGCACCGGTACATGACAAGTCATTGCTAATGATCACCGTGAGAAGCAGCGGCTTGACCTTTAATTAAGAACTTTCCTGCTCAAATGTATTAATAATGACATTACAAACCTTGTTCAAACTGCTTTGGCAATACTGAAGTTAAAGATCCCGGCAGGAAAGTAGATTTGAGTTTTGAATCAGAGAGAGAGAGCGAGTGTAAATAAGGTTCTGTTAATATGGTGACTATTTCCCGCAAGCCAATAATTTGTAGGCGCGTTAGTCTGTTTTAGGTCCTTTTATTTTGATGCTCTTCAGCGGAGACCGGAATTAGATGTAAATCTCGTAACATGACTTTGCAAAAAGTACGTTAGCTGACAGTGTTCTGAAGGAAAAGGTGTTCATGAGTATTTTTCTGAAGTACTTTATGAACTGCTAAGAACCCAGCTGGAACAGGAACAAGGTACTTTGTCTTTTACTTGGGCTTTGACTACATGTTTAGTGACTTTATTTGATTAATTAACTTATAAAATGGATTGTCATAAGATGCTAAAGCTACGCTTTTAACTATATGTTCCCCGTAAGAAAGAGAGCATGTTGTGATTAATGCCCACATGTATATATGAAAGTCATCTAATTAATGTTTACACTCTTAAGAGCTCATCTGTTTTATTTGTTCCATAGCTCTTACGGTGACTTCTGGAAATTAAATAGAAAAGGAGAAAATCAAAAATGTATGTTCGGCAATAAGACTCATGGTTGAACATGAGTAAAAGCAATTCTGGAAACATCAGTACGCTTCACTATTGTCCGGCTGAGGTCCGCTACAGAGTGTAACCCAGCATGTATATGTACATTATATATGTCTAGGAACATATGCACGTGCATATGAATGCTGTGTCCATGGAGTTCCTGTGGAGTTCCCGGCTGCTTAACATGCGATAACGACGGCTGAATATCTCTCTCTCGCTCTCTCTCGGGACAGCATGCACGTGGCTCTGCTTCTGGAGGCCACTTCCTGCTGCAGGAGAGGGAGCTGCTGCAAAGTGCTGAAGCAGGAGCTTGAGTTTAAAAAAAAGAAGGTTTGTTTGCTCCGAGGTGCTTTCCTGCTCGCCTCGGAGGAGGTGGCTCGTGCATGCTTTGATTGGCCGGCCAGATGGTGATGATGAGACTCACGAGCCGGAGATGGCTGACAGCATGCGCGCGCTGACCACCTCGGAAGGAATGGGTTTTAATGTGGAATGTAATACACTCAAGGGCACCCTTCCTCCGACAAGTCTTTGTTTCCGCTTGATTGCATATTTGACTGAAAGTGCATTACAGTAAATCTTTCGGTTATTTTTTCTCTCATGAATGTAACTTCACTAACCAAAAAGGGCTATTAGAAGTACTAAACCTCCCCTTTGAATTAGACTATAAATCATTATTGTATTGTGTTATTATATTAGCTATTCCAATTTCCCTAACAGAGCAGGCTCTGCCTTCTCAGAAGAAAACACACCCTCAAGGGTTGATTCTTTTTTTATTTCACATCTTTGCAATTCCAGCACATTGACCTAATTGTAACCTGTTTTCCATACGGAGCTTTTTGAACATTCACTCCATCGTCTTTTGATGTTGTTCGCAATGGAAAAGCTCCATTTGCTTTCAGATGAGCAAATATTTCTGCAGAAAGCGAGAGTGCAATATGTAATTAAAGTCCCCGGTTTCTACCTTCAGGTATATACGCTTACCATTTGATCTTCATCTTCATGTTTTTTTCAGTCGGATTCTAAAAGAACTCCATCCTTTCAGAGGACAGGATGCCGAAGGTACTTGAGTTTAACTACAAACGAATGGAAGCAAATTAGAGTTGTATATATAAATATAGACATGAAGCTACTGAAAACATGTCAAACATTCAAACACCACTGCATTCAGAGCATTGAAATATGTTTTCTTTGAAAATCATGGACCCAGAATTATTTGTTCTGAATTAAACTCTGATTTGAAATCACAATAGATGAACATTAATATAAATATGTTTGCAATGATCACAAATTCAGATAACACAGTTAAGTTTCCGAATTTTTTATTTTATTTGGGTTACTCCAATTTAGATCTCCATTAAAAATCTATATTAAACACAAATTTGACAAACATAGCCCCTTCATTGTCTTTATTAGTCATCTTTGGGTGATCATGTTAAAGCAGTGCCACGCTCTTTGATCACATGACAGACCGTGCTTCGATAGGACAGATTTAAGTCCAATTGCGTTCAGGTTTCATTGCCTACATTACTTTTCGTTGTTGAGTGCTTAATCAAAACAGTGGAACTTTCATTTTGAGCTGTTTTGGCGGCCCCTGTGGACAAAAGTGGTAATGTCTCCGAGTGCCAGAGTCCCTTTAGAAAAACCTGCTCAGAATGTTCTAAATTGGCTTCAGGGTCAAGCATCATTCCTGCCCGTTCTCATTCCCACACCATCAAATACCGACACACAAGGTATGTCACCGTAGGCTACGTAACAAAAGTACCAAGAGACAAAGAGACGTGACCTCGATGACACGATAAACCACCAACTACTGGCCACGCCACTGGCTTCAAACACATTAAGCCAATTGGATCCGAGAGACAGTTTAACGGCCCTCTCTTCTCCCATCAAGAGCTCGGGCAATTTAATCCATGTTTTGCAGCTTTTGTAATTCAGCCTCCACTCAAACACCCCAAGATACTTGTAATTACCGACAATAATTGAGTTTGTGTCGATGTGAAACACAGCTTGGGCTGGACGGGACTGGGAGGAGAGCATTTGTTGTGCTCGTTTGGCAGAATGACAGTGATCCAAAGCTGCAAAGACAACAAGCGCGGCACCTATTTAAATGTTTGGTGCAATGAAATTAAATGTGACACAACGCTGGGAAAAGGGTAGCGCACCCCACAGCCAGATCCGGGGTGGTTGTAATTAACTTGCGTGTGACGGGAACGCAGCGTTTATGACAGCCTCGCTAACTTTCCGTCAGTTGGGGGGGGGGGGGGGGGGGGCTCATTGTCTCATCTGTCAGCCTCTGATTGGAAAAGTTTACCTCCGAACTCTCTCCGATTGCCAAGGCTGTGCGTTACTTGCATGCGTGAGAGTCCTATTCGTCAGCCAGAAAGAGCTTATAGGAGAATTGCTGGATAATGCAACCATTTTAATTTCCTAAAGCAACAGAAGTTTAGAGATTAAGGTAGTATCTGATCCATCACCTGGTTTGGTTCCCCGGGATGGCAATCTGGGATGTGACAGGGTTCTCACTCACAAAAAAAAAAGAGAAACTATGAAACTGTGGCTACTTGTGTACTAGAATGTGGGTATGAGGTGGCTCAAAAATATAGAAAATTCCCAGCAGTTGTTGGGCCTCCCGTATCATTGTTTACGGCTACATTTCAAGTATTGTTTGAAAGGCTCCGCTCCGTTGCAACACCGACATCTCTTGGATCGCTGCCTGGACTGCGAGCGAGGAAAAAAGAAAAGCGTTGGTGTAACGGGAGGGGGGAGCGCAATGCAGCTGGGTGAGGGAATGAGGGGGGGGGGGCAGGATGGTCGACACTTTGGCCGAACGGGTTCCCGGTGTCCTCCAGAGTCGTCCAGCTGCGTAAATGAGCACCAGAGCAAGACCGCCAACAGCCAAGCCAAATCACACACGTGTAACCGAGGCGATGTCCTTCCACCCCGGTCGAGGTCGGCTTGTTAGTTTTCAGGCTTCGTCACAGACAGTTTCTTTTGTTTGTTTGTTTCTTACTTTTTTGGACTGTGTAGTTATGTCTTGCAAGCGGCGGCCCTCTCCTGGAGCCGTCTGTTTGCCATACGGCCGACGGGAGGAGGGGGTGGGCTCTTGAAGTTCTGATTCTCCTGGACCTCTGCAGGCTTTAGGGAGACTCGAGGCAAAATCGCAGGGGAAACGTAGAAAGTTGCTTCTAGGAATGGATTTCATGGTCTGGCTCCAGCATAGTTTTGTGAGGTGTTTTTGCCTTCACTCACTCACTCACACTCTCTCACACTCTCTCACACACACACGCAAACTCACACATATACACACTTGTTTGTTTGGTGTCAGGGCCCCCGGACCCTGGAAGAGTCTTGATGTTGAAAACAGCCTTACTACCTCTAAAACTCTTTGAATAACACATTTTTAAGAAATAGTTTGTCCCCACGCTGTCCCTATTTAAAATGTATTCCAATAACCTGGTCTTTCTTTATTGATCAAACAAATTGGTATTTTCAAAATGATGTTCATCTTTGGTTTTTGGTTTTATAACTTGGTTGTATTAAACAAATAAAGGTTATTATTATGAATTAAATAAATAGATACAATTTACGTTTATTGTCAATTTCAGGAAATTCTATTTTCCATTCATATCTTCTCTTGAATCGTCTTTAGATTAAAAGAAATTATTAAATTTTTTGGGACTAAGAAAAACAATTAATGATGGATTTTGAAAGCACAACATGAGCAGCAGAACACATTTAAGCATAACATTACCCAGACAACAAACATATTTGTGATTTGCTTATCTCATAATAATCAAATGCTAAAAATAATGAGCACACATTTGAACTCGAAACACTGTTATTGAATCTCTGTACAGTAATGAGTTGCTAAATAACAGCGTGTTCATTTCCTATATTTTCACTAATACCTCCTCCAGCACGCTTCCCCAATTGGCAAACCTTTTGGAGATCTCCCTCTGCGGGATCCTCGAGGGCCGAAAAAAGTCTTCAGGCTTGTCATATTTAGTCCATATCCCACGGGGCCTGATATTTCTGCCATGTGCTTCCTCTGTGTATGTTATTAATCCTCATTAGGCCGTGGCGAGGCTCTCATCGAGTGCTCCGAGGTCTCTGAACCAGTTCTGTCCAGGGACGGCTCGAGGAGACGAGACCGGTACGGCCGGTGTTTGGGACTGAGCTCTTTTCTGTTCATATTCTATCGTCGTGTTGCTTAATTTAGACGTCATAAGAAGCACGATAGTGTCACTGGCTGTTCTGAGACAGCTCGTAGAATTATAACGAACCCTCGTTCATTTGGTTACTAATGCAAAAGAATGCACAACATATTTCGAGAGTGTATATGGCTAATAGTGATCAGCTGTTTATATGGATCAACAAGTCGTGGACAGAAGCATTCAAATTATGCACTCATCTGCTTACAGTGTTCATTTTGGATCTTTAGGTACGGGGATGAAAATTGTACAGTATATATTTCGTATTACGCAATTAGTTGAGTTTATTTTCTAGAATGGTGAAAAATGAAAAATTGACTGAAAATCAATGCTGTGGCTTAGTAGCCTTTTTAAAATACTGAAGTCACTGTATTGGTAAAGAGCACACTATGGACAAATTATAACTTGTACTACAGTAAACTATATTTTGCATATGTAAATGTATATTGAGGAGGTACTGTAATATATTACAATGTATATGATTGATACACAGTACAGTATGTTTATTTTTGTACTTTAAAAAAACATTTAAACCAGTTATTGATAGTCAATAACACTCAGTTATAAATACATTAAAGTTATCAACACACAGACTTTATCACTGTTTTTGTTTCTGTTACTATGAATACATTACATTAAATTCAACACCTGCTTCTTCACTTCTCTTCAACTCTTGAGCTGGTGCCGTCGCCCGTCCCTTTGATTGGCTACATCCATGCGCCGAGACCAGTGATGTCACCCTCACATTTATATTCCACTTCATCGGGCCCTTTTTGCAACTCGCACAGACGTGAACCGAAAATAAAAGACACGACCAGTTTGCACTTTATTAAAATTGGCGTTTCTCGGAGAAAGCTTTCCCTGGGAACATCTTGCGACTTCGGCCCGAGCTCAGAAAGAAGCCTCTTGTCCCGTTTAAAAGGGGATCGCCAGGCAAAGGCAGGAGCCCATGCATTCTAATAGTCCATTTTGAAGAACATTTGATTTATTACGCGGGGCATTCTCGCTGTATTACTGTTTAACATGTATGGGGATCAAAAACAAATAGACAGGAAATATTTTCTTTCCAGGTTGGGATATGAACGCCATAACAAACCACCCTGCCCATATTCATCGCCGTGTTAGGGAGTGAAATAGAATATGGAGATTTTTCATAAATGAAAGGTGACACCATGAGTTAGAGGGGATGAGTAATAAATAACCGCCACAGTGTCCAATTTCCCAAACAAGGTTATATGGGTGCATGATGTGAGGAGTGATGGCTTGGCTTTATTTCAAGACCAGCACATGACTGATATGCATGGCTTACTTTTGTAATTGTCTAGGTGCATTGGACCCAACGACAGACATAGCAATCTTTTCAGTCCAGTAATGTAGTATGTGCTAAAATGGCTTCAGAAGTGAATTATCACTTTGCTCCCCAGCACAGGGATGCGGCCGCCTCTGGAGAGCAGCGTTGCAGTCACCTCGCCTCCGACGCACCGCGGCAGGATCTAAGTGGTGCAGACTGATCTTACATTTCCAATGTGCAGGGGGAGCGTGGCGGCGCCCCTTCTGGGCGGACTGACCGTCCTGACCCAAGCATCCCCTCTGGGGAGTGGGCGCGAGGTACAGGCGTCTCGGAGGGACCCGAGAATGAACAAATTCCTAATTACACGGCGCCCCGGTGGCATTGAAAGCCCTCGAAAAAGTCCGGAATGGGTGTCATCGCTAAGTCTTTTGTTCCAGGTGAACAGAAACTTTACAGGGGCACCTTTGTCTAAGTTAGGGTGTCGGTACGCTTCGAAAGTATCTGGGGCTTTTTGTACCGGGCGATTTTCTCGATTTTCTTCCATTGCAGATATTCCCCTCTCAACATCGGCTCATCGTATATAGAGTCCATTGGACCTGGCTGGGTCTGATGCCATGGCCCTGCTGATGTGCCTCGCCCACTGCTCCTCTCTATCTCCATCTGCCTGATGATCACGGAGGTCTGGATCGTGGTCCATGCCTACTACCAACTATTCATACATACTGTCATACTCATTGAATGTGTTGTAACTCTGTATTGATTCCTTCTGTACACATGACATCTGTTGCTTCTGTCCGTCCTGGAGAGGGATCCAACTCTGTTGCCCTCCTGAAGGTTTCTTCCCCTTTTGTTCCCCATGAGAGGGTTTTTTCTTTTTCTTGGGAGTTTTTCCTGATCCCATGTGAGGTCCTGGGACAGGGATGTCGTATGTGTACAGATTGTAGAGCCCTTTGAGGCAAATTCGTTATTTCTGATAGTGGGCTATATCAAATAAACTGAATTGAATCGTCCCAAGAACGAGAATATTCTCTCGCATGGTCCTTCCACCGGTAACCAAATCGGACGAACGTCAGCGCTCCCATCGATTGACCGCAATGTGGTTTTAGAGGCTGCCATATTTTTTTCTCATCGTGCCATGAAGTGGAATTTCAGCGTCCCACTGCCTCCCTAATCACTCTAAATAAACTATTGTTCTGCCTTTTGCATGTCTTTATAACGTTGACACAATTATTCTAACTATAACACAAGAAATCTTTGTCTTGTCCTGTCTATGTTCTTTTATGTGGGTGTATTTCTGGCGGCCGATAGACAAGCCATCGAAGGTGGTGATATTTGGACACGCGACACTAGCACTCGGGGCCTCGGCACGTATACCGCAGATCACTCCAACTGGATATGCCAACTTTACGACCCAACTCTGCTTCAATTCCTTCTCGTTAAAGAGCAAATGAGCACCTGCAACAACACTGCAAGCAACACTTCTAGGGGCCGAACAATGGGCTGAACGGACACGCGATCCGAACTGCCACTGCATGAACAAATGTAAATGATGACAGATACTTCCTATGGTGTTTTAGGAAAAGTAGAAATAGCAAAAAAGACCATGGAGTGTAGACCCCGCCTACTTTCTCTCTACATCTGGCTAGGGACCATGTAAAATGGACATTGACTGACCGGCATTACATAGGACTAAGACATTAATTCATCGTATTTTTTAAATTGTTGATTTGACTGATTTAACTATTTTCTGCATTATTTTTCAAACATATTTTCAGCTTATGACATGATTTAATGTCATCAAAATGATCCATATAAGAACCAACTGCTGTTTACTATCACTGTAGTAGTATATACATATATATATATATATGTATATATAAATATATATATATATATAATAAAAGTACAATTAGAAATTCGGCCTAGTTTGAGGTTTTTTTTATTACTGGAAGTAATTGTAACGATCAATTTAATTAAATTTGACTGTTTTACTTCCTAAAATAACTGCTCTCAATCTGGGAAAGGAATAGTTTTCTCTTTAGTCTTCACAACGAAACGCGAGCAGACTCTCAGTCCGCAATGCTTTACAAATGAAAAGTTTCCTGGGAACCCCACTATGGAATGTAACTCGGTGTTACTCATCATGTTGCTCACCACGCATCTACCTGTGTTATGATTAAAATGCTGCGCTCCGGGCGACAGATTTAGCCCGGATCTCTAAAGTGGCGACTATAATAGGTAAGTAACAAGTATCTAATGGCAATGTGCAACACTGCAACAACGTATGAGAGGCTTCTCTTGGTGAACCTACAGAGAATCCTCCGCTGAATCTGCAGCGGCTCTCTAGCGAGCTTCAGCTCATTGTTTCTCGCTCTCTGGCCCAACACTTTGCTGTTTACCGCTAAAGAGACGGATATTTCCCCCAGGAGTTGGTCGAGACCAGAAAGCAGAGCAAACAGAAAGTGAATATTGAATATTCATCAGGTGGACAGACTCCAAATGAAGGGCCTGCATTCACACCAAAAGCGTTGCGAATACTCAACTCCCGTGAGTTTACACGCCTGACTTGTTGTGGTTTATACTCGGCATTCTCGCCTTAGAGGGGCGTGGCTTATCTTTTTGGCTTTACTCCGGGGAAACAGTTATAATTTCCGCCATCCACAATGGAAGAAATAACCACCATTTATGCCCTATACTTGTTGTGGACATCCCACAAACGTCGGAACATCGAACCCCCTCGTGTTTGGGTTCATAACATCATCCGTAGGTTCACAGCCCTGTGAATTTCATCGACTACGATAACTGCCGCTTCCAGCGTTACTAGAGTAGCAGCAGCCAGTTAGATTTAACAACGGCAGCGTCGGGCAAATTTTTATCGCATCATTAGAGCCGCTTGCCGAAAATGTGCATCATTCGGAAACATTTCCGTCATTGACTTTGCATGGGATCGACTTGTGGGGGAAATGTGCAACGCTTTTTGAGTGAACGCAGCATAACTGCTGGATGTGTAATCAGGCAACTGTTCGCTTTCACTTTTATCTCTACCGAGGAGGCAACGACATGTCAGTTTTTTTTGCATCTTGTTTCTGTTGCCTCCGATCAGAACCATTCGCAAGCATCGCTCGAGACACGTCAAGTTTGCTAACATAACATGACGCTGGCCAAGAATGAAGAAAAGAGTCAACAAACTCTCCTTTTTTTCATCGCTGGAGGTATACTGCTATATTCAGTTGTTGGTCATGCATGATTTCGCCGTTTGAGCTCTGTGGCCTCCCACACGCACTTTACTAACGAAGTAATCCCTGACCTCCAGAAACAAACATGCTGGGAATAGGGAGATTCAACTGGCCAAAACCTCCGCAGCAGCTCTCTGCAGCGATGGAGCGTTCAAGCGATCTTTTTGTGAAAAAAACCGAAAACCCTGGCCCAAGAACTGCAATGGAACCGAACCAAGGGCTTCTCTGGTTTGAGTATATGTATGTATATATGTCGTAGATACTGTGTAGAACATTGAATCACAACTGTCATTTCACTTTTCCAACAGTCTGGTGCTTGTTGCACAAATGATTTAACCATCTGCCGCGTGTAATTGACAGTGCACATCATCACTCAAATTATACAGATGGAACAGATACCCGTAGGCTTCTTCCTGACTGGTGCCTTACAAAGCTGTTAAGAACATTCATTAATCTTCATGCTGTCGGGCTGCCATTTATGCCATAACCAGAAGAACACTTGTAACTTTTTCTGTACAAAAGTAAGGAGCACTACTTGCTGGTCCTGTCATCTGCAACGGCTATAAAAACAGAAGTAGTCTTTAAAAGCTGCACAAGTGGATAGTTGGAAGTAAGACAGACATGTCAGCAGTGATGGGTCCCTTTGGGCAATAATACATTCAATAAATAATGGTCATCAATATTTAAATAGGAATCAGATGAATCTCTTTTTATCACAAGGATAACCACTCATTTCCCATCAATTTAGATAATATTATGACATTTGACTATTTGTATTCTGACCTCAAATGCTGTATACTGTGAATGTCTGTGAGCATGTCAGGCAGGGCGTGCTCAGTCATTTCTAATCCTGTTATTGGTGCATCTTTTTTTAATTTATTATTACACAGCCTTGATTTTCGAACTCTGAATTGCTGCTTATTGGTCTCATGGATTAGCATTAAACGGAAGCTAATAGGATTTGGCGCGATGCTTCCAGCTTCAGCTCGGTTGAATGGCAGGGACGGTTTGGGTGATGTGACCATTATGCCTCAATTGAGTAATACTCAACACTTTATTCACGGGTCAGTCCTGGTGTACTGCAATTGTTTCCCACTCCGGAATCTCCTTTCAGTTGAGTTAATACTGTGTACGGCCATTTTGTCCAGTGTCTTCCATTTGGGGATGAACGGTCGGCCTGCAGTAATGAACCACGCTAAGGCGAAGTCATTAGCATAGTCAGACACTGTTATTGTGCCAACATTGTGTTTGGAGGACTCTTTCAACAAAGCTTTCGCCAAATACCGCCGACCCGATACCGCCGGACCAAAAGCTCCCTTTAGCATCCGTGTGAGACACACACACGTACTGCAATGCAAACCCGTGTCATTATAATGTTGCCTGAGAAGGGGCGTGGCTTATCTCCGTGGTTTTACTCTGCGTCGGGCACATTTTTCGGCAACGTTGAAATATTTAAACTCGAGGTACATTTTTCGCTACAATTCATTCGACGCCCGCCGAAATGTGCGTCACTCGCAACCATTCTTTGCATGTGTGTCACAGTTTCAGCTCCACACCCTCCTCACTCCCCGTCGTCAGTCTAACTCTCTTCACCTGTTCACACACCTGTTGTCACAGTTCAGCTCCTCACTCTGTGGTTCAGTCACTCCCACCTCGTCAGTCTGACTTCCTTCACCGGTTCACACACCTGTCTTTGATCACTAATCAAATCCCGATATAGTCTCCTGCCTCACACACACACCTTGCCAGATTGTTCTTCCTTTTCTATGCCAGACTCTCCAGCACTTGTTTCTAGACGGATTTCTTGTTGCCGACCCTGCCTCTCCCTGGTTAACCCGCTAGTCCGACTCCCCGAGAACCTACCAGCCCTTCGTCCTGTTAATACTCTGCCTGCCGTTTCCAGAGTGTGGAATATAAGTTCGAAGGGTCCCGGGAGTCGAGGGTGCATTTGGGTCTACACATGAGTCGTTACAATGTGATCTCGTGCAAAAAAATTGTAACGCTTTTGGTGTAAACACAGCATAATACGGTCAGAGCAACTGATGTAGAACAAACAGCGAGAAAGTCAGAGTAAGGGCAGAGGTCGGAATGGATGGTCGGGTCATACAAATGGAGACTTTCACCCAGGAGACCCTTGTGTACCTTGTGAATGTTATTTTGAAATTTTAAACAAAATGTGGTACTTTGGCTCTCTCAGCCATTGTGAAGAAAAGAGAAAGATTGCGAGAGAAAAAAATGATTTTAGAAGAAAATATATTGTATTTCAATCGAGAGACGGGCATTTTAGAGTTTAACAATAATTTATTTACAATAGCATCTTGAAATAGTGCAAAGTCTTTTTGGCGATTGGACTCCATTCTGAATTAGGATAAACCAGAGGTAGAAATGCTGATATCTGAGTCCAGACACTGGTGGTGGTGTAGAAGAAGAGTTGCCGTCATGCCGATTGGTGGAGCCTGGGGTGGAGGAGGGTAGCAACGACTTGAGCTGAAACGACAACTGACAACAGCAGAGGAGAACACATTTTAAAGTTTTGCCAACGACAATGTGATTGGTTTACAGAACATTGCTGCTTCTAATTGGTTGCTTCATTCATCGTGCGCGCCCCCAATCAGCTGATGGAGTAATCGATTCGAGACTAAGAGACTGCTCATGAATGAACCAGCGTGTAAAGAGTGTCTTCCTGTCTGAACTTTCATTTGAGCTACATTTCCTTCCTATGCAATGATAACCATGAATCATAGAATAAATAAAGGGATATAATCTGCCAACCAACACGAACGTCATCAAACAAAATCCCAACACTGATCCTTTGTATGGTTTTGTGTATTTCCTGAAGTTTAATTTTAGGAGGATTTAACAATCCAAAACAACTTTTACATCTTGAGTTTGCATCCACAGTATCTTCTAAAGGTCGTTGTGCTACCGAGATATAGACGATTCATTTCCATTAACTAAAAGGTTATTGAATCCATAATAAGGCATAATTAAGTTTTCATTTAGCAGAGAATAATAAAAGTACAGCAAAACAAACAAAGAAAATCAATAGAATCAAGAAATAATATGAATGTACCAGCTTTGAAGCATGAGAAACGCTAGTTTTCTTTACATGTTGTTCTTTCCCGTCTGGGGGTTTTGATATCATTGTGCTCTTTGGATCTTCTGCGTGATCTGCCACGCGTTGACAATTTGTGACAATTAAAGCGCCTCGGTCTAATTAGGCTGTCAGGAAGCATGTACGCAAATGAAGCTGCGTCGGTCGTTTGCCGAATGACAGGCGTAGTGCACTGAGATTTTCCGGTGGTTTGACACGGTGCGCGGCGCAGACCTCCTGGGAGGCTGGACGCCGGCTCCGCCTCTTGTGTGTGTGTGTGTGTGTGTGTGTGTGTGTGTGTGCGACTGTCTGCGGAAATTGAGGATTCCGCTCAGCTCTGTGACTGATGAAATTACATGTTAAAATGTGTGCTCCAGCCATTGTCACACACCCACACACACAGGGTACACATACTGTGCTCTAGCTGAATGGGAAACTTCACTCAAAGACAAGAGCTAATAATCCTCATTTTGTGTCCCGGTTGAATTTGACCAATTTGCAAATTCTTTTTTCTCTGAACACTGTAGGTCATTTAATCTGATTGTCATAAAATTCCATGACTTTACTGCACATTATTCATCGTATGTTGGATGTTCTTATTTTAATTGGCCTTGGGTCATTAGAGATGAATGGGTGAGGCGACAATTAGTGGATGCGGTGGAGTTCAAACTTCGGTTTGAAAAGTAACGGCAATCCTGAAGGGCCTTGTACTTGCATTATATCTACTAACCAGCAGGGGGCGACTCTGGTAGAAGAAAGAAGTCTGATTATACCGAAATCTGAGAAAATTACCCTACTTCTCACTCAGAAGAAAATCGCTAGTTTCAAGTCTTCAACACAGCATGATGTTCATTAAGTAAATTAGGGTCCCATTCAGAGTAAAATAGACCATAATTGTGATTGACAGTTCACTACCACGCCGTTGTCCGACCCGGGAGTCGTTCGTGTTTTGGTCTTACAGCTTTAAACCTTTTCTAAATTGTTTCCAGTTCAAGGAAGTAGTGGAGACCCCATTTTTGGCCTTCGATGGCAACTTGCACAGGAACTTTTCCCCAACAGGATCTTTCCTCCACACCTTTTGGCATCCTCACAAACCATCAACATTGATTCAATATCGTAATAGATGGAACTTTTCTCATGTGGACCAAACCCACGGGTTCCTATCTGTCATAAATGGCTTTAATAGTGGATATATTTGTTGATACGCATCACTTTTAGTATTTCATAATACATCCAAGGGCTGTATGCTGTAAAGCCTATAGAGTGGTGGAGGATGTTGGAACATCTCGGCTATCGGTGGTAGCTTGCGGGACATTTATGTATTTATTTATGTAAAGAACTGATATTGATTGTAAGCTATTTACTAACAGGCCGGGCACAAGCCTACAGGCCATGAATAGCAAAGTAGCAAAGTTCACAACTTGTAATGGGGCTGCCATTTTGGACTGGGAACTCCAAATGAATGAACACAACACAACAGTCATTTACATTCTACCATTTACATAATGGTTTTCCATAGATCTCACTACAAAGTCTATTCTCTTAATTCAGGAAGCAGCAACTGAACTCCACTGATGTTGCATTTCCTGTGGCCAAATTCTTCATAAAATATGAACGCCCATACAGTAAATGTAAAAATGTCAATCCATCAACTTATATTCGACATGACCCCAGTGTTTTAGTCAACTGCAATAACAATAATGTCGTTTGACGCCGAGTCTTTATGCTTTTGTGCAAAGCAGTATAATGTTGTGTATTACTATTAACACAATTTTTCTTCTTTATTGCTGTTTATAAGAAATAATCAGCTGACTTAATGATGAAAGGGATGGGCTTGCTTTGGACCAAGTTGAAAACCTGGTGCGTCTCATAGGGCTCAATCGTCATCGGTATTTGACGCCCTTGGACTGAAACCAGGGAGTCTTCATATGCAACCCCCCCCCCCCTCCCCTTGAATTGATGAAAAAAACACGACTTGCTATCCACTACGTCCCTCTAGGCATTTCATTTATTTTCCGTACACCTACAATAAGCACCAGTCTAAAATTATATTTGTGTTAGTGAATCATTTTGTAATTAAACATGGTATACATCATTCTCTATGGACCTCTCTGTAATACTATGGCGTATCCTCGTAACCATGATGCTATTGTTTGGAAATAATTAACAGTTCATCCTTCTCTTGGACTCCTTTCGGCCGGCAGCCGCTCAGCTCCGAACATGAGAGGGAGCCGTCTCGACTTTGTTTGTGTGAAATCATTTCAGGGACATTATTACTTGGTTTCTCTCATTACTTTCCACTCGTCTGGCCCTGTCCTCGGGGGTAAGAGCTGGCAGCGAGAGTCCATTCTGTTTGTGCTTTAAAATTGATAAGTGAATCAAAAGAGTATAACATATTAATTATTTATTTCATAATGCGAGGCAGAAACATATATAAAATAATCGCTGGATCGAAGTTGCTTCAATGAAGCAGAATGACTCCCGCTCAGCAAAAAAGTGCAGCAGCCGCCCTCCTGCATACCAATGGGCTGCTTTTGAGAACCCAGCGTCTACCGAGGTGACGCTCGCTGCACCCCCGCCCTCGGTTGGAAATGACGACCGGGCCCACGGGGGCAAACCACTTTGTAACAACTGTGGTTTTATTTGTTCAATAAGCAGGGCCACTGATTCTATTGGTTGTGATAACAAAGCTCGCCAAAATAATTGCTGAGATAATGCTAAACATATGTCCAACGAGGCAATAATCATGAGCAGGGTTTGCCAAAAAGAACACAAGAAAATACAAGACAAACTCTCTGTAGGGTCCATAGGCCCAGGGTCCATAGCTCTGGACCTACACTTCCTGCCCTCATTTTGCACAGCCATTAATCGCCTCTGCAATGAGCGCTCATTTGCATATTGGCTTTATAACCACTGAAAATTAATAGCTAGACGATCGTACAGATCGAAGCCACCAGTTTAGCGCCCTGTGATGTCATTTCTGACAGTTACTCACTTTTCAATGACTTGCTAACCTGGTACACAACCGATAATATATACGATTTGTAAAATAAGAGCGACTCCTACAGTTCTCTTGTTATGCTTATGGTATGTTTCTTTATCAGTGAAATTGCAGAGGAATGAGATATTTAGATAGGTCTGTTCATCCATGTCAATTTAATCTATTCATTTTTACATACTGTAGCTATAAGTAGCTAGGTGACTATTTCTCCATGAAAAGAGCCAAACCAACAATGTATAAGACGCGCCATGCCCGTCAGAATGGACCCCATGCTGCTGAGTCAAGACTGGGTTTGGGTCACAATCGGCAGAATCAAGTTTAGCATTTCAAGATTCAAGATTAGTGTGTATGAGGGGGAGCAGAGAGAGAGAGAGAGAGAGAGAGACACGCAACTGTTCCGATGGCCCATTCTTCAAAAACCCCAGTTGTCGTGGAAAATGTCCCAGAATGACATCAACCTTATTGTTTTTGGAGCGTTGTTGTTTTCAGAGAATACAGGGCCGTTGAAAAAATGAGCTTGCAGTCCAATGTTTGTCGGATTACTTGGGTTTCAGAATAATGAGCCATTGGAACAATGGGTACTATCCTTGAAAGGAGTTGTGCTGGTGTCAGGTCAGAGTCGGGCTCGCGTTTAAAAACGATGGACATCGGCCGGCTGGGTTGAGTTTTTGGCCCGTGCTCGAAAACAAATGTTTCTTCACTAACAAGTATTGTGTTTGGACTCGAGCAGGAAATATCTTACAGCCATGAAGCTCCATTTCAGTACAGTCGTCCAAAAACTATTAAAAACTCATCAATGAGCCACACTGTAGCCTCTAGTAAATATGGGAATGTATTTAGGACCGCTCGGAAAACTTTGAGACAAAGTGTTTATTGTTATTTTTACGACATTTCTTGATAATAGGAAAACAGATAATGGCAGCACAAAACATATTTCAGTAAGCTGTCATTTATGCAAGAAGCACACACATAGTGTTTGGCACGTTAGAAACGCATGCAATTTGGTACTGGCCTTCGTCCAGATAAGCTATTAGGATTTGATCTCTTGCCGTTTCACCTGTCATGTGGACATGTCTCCCTAAAACAACAACAATGATTTACTAAAGACTCTCATTGATGAGAGATATGACCAAATATACGACTAATAAATACAATCTCTGAAGGACAACTGATTCTCTGGTGGTAGTCCAGTCGAGATAGAATAAATGACAATTTACCGTGAGAAGAGGCCAAACATATACTGCTTCATATTTTTACCAACCTATTTTTATGTTGTAAGTTCCTAAATGTATAACATTTATCTCTAACATATTATATATACATTGACAGGAAAGTGAAATAGGAGTTCCACTTCGACTGAAATGTCTGCCACGAGCAATCTAATTGAATAAATTTAGCACCTTCTTGCCAGGGTTTGTGTTTCTCCCTCTCAGTGAAGGTGGATCTCCTTGCAGTTGTGTGGAGCCTGAACACTTTCTTTCTCTCTTTTTGGCAAGAAAAAGGACCCACAATCAGTCTGAGGGATTGGGATGCAAGCAGACACGACATAATGCAGTGTGAGAGCGGGTAGGGGGGGGAGCAGGGTCAATGGCAGGTTACGACTGCAGCTAAATGAAAGTCACTGCTCAGGTTGGAGACGCTGCTGCAGAGCGGCGTGAGGCTTCTGTGCTCGTCCTCGAGGGCTTTTGACGCTTTCTGCAGCACCAGCTGAGACACGAGATAGCGACGGTTGCACAAGGAGGAGGATGATGATGCTGAGGGGACACGGGGCCGAGGGAACATCGTGCCTCATTCGAGATGGACAAAAAGGTTCTTGCTGCCTAATTTGGAAACATTGGGGCAAATGTGGGATGAACAAAATACTCATGAGGGAATATTCAATTTACTGTAATTCAGTTTATTTTGTATAGCCCAAAATTACGAATTTGCCAAAAAGGGCTTTACAGTCTGTACACGTACGACATCCCTGTCCCAGGACCTCACATCGGATGAAGAAAATCTCCCAAGAAATAGAAAAAAACTTTCACGTAAAAAAAGGGAAGACATTTTCAGGAGAGCAAAAGAGGAGGATCCCTCTCCAGTATGGCTAGAAGCAATATATGTCATGTGTACAGAAGGAATCAATACAGAGTAACAACACATTCAATGAGTATGACAGAGTGTATGAATAGTTGGTAGTAGGCATGTTCCACGATCCAAACCTCCACAATCCATCAGGCAGATGGAGGTAGAGAGGAGGAGTGGGCGGGGCATCAGCAGGGCCATGGCATCAGACCCAGCCAGGTCCAATGGACCCTATGAGACGTGAAGTCACAAGGACTCCGGGGAGGAAGCAGCGTTAGTAATGTACAATAGAGATGAAAATTCGTCCATAAGTAGAGAGAAAAGAGGAGAGAGGTGCTCAGTGTATCCTAAACGTCCTCCAGCAGCCTATAAGGCTATAGCAGCATCTCAAGGGGCGGGACCAGGTGAACCTGATTCAGCCCTAACTATAAGCTCTGTCAAAGAGGAAAGTCTTAAATCTACTCTTAAGTGAGTTGACTGTGTCTGCCTCCTGGACTGAAGGTGGAAGCTGGTTCCAAAAAAGAGGAACATAAGGCCTACATTTAGGATGGACACAATACTCAGAAGGAAACATAGGGCCTAAATGTGGGGTGGACAAAAAGTTCATGAAGGAACATTGGGCCACATTTGGGATGACCCAAAAAAGTTGTCGAGGGGACATATTGCCATAGGAAAACACGCCTCACCCAAATGCAACAACTCAGTCTTAACAATACTTGTATTTGAGGTCACACAATCTCAACATCGATCAGTGTCAACTAGGGATCACTTTATACATTTGTAGCTTGTAGTTTGGTTCCTGAACTGTTGACTTGTATTTCACCCACGTTACACCTCGCATCATATGCTGACATCGTGCCTGGTGGATTGCTGCGCCTCCCCGTTGTGCACCTTGATGGAGTTGTGCACCTTGATGGAGTTGTGCACTCTGGAGAATCGTCAACATGAGATCCGGGTGAAGTACATGTGCTCCAGTATTACTGTACCAGATGTAAAGGCCAAGAGGCCACCGGCCTCCGAGGTCCTGGAGAGGAAGTCGACATGTCAGTTTGATTTTCTATGAACACGTCTCTTTTACTGCACTAAGTGCTCCACTGTATATATTCAACAAAGTAGAATGACATCTGGGCACGGCTTGGCTCCAGGCACACTGGACACACATGTCCTGTCTCCAGGTGTGTCAGTGATGACAGAATATTACTCAAAACTGGTTGACACACAAGACAAACTGCTTTTTGTATATTTATGTCACGCTTGACATGGTACGTTAAGTTGAGCATATACAAAGGAAACAGCAATGGTCATAAAGGTGATATTCTAAGATGTAATGGGACCTTTTTTTCTTCTTAAACATATTTTAACCTCTGAAGAATTTGATTTCAATTCTAAATCTGTATTTAACCCTTGTGTTGCCTTCGGGTCAATTTGACCCGATTCAATGTTTCACCCTCCTGTTACCTTTATATTTACTAACATATTTTACCCTTGAGGTCAATATGACCCCAGCTATTAAAATCTCCAGAAAATTATTAGAATTAATATTGTTTTCCAAGTTTAAGTGTGAGGTACTTTATGTTTGTTTGTTGACTCCCGAAAGAACACCGACATTAAACATTGAATCGGGTCAAATTGACCCGAAGGAGACAGGAGGGTTAAATATTGAATCGGGTCAAAATGACCCGAAGGCAACACAAGGGTTAAACATCCAAATCTGGACACACCAATCTGAAGATGGTGTGTGCCACATTCCTCGACGTCAATATTTTTTTATGTCGGCTTTAGTATGTGTCAAGTTGATCCGAGGGAGATAAAACTCGAGTAAAATGCCCTGAACCTGTCACACTAGGCTGTCAGAGCACATGACATACTGTACTGCATAGGGATGACTTTGTGTAATGGAGTGTCTCTGCAATATAAGGCTCCATTAGAACATCTTATTTCACATAATGAATTACAGGTCTAGTATTCATCTTTCCGGTTTCCAATTCTTTGTATTTGTTTGCTGCCTGACTTATTTGTCGACATCAGAGTGATGGATTGTGCTGTTAGGATTTGTTTCCCCGGTGTAGTTTTATTATATAAACAGAATAGTTCGCATATATGCAGTAAAAGGTTTGAGGAATTACAGTTTCTCCTTTAGTTGTCAATTATTCTGCAGTTCTGGAATCTTGTATTTCTTGTTATTGAGTGAGTGTTCTTGTTTTTTTTGTCTCACTGCGGCTGAATTTAGAACGATATTTCTGTTTCAGTCAAAACTGGAACTGGAAGAAAATGAATTGGCTTTGTGGTCATATTTGTGGCCGTAAAACATTTTAATTGTGCAAGCTGAGCTCTTTCAGATCATATGACTCATTTGCTTTCCTTTGTTTTCTTGTGTAGTGTCCCCACATCCCTCGCACCCAACTCGCCGACGCAGAGGCGCCCTTTAGCGTCTGCTCGAGACGACTAGTCATTCAAAGCAACTCGGGGAAGTGCACGTAGGACGGAAGCTCGGATGGCTCACCAATGCAGGACTTTCACCGAGGTAGTTTCGGCAAGAGCGGCAGATAATACACCTACGCCCCTTAAATGTCCCGGAGGTGTATCGGCCAATCACAATTGTTTATCTGCATGCGTGTGGACGTACAGGGATCTCCACCTGGTGCTCCATCACCCAGGAATCCACTGCTTGTGTCCTATTATTTTACTGTCGTTTTGTCACGTAACCTAGATGGACAGTTTAACTTGTAAATCAACAAAACTTAAGATTACTTCTTTTACATTACAAACTTATTTCAACCCAAATCCCCAAGTGTCCCCAACACTTCCAAACTGAACCCGGAGGGGTAGTTAGAGCCTCGTGGTTGGATTGTCGGTATTAGACAAGTTAGAATATGTTGCTCCCTACAACTGACGTGATAGTTACATTGCAAACTAGAACGGGCACTCGGTAGAGCGCATACCTTCTCATATCACAAGATTGGGCATTGAATTATGAACATGTTGGCATTAGTTGCATGCCAATTGGACAAAAATGTATCGTGCTATGGTAAAAAAAAGATGTTGACCTTTCCATGACCTTGACCTTTGACCCGATTGATCCCAAAATCTAATGAAATGGTCCCCGGATAATAACCAATCATCCCACCAAATTCCATGTGATTCAAGAAGATTTGACCTGTTCATGACCTTTGACCTTGACCTTTGACCCGATCGATCCCAAAATCTAATCAACTGGTCCCCGGATAATAAACAATCATCCCACCAAATTGCATGCGATTCGGTTCAATACTTTTTGAGTTTTGCGAATAACACGCATACAAATAAATAAATAAATAAATACACGGCGATCAAAACATAACCTTCCGGCATTTTCAATGCGAAGGTAATCACAACATGTTATAATAGTAAATGAGAACAACAGCATTGCCTGTATTTGGGGTGTAATGTGATGTAATTTGTCCTTTGGAATGAGCGGAATGAGACTATACACATCCAAAGATTCCCATACCAACAGATTATGATGTATCATTTATGGATCCTTTTTGGATTGCATTCCAGGTTGATATAAAAAGTGGATTTGCTGAGCTTCAAGGTTAATGAATCTCTTATCAAATCTTTTGTCTCTCCTCGCTCCCTTTTTAGCAACGTGCGAAACATCCAGGTCAGACAGCTGCTTATTTTTAGCGGGCGGCAGATCATATCAGCGGCACCTAATTAGTGATAACGCCGTAAGCTTTCGGCTGAAAGAAGCACCACTCACTTTACTCACGAGTGGACGTCGCGCTTTTGTGGTTCAGTAAGGTCAACGCAGTGACTCTGCCGAAGCAAATCTAGTTGTCTTATCTTCCAGTTCATGCTTATCGTGTTAATAACTTAAGCCTATCAATCAACCTAGAACATGGGCCTCCAGGGTTTGGATAAAAGTATACAAGTATATAAGTGCGAAGGCTACTGCTACTATTCAGATGCATACATGTATTTAATCAGCATTTGCTGAGTTATAAATGGATTGGAAAAGGGGTTCAATGCTGGATTCAGATTTTTTAAAAGCCATCAAACTCAATCATATATGTCACCTTATCCAGGACCAGGAGTGAAAAAAAACACCTGATGGCGTCAACAGAGGAAAGGTCAAAGGACCCCAAATATCATTAGTACTCATCATCTGGGGACCATGGACATCCATGGCAATCAGTGGAGTAGCTGTTCAGACATCTCACTACGGACGGAGGACAAAAAGGCCCGATGGATCAAAACTGCCATTCAAAGGCCGCTCAACAAAGCCTGTGAAACGATTGTTCCATTCGCTGCTGACATCATCCACATCTTTCCTCAGTGCAGCACTGAGAGAAGACAGCTATTCTTTAGCTGAACTTTATTAAGGGCACACACATTCACTGGGCAGAGTGTGTCTCTGGGCTCAAGGGGCAGACGCCTTCACTAACAGATTTACTTCTCGGACACCTTTTTATGTGTTATCCAATACAACACTTTCCCCATTTTTAAATCAGAGTCGTCCCCGGACAGGGCTACGAGGCTTTCTCGTCAGTCGTAGCACAGGTCCGCCTGAGAAAGTGCTGGCAGATCTTGTTCTGGAGGCAGCGTAACCTGTGAAGTCAGAGACTGGCTTCACTGGGATTTCACTGGGATGCACTGCCGCACCACTTGTGCTGCCAGCTCGGCTGAGGTGTCGATGGAGGCGCTCATCCAAAACTCTGTACATAACTGGGACTTGTTTCAAAAGCCGATCCGCTTCTCTTTTTTTTTTGTTGCTTGGTGTCCCAGCAGGTTGTTCTGGGCGTTGACAAAGAAGAGACGAAAAACAATCATGGGCTTATTTAAAAAGGCACCGAACATAAACAAATGTGACCGCGTCAACGACCTACCAGGAGGACATTCGAAATATTTAGTTTGAATTCTTCTTGACAGTTAATAATAAGGGAATAATGCTCTCCCTCTCTGAGTTGTGTCGCCGTAGTTGAAGCTCCAGTCTGCTGTGCTTGGTGGTGACTGTAAAATGCAGATTGGGACCGAAACAGTTCGAGCATGGCCAGCCTTTCTAACTCACAGGCTGCACATTCCCACACACTTTTTTTTACACCTCACCTACAAATCCAGGAAGCTCAGATAAATTACCTGCACCCTGACTTCGGTAAGAAGACACAGTCTAGGACCTGTGATGTCAGACATTCATCTGCAATTCAAGTTTATGCATGTCATGTTTCACCACATGTGTATTCCACCTCTATTACCATTTGTTACCTCGTGTTTATCATTCATTTTATTTCAAAGTAAGTCTGGCCAACACGTTTCTCACTCCCAGCTCATCAAATACAACAAGACGAGGCAACACAACTACTCAGTGAGATATAGGACTAGTCGTCTGGCTAAAAATAAGTACGTTTGTAATCTAGTTCATCAGGCTACTTACACAAGCAACATAGTAATACTATGTAATCTACGTTATGTAGTCAAATAGGATTACTTATGTAAGCGACAACATAAAATAACATACAATAGCTAAGCGAAGCATTAACGTAGCCTTAAAAGAACAGTGGTCTCCTGGGTGAAAGTTGTGCGTCTTTGGCGCTCACCAACCATCCGGCCCCCTCCCTAAACAATTCAATTCAATTCAGTTTATTTGTATAGCCCAATTTCACAAATTACAAGTTTGTCTCGGAGTGCTTTACAATCTGTACACAGACATCCCTGCCCCATAACCTCACATCGGATCAGGAAAAACCCCCAAATAACCCTTCAGGGGGTAAAAAAGGGAAGAAACCTTCAGGAGAGCAACAGAGGAGGATCCCTCTCCAGGATGGACAGATGCAATAGATGGCATGTGTACAGAAGGACAGATTTAGAGTTTAAATACATTCAATGAATGTGACAGAGTGTATGAATAGTTCATAGTAGGCATATTCCACGATGGAGACCTCCACGATCCATCAGGCAGATGGAGGTAGAGAGGAGGAGTGGGTGGAGTCTCAACAGTGGGCGGAGTCTCAACAGGGGAGTGGCGTAGTTGGTAGCAGGAATTCCACGATCCAGACCTCGATGATCCAAGCAGACTCTTGATGCTATGTAACCCCTCCTACTCCTTTACGATGGCCACATCGAGCGTCATAGTTGGTCCAAGTTGCCGTATTTGATAAGCTGGGAGTGAGAACTCGGGGTGTACTCAATGTGTCGTTGGTCCTCAGCATAACTTTACAATGAGGAACTTTTTTCAATCCCTTTAAATCCAACTTCCATTGTAACACACCAAGTAAGTTTCTGGGCGACTGAGACATGACTTCATTGTGGAGGGATGGATCGTACTGAACCCAGTTCAATCTTCTTGAACTTTCTTAACATTAGAGGTCAAGATTAGTTTCAGCTGTTACGGTCTTAAAGTATATTCACAATGTGCACTACCTGACCAGCGACTGTGGGTCAGTGGTTAGGAGGTCCGTCTTTCAATCCCCACCCTAGTCAATGAGTTGCTTCCTGTAGCTGTGTTTACGGTGTATGAATGAAACATGATTATAAGTCGCTTTGGATAAAATCGTCAGCTATATGAATTGTAACGTAATAAAAACACCAAACAGCACACAGACACAGTTCGAGACCAGCTGATTAACATAGTTGAACAATTAGCATCTAAAAGCAGACTTTGTTCTCAGGAGTTGGTACAGACCAAACCAGAGATTAAAAGACATTTAACATGTATTCAGTAGTTAGAAGCATTTCTTGTGCGCAGGAAATATAAATATGCACTTTAGCTACGTCATCTCTATAATGCTAGAACACAGTGGTTCTCAAATGGGGGTACGTGTACCCCTTGGGGTACCTGAAGGCCTTCTAGGGGGTACATGACATTTGTTTTAAACATATTTTAAATGAGCATCCATTAAAAAAGCCTTTGAAAATAGTTATTTAGTAAATATTCGATACCATATAAATGTATGTTCATAAACTGAATTGTATATATTAATTCCTTTTTTTCAACGCAAAATGCTTTGCACTGGTCGGGGGTACTCGGCTGAAAAAAATCTTTCACTCAAAAAAGGTTGAGTACCATTGCTATAACATATCAATGCTTTCCAGTGTGTAGCCTTGTTCAGCTGCGCCCCCAAAAGGCAAAGTTAGAAAAAATAAATAATAAAAGAATGAATGCAGCTTTAAGCTCCTGTTTAGTTTACTTTACTTGAGTTGAGCTGATGTGTGTACGGATCACACACAGATTTGAATTTGTTAAAACATTTGCTGTCATCGTCAAACTGGAATGAAAGATCGAGGGACGGGGCCTATTTAAACGAGGCGACATGTGAAGCGCTCAGGAGATGCTCGCTATTTACCTGGCAAACGTGTTGGAGAGCTGTGTTTACAATAACGCACTGATTGACAATGGTGCAGAGCAGCCGTTTGGTCAAACATGAGAACAATCAATAGGGACTCTTTGTTTTGTTCTGCAAACTGAGGCCCGCAGTGGTCCTGTAAAATGTGGTACAATATTTGACGCGCTAATACCGTTTTGAGTGATCATCATTCCCCACTTGGACCACATAAGTGGGTAAACAAATAAGAATTATGTGTGCGGTACAAACACTTTGGAGAGCCCTCGGGGGACTCAAGTGACTAATAAATGCATGTATACGCTTTACAGCTTCCTCGGTTGCACTTCAGACCGGCGGAGTTTAGACTGCAGGCGCGTTTAACAAGGGCTGATATGATATCCTAAAAGTATACTATGAATATATACATTCATAAGTCCTTTTAGTGAGTGCATACCAGTGCACAGATTGCTTTGCATTTACATCGTTATGGGTATGATATTGGAATGCCAATCATATTGGGCTCATTTTAAGATTCAGGTTTGTTCTTTTCCTTTCTGCTGATATCAGGAACACCTGTCCAGTATTATGGGAGTTCCAAAAGGTTGTAAAGGTTAGACCAAACTGGTTGGTGGAAGCCAGTGCCAATATATGTTTGACTGTGGTCAGTATTTTGTGCCAGAATAGAGTGTTTGATTTAAACATTCAAGCTAACGTCTGTTTTATTCTTGCCTGTCTGATTCTGTAAGATCATCATGGGAAAGTATAGCTATCAAACAATAATAACAATTCTTAGGAACAGGTTAGACTCTGGGATCTTTTAGACCTTGGTGATTGGTGGGAATACAAAATGATAGAATGACAAAAAAACATTTTTAAATGAGCTTGCAGCATCATTATTGACCTGAAATAGTAGCACCCAGGTGCTGCATTGTTTAGTATTTTTAGATATGAAACACTAACGAGATGACTCCGAAAATGCTTTTATCAAATATAAAATTCAGCACTACACGCCACCAGTCCCAGCTGTGGAGACACTGGTACAGCTGTCTATTTATAAAGCATGTGTAGTTGTTTGTTTGTTTTTTACTTGTGATTTTGTATGTATTTTTATTATATTTTAATGTTTTGTACTATCTGGACCTTGAGCCTGTAATAAAAGTTTGATTAATTGACTAGACTGAATAGAAAAGAAGGACTGTCACACCGTCGTGACCCTAATGCCCAAACCATTTTTCTGAGCATGACCTACAAAGTAAAAGCCTCAGTCTATGACAGCAACAATCGTCCTGAATATTTCTAACAGTCATTCTTTATTTATATTTCTTATGTAGAAGTACTATTTACAACAAGAACAATGAGAATCATCCGTTATGGACCTTCAGTAAGCATCACTAGCTCCATGTCCATCCATTAATTCATTTCAGGATACTTTGAACAAATCGGTGTACATTTGAACTGGAAGCAGAAAGGTCTTCCCACATTAATGTCGAAATCACACAAACTCATCCCTCAGGTACCATGAGTAGCCATTTCCTAATCCAATTGCATTCTGGGCAGTAGTTCCAGTTCGTGCAACGCATCCCCAGAGGCGGAGAGATGGTTGGATGTGGCTAGCTGGGAACCGCAGAAACGCACCGCTTGCACTTCCTGGAAAAAATGGGACAGACTTAAAAGTTGTGGAACTTATTAATCGTGGCTATCGAATAAATCGAACACCGCCAAAAAGGATTGGAGACCCTCCCGACACATATCAAATAAGAAATGGCATCCTATACGCACAACCGGTCGAAGAACTACAAGAGACTGGCAGGGCGAGACACGCCCTGACAGACGAACAAATCAGGCTTTCGTGTTCACATTTTATTTAAAAAGCTACAAGAAAAACTTCATTTCATTGCATGTTGCAAATGGCGTGGGTCTGTTTAAGGGAGGAACCGCCATCTTGCCACGGGTGCATGATTCAGTGTTGAGTAATGGGCCAGTATTGGCATATCATCTCAGCAATGGTATGTGTTCAGAGCAGCTCTGGTGCAATGCAAAGCCAGGACCTAATGAGTGGACTGCAGAGAGTCTGGCTTGGTCTGTGTGTGAGTGTGTGTGTGTATGTTTGTGTGTGTGTGTGGACATCACAATGATGAAAGCTGAAACGGATTCAGTCATGTAGAACTAATGGACAGGTGGGGCCGAGTGAGGAGCTGCACACAACTCATCACATCAGCGGTGACAGTACACACATATACAGACACACACACAACTAGACGGGGGGAAAAAAATAAAAAAAGTATGAATAAGAGGTGAGCCAGTAATCAGAGAACACTTCAGCAGCTTAATCAGCATCGCTTGTCTGATGAGGAAGATCACTTCTGTTTTTTTGGACAGGAGCCTTCATTAATCATCCTCAAAAGAAACGCCACTCCACCACAACGTAGGAGGACCCTCTTTTTTTTCTTCTTCTTCTTCTTTTTTTCTACGGGAGGCTGTGTAGTGCAGAGAAAAAAGAAAAAGAAAATAATTTGGACGAAGAAAGGGGGGGGGGGGGGTCTTGCTCTTTTCCAATCAGTCCAATCAAGCTTTGGTCAACTTCGGTGTCCAGGAGTTTAATGTTTCAAATGAACGCCAGACATCTACTGTACGTGTGGCGCTTTGATTAGTTCATATTTCCCATGCCATATATCTGGAAAAAGAAATGGTCTTTTCATTTTTTTGTAAAGTTACAAAAAAACATTACCTAAGGCCCTCACGCTCTTTCTTTATTATTACAACTTTTTTCCCACCCTGATTTGACAGAGGGCCGTGTGTAAATAGAAGAGAGGGAGTCACGCAACAATGGTCCCAAGTTCCGGTCTCGAAACCCTGGAAATCATGATCACCACTTGGCTACAAAACGCTCTCCAGGCAGACGGATCTGAATTTGTACCAAATTATAAAAAAGAAAAAAGTGTTCACGTCAAAGATATTTCAAAACAAACGGCATCCTCTGCGACGCAAAGTTTTTTTTTCCGACAGACGTGCCGGCGCCCCCGCTGGCGGAGGAGCATTAGACTTCCAGGACACGTACGCGCGAGGAGATGCAATAATCTGATTCAACAGGAGAGAAGGATGTAATTAATATCACAGTGTTATTTAATTAAAACCTGAGTATGAGGTAAAATAAAACCACAGATTATTGTCATTTGCAAATGATCACACAGCCCAATTTCAATACAGCACGACCTCGAGAGCGATCGTCTCCGAGAATGAGCGGGTATTAACTAAAGGTTGGTGTTCTTTTGCCTCTTCTGTAAAATAATGTTATGTTCAGTTTCCTATAAGACACAGAATGCATTAGTAATTTGCTCATTTGCATTTGTATTTCATTTAGTGAGAGATTACAGGAAGTCAACCATTTTAGTGGATGGCATGGTCTTGTGGGGGGAGTGTTTAAAAGGTTGATCCAATCCCTGCTGTCAAATTACTGAGTTGCTTTCGTTTAGGCAAAGGTATATTATCTGAGCAATTATACTCCTACATACAAATAAATATATGTAATGACGCTAATGTGAAAAATGAGGTAGACTTGCATATCAGACACAATACATGCAGGACTGAAGGATGAGTTGGTCTTTGTACTTCAGATGCTCGTCCAATCACGATACTTTGGGATTATCTGTTTTAACAAGTTGCCCCACCCACCCGTTGCGTTACAGTCTGACGTGGAGTCCTGCAATGTAGCTTGTCCCCGTTATGTAATACCCCCCACACACTCTCTGCGAAAGCAATGTCTCTTTCCATCGATTGCAGCGTGTGTCCTGTGAGGACAAGTTTAAATGGTAATCATCAGTTAAGCGGAGACCTGAGGGCCCCCGAATAAAATACAGCCTTCAGCTCCATTTTTTTTCTGCCCGCGGCCAGCACGGGGGAGCAGCAAATATTGATCGGCAAAAAAATTCAGCCCATGTGTTCGCTCAAAACGCTGCAACGCCGATGTGCAATGAGGTTTCCTTCTTTATCGCTCGGCGGATGCTTATCGGGGTTTTTTTTTTTCTCCCGGAGAGACTTTCAATGAGGCAAAATTTAATTAAAAATCTGATTAAAATTGCGCCTCTGCACGCTTCTGAATGTTATAAAAGGGAGAAGCAGCACAGCCATATTGACCATAACTCTCTCTCTGATGCCCAATGAAAGAGTCCCCCCCCCCCCCCCGTCATGTAGGTCTGTCAGGTCTTCGAAGCCTTCGAGGAACCCCTTGTGGCTCAGGTCGGATCATTCAAGTACTCCTTGCCTTCTTCAGTGAGACTTTTTTGCTTCATGAGAGAGTTGTGCGCAGAATTCTGATGCAATCGGAGAGCGATCGCTGACCTTGGGTTCAGCCGTTACTACATCCACTCAGCCCCATATAACCCAGATGTACTAGTGCTGCTTCTTATTCATGGCACAGAGCAATCCTCGGCACATAAATAAGGCATTCCTATGAAACACTGCAATAATAACAGACTTCCGTGTTGGCTAAACCTCAACCCAAGTGACCTCTAAAGGGCTCGGCGTGTTGATGTGTGGGTTTCATGCATAAACCCAGCTGGGGTCTCCTGGAGCGAGCGCAACACCTTATTGTGTCTGCCGTTCAGGAGGTGCTTGTGAAGGCATGACAGACTACAAGTTGGTGTCGTTGAAGTGCAACATATTACTTTTTTTACCCTGTTTCAATGAATTAAAGAGTCTTGTAAAAAATATTAAAAATTCATTCAAATTGTACTTCAAATGCAACACCAAATTAATTCTGCTCTGGCAATGCTGCGTACATATAAAAACATATAAAAGCAAAAATCTCTCTCCGACTCAGTCCCAACTCATCAAATATGGACGCAGAGGCACCCTTTAGTTTTATATGTATAAGACCAGGCGTATAACTAACTCCAATGTAACCATCCGTGCCATTATTATAGACTCAAGAGTCACTGGCGTAGTATAAAGAGTGACAAAGTCCACTTCGGCAGGAGGTCGGAGTGTCTACGCCAAAAATGCAATCTTGGAACCCACAGGATGCCGTCTGACAACTGAGGTTGTACGGCTACTCAGGGAAACAATCCGGTCGCACGACTCGCCTCTCAATTCCTACTTGTCTTACATCTCAAGTTGCTGATCGGTCTGTCAACAATAAGCAGCGTACAGAAAAGGAAGTCTTGGCCCAGATTTACACTGGCAACACACATAAATATTGCCCTTGGCCCCCAAAGGCTATCCATCCATCGGCAGGCCGATAGCCCATTGTTACGAGATTTTATGTAGATTCAGTGGGAATTTCACAATTTGAAAAACCTTTTTACGTATTGACCAACTCACCAAAATGTAACAAAAAACTTCATGAAAATGGAGTTGCCATTGCAGGTTTTCCAGAACCAGGTCTCTAGGCAAGAGTAACGGACAAAATATATAATTTTGAAAACATTACATTTAAACTGAAGCAAAAGAACACCAAACAAAAGACAGCTGCATCTTTAAACTATAAAAGCTGCCAACTCATCCCCCCCCCCTCACTCCAGTAAATGGTATTTTGTCTTCTCTGCCTCACCTAATTGGAACCTACCACCTGCCCAGATGTAGGGCGAGGGAAATCGAGCAAGCGTCCACATTCGCGCAGAATAATGAACATGCCATTAATCCAAGATCTCCAAGTTACTGCTGACATCTCATTCTATCTGTGGGCACCCATCCATACCAACGGGCACACCAAATATAACAGAATGTAATTTACTACAGAACTACCTTACCCATCTTTCTACATCTTAACAGAGCCCAGCCCCGCCCCCTTCGAAGAGGACTTAATGAGGCAAACTTGTCGACACTCCTTGAATCTACCACGACTGCTGATTAAGTGTCAGCTTTGTTATGTATTACGTGTGTATTGTTCTAACAGCCACATTTAATATAATGGTTAATCATGACACCACGTTGGCTTCCTTTTTTAAAAAACTATTCATCTTGAGTCTCAAAATGTCCCAGAAGTGCAAAGTTGCATTTACTGAAAACTGGTACCACAATAAAAGGCTCCATAGCGTCTCACTCTTTCAGTTAAAAGTTATGGATTCTCATCACTTCACCCATGAGGGCTGGGAAGTGCTGCAAGGTATTTACAAAATGTACAATCAACATGACAATGTGTTTGTCGAGTGTGACATTGATTAAAAGTCCTCTAAATCAGAATTTCCTGACTTTGCAGGATGGAAAACTGCACACTCAGCAAACTGTCCTTGAATGAGGGGGGAAAACAGATCATTGAGACATGTCAATGTTATGTACAGTAAGCATCTGTTTCGGTGCACTGCTGAGAACTAGTGCCGCTGTGTTGTTATTCATGCTACGTTCCATACGCACTGATCAAAGATATTGGAGTTACTAAAAGTGTATTGGTAAAGAAATCACTCATAGGCCTATATCAATAGCCTGCGAAAGTTAAATAAAAAAGTAGATTAGCTGACAGAGACGAGAGCGAGAAAAAGGTCAATGCAGGTGGTTCTTTCTCTCAAATGGGGAGGAAATAATACATTGGGGTGGAGGTTAAGCACACACGTGGATGCGGATGACATCACACCGATGCACTAAAATGCAAACGGTGTTGTGTTTCATTTCGTTTTATGGACCGGCGCCACGGCAGAAAGATAACAAAACAATGCAGCCTAATTTGACCCTAAATCGTTAGGAGAGCTAGATAACGTAAGCTGTTACCCGTCGGTCCCTTTCGGGTCATTAACGGTTAATATCAACGGAGGTTGCCTCGAGTTACGTTATGAGGCGTTAATAATGTATTGGTCATGAATATATTTTAATTCTGTAATGTTCCTCCTGCACACCTGACATCTCTTGCTTCTGTACATCCTGGAGAGGGATCCTCCTCTGTTGCTATTCTGGAGGTTTCTTCCCTTTTTTCCCTGTGAAAGGTTTTTTTTCTTTTTTTCTTGGGAGTTTTTCCAGATCCGATGTGAGGTCAAAGGTCAGGGATGTCGTATGTGTACAGATTGTAAAGGCTGCCGAGGCAAATTTGTAATTTGTGATATTGGGCTAAAATAAACTGAATTGAATTTGTCAAAGGTAAATTAAATCATTTTAATGTCTTCAAATGTAAACTTTCAAATGTTTTGGGGTGAGAAACGTAAGAAATACAGATGTATGAAGAATGTATTCACAGCGATACAACATAGATATCAGAGACGGAAGAATGTCCTGTGACATTTTCTCCATAATGAAAATGATTAATGCCAGGAATCTTTTTTAATTATGTATTTTAATCTTTTATTACCTGATCTTTTGAATTACATGTTCTTGACAACATGTTGTTGTTTGATTAAATTGGATCATATCCCATTCCGTCACCTACCATTTACTTCAAAAGATAAACCCTGCAGAGGCATACATGGAAAGAGATGAGAAATTATAAGAGAATCTTAAAAAATGTCCCCCAGACTGTATTACTCTTGGCAATGCAGTTGTCGTATCTCTAATGACTTTGACAAAACTCTGAGTATAATAATAAATCAGTCAAGTAAAATGAAAAATATGAATGTCTTCCATGATATCGGGTTTTGTGAAGTAGAGGCAACTTAAACTTGTTTTTTTCAGGACAATGGTGATAGAAATAAAGAAGGGTCGGAAATCAGTATTTAAGTCAGATAACTGAATCATGAATGTAATTTATACAACAATATGTGTCAGCCTATCCATGTACAGACATTTTGTCTTGGTCCAAAGGTATTGAATAAAAGATGGACGTAATCAATTTCCAAATTCACAACATGTTTGAATGATCATTCCTTCAGAATCAGAGTGGAAAAGAAAAGGGGAGTGACGGCGTCAACAAATAAATGAAATACGGTCTCATAACTAGTAATTACAAAAGTTTTCATCAGTCAGGATTGGGGAGGTTTTAAATATGACTAGCTAATTACAAACGGAGTGGGCTGAGATGCACACCAATCAGTAATTCACCACATGTTTACAATCTGGTGGGCAAAGTCATTAAATACACAAAATAAATTAAGGTCAGTGTAGATGATGGAATGGTGTCAGGAGAGTGTTCCAGACTCTACACCATGTATACCACCACTGCAGTAATATTATAATATTTAAAAAGTGAGCTCACAGCAGTTATTAACTCATCTTTTGACATGGTGGGAAAACGTGTTCAGTGTCAGTGGTAAACCACCAAGACCCAGTACGGCAGCAAAACCCCATCGGTGCATTTTTACAGCTCGTGAACTCAGCTTGTTTTTATTTATTTGTAAGTCAAAAGGTCCATTTGAATTAGAACAACGGGATACGTCGTGTTTAGAAGTGCAGGCTGCGGAAGGCGCCACATGCAGATAGGGAAGCGTTGCCGTTTACACGGTTTGTTGAACACGACGCTCACCGGCTCACGGTCCAAGACGCAGCCAGGTGGAGATAACGAGGGACAGGTGACAGCAGCGCTAACGAGCGTAAGATGAAAGGCTTAGGGGGCGGGCGGACGATCACACGGGCAGGAAGTACAGCAGACATGAGCGAACAGGATTTTCAAACTAATACAGGAACGACCCCTTCAGGTGCCTGTTGCGTCACACAGAAGAGGAGCCGTCATCACCAAAGTATGAGGACCACGGCAGGATAAACTCAAATTCTAATTTTAAATTTAATACATTGATAAAAAGTGCAGGACCAAATAATGAACCATATTTACTAACACACTTAATTTCAATAAATGCTTTTTATAGATGATTGTGACATGCTGCTGCTTTTAAGGTGAAATTAGACTCATTGAGATTAAACTATTTATAGACTATAAGGCTGACTAAAAAATAAAGTTGTGTTTTACAAAGTGAAAGTATTCCTGATTTGATCACTGTACGTACATGTGCAGGACCGCATTCTCTAGTTTATTCAATATTACATATATATTAATATGTTCTCCAAACCATAGACTATATATAGTGGAGGTCGTCCCCGTGACGCCGCCCTCTGGTTTGTGGATCGCTGTTTTAAAGCCTCGAGTTCAACCGGAAGTGGCACGAAAGGGTGGAGCTTAACACAACAGGACGCTGTAGCAATTTTTAATGGGACAAACATTTTACAATTAGCTTTAATGAGCTGAAATAAACACTTTGAAAGGGTTAAAGTTCTAAAATGAAAAACGAATAACTCCCTAAACGGACAAAACATGTCAATCATAAATTAGCCACACCCTTAAGCGTAGTGTTTATTGTCCAATCGACTGCAAATGGGACCATAATATACTAAATGTACATCATGCTGTATTGAAAAAGACATGAAACTAGTGATTGATTAAATTCATCTCTACAATGTTCAGTTTCTTATGGACTTCTATATAATGTGACTTATTTTTGCAACCACATGAGTCGCCCCCTGATGGCCATTCGAGAGAATGCAAGTTTAATGCACTTCTGCACTAGCTTCCTTTTTTAGTACCATAGTCTTTCATCTCGTACCATTTCTTGTTCATTCTTGGCAATAAGCCTCAAGTTTCTTTTCTAAATTCTATCAGCCAATTCATCCAAATGTGTCTCCTAGTTTGGATGTGAGTGTTTGGTCCTTCTGGCTGTTTTAGCAAAGAGACCACGTTGTTTTCTTTTTTCTCCAAACCACTGCATTAAGTCCTGTACATAGTATGGTCTGTGTGCTTCCTGAGCAGAAGACTGGGGGAGACGACACGGAGGAAGAAGGATTCATGAATAATAATGCATCGTGGGGCCCTGAATGCCGGCTACGAGACTTTTATTGGTGCGGGATGAATCCATACTGTAAGCCTCATCTGTTGGGAGCCTTTGCCTCCCAAAGCCGGTGTCATCTCTAATAATTTATAGATGCAAAACAGAGGAAAGCATCAATCAGAAATGTGCCAGTCTCTACAAGCCTTGCAAATGCTTTGTTTCAATCCCAGTGAAAGACGACATGCAGCACCACACAGAGCGTACCCTGCAGAGACATCTCTCATTCCTCTACAATCCCTCATGCGACACTAATGCCCCACTCCTGGCTTTGTTCAACTTTAGCGACAATAGAATAAAGATACGTTTTCAATCTGAAATTGATTGATAAACCTCTTATATAAAGGCCGCCTGCAGATAACCATGAGTTTTACATTTTTTATTTTTTTGGGGGGGGATGAGGCATTAAAGGGGACATATCATGAACAATTGTGCACATACATTTGGCTATCTGGAGTCCCGACCAACCCAGAAACTGTGAAATAAGTCAACCCAATTGTTGTTGTTGTGAGTTGCCTGGATTAAGACCTGCATGTTAATTATATACCATCCTCAGCTTGAGAACTACCTTTGTAAACACGCATGCTCCATATTTCTCGGGCAACCTAGCAGACTTTTCGGCTTGGGGTCTTAAAGAGACAGGCACTTAAACGGAGAAAAGTGTCATGTGCCAGAAGAAACTAACAAAATACGATTCTGACCCTTACATTAACAAACATTGGATTAATGTTCAGTACATTCTATAATAGTTTTGTATTTTATACTGTACTGATCATTTATCATTTATTTAGGAACAGACGCTAACACCGAGCATTGGGGTAAATCCAGGTCAATCAGTCGGAAGTGTCAGAAAATAATGTGTTTTTTGAAAATAAAACGTGTTCTAGAAACTAAAATACATGTATGAACTTGAAAATGTCCTAAAAAGCCTACTTCCGATGCATTCACGATGAAAATAAATAACTAAAAACTTCAAGCATTGAAAATAATTACAAATCCCCTCCAGACTTCTGTCTGTCACCTTTTATTTAACCCCCAAAGATGTGCTGAGCAGGTCCACATTTTTTCCCAGTAATTTCCTGCTTCACATTCAAACACGTACACACATTCACACCGGGGGAGGTGCAGAATGCAATCAGAGTTCCCCGCTGATGACGGCCAAACACATTCACCAAAGCAGGTGGAGGTTAAGTGCCTTGCTCAAGGGCGACTTCACAAAAAGGTACGGCGCTCTCTGAAATACTAAGTAGCAGTTACACTTGGAACTATTTTCCCTGTTAGTTAATCATTCCTTTCTTTCCAAAGTGAATTTTAATTCATGGACTCCAGAAGGAAAACGTGGGCTTTCATTTCTGAAAAACTATATTCTTCATGAACATAGACATAAACAAGTGGGGAAATAAGAGAAACGACTGGATACGTTCGGGCACAAAGGCACACTCCACTCACCGTCACACATGCATTGCCAGCTCGCTGCCGGTAGCACCGGCACTCCAGACTTTACTGTTTGGGCTGAACAAACAGAACGTGCACAAACAGTCCTGCGAGCTTGAAAATGTGCTCCATTACAGAGGAAAAGCGCTGTATCAAGTAACAGTCCTTGTGTGTCATTATATTGTCATAACATTTGTATCCATCGAGGTCTCTACCAGTGCAAAAAAAGCATGTATCTCTGCCTTGCTGTATGATGGAGTACTTCCTGACTGACAGTTGCATGCCGTGTGAAGAAGGCAGCACTCGAGGCAATTATTGCTGTTGGAGTCTGGCGAATGTCAGGATTCGGTGTCAAAGTAACAAATCGCTGCCGTGCAGCTGCTTAGAGGCGAGGGTGAAAGTCACGGCGTCACAGAAATGACCCTAAAAATTGCAATTTGCCAGATACATGTGATAATCGTTGAGTTGTTGTCTCAGGACAGCGTTGTTTGTTGAGCTGTCCGTGCTACTGAAATGGTTACGGTAGAAGTTTTTTTTCTTTTTCTTCAATTCTATGTAAAAGAAGTTCCAGTCCTCCCGCCCCCTCCCCCCCCCCCACCCACCCTAGAGCCCAAATGGAATGATCCTGTGTTGCATGATATTTTCCGCCCAATGCAACAACTTTTTTCAACTTCCTTGGATCAAATCATCAAATGGTCGACTCTTTATGGTCACCGAGGGATTTGCACTCCATCTTGTCCCAACATTACTACAAGATGTCTCTAACTCTAAAACCTGAAACACATTCTGTTCCCTGACATCAGTGGACATAATTGATAAGACGAGTAAAACTAGAACTGGATTACTGAGCGAGCCACGGCCTGATACCAGGGGCATAGTTTTAGGGGGGCTTCAGGAGAATAACAGCTAGCTATTTTCTCAGTGAGCAAGTGTGAATGAGCAAATTCGAAATACAAGAAAACTAACATCTCTTTGCATTAATATAGGTATATATATTTCCATTGAATGGTGTTTTTGCCACTGAGCTAGTTCATCTTTATCTCAGTGACAGTATCCAAATAAGCATAAAATATCGCTATGAACCTGAAATTCTGTCTCTTGTGGTATATCGTGAATGCAAGCAAAACTACAGAGCACAATCACACTCTTTCTGATTCAACCAATCTATGAACTGTCGGAAACAATGGATATCCGAGGCCCAAAAATAAAATTGTTAAACATACTCATACTCAATCTCCCCTTGGGGCTTAGCTCCCCCCCCCCCCCCCCCTTCTTTGAATCAAACTAACGGCCCTGCCTGACACACAATGCAGGGCCGAGTCATAAACACATCATGTTGCATTAATGCTTGGCTACCATGCTCACTCAACTAAGCACTCTTCACTGTATAATGCTTTTCTTTCTTCAAACAATGACGACACAGGAACCAATATCTTGCCATCAGACCCTTTTCATATTAAAAATGGACTTTTCCTGTGCGGAAAAAAGCGACATTCATATATTTTGCCCGAAGGCCGTTGTTTCCCGCTCTTCATCAGATATGCGCTTGATATGCGAAATGAGGAAGTCCAATTATTTGCATGGCGGATCTTCCCGATATTTTCTTTTCACACAATGCTTCATGATTAAAAATGCAATGTGGTGCTTTTCAGCGATATCAGGACAGAGCTGCAATTCTTCTATTGTGACCCTCCAGCGTTGCGTTTCCCACAACCTGAAAGCCAATGGTGGTTAAAGACGTGTCTGAATGCTTCATTGGGAGGACCAATCAGCAAAGACCACATAAGTATTGTGAAAAATAAAAATTAAGGGCTGAATAGGGTAGTTGGCGGTGTTGCTGCCAAAACGAGGACCTTGTTGATCATCTATTAGGGCAAGCAATACACTAGAGAAAGTGTTTTGCTAGTTAAACTACTGTGATCAGAAGTGGGCGGGGCCAGCAAAACCAAATCCATCACGCTTTCCCAGATTGCATTGCAGGTCTGTCTCGTTATTCGCTACACTGAGCCGAAATAAACGGGCTGCGATTATGGCGAACGAATAAGAAATTTAGCAATAACATAATAATCCCCACTCCCCCGTTATGGGGGAACGACCTTAACCGATCCTGCGTGTAATTAATTAGAAAGCCATCAAACAGTGGGACTGTGCCATTTAGCCACATGCAACGAAGGGCTACGCGTCGTAAAGAGTTCCCTAAAATACACAAGCTGTTCACTTCTACCCCAAAGAGACGTCGAGTCAAGTTAGTGAATTCACCTGAAGTGTTTACAGTGAGCCCTTTGTGGAACATTGGGGGTAAAACCTGATCCCTAGAGATATGGAGCAGTTTTAAAGGGAAAGACGGATGATGTCATCTTGCCAATAGTTGCATAAACAGCCAATGTATTTTCATTGCTTGATTTGGAATACTTAGTCAGAAATCTGAGCCGAAACTGAATACATCATTACCTAACTAATGACATAAGCAAATAATTATGTAATGCAATTTATTCGATTGATTGTAACTCTCAAATTATAGAACTACAAAAAATAAAAAAATGACTCATAATAATTTAAACAAAATGTATAGACTTGTATGTATCCATTGCTTTTCAACATAATTCTTCATTCAACCATTTAATAATAGCATTAGTTATGAATTTGAAACTAACTAATGACATAAGCAAATAAATATGTAATGTAATTTATTCAATCGATTATAACTCTCAAATTAGAGACCTACAAAAAAAAGAAAAAAATTAAATATATATACTTGAATGTATCCATTGCTTTTAAACACATAATTCTTTATTCAACCATTTAATTACATCATTAGTTATGAATTTATATGTTTAGTCCTGACCCTTAAAAACCTCCGTAATTTTGTTCAGCAATTATTTATTTTTATTTTTTATTTTTATTTCTTCACCCAAACACACCTGCCTGCTGTCACTCTCCTTGTTCCCTTCACCTCGCCCCGGCTTCCTATAAAGACCCGGCTTCCTATAAAGACATCTGACACTGTCGCTGCGACACTTGACTTCACATTTCTTGTACTCTTGCGGGTGTAGTACACGATCTCACACACTTAATGTTTCCATCAACAAAACATGCTTCAACTTGCCCCCCCCCCCCCCCCACCCCCCTCTCTCGTGTCGCCTGCAAACTATTTTAACGAGGACAGCCGTGTCGCTTTCTGTCACCAGGAGGCACTGGAGGCAGAGCGTGGAGCTTTTAGTATGGACATCCTTTCAGGCACAGGGCCTAAATGGATGTTGGGAGTGCTAATTAATGACCCCCCCCCCCCGCCCACACACACACACACACACACACACACATTATGTGTGACCGGGACACAGGTGGGTGAGAGCGTAGGCTGTTCAGGGGCCTGGCCTCCATATCCACATTAGCCGGCGGAAAAAAACACAGCCGAGGATCGGCACCAGCCATGTCATTTTCAGGAGGCCTCTTTTCAAAACGGCGCACCATAAAACACAATCGGACACGTCATCATTTAAATTAGTTCCACCGTATAGAATAGCAGAAAGAGAAACCCCATAAAAACAGAGCCGGTCAGTTTTCAAACATAATATCTAGGTTTTTCTGGCACGACCCCTACGCGAGGAAGTTCATCGAGAGTCACGGCGTGAGGGTGAAAGATAGAGGAATTCTATTATGACATCTTGCACAGGCCTGCCTTCAAAAGCCCCCCCGTGACCCTCTTGACCTCCACGAGATCCCCCTCCGTCTGGGCCAGTCGCGGTGATGTATATCGGCATCAACATATCCCAAAGTGTGACAACCCTCTGAGGGCCAGGGATGGGGCGGTGTAACAGAATACTTGCCCCATGGAAGTTCCTCCAGATCTCACACAGGCCATTAGTGTTGTTTTGAACTCTCAGCCCGAGCACGTTAAAGGATACAGGGTTTCAGCATGAGAGAGAGAGAGAGGAGGGGAAGAGAGAGAGAGATGCTACAGCAGAGGTAGTGACAACAAGACATCCTTTCCCCTGGACGGTCTGGCCTGCATGTCTGTGCGAGCACAATCTTGACAGACGGTGAAAGGAACAATAGAGCTAGTGATGTGCCGGTGCACCTATCTCGCCCGCCTCAGGCTTTTGTGTGTGTGTGTGTGTGTGTAAAATTCCACAAAGCTTTCCGGTTTTTTTTCTTTTCGTGACCATTTCACCCCACATCTCGCTCCATGAATACCCGTGGCACATTGACAACACGTTTTTTATGGCTGAGGGAACAACAAAAAAGGTTGAAGATACGATATGGGTTCAATATGGAGGATTAAAGCTACTTTGAAGCTACAAGATACTCCTCAGAGAAAGTAGTCAAGCTGGAGTAACACAACCCTTTGTCGAGGAATATATGGTTTGTATATTTGCTTTTTTTTGTTGCGTTACACCTCTACTTTATGGGGGGGGGGGAAAGGTTTCCTCAGGGGACATGCAAAAGTATTATTGGATTATGGAAATGCAGTTTAAAATATTAAAAAAGGTATTTGTTGGGGCGAAATTAAGCTATTCTATATATTATATAACTGCAGTATTATCACGGCTAAATTTACACGAAAGCAGGATTTTAAAGACAAAGATGAGTACTAAATATCTACAATTGTAATCTGCTTAAATGTATTGAGGTTTTGTTCAGACGACCAACACATGGTATTTCCAGATTGAAATTCTGGATGGTAAGAAATGCAATTTTTCTTTTTAATCTGAGATTTTTGGGATGTGAGGTTCTGGGACAGGAATGTTGTAATGTGAACAGATTGTAAAGCACTCTGAGGCAAATTTGTAATTTGTGATATTGAGCTATACAAAATAAACTGAACTGAATTGAGAGATATGATTAAAAAGCAAAATGCCCCCCCCCCAAAAAATGTCTGCAGTATGAACGTAGCCACAGTTACTTCCACCACTAGTAATTCAATTCAATTCAATTCAGTTTATTTGTATAGCCCAATTTCACAAATTACAAATTTGTCTCAGAGTGCTTTACAATCTGTACGCATAGACATCCCTGAGTATAATAATAAATCAGGGTAAGGGGTCGTAGAGGTCAAAGTGGTGGGTGGGCTGGTGCAACATCCGTCTTGCAGGAGGTCAGAGCTTGTGTCTCGTCACAGACGGGTAATTCACTTTTTTAAAGCGGAACAGGAATCTACTCACAATCTTTACTTGACCTCAACATGCTCTGGACGACAGACACCCATTAAGAAGAAAGAGGGGTGGGAACACCGTCACCGGCGAGAGTCAGCGGAGGACGTCAGCGAGACGAACAGCGGGAAGGAGGTCCAGCGACAGAGAGAGAGAGTCCCAGGACGGAGGTCGGCCGTGACCTCTCGCAGCCGACCTCCCAACAGAACGTCAAGACCGGCTGAGCTCAGCTGATCGTGTGAGAGAAACATAACTCTTTGACTACAAACATGTTGTTGTTTTTTTACAGAGTTTGACATGGTTCAAGCAAACACAAAATATAACGTGTTCATTGGTGGGCTTTAGATTTAGAGTCTACAAGAGTTATTTCACCCCTAGCTTCTGGTCAGAAGCTAAACTAACCTACCGGTCTGAAGCTAAGCTAGCCTACCGGTCTGAAGCTAAGCTAACCTACCGGTCTGAAGCTAAACTAACCTAACGGTCTGAAGCTAAGCTAACCTAACGGTCTGAAGCTAAGCTAACCTACTGGTCTGAAGCTAAGCTAACCTACCGCTACAGTCGACATATTGACCTTTTGCCTCCAACTCTTGTTGTTAAAAATTATGTTTCAGAACGATACAAGTAGATTTTACAATTCTACCCCAGGTTAACAACCTCTGATTTGAACCGTAGCGCCGAGCACTAGTTTAAACCTCGTAAACGTGGTAAGGCGGTCCTCACACACACAGTAAAACACACATACATGTGTGTGTGTGTGTGTGTGTTTGTGTTGCCAAATTGGAGGCTCGGATAAAGGGGCTTCGGATCAGTTTGTGCTGGCCACAGAATCACTGATAATACAGCAGTAAGTACCAGGCACGTATTCTCACACCACACATACCAACAGTTATCACTCCCAGCTCGCGGCAAAGTACCGGTGATTCTGTCCTGTCCAGGGAATCCAACACACATCTCTAAAGTCGATGTGGAGAGTCGACCGACGGTGAGCGATTTGATCTGATCTCTGGGTAACGACTTTTCAACTTTCTTGTTGCTATGGTACTGAAGCCGGGCGTATCTGAGTGGAAGGAAAAGCTCTCTTTATCTTCATCTCCGTCTCAGACTATCACGAAGCAGCCCGGGCGGAATGAATTCGGAGGGGAGTCTTCCAACGTGACATGAAGACAGAAAAATGGAAACCCGCTCCGATTTTGTCCCTCAAGTGCCGATTCGAGACTTTTCGATGTGGCTGCCGGGTGAAGAAGTGCGACGTCTGGCTCCGGCTGCAGCATCTGTTGATCTCTGGAGTGAAATCTCACTCCTCATACTTTTGTTTCTTTTTGTCTTCCTCTGTACACTCCCGAAATGTTTTTGAAGGCAGTTTTTTCTCCTGCAAACCCGACAAGGAGCGAATCACCCTGCAGCAGATGCAGCTGCACCCCTGGTTCAGATAATAATGAATAATAAATGCCCTAAGTAAAATGACAATAATAATGATCAAATAAACACCCTGGGCTGGGCCTGGTATATGATATGTCAATACATTTGACCACATCTGACTTCTAATCACCAGCATTTTGTCTCGCTTTTTAAATAAGTTTTGAAGGAGTTTTAACTTCCTGTCGACACAAGAAGTGAGTGTGTAGCTTCTGCTTCTCATTTGAATAAATACGAGACGTTCCGCCTCAGCAGTCTCACAAACACTCACTCAGTGTTAGATCAGCTCTGGGATCAGCTGGTTATGTTATAAAAGTCTTGAAGATGAGTCAGATAGTTGATTTAAAATGTTTTTTACTATGTGTTTCTACACTGAACAACAAGATAAAAGTAGCCAGGACAAATAAATGTCATCATTGCCACATATAAACACGCACAGAAATAAAAGGCAGACGGAAGAAGCCGGGAATAGAACCGGCAACCCCGTGGTTAAAGGATGGCGAAGTTGAGAAGGAGGGAGTGGTACATGTAAACATAGCCTGCGTATGAAACAACTGATTAATATACTCATTGTTGCCATTAAGTAATTTCTCTGGTATAACTGCATAGTGTATAAATACTTATACGTATACTATATTTTCTAGCGAAATAAATAATGATTATATAATTATTATTTTTACTTTATTTAAATTTTACTTAACTTCTGGACCATCGTTTCATCCACATTTATTTATCTATCGGCATTGACATATTCCTATATGGGAAGAAATGTTGCAAACTCATGACAATATATGAGACGACACCGATCATTTCTGTAAGAAATTTAAAAAATAAAATATAATTGGAAGGGGAAACACATACAAATTCAAATGTAATGTTGAATAGAAAAAATTGAGGAATAAATGCTCAGAAATGTTGTGTATCGTATTTCACTACATCCCAGGCTGCAGAGAACATCGGAAACACACGTGTAGCGAAGGTCTAAAATAATGCTTAAACAGAGTGATTTTCAGATAAGAACCCACATGGTCTGAGATCAACTTGGCAGTCCAAGGGTGTTAAAATAAGAAATATATAATAATAAAGTTGGGTGATAATTTGAAGAGCACATACTCATTTAATCCACTCTCCCCTTTTGAATGCATAGAGAGCATGTGCAAAGTTCTATGTGTCGAAATATCTGATGACCAGACGCCAAGTCGTCGTCGTCGTCGTCCCCGCACCCTCACCTGTTCACGTAGGACAAAGAGCGCCGCGGAATCGCACGCTTCAATTCTCCAAACCATGCAAAATTAATAAATTGTCCCGGCGGAGATAACCAGCGCTACATTTTGAATGCACCTTGTCACCGGTGGGGCAGCCGCTGCATTCTCCAGAGACATCGATTAGTGGGAGATGGAGTGACAGATGACACCCCCGGGGGGAGCGTGGCGGGGGGTAAAAAAAAAAAACCGAGAGAGAGCTCGTGCCGCCGCGGCTGTTGTCCACTGAACACACTCATCGATATGTCATTAAACAATGACAGCGCCTCAGGCTGTTTAATGAAGTGTTTGCAATGTGATTTGGTTCTTAATAGCGGAGGCATTAAGGAGTATCAGGTCCTCGCTATGGCTCCTGTATACTAAACAGCAACCTGTGCCAAAAGCCTCACAATGGACAATATCCAACACTGGCACACTGGACGGGGCAGATGAAGCACCGAGGAGGCAAAGCCCAAGGGTAAAAAGAAAAGAAAAAAGAAAACATGAAAGAGATCCAGAACCGCTCCACCTTCACTTGGAAGTAGAATAAAATAAGCATGGCAGTCCTCTGGCGTTATGCTGGTCACACACACAGAGCAGGACTTGACTTTGGGCCAACAATTCAAGGTCTGCAAAAGGGCACAGTGAACATGGTTATGTGGGGGATGGGGTATCAAGATAATGTTTATTTTTTTTGTAGATTATTAGTTTTTCACGAAAAAAGCTCAAAACTTCCCTGTGAGCGTATTAGAAATGAGCGTATGAGAAATAAGCTGTTTCTTTCTCGATAAGTAACTGTTGCTGGATTTCCGTGCTGACGAGTCAAGTCTTTTTCCCCGTGCCGCTTCATTGGTCCGTCCGTCAGAAGAACAACTGGGGAGTTTGCCGACAACGCTGCTGTCTTCGTGCATTATCCCCAAAATAACGACGTGAGACTTGTTATGGAGAGGAAAGCAACAATCTCACAGAGTGGTGCTCGAAGAACCGCCCACTGCAGAGGAACACACCTGTCCGTCCACATCCATGGAGCCAAGTCCTCGTTAACTTTCACGCAGGAGCGATACAAAATGGCAGGGGGGTGTGGCACGGCCCAGGATGGGGGAGGGGTCAACAGCGGGTGACTGGGACCGCCCAGAGCATCGCTGCTACCCATCTAGTGAGCGTCGCTGATATTGATGCGTGAGGTGCCTGCGAAGAGCTCGAAGGATATTTAAAAGACGAAATCAACCTGCTGCCATCCAGCTGAAGAGAAAGGACACTCCTGGATTCATCTTCCACCCTCCACTTAGAATAAACTGCAATATGCATTGCTCATTATGCAACCCTGCTGTACAATGACAATAACATTGTAAACTCTAACCTAGCCTAGCAACTTCGTGACAATTGGATCTGACTGATATGCTGCATTGTGAAAGTCTTCCTTTTTCTGATGCATTAGAGGTCCCTCTCAGACACCAGCTCCATAAAAAAATGTCTTTATAATGCATCAACAATTGTTTTAATGTGCTGAAAGAAAAGCCTTTCTGGTGGACAGAGTGAAGCAACATCCATCGTGACATATATAGCCTATTAAATGCTATCGTGACACCTTTACAAGACAACATAATATGAATATAAATCAGCGCATCAGATGGAACGTCAGCCCGAGTGACGCGCAGACACACGCAGCAGTAAAGCTACCGCGGAGGGATTTACTGCAACTTCGCCGCGACCGCCATCGCGTCGGAAGGGCACACATTTTGGTTGCCTAGTTACAGAATCGCAACCTTTCCAAGCACCTCGGGTGAAAGGATGGAAGCGGCACAGCTGCCGCTTCCTACGCATTTTGTGTTAATTTTTTTGGGGGGGACGCATCACGGTGAACAGCCCCAGAAAGAAGGAGTCGGTTCCCCCCGAATCCTCTGATGTGAAACACTTGATACGGACTGGAACAATAAACTGCGTCCAGGCGTGTCTTCGCCGGTGGAGGCTTAAGAGGGTTAAGCTAAATAACCACGTTGGGTTTGATCAGCAGCACATGCGAGTCCGCTGGCAGACAGATTGTGAACAGGCCACTTTGCTGTATGATTAACTGGGCTTTTATTCCTCAGCACTGCATCAAGACGCAATAGGAAGGAGCTGACAGCATAATTAACCACTTCCTTTAGCTCCACAAATAAACAATCATCGCTCATGTTTTGCATCTGGTTGTCCGCGTGGCGGCGGGCCCCCAAAAATAGAAATGAAGAAAAATGGCGTTCTTGGAGAAGTTGCACAGAAATTGAACTTGACTGTTCACATGATATCAGCGCTGCCTGAATCCATTTGGTCCATTCGTGTGTGTGTGTGTGTGCGGAGGAAGAGGGGGGGGGGGGGGGTAAAAAAACAGCCTGCTTTGCTTTTTCTTTGCATCCAGGCAAACTGTGGAGCCGTCTCGCGTTCTGCCAAGTTACACAAAGGCCAACGCTAAAGTAAGCAGATGGAGCCCGGGAAGCCCAGCATTCAATTTGTCCGGCGATAACTTGGATACATGATTTTTCACATTTCTTTATAAACCTCTTGTCTCTATTAGCAAATAGTGACAAGCTGCTCCGGCTCTCCAAAGGAGAAATCCGGTGTTTTTTTTACTCTCCCCTCCCTCTCATTGTCATGAATTACAATGATTCGGCAGGTGTGAAGAACGGAACACCTGCTGGGGATGTTTAGCATGCGTGGAAGACTAAGTCAATGTATGCGGTGGCCGTACTCTGTACGGATGATAGAGGCGTTCCATTCCAAGCCTGTTGCTCGCGTGACATTGTGTAATATAATAATGGCATTATATGTCTTATGGCATTTGGTAATGACAACAAATGGGAAAGCATGACAAGCAGGGTTCCAATATGTTACTAGTAAATACAAATATATGTTGTGAAATGAATGCGTGAATGAGAATGAATGAGCATTTCCGTCCACGTTGACTATATTGAGACATGAACACAACTACTGGCTCTTGGAGGATCTTCATCCACGTTGAGAAGATACTCACATTTGTTTTCACATTGCATCTTTCTATGTCCATAAGGGCCTGGACTTTATTGAAGACGGCCCTAAACAAATGTGACCCTATCCTAATAGTGCTGAGCATGGGCGGGACTTTGTAATGCGGTGGGCAGGGAGACCAACAGGGTTGAGGTCACTGAAATAGATTACATGACCATGATGATGATGATGATGATGATGATCATGATGATGAATCCTGCCACCAGGGTAAAAATGTTTGGTTGAGGCAACAACATGACTCATTTTTGAAAAGCTCGGGTTTGACCCACCCATCCATCCACCCATTCATAAACCATCCTTTCATCGACCTAGCCAACCATCCAGCCACCCATCCACCCATCTATCAACCAATGCATCCATCAACCCATCCAACCATCCATCAACCCATCCAACCATCCTTTCATCGACTTATCCATCTAGCCAACCATCCACCCATCCATCCATCAACCCATCCATCAACCCATCCACCCATCCATCAACCCATCCAACCATCGTTTCATCGACCTATCCATCTAGCCAACCATCCATCAACCGTTCCATCCATCAACCAATGCATCCATCAACCCATCCACCCATCCATCCATCAACCCATCCATCCATCCAATAACCCATCCATCAACCCATTCATCTACCCAACCATCCATCCATCAACCCATCCATCAACCCATCCATCCATCCAAACCTTCTTGCCACAAGGACTTTGTTTAAAACCTAATTGACCCTTTGCTTAGCCCGGCCCTTCGCAGCTGCTCGAGGAACCTCAATTCATAAAAACGAGCCGACTTTATATATTCTAGATATCGACTTTGCTCTCCATACAAGACACATGTATTCTCTCTGACACACATTTCACAGAGAATACCCATCCCGCCATTGATTCCCATCTCATTTGATCATTCATGCACATTATTTACTGCAACGTTATTGCAGCACTGCTGTCAGTTGTGCACTGATGACATATTGAACCAGTTCTAATAGCTCCATTTCTAATTAGATAGTTCCCCGCCCTCCCACAGTCACCTGTGCAGCCAGGAACCCCCCACAGTAGTCCAGATGTCCAGTTCTCGCTCCCTCGGCTGGGAGGGAATCTAAAGGGGGAATCTAAGTACTGTATTGGTTTTTTTCAACTCTTTGTTAATATAACACTCCCGTGGTATTGCCGTTGATTTCCCTGAGCAAAACAAAATAGGCGATGTCGAGCACATCCTCCCTTTTTAGCATAACGTGTCACGCAAATGTCGTATTGCATTTCCTGGGCTGGTCGACTGAATTTTCACTGATCTGGAAACAACATGAATGAGGTAATTGACACTGATTGATTTTTATTCAGAAACTCAATAGAAGTGCAGCTATTTCCTGCCACGCTGTTAGGTTAGGACGACTGGCTTAAGTTCACGCTTCACAATGACGCACATTGAAATATATTTTTCGGAGGCTACTCTCAAAGCGGTACCGGATGAAACCGCTCACTCACTCCAGCGTACGCACTGGGATGAAGGAGGAGGAGAAATGAGAAGACAAATGAGAGACGCTACCGCCAGAGGAGAGTCTACTCTGAAAAGTTGATAATTCCAGTGAGAAAGTTGCGAACACGGTCTGTGTGTGTGTGTGTTTGTGTGTGTGTGTGTTTGTGGGATATCCTTACATTTAACTAGTCGAAGCTCGTTTAGGACCCAGACCCCCTATGACATGTCACATGCCCTCTGATAGAGAACATCATTTGTTTTAGTACAATATATATGGGACAAAAAAGGATGAAAAATAATGTAATTTGTAGAATAAAAAATAATGTTATGCAGTTGTGGGTGGAATGTTGATCTGTTATTTGTTGCTTTGTTTGAGCCTATACAATCGCATTAACAACACATACTTCTTGGCTGTGAGTATTAACTTCTCTGCTGGTTGACACACAACACTGACTGGTTGGCAGTAAACGTCGAGCCAAGAAATAGTCCGGCATTTATTTGTAAACAGCGATTTGTCCAGGGCTGTCCCGGAAACCGTACTTTGGGGCTTTGAAGCTTTGTCGAGAAAGACATCGAAAGACATCGAGTCAAGATACACAGCTGCTGGAGAAAGTTGTTTTCTCTCTCTCTCTTTCCAGTGGCAGGTGGTGGTCGAGGACAGCCTCACGATGGCACAGAGCCAGCTGTCTTGTCCCCGTTCAGTCAGCAGTACCACTCAAAGTCAAGCAAGATCTTTTTTTTCTTTCTCCTTACTTTGTTTGTCGCTATTTTTTATTTCATGGGCTATTTGGGAATTTCTGGGTAACGCATAGTCTGATACTAAAGGCATTCGACTACTGATTTGGATGTTGATTACCATGGCAACGTCATAGTTTCGAAGCAGTCGGGTCGGACTTGGAAGAATGTTGCACGGCTGGAACAAATGAGATTCAACCAGTTAATTAGTGAGTTTTAGAATTATTTAGTATCGTCTCTTTACCTCTTTCCCGTATTTATGCTAAGCTAAGCTAGCAGGCAACTGGCTCTAGCATTTCTTCCAAACGTTTCACTCAACTATTCCTCTTTAAATTGGCATTGCAATGTTTAAATACTACAACAATTTTAAGAGTAATGTGTTTGCTGTTCCACGCAAATTATTTACGATGCATTCTGACAAAGACCTTTCATTAGCTAGCGTCTTCATCCAGTCTCCACGCCGGAGTTTAGTCTTGGCAACAACAGGCAAAACACGAGAAATGTTCCTTCCGCCGCATCGTAGCAAGGACACAATGTCCACCCCAAAGATTTTGTTATTATTATAAAGATTCACTCACAAACTTTCATTTAAATGCTTCAGTATGCCAGTGCACTACAAACCCTAATTTCATCCATCAAAGTACATCTGTTGCCTCCCCCCCACCCTGATGCTTCCAAGGGCTACAAACTCCACTTAGAAACCATAGTTTTTGGTCGGACCTGAGAGGCTCTGCTCATTTAATTTGCAGACATCAGGAAAACATTTTGTCTGGTTACGAGTGGCGTGCGCTGAGACTTTTGCGCGGCTCCAAATCGTCCATCTTTTGAGCATTCAGAGCGCCACTCAGCCTCCCAACTGGATGTGACCGAACGCTCATCAGCCACCGCATTCATACCCTCCGTGTCCCCCTGACAAATAGCACTGATCACATTGCAAAAGGTCTCATCTGGCTATTTGGAGCATCTGGATGATTGATGATAATGATAGCTAAATTGCAAAGCTAAAGTCTCCGCCGCCCTCCATATGCAATGAGTAAATTTGCGATGTAACCTTTTGTGCCGAGCTTACCTTTCCCCCAGAGGTTGCTCCGCAGGGAGAAAAAGAACACGCTCTTTCAGAAAAGTGTCTCTCGCTTGTGAAACCTTTCAAATAAAGAGAATGGATGTTTGGCATCTCCATTAACGACTCCTAAGAAAAGAGGGGAAGAAGTTTTTTGGCAGATTCCGTCCAGGTCAACGGCTCTGCGTGCATTGTCTGCAGCACAAACACTCTCTGATTGTTCCAACTCCTGGGTTGTTTTCTCAGCCCGGCCACTAACGCCATGCCTTCATTTTTTATAAGACTAATGGACTCCTACGCTGCCTCTTTCCCTTTTGGTCAATAGTACCGTGCATGCTTCCTGTCTTATTTATATGTCCATTGTCGGTAATGTCCATTGTCTTTTTTGGATAACAGCATGAACGTGAACACCCACCCTAACCCGCCCTTCACTCTCTCCCCCCGCCCCGAGCTCTGATTCAGTTTTTCCATTCTACCGGTCACAGCTGAACGGTTTTCTTGGCTCTTCCTGTCGAAACACCCATAAGTGACCCAAAATGTCACGGGCCTGGCTCCCCATCATGGCTGACCATATGAAAACCCGTTGGAGTGCTTTGTAAACTGACCTCGTGGAAGCTAGATTGGGTGCGGTATTTTCATCCATAGATCACTGCTGCTCTCGGTCCGGTGGTTTCACAATTTTTGTTGGGGCTTTTTTTTGTACATATGTTTTATAAAGTGCACGTATTCTGTACAATGTATTCACCCGTAGTGTTTGATGATATTTCCTTGTGTTAATTTTGTTTTGACTTTAGAAGTATGTTTTTACAGCAGCCATGCGGCCTGACTTCCTCTTTTAAGCACTGTGTGAAAAATGCTGCCTATTTTCCACAACAAACACAGTAGAAAAGTGCAGGCAGCTCCAATTTCAATTTCCATCCGTTACCTTCTATCGGCTTCTTATTTCCTTTCCTTCTTTCCTTTGACATTATCTCTTACTTTTTTGCTGCCTTATTTTTCGCCTCTTCTCCTTCCCAGAACCTCAAAAAAACCACAGACTGTCTAGCATCCTTGGGCTTCCTTAATCCCGGTTCCAAACCTTTGCTTCTCCTCCTCATCGAGCATTCCGCCCGCGTCCTCGCCCTCCATCGTTCCTTTAACCCGTGGAGCTCAGGTTCAGCGGCTAGAAAGGAGACGCGCTACCCCCCCGGGGCCCGCGATCGATCCGTATCACACAGGACACGCCGCTCCCTTTGCTCACCGGCAGAAGCGTTTAAAACTGTTTGTGTTCGGCAGCAAGGTCGCCAAAGAAGACTTGCATTGCATTTGTTGTATGAAGGGAAAGTGAAGGAATGGTATATGTAATTGTTAGATACTGCTATTTGCATGATAATGAAAAAAAAACAAAAAAAACTCATCTTTGAGTACTATGAAAAGCGTCTTTGAGTACTATGAAAAGCGCTATAGAAATGTTATGTATTATTATTATTATTATCTGCAAAAACTAATGACTAAAATATCTACCGGCCTTGTGTTTGAATATCGGAAAACAGAAATTGATTAATTCTTATAATATGTAAGCCATATTACATCCTGGATGAGTCTTTAAAAGCGTACAGCTTTGTCCTGTTGTATGTTTGCTATGCCGTTTTGTTTACAGTCACTGTTCATACTTAAATTGCGTCACAACTTCAGGAAACACAGTTTCACTACGCTTCAAACTACGAGGCTCTATGAGTGACCGCAGTTATGTCAGGGGTAAGGGGTGTGAGTCAGGTGACGTAGTTAAAAGAGCGACAAAGACCACGTAGGGACGAGGTCGGGGTGCATGATGGGTAAAAAAAAAAAATCCACTGGAACTTCACCCAGGACACCACTGTTTGTGTCCCCTGTATAAACAAATACTCAACGTCTTTTTTTAAGTGATGTACATACGTTAGGTAATTTGACGTTGTATAATATACGTACATGTTGTGTAAGTATCGTGCTTATTTAAAGTGTTTATAGTGACCTCTGTGCACCAAGGACAGGGAGAGAGCCAACAACAGTGGCTAAGATGCTCGGCCAGGCGATGGACAGCAGTACTAAATGATTCAGCACTTTCTCCTGGCTTGTGTTTGCGTCTTTTCAAATGTCCACTCTCATTCTCACTCTTTCGTGCTATTTTTGCACACAAATTTACTTCATCTTCATCCCGAAAGCATTGTTTCCTAAACTTTTGTTCCAGGGACCCACTAAAAAACAAAGAAAAGAAAGACAAACCCTACTGACTCGTTTCACAACAGTTCTCCGACATTGGAGTAATGTTGTGTGTAAATGAACATTCCTTATCATTTCTACTGACATTTCCGCGTCTCTTTATAGTCATTTTAAAGGGGGATGCGTTTGATAAATGTCAACTTTTTTTAATGCATCTTTTGTAAAACATACACACAAGTTAAATACTTAATAAATAAGAGCAAATGAATGCATTCAAGTGGCGTGAACCGGTCATGTCATTCTTTGAGAGAAACTGAATGTACGCAAGCCTTTCTTATTAGATTCAATCTTATAATAGACCAACAATTATCAGAACAATACGAACATTCATGAGCTTCAACCAATCACACTATGGTTGTTGTTTCTTGTCGGTCTCATCTCTCCTGTAAATCTGGACTTCATGGCACCGCTCATTGAGGGTGAGTCTGTAAACGCCAAGTCCCCATGAACAGCGCCAGGCTGTAAAGGTATTTTAACGCAGTGGCTACAATCATTGGAAAAAGGAGGGCTGTGAAAGCAATTAATATTTTTCAAAGTGGCCCCCCAGTCCAGAAGAGCTGCATCATTGTATTTTTGTTTTTCTGTTGCTATCCATGTGTGCAGGGAGCCAACACAAAGTCAGAAAAAAAGTCTGAGCATGCTCAGTAGGCCCCAAATTGCAGAATGCGCACAGTGAGCAACTTCCATGTGGGGAACGTGGCGCCATATTGGAATGCAGTATCCTCTTGTACCTAATTCAGCTCTGATACGCCCAGATAGAAGCTACAAAGAAGGTCCCACAGAAACCATCCACTATTGGTTATTTCCAATGTTTTCCAGAGTCAACACTGAATGTGCACAAGGGAGATAAAGACCGTCTATTTCACTGCCACTGACTTTATTACGCCATATCTTTGAAATAAAACATTGTCTATTCATTGCCATGCTAAGATATTTCCGGCTTTAAGTAAAGATTGCGCCCACGTAATCCTCGCAGATTGGTGCCACGTAATCTCCACATTGTTTACACTGAACATCACCTTCTTTGGAGGCGAATTTTCCCAGACAATGATTGCGATCACTCCAAACGTGAACTTTATAAGCCTTGTCGGTGTAACGCTCAGTGCTATGCAACGCTGCGGCTATTGACTTCAGTAGCTGTTGCAAAAAGTACATATTGTAATGCGAGGCAAGGAGACGCTGAAGGACCAATATTGCGCACGGTGCAAATCTTCCAACTCGTGTTCAGGAAGCATAATGAAGTTGATGTGCAGGATTCCCGTCACGGTCTCGTCCCGCTCTGAGAGCCAAGACAACAACACAAATATTATAGTAATTGCCACACTAAACCACTAAAGCCCACACAAAGCGTTGCCTGCAGCTTTTGAGGACATACCAATGTTGCACTTCCTGTAACATGTGCTAAATCAAATCTCCTCGTCCCCGAGTCTGGGTGAAGTAATGACAGGGTTCCACCTCAAGGTGAAGGACATCCTGATTCACTCTGGCACTGCATTGTTTTGATGTAGAGATAGCGGCAGGCAGAGGTGAGTGATGGAGCTGTCCGACGGGAATGAGAGGAGGCCGGGCCCTCTGTCACAGCAGGACGGACAGATGGGGCATCATGGGAAACATGCCTGAGATCATAAAAGACTCTACAGGACATAATGAGAGACTGCAGAGAGTCTGTTTGGGGGCTAGGGGGTGGGGGAGGGAGGAAACTCCCAGGAAGGCATCATTTAACGTCTGTTCAAAAGAGACCAACTCCCGCGGAGTGAGCGATTGTCGTTTCACTGGTGTGATCTCTCTATCTCGCGGCTTTCTTGACAAACTGTTCGCTCGCGGAGACCTTCGGACTACCGGTAAGTAAAACAGAGTCCTATTCGTCTCTGATTTGAGTAAACGACATCTTTACGAGGTTGCATCGCAGACGGATGGTGCGCCACGGCTCATCCATCAGGGCCCGGGAGCGAAGGGGGCGGAGGGGGCAGGGGAGGGAATTGAGTTTCCAGACTCTCCCAGCATGTCTTGCTCTCTCGCTCTCTATCTGTAACACACCCTTTTATGAGTCACCTTGTCAAGAGTCTCTGAGGCGAGACAACATTATTTCACTGTATGGACATGTCTTTGTTTTTCATACTAACCGGAGGGGAAGATTTTCAAGGTCTAAGGTGATAAAGAAAGAAAAAAACATCATTTTGATCGAAAAGCTTCTTGGACATTGTAACTCGGCAGAAAAGAGGAAAAAGGAAGACGAACAATAGTTCAATTCCTTTCAGTCTATTTTGTATAGCCCAATATCACAAACTTGCCTCAGTGGGCTTTATAATCTGTACACATAGACATCCCTGTCCCAGAACCTCACATCGGATCAGGAAAAACTCCCAAAAACCAAATTGTGTATTTTTATACCACAAAGTCAGAACTAGAGGCCTTGAATGTGTCTTGCATGTCATCTTTTCTTGAATACATTTGGCATTTTCATATGGACGTCCAGCTATTCATCAAGATTAACTCCCCCTCTCTGCAGAGTCCAGCGGAGGAGCTTAACTTCTCCTCCCAGTTCTGATTCCCCTCTGGCTGGCCGGCTCTTAAACGATACGCTGTTTTTTTTTTAAAAGCTCGGTCAAGGGAATTTATCGGGCACTCTGGATTTCAGTGACGGGGGACTCGCCCGTCACATATTGATGTGATCATTATCAAATTAAGCACACCTCTTGTGATCTGTGACAAGGCCATTGGAGTTGTGCAGCGCCTGAGCCCCTGAACCCCCTATCACTCTCCCTTCCTTCCATCTGCCTTTCCCATTACCGCCGCTCACGCTGAAGACCGGAAAGGTCATCCATGAAAGGCTCTGTGTGGGATTATTCTGCTCTTTGTTCCCTGCCATCTCAGATTGTGAATTTACATTACTCACTCGTGGGTCTTCATTGCATCAGTACTGAATAAGGGAGATACTTGCTGAGGGGGCTGTTGCTCTAAAGTGAAATAGGGCGGCCACCCTCCGGTTCTGAAAAGTGAAGCTGATGCAGAAGTGCCTTGAACTTGCATTCTTTCAACAGGCCATCAGGGAGCGACTCATCGGGTTGCAAAAAGAAAAAAGTTCAATTGTATAGAAGTCTATGAGAAACTGACCCTACTTCTTATTTTATGTATTACCTCGGTTAACATTGTAAATATGGTTCTATGCTCTCAATCGTTAGCTTCCAGTCTTTTTCAGGACAGAATTATGTCCTTTTACAAATTACCATCCCTCATGAAGCAAAATAGACCATAAAGCAGGGTGTGCTTTAGGGCGTGGCTACCTGGTGATTGAAAGGTTGCTACCAGAGCAATAAACCATGTCTCTACCACAACGTCACTCCCCAGCGGTCCACAGTAGTGTAGTAGCTTTCGTTGGTTCTGTTGGTTGCATAAAAAAAACAGATAGTGACATCAAAAAAATCCAAGATGCTGATGGCTAAATTGCCAAAATCAAGGCTTCAAAACCCACAATTCACCAAATAAATAGGGACTACGTCAGCTTCTTATCTACAGTCTATGGGCAGAACGCACACAGGCAGTGAGGGGGGTTCCACTTCTTCTAAATGGTGCAATTTGGTCCATTATGACTATTTTTCAGCTTAAAAAAGAATGATACGAGTCGTAATGTCCTATTTCTCTCATTACTGATCCAAAAAGATACTAATTTCCACTATCTTATACTATATGTTAGAATAAAAACTAAATATTTTAACCAGAATCTACCCAAGTCATTAAGAAGGTTTGTCTACATAGGTGACTGCACACTGACAAGCTATATACCTATCTGCCAGTTGGTGTCAAAGACAGACGCGATCCCCCTGCCTGGGTCCAAGGAATTATTTCACCCGATGGCGACTTCTTGCAGGAACATGATATGAGTAATCCTCCAAGTATTATCAAAATCCAGTCAGTTGAAGTCACGTCGCTTTGCTCCCTATCCAAGCCATTTCTCGGAGGGTACAAGGATCAGAGCCGTAAGCCGTAATGAGGTAAGGTTTATATATATATATATCAGTGGCGGGCCGTCAGGGCCAGCAAGGCCTTCTCTGTGGCCTAAACATCATCAGAATATATATATTTTTCTTAATATATTTTCCCACAAATATGTATTCAATTATTTCCCAGAGTAAGAGTTATTCTCTTAATTCCATAGCGTTCCTCTTGGTTGCGCTGCTGCCAGTGCCAGGTTGAGATTTGGAGGGCTGGTCTTTATGTTAGATCATTTATCCAATCATATTCAGCCATCGTGTGTTGCCAGGGGGCTAAAATCTGCCCTTAGGCCTTCAGAATCAACATTGCGGGCGCTGGTAGCTTCAAGTGAATGGGAATGACAATGTTGTGTCAACCAATCAGCTTTAGAGTTGGCTCCTCTAGGCCTTCTAGAAGGCCCCGGAACCGGCACAGGAGCCAGCTAGCAGGCGGAGTGCTGCACGTCTTTTGATTGGATTACCAATATTGAGAGGCGGGGCCTATGGGCAGGTAAATGCAGAACCTCAGAACTAGGAAACTGAATTTGATAGACTGTACAACAGTCATTGAAGTCTTCTTGAGGAAAGAAGGAAGGATGGATTTTGTGTTCAAATAATCAGTCTTTGGTGAGTAGGCATACAATGCATTCTATTTTTTATTCAATGTGTATGTATGTTTGGCACAAAATAAAATGGCAAATAGCCTATGTTGCAAATTATTTGTTTTCTTTCTTTTATTTTCAGTGAATAGTTATGTGTCTTTATCATCACGGTGAAACTGCTTTGGGTGCGACAATGCCCTGTTTAGTGAACAAACTAGTGCAAGTGACTTTTTTCTTCTTCTTTTTCTCCGTCATGATGCGCGCATTCTGCAGCGCGCGAAACGGAGAGCCGAGAGAAATGACATGCTGTTGTGTAGATACGATCAACATCAGGCGGCTGTTTAGTTTAATAAATGAACAAAGACGTGCTATAGAGAAAATGACGGGGGCGGGCCAATTTTTTTTAATGTCATGCGATCGACCGGTAGGTCGCGATCGACGTATTGAGCAGCCCTGGTCTAGAGCCATGGCATCATAATGATAGTAATAAGAGGTGGATTAATTCGGGTGGGACTGTGTAGGACCTCACTGAAGGCCCAGGCCCCAGGCCCACGGCCCGCCACTGATATACAGGACTGTCTCAGAAAATTAGAATATTGTGATAAAGTTCTTTATTTTCTGTAATGCAATTAAAAAAACAAAAATGTCATGCATTCTGGATTCATTACAAATCAACTGAAATATTGCAAGCCTTTTATTGTTTTAATATTGCTGATTATGGCTTACAGCTTAAGAAAACTCTAAAATCCTATCTCATAAAATTTTAATATTTCCTCAGACCAAGTAAAAAAAAAGATTTATAACAGCTGAGTGTTTGTCAAGGCTCAGGAAACCCTTGCAGGTGTTTCGAGTTAATTAGACAATTCAAGTGATTTGTTTAATACCCTACTAGTATACTTTTTCATGATATTCTAATATTTAGAGATAGGATATTTGAGTTTTCTTAAGCTGTAAGCCATAATCAGCAATATTAAAAGAATAAAAGGCTTGCAATATTTCAGTTGATTTGTAATGAATCCAGAATGCATGACATTTTTGTTTTTTGAATTGCATTACAGAAAATAAAGAACTTCATCACAATATTCTAATTTTCTGAGACAGTCCTGTATATATATACACTACCGTTCAAAAGTTTGGGGTCATCCAGACAATTTTGTGTCTTCCATGAAAACTCACTTTTATTTATCAAATGAATTGAAAATTGAATATAAAATATAGTCAAGACATTGACAAGGTTAGAGATAATGATTAATATTTGAAGTATTAATTTTGTTCTCCAAACTTCAAGCTCAAAGGAAGGCCAGTTGTATAGCTTATATCACCAGCATAACTGTTTTCAGCTGTGCTAACATAATTGCACAAGGGTTTTCTAATCAGATATTAGTCTTCTAAGGCGATTAGCAAACACAATGTACCATTAGAACACTGGAGTGATAGTTGATGGAAATGGGCCTCTATACACCTATGGAGATATTTCATGAGAAACCAGACGTTTCCACCTAGAATAGTCATTTACCACATTAACAATGTATAGTGTGTATTTTTGATGAATGTTATCTTTATTGAAAAAACAGTGCTTTTCTTTGAAAAATAAAGACATTTCTAAGTGACCCCAAACTTTTGAACACGACCGTTCAAAAGTTTGGGGTCACTTAGAAATGTCTTCATAGCCGGCAGAAGAACCCAAAATCAGAAAAGTTTAAATACCAAGGTTCATTCTTTGCAGAGCTCAAATAGCCTAAGTGTGACTATCGCCTTATAAAAAAAACATTTTGTTCACTAAAACCTTCAAAAGGATTCGTCATGGCGTACAGTGAAGCAGAAAGACTTCCCATGTGAACCCACACCGTATCCCCCGCCAGAGTAATTACAGCCAAAGTGGGCACTCTTCCTCCAAGTGCAATGCATTAGCTACCCAATACATGATTTATACATATGCAACCCGCTCGCCCCTGTGATTACAGTACAATGAAGAAAAAAGGAAAAGTGGAGATGGAGAAACACACCTCTATAGCTCTTTCCTCTCTCTCTGCCAAATGGAGTAAGATGGACATGGTTCGCGCTCCGTCTTGACAGGTGGGATACAAGGCTGAACTCGGGCCTGTAAATGTACAAGGGAAGTACTGCAGGGATTCCTGCGATGATGGAGTAAGTGGCTACCTTTGGCGCTAAAGCATACAGATCAGCTGTCCCTTAGACAATACTCCCAGCTCTTGAGCACAAAAAGAAAGTTTTTTTTCTTCTCTCTACCCTCCACTCCAGATAAAAATAGCTCCATTCAATCCTAATGGGAGTTCTTTTTTTTGTTTTGTTCCTGTAACAACAGGACCATTTGCTGCCAGGAGGATAATGCATTTCCTCTGTGTATTATTCTGGAGAATCTAAATGAACATAAATGGCATTGAACAAAGCTCATTTGTTTGTTGCTTTTGTTTTAATCATCCATTCACTTTCCTGAATGCTGTACAGCGGAAAATTGAATAGAGAACATTTCTGGGTGATGAAAGCCGGAAGAAAGAATGAAATCGTTCATTTAGCGGCCTGAATATTTTGTCATTTTGCGGCACACAATGACAGAATGTTTATTGTTCCAGAAAACACTTGTACTTGTGGGTAAGAAATGCAAAGAAAATGTTTTATCGGGAACATTTGACAGGACTGTTGGAAAGAAAAAGGTTTTTATTTTTTCACAATATATAGAGCCTATATACATATTTATTTATATACACACACAGTGGGTACGGAAAGTATTCAGACCCCTTTAAAAGTTTCCCTCTTCGTTTCATTGCACCATTTGCTCAAATCAAAAAAGTCCATTATATTTCTGCTTAATGTACCCCATCTTGATATTTAGATTTTTATTTTTTAATACATTTGCAAACATTTCTACATTTCTGTTTTTTTTTCTGTCAAGATGGGGTGCTGAGTGTAAATTAATGAGAAATAAAATGAACTTTTTGGATTTTAGCAAATGGCTGCAATGAAACAAAGAGTGAACATTTTAAGGGGTCTGAATACTTTCCATACCCACTGTATATATATATATATATATTTGTATACACATATTGTATGTCTGTTTAAATGCCTGCATTGATGTAATTGCTTAATTTGAGTCTATGTGAAGGTAGACGTAAGTTACTGATTTTATTGTTGTCCTTGATTGTTATAGAGAAAGCAGAAAATGGCTGATGGTGTACAGCAGGACCAGCAGCTCCACATTGTAAGTATTTTAATCAAATCTGTCGATCAGATACATTAAAGTTAAAAAACACTCACACGGCCCAGATCGAGCGAACCTTGGATGTTAAGAAAAACAAACAAAAAACCGAGCTGATGGAGAAAGGCAGAAGTGTTTCCAAAATAAGGTGTTAAGACAGTGTCTATACAAAACATATGTATGGAAATATGATTCACACGTTTATTTTTTTACCAGAATTATTTGAAATGCTACCAATGTTCCTTACGCATTAAAAAGTAAATAACCCCTAAATTGTGAAAGAATGTCTTTATTTTTAGATTTTGGCACTTCTGAGATAGTGCACATGAATAATTCCTCACAAAGCCTGAGATATTTCACTTCAAGACATTTCTGACAAACATTCTGAATGTCAAAAAAAAATTACTGAATCAGTTCAGGCATATCCTGAAGTAAAAGTGTTAAAAAGTAAACAAAGAAAACACTTTTAAAACACTTTGAATTCAAATGAAATCCCAAAACATAAAGAACATGCAGCGTGAGGGTTTGGAATCAGTACATACGCATATGGTCCCAGCCCTGTAGTTATTACCCTTTTTTGGTCAATATAACATCATGATTGTGCCAAAGCGATGACGACATTTAAGGAAAAAGTCTTCTCTGACAATCTTTGTGAATAATATGCTCTTGGGTATCTATCACCTCTGTTCTAAATGTTCAAAAATCATGAATCCTGCTTTAATCTGCCCAGAGATTTCAGAGCAAAGGCAGCGCGAGGAGCCTGCTTGGAGGCCAAAAGGTCAAAAAGCGGAGGCCGGGGGGATCCGTTTCACGAGCTTGCTCCGGTCTGTGTCGGCCCTCGTGTAACACAGCTCTCAGCGCTCTCCCATCACTCTCGTAATAAAGACTGCTCTAGCAGAGGACATCTTTATTGAGCTTTTATTGAATTGTCTGACGCAAGAAACTGCTGGAGCTGCATTCGGGCAGAGCTGCTGCTGCTTCTGCTCCGAGGATAGACCTCGATACAACTGGGTTAAGGTGAAGGATGAAGACATGCGGGATATCCCTCGTTGGCTTTGGGTGCCCGGGTGAGGCTGAACAATATGTTGTTGTTGTTTTTTTAAACTCTCGTAGTCATTGTCCAACCGTGTGTGAAGCCTGACCGGAACTGCTGAGTGTTCAAGGGGAAAAAACAAGCCGCGGATCGCTCTGTGAAGCCGCCGCGCAGTTTCTTTCAGAGGCCTGAAGCCCTTTTCCGCTCGCCCGTCTGGAAATTCCATTTAAACAAGAGGCAAATCTGTTTGCTGTTCATTGTGGGGGAGAGCTATCTGATGAAACACGGGCGGAATGGAATGTTTCTCAATTTACTTCCTTTTCCAGGTGCAATAGGTACAAATACATTTTTAAAAACCGCCCACCCACCTTCCAGCCGAGTATCCTGGTTGCCAGGAAGTTGGAGTTCAATCCCATCACAACCCAGCAAATAAGTTTTTGCCTTCTTCTTTTAATGTAGCCACAACGACCTTTGTGATCCTGAAGGTACATGCTGACTTTAACCAAGTCCTTTTGCCACATCCGAAAAGGCCATTTATTCGTGGGACTAATTTTCACGTTTTTGAATTTGTTTACCGCACAGAATGCAAATGTTAGGCAGCGAAAAAAGGGAAACTACTTTTAGAAGCAGGTACATTTTTTCGAAGGTTTTTCCACTGCGAATAAAAGCATCGACAAATCACGTTGTGCGGAACGGGTTGAGTTACACCACATTTCACCTGACAATAAAAGCCCGTGAAGTATAACCTTGGCAGGCCAGTATTTTGCATCGTTGTGTCGTTTATTCGTCACACCGGTGGTTCCAAGACGACGACTACTGAGCTAGACGTACGTGAATAGTTTGCGCAAGGTCAGCTTGCCGACATATTGACTATCACATTATGCTTAACAATTGAATCTGAAAATGAAAGGTGCTGCTGAGATTGTGTTCTCACGCTGTGAATGTTGTAGCGATCTGCTATCACTGGCATGGGAGGTTATCATATGTTAATTGTCTTACAAAGATGGTTAGGCACTGACCTGAAGGGCACCCCAATGTTACAACTCCTGTAGATGAAGTGGTCAAAAGGAAACATGCTGATAAGATGCTTTGAGCTGCAGGCCTTTCAATTCTACATGATTGGTTCGATGTCCTACATCCTATACCTATGTTGTCAATATGCTCTGATAAATGATAAATGATCAATTCTTCCCTACGAAAGATTTGCAATATATTGCAAGGAACCTTTCATGAGTTTATGAACGAGTGTTTCACCATTCGTACATATTTGGGTTATGAATGACCAACAATAACCTCTATTGGTATAGATTGTGTTTTAGTTGCACAGTAAACATTATCTGTAACTGTACATTTCACCCCTGTATGTTTAAAACAATATATACACTACATTTATTAATTAGTGTATTTGTCAAGGATATATGTATTTATGCTGGGATAACATTCAAAGAAAATCTTTATTGTTTAATTTGACCGTATGTGTATGCTGGGTTACTAATTCAGACGATTTTGTCGTTTATAAATAAAAACTAAAGTGGGGATAAAAAGATCTGATGGGAAATTTAACACAAGAAAATAAGATAATACTCTCCACAGAATGTGAAGAGGTTACAGAATTCCTATTTCTACTATCACACATGAAACTGGCCAACGCAGGAAGGATAAACCCAGATTTTGAGACAGGCAGGGGGGACCGGAGCCCTTTTCTTTTACCACTCGCAGAGAGAGCTGTATTGATTGGCAGCACTGCTCACGATAGTGCATTTAGAAAAAAGCTTTTCTATCACACCGCAGATTGGGGGCGGGGGGGGGGGGATAGAAAGGTAATCCTAACAGCAGCCCCCACAAGCTGTGCTGAACACATCCTTCTCAAACCTGCAGGAGCTCCCCCCCCACCCCTTTGGTTCCAGTGGCAGATCCGGGAGAACGGTAAAGTGCACCGCGATGTGACAGCCACTCACAATCGGACACTCTTAGGGACAGCCGCCAAAGCCGGCGACAAGGTTATCAGCATCTCGCACCGATTGCCGACGGCACTTTGACCACCCCCTGCCCCCCCCCCCCCCCCAAAGAAGGCTGCCACGTCGACCTTGCACCGGCCACGATCCGAGGTGTGTTTTTTTAGCCGATCAGAAAGGAGGAAGCGGGCTAATGGGCTCTGGACAGTGGTGAGATGTCTCCCTGTCACACTCGATTTAGCCTGATGCATCAGGATTGTTTCACAGCTCAAGTCCGGGCAATTACTGTCCTATTCCAATCTACTCCTCGGCGCCACTGTAATGAAAAATAATTAAGAGGCTGAAAATATGTTTTCTCATGAAATGGCTTCGGTGGTTGAACACAATCGTACTTGGCAGATGGGCTATGCGAGTACGTTTTAATACGGCAAAGATAGTTAATCATGTACAAGGTGTGTTGGGCAAGAAACTTTAAAAGCCATTTGTCAGTGAGAGGGATGGCGAATGGCTCCTCAGTGTTCAGTCGGCGAGCATCCATCTCTAATGCTGCGGCTTTAAAAACATATTCAAACTAGAATGGGCACTCGGTAGAGCGCATACCTTCGCATATCACAAGGATGGGCATTGAATTATGAACATGTTGGCATTAGTTGCATGCCAATTGGATTAAAATTGACCGTGCTATGGTAAAAAGAAGGTTTTGACCTTTTTATGACCTTGACCGTTGACCCAATTGATCCCAAAATCTAATCAAATGGTCCCCGGATAATAACCATTCATCCCACCAAATGTCATGCGATTCAAGAAGATGTTGACCTTTTCATGAACTTGACCTTGACCTTTGACCCGATCGATCCCAAAATCTAATCAAATGGTCCCCGGATAATAACCAATCATCCCACCAAATTCCATGCGATTCGGTTTAATACTTTTAGTGTTATGCGAGTAACACTCATACAAATAAATAAATATATAAATGACGATCAAAACATAACCTTCCGCATTTTCAATGCGAAGGTAAAAAAGGCTAGGCCAGGGCGCCGTCAAGTCAAGATTATTTATACAGAGCATTTTAATACGCAGGGGTGTTATTAAGTGCTTAAGAGGGGGAAAGGAAGGTGGGGGTGGACAAACAAATGAGGAAAGAAAAAGCGGGGCAAACTGAAAGCAACAGAGCTCAGTGATGTATTCTTCTCTCATTTACGTATATATTCATCCAGTCAACCAAGTTATCAAATGGATTTCCTTCTTTCCTTTTCTTTCTCAACTAAAGACCACTTAACAGTGGTCCTTAGTGGAGCCCCCCTCCCGCCTCTAAAGACTGATGGTATTCTGAAAAGGCCGATGGTATTCTGCTTTGTGCCGATCGAACGACGAACAGTCTCGTTGTAGAGTCGTAGCTGCGCACGGAGAGAAAGTCTCTCGACGTCTAACAGCAACATTTTGTGTCGCATTGACATTTCAGAAACAGCCAATTGCGTCAAAACCCACGTTAATCCCTTTTGTGGAGAGAGAGAGCGGCGGCTTCACGGGTCTAATCACGAAAGTGGCCGATGGAGACGAAGGCGGTGGAGCGGGCCAACGCTAAAGGTGTAGACAACTTAGCAAGCCGAGATGGCCTTGGAGATATTGTTTTTTTTGGGATGGGGGCAGTTGGCGAGACAGTTTGTGAATGCCAAGACAGAATTATTTCATCTTCTCTTGTGACAAAGGGTGTTTCGAGGGTTGTTTCCATCCACTAGCCAGTAACATGTCACAGATCACACACTGCTACACCTCTCTGGTGACGGATTATATTCCATTACCCCACAACTCCCTAACTCTTATCAAATCACCACCTCCATCATTGCAACTGCGTCATGTTATGTCACAATGTATTTTTTTTGGTAAATTTACCACCAATAAAGAACAAGTTTAGAAAGTGGATTATTTTGAAGTTGAGTGAAAGAGATATAGATGACTAGATTTTAAGGAAGTGCTTTTACCGAGCACAACCTTTTAAGAGCGCATCACGTGGCGTCGGCGCGTTATGTGTTTTAATTACGTGCCTCCAACACAGAAACTATTAAATGTTGAGGTAACACACCTTTGTGAAGGGTGTAAGGGAAAAAAGAAACTTGATTAGAGAAAAAATGTGTTAAGATTGAAACAACAATTTTTTGGACGTAACTGAATTATACAATGAAAAGAACTCAAAGTTGACTTTTGGTTTCATAAGGTTCTCCTGGGTGAAAGTCCTGTGTTTGACACTTCCAATCATCCATCCTGACCCTGAACTCCGGAATTGGTCTGTCAACCGAGACAAAGCATCCTAATTGACTCCCCATGAGTATTGTTTCCAGTCATGGTCTTATCACTTATCTAGTATCACATTTAAAATGTAGGGTAAGGCATCGCCTGATTTTTTAAATCATCACACCAAAACATTCTTTGCATGATTGGTAAGTCGAATAAAGGTGAATTTCCCCCCATAACAACAGTTTTCACGTAACATATTAAACTAATTATATCTTCAAATGATCCCCACGTTAGATCATGTTTAACACTGTGATGTGAAACACGATCTGAATCTTATGAACCCCACGACATGTGTCACAATATGTTATGCCCACCTCATGTACATGCAAGAGTACCTTGAAAGATTGACAGGTAATCTCGGTGCACTCAATTCCAGCCTATATGACTAACATAACCTCGTTAAGTTGTTTACATAACACCTGCAATAATGTCAGCGCACGTTTTAATCTCTATTTAATCAAATTACGAGTGCAATAACAGAGTGTGTCGCACCGCACTCAGCAGGTTGAACACCTCTGGCCAAATATGCGATGTCAAACACACGGGAAGGGAAAAAGCACTGCGATCATATTCCCTGTTACCCTTTCATGTTTAATTATTCTCTGATCCGCCATGATAAAAAATATATATGATATATATTCAATTCAGTTTTTTAGTTTTGGAATCAGACAATCATTTCTGAGACGATCGATGCACTCAACCAACAGCATTCCACTATAAGAATTGATTATTCAATTCAATTTCTTACAAAGAAATACAGAAAACACTGTATTGCCTGTAGATATCCTGAACTTCAGACACTTGGGTTGGCAAAATAAACAGATTTTGTAAACTCAAGATTTAGTGTGCAACATTTTTTGGCCTCGATCGGTACTTTAGCCGAATAAAATGACAAACGCCACCAGAGGCAGGTCGGGTTAGCCGTCAATGTCAATGTTGTATGTTGTAAAAATAACATAGCAGGCCAGAAAGGTGTCTGGGAGACATCTTCTCTCTTGCTGGTCCAACCTCATTCCCAACTCATCAAATACCAACCCTTGGTCATTGGCTCTACTGGGGGATGGGAGGGGGGAGGGGTTGTAAGAGCTTGAAAGAGAAGCAGTCGGGGGAAGTTCTCAGCGAAGAGTCAATTTAAAAGGTAATTGCTCTGCTTGCTCAAGGACGCTTCAACATGTCGGGGTCAAACTACCAGCGTTACAAACTAATGGACTGGCAGCTTCAGCCTCGGTCGTCCACACAAATATATCCTTCCTGGTGGTAATCGCTGCGCCGTAACAACCAATCGGGTGTAATCTCTGTGAGGCAGGATCAACTCCCCTGGGAGAGGAGGTGCAGGTTCAGTCTGGTCTTCATCGAGCTCTGTTCTCGGTCCAACTTCTCATCTGAGACACAGACTATTGGTGGCTACGGGAGGTCTTCTGCCCCAATTTGGAGGGCTTGGGTGGTATCATCGGACCAGAATCCATCACACACAGGTTACTTGTGATGCGGTTGGGCATCCTCCGCAGACACCTCATTTTGGGAAAGAGAAACATCTAGCATATGGCACCCTTCACTGAGCAGGTTTGAAACTCAGCCTAACAGAACTCCAGCTGGACAGCGAGTCATCTCAGCGCCTCGCATTTCTGGCACCAAAGCAAATGCTGAGTCACCAGTATTGATCCGGAACTTTTGAAGTGGGCTGGATGCGGGGCTCCGGAACACACAACTTCCTGGATTCAAGATTCAAGATTCGCGAGTGCACTGCGGGTCATTCAGCTTGTTTTCCCTTCATGTCGTTGTTCAGACGAACTGGACGTATTGGACAATCGGCTGAATGCCTGTTACACCGCTCCTGCATCTGTATTCACTATCAGTTCATATTGATGTCTACATGCATGTATGCTTCTACAACAAAAAAAGAACACATCCCCCTTGATCAATACTGCATGTATGAGGCTGAGAGAATGGGACAATTATTTTGAATTTTACTGATCACTGTTGAAGCAGCTTCACTGTTATGGCTGCTACATCCATTAAAACCTTGCCTCAGGGAACTTTGGCTTCTTACGTACTTTTAGGTGAGTTTAAGCTTAATTAGTTTCCATTACTTTTGATTAGTTTGTGCTTCCTGCAACATTGATTAACCCACTGATTTACTCTCACTGATAACTTAGTCAAAAACGTATCATCTCAAACCAGGTTTCACAGCTCCTGACAAATATCTGTGAAACATTCAAATCTCACACATTGATGATAAGTCATTATGTACTAGTTTTAGCGCTTAGTTTAGTCTTTTAGACTTTTATCATGGTCGGTCCGTTAACATGTCCAATCATGACCGAACCTAATATAAACATATAAACAATGCACCATCCACGTGTCTGAAATCTGAATATATTGTGAGATATACCCTTATATTTAAAAATACAGATTTAAAAGAACATATTAAGATGGATAGAAATATACGTAAGTGCATACATGTGTGCCTGCATGAACATATGGTCATGCTATCTTTGATCCATGAGGCCGTCATGTGCATGTCCGCCCATCCGTCTGACACTTAGATGTCCAACACATACTCAAACCTGTACGTAAAGCCCAATTTGTTTTAAAGGAGGTGCCATCTGCTGTGCGTTAGTTCCGTCTGATCACAGATCACCGCTCTAGTGAGCTGTTCATGGTTTACATATTTGTCATATTCTCAGCTGACCGGAAAAGATCAAAAATGGTAAAGAGCGATTGATGACCCTCTATTAAGTTACTATATATGCTCTACTTACGTCCGTCTTTTCTTTCTTTCTTATTTCTTGTTTCTCCTCTTTTCCTCTTGTACAATGTTATGTCGCGTTCTTTCTTGATCAGTGAAACTGAATATAATCAATAAATAAAAAGTGTTGTCCTCTTGGTGTCCCCTTAGTGTCCTCTTGGTGTCCCTTAGTGTCCTCTTGGTGTCCCTTAATGTTCTCTTTGGTGTCCCCTTAGTGTCCCCTTGGTGTCCTCTTTGGTGTCCCCTTAGTGTCCCCTTGGTGTCCTCTTGGTGCCCCCTTAGTGTCCTATTGGTGTCCCCTTGGTGTCCCTTGTGTTGATGCCAAAAACTAACTTCTTAAATTGGATTAAAAATATATATATGTTGGTTACGTAACTTAATATCTGAGTTATGTAACCATGTGATGCGTCATGGTAACTCGATCAATTGCTTTTTGGCCACTTAAGGTGCAGTGCATTGATCAGGAAACTACTAATTATGAGGCGCTGGTGGAAAATGACCTTATTCCACATCCAGCAGACAGAGTTTAAAAGGCTTAACGGACACTGCACACCGTTTGTAACTCTCCGTTACCTCAGAGATCTTACAACTCTGAGGTAACGACGAGGTAAACAGGAGAAATTAAAACCTCAAAAAAGTTAACTTTAGTGTTTTTCAACCTGGACCCTATTTGTCCTCCCGTGTTCGTGTCTAAGTGACTAATGAGACCGACCTTTGACATCGCTTGGGGCGACCTGTGAGCGTTAATGTATGACTATGGGTGAGTGGGTATCAGGTCCGTCTTTCAATCAGGGGGTTGGAGGTTCAATCCCCGCCCTAGTCGATGTGTCCTTGAGCAAGACACTTAACCCTGAGTTGCTCCCTGTAGCTTCGTCTACAGTGAATGAATGTAACAGTATTGTAAGTCGCTTTGGATAAAAGCGTCAGCCAAATGACATGTAATGTAACCAATAATGCATGTTTTTTTTCTCCATTAACAGGCTCAGATTGTCTCGTGAGAAACCTTGCGACAGGTGACCTGTGAGTTGCACGGAGGAGCGCCGGCGTTGTCAGAGTTTGCTGCCTCGCAGTAGAGGAAGCGTTGCTTTGGGTTATCTCAATAATTGTCATATGGTTGAATATTTAGCTGTTTTTGCCAATATGTATGTGACTCAAGTGCAAACTGTTCCTTGATTCAGGTAAAACGGAGACACACACCTCTAAAACGTCCGGCACCTGTTGGAAAAAAGTATTGATTTACTTATCTTCATATAATTATTTTTTTATTTAGATGCATGCTGCATTTTCAGCCAGTTAGTAGACTTGTAATCATGTTCTAAGTAACAAATATTTTACCATGCAGCATTAGCTGGCTTGTATTTTCCTGTGCAAAAAAACACCATATTTCTAATATCAATGACCTCGGGAGAGTCGCAGCGAAAAAGGCAGCGTAGAGGCCGCTATCCGAGCAGTGTGTGTAGGTGTGTGTGTGTGTGTGTGCGAGTGCCTGCGCCAGCTGACTGGCCATCAGCTAAAAAGGGGACCTCTTCTCACCTTGAGATAAATGGACACCTCGCCTTGAGAGAGCAAATCATGCGGCGCTCTCGGCGAACAGGAGGCGGTCTGCTGACGGAGCAGACAGCCGCATCACCCCACCCTCCCCTCCCCCCCCCTCTCCCACAGGTGGAGATGGAATGGGCTCTTTCTCAAAAATGGCACGCAGTGAGCAGACGCCCAAAAGGCAGCCGGGCCTGTTTTCCGGGACAGAAGCCGTTTTTGAAGTACTCCTCCAGACGTAAATACTGTATCGGCGGAGAGCTCCAGATAATGCCGTCTCCAAAACGGTTAAGCGACGAAGAATGCGTGCCTTTATAGGACACAAATCCGCACCATGTGTGTTTACGTTCGAGAGAGAGAGAGAGAGAGGCCGGTCTGCTTTCCTTCAGATTGCTGCAATCAGTCCAGGAAGCTGCAGCTCGGGCACCGAGAAGAAAATCCATCGCGAATTCTGCCGGGCCGGTGTTCCCCCCTCCGCTCCCCCCGCAAATCAGTAAAGGAGCCGACTTCGCTGCCCTCATTCTGCGCCGAGGTCAGGGGTCAAACAAGCCTGCGCGTGGCGGCCCCGTCTGCCGTCTGGCCTGACGTTTAACCCCGTTTGACTCGAACGTGCTAAACCACATGAACCCCGGTGCTGGGGGTGGAGGAGGGTGGAGGAGGGTTGAGTATCGGCACACAAACAAACATACAGAAGCAATGAAATCAGAGCGTGCTAATGGATGCTGACAGCTCACCGGTAGAGATGTCTCTGAACAAACAGCAAACTCATGTATACCATCAAGGTGGGGAGAAAGGTAAGTGTAGGACATGAAGGGACTTGGTAACACTTTATTTTACTTATCTTTAGTTATGTATGACATCATAGCAAAACCATTTTAGAAACATTACCCAAAAAGGGCCATACAATTTAGTAAATAGAAAAGCATAGAAGCAACATTCAATTTAGGCACTTCAAAATAATTAAAGCTACTGCAAGGAACAGACATTTTGTGTTGATTGTGGCGACCCCTGTGGACAAAAGCGGTAGTGTTTCCAAGCACCACTTCACTGTAGCAGCATGGTCCAATAGTCTGCCTTCTTTCAGTCAGAGTTCTGGTTCTCCCGTACCTCCGTTCCAGTGGCGGCTCCTGAAAAAATTCTCAGGGGGGGCAATTTTTTTGATAATGATTAACCCTCCCAAAACCACAGACCTTCAGACAGCTGTCTATGTGTAGCTTTCTCACAATGCCATCAAGTCATGTGACTCCAGTCAGTGTGACGGCTGTGACTGAACTCTGTCTGTGAGCTTGTAGTTAGTTCATAAGCAGACAGACAGTCTGAGGCCGTCTGTGAGCTGTCTGTCAGTAATCCAGCTCCTGGTCTTTGATTTGGTGATTTTTTTCAACAAGATTTAAATAATTATAATAATAATAAATATGAGATCCCCATTTGTGATTCCTGCATCTGTGCTTTTTCAAATAATAGAAGAAATACAATTGCAATCACTTTCAAGTAAACCAGATTGCTCCACCAGACAAGAAAAAGCTAAATGTTGAGCTTTTGTTTTGAAGGGTAACAGCAGAAAAGCCAAACTCACGGAGGTAAGACCTGGCAAGTCGCCAAGAATCTCGGCTGTCGCGCATGCGCAGGCACAACTTGTAAATACCGTAACGTAAACATTTACATTAAGGTACAGGCATTTCAACATTTATTTATTCATGACTTAGTTTTATGTCGGTGTACTTTGACCGTGTGTAATATGTGGAGTTGTCAATAAAGGTCTTTCTGCATTTCCCCTGCGCCTCACCTGTAGTCCTACGTTCCTCTTTCAGGGAGCACAGCTGACAACACGGCTGTCAGAGAACCCGTTTACAGGCGTTCTTTAACATCAGGCGGAGATCTTTTCTGACGTCCATCTTCCAGTCAGGAAGAAAACGTTTCAGAAGACACCTCAGAAAATGTTCGAGAATGAGGAACAATGTGTTTCAGATTTTATTTTCATTTTATTTTGGAGAGCGACAGGGAACGTCTCCGAGGTCGACCGATCGACGTGTTGGCGACCGCTGCTCTAGGAGGTCCTACTTCTATTGTTGCCGATGTGTCTTCAATGTTACGCCGACCGAAAGGAGTCTCTTTCAAAGAAAGAATTGAATCGCTGCTGTTGCCCTGATCACTGGCCGACTGAATACGCCTCTGTCGAAGCTGTATGACGTACTGAGACGCTTTTACGTCGATTAATTATGACAAGACCTGGAGGGGCGACTCCTCCCGGAAGCCATAGAGAATGCATTGAGAGCTCTGTTTTGTGAAAAAAATGGGTTTAACATTGGAGTCAATGGGAGAGGTCTGGGGCGATTTTCATTTCGCCCAAAATCGCCCCAGAAGGGGCGGGGCCATTTGAAGCACGGCTTTAGGCTGACTGAATGACTGTTACCTGATTGGACAATGACATACAGAGGCAGAGCAGACGTCTAGTGGTAGAATGCAACTTTTTTCTTTTCTTTTTTTTTCTTTTTTCTTTTCCCCCGAGGCAGTGCGTCGCCCCAATCGCCCTTATGGACAAGCCACCCCTGCTCCGTTCCCTGCCGTTAAAAGTTCCTCACAGTAATTTAAACTCTAAATCTTAATTAAAATGTATTATTAGTTCATTGCTAAGGGGGCAAATACTTTTTTTATTCAATGCACAGCAGGCAAGGTGAAAATTCAAAAAGGAAATATATGTCTACAGGGAAGCAATTCCACAACGATGGAGAAAAAAGTTAATGATGAATGAATAATTACTGAATTTTTTTTATAACCCCCTTCAGACATGTTTTGAAACATAAACATATTAATACTTGGAAAAGTCATTATCTTTTAGCATTATGACATTTGAGTTTAAAAAAAATAACATCTACTTCTCCATCCAAAAAAATAAGAAATAGGAAGTGTGACTGCTGGACACAAGATGTCTTCAACCTTAATGAACAATTTATTTAAATTTGACCACTAGTTGGTTTCCAAAAAATTGTTATTACTGTTTACAATTTACAGATCTTTCTTTTTTTACATTTTAGACATTTCTTTTTCCTTTTCTGCACTCTTTATTTTAGCATTGAGATTAAATAAATAACCGAAAAAATAAATATGACAAAATTCTTAAAAAACTACAAATTAATTATTCACTGTCAAAAAAAGATTATAACAATTAGTGCAGGCTTAAACCGTAGCTTATTACACCCACCCTCCACCCAATATTAATAATAATACATTATTAAATGATGAGCAGCCAACACAGGTCAGGCAATACTATACAAATAATATATATAGACACATCCTGTCTATATATATATATAGTGTATATATATATATACAGGACTGTCTCAGAAAATTAGAATATTGTGATAAAGTTCTTTATTTTCTGTAATGCAATTAAAAAAACAAAAATGTCATGCATTCTGGATTCATTACAAATCAACTGAAATATTGCAAGCCTTTTATTCTTTTAATATTGCTGATTATGGCTTACAGCTTAAGAAAACTCAAATATCCTATCTCTAAATATTAGAATATCATGAAAAAGTATACTAAGTAGGGTATTAAACAAATCACTTGAATCGTCTAATTAACTCGAAACACCTGCAAGGGTTTCCTGAGCCTTGAAAAACACTCAGCTTGGTTCAGTAAACTAAATCACAAGTATGGGGAAGACTGCTGATCTGACTGCTGTCCAGAGGACCATCATTGACACCCTCCATTAGGAGGGTAAGACACAAAAAGAGAGGCGCAAAATCCAAGTTGCTTGAAATCCAGTGTGAAGTTCCCAGTCAGTGATGGTTTGGGGAGCCATGTCAGCTGCTGGTGTTGGTCCACTGTGTTTCATCAAGTCCAGAGTAAATGCAGCTGTGTACCAAGAGATTTTAGAGCACTACATGCTTCCGTCTGCTGAAAAGCTCTATGGAGATGAGGATTTCATTTTCCAGCATGATCTGGCACCTGCCCACAGTGCCAAAACCACCAGTAACTGGTGTAATGACCATGGCATTACTGTCCTCGATTGGCCTGCCAATTCCCCTGACCTGAACCCCATAGAGAATTTGTGGGGTATTATGAAGAAGAAGCTGAAAGACACCAGACCCAACAATGCAAATGAGCTAAAGGCCGCTATTGAAGCATCCTGGGCATCCATAAACCCTCAGCAATGCCACAGGCTGATTGCCTCCATGCCACGCCGCATTGATGCAGTAATCCGTGCAAAAGGATTCCCAACCAAGTACTGAGTGCATTAATGGACATTTTCAAATGTTTGATTTTGTTTTGCTGTTATAAATCTTTTTTTTTACTTGGTCTGAGGAAATATTCTAATTTTATGAGATAGGATTTTAGAGTTTTCTTAAGCTGTAAGCCATAATCAGCAATATTAAAAGAATAAAAGGCTTGCAATATTTCAGTTGATTTGTAATGAATCCAGAATGCATGACATTTTTGTTTTTTTAATTGCATTACAGAAAATAAAGAACTTTATCACAATATTCTAATTTTCTGAGACAGTCCTGTATATACACTACCGTTCAAAAGTTTGGGGTCACTTAGAAATGTCTTTATTTTTCAAAGAAAAGCACTGTTTTTTCAATAAAGATAACATTAATCAAAAATACACACTGTACATTGTTAATGTGGTAAATGACTATTCTAGGTGGAAACGTCTGGTTTCTAATGAAATATCTCCATAGGTGTATAGAGGCCCACTTCCATCAACTATCACTCCAGTGTTCTAATGGTACATTGTGTTTGCTAATCGCCTTAGAAGACTAATATCTGATTAGAAAACCCTTGTGAAATTATGTTAGCACAGCTGAAAACAGTTATGCTGGTGATATAAGCTATACAACTGGCCTTCCTTTGAGCTTGAAGTTTGAAGAACAAAATTAATACTTCAAATATTAATCACTATTTATAACCTTGTCAATGTCTTGACCATATTTTCTATTCAATTTTCAATTCATTTGATAAATAAAAGTGAGTTTTCATGGAAGACACGAAATTGTCTGGATGACCCCAAACTTTTGAACGGTAGTGTATCTTTATATATATATATATATATATATATATATATATATATATATATACATGCACTGCACTTAAACATGCCTGAACTGTGTAGGCTGTGCAGTACATGCTCATAAGAATTCACGTGTGTTTATGTAAACACATGGTTATTTTCAGGCACATGTTCATGCATGTTGCATTAATACAGTATACCAAAATTCCAATGCCATTTGTAAATATGTGGGTGAGGTAGAGGTTGTTGGCAGACAGACAGGAAAACAGTTAATGCATTGATCCTATTGGACAAAAACAAAAAGTGCCCGACTGAAACAACAGGATCATATTTTCCCACAGGAATAAACTCTCCGGTAGAGGAGCGGAAACGAAGAGGGAGGGGGGAGGGAGGGGATGAGCACACTGTAGGCAGGTGTGAAGAGTGTAGACTGGGCCCAGGGTGAGGGCAGCACAGGAAGAGGCTTACACACACACAACACACACACGATAAGAAGAATGGAAGACAATATATCTATATATTATATAACATTAAATCAATATATTATATAACATTAAATCAATTCCTCACACCATTTTACTTAGAATTTATAAAGAAAATTATGTTTTTTCACGCATTTCTGTCATGGTTAACAGAAAATCCACCCTCTCCCACGTTTACAAAAAAAATAGAACTACACTCAATATTTCCTCTCCGTATGTAATTTCATGAATAAGGTATTTGATGGATCCTTCATGTTTTGATTGGATAATAATTACAACTGGCTCCCCTTTTGTAGTATGACAAGTGGATACAAGCACTGCACAGTGGGTCACGTGTGAAACAATGATTGAGTAAACACATGTTTTTTTTATGAACGTCAAGATGCGACGCTTTGACGTGACACTCGGTTACATTTGTCAGGCGCAAGTGCTGCGCGGCATTGCTCTTATTAATTGGTCCGACTTCCCCTGATGGATTCATTATGTTATGTAATTGCAAGTAAAGCCACTTGGGACAGTTGACCTGGAGCGGATACGTAACGCGCAGCACATATCCGGCTTCATTTGCATCACGTTAATTGAAAACACACGCGGCAGCGCTTTTATCCTCTGTGTCGAGCGCAGGTTGACCAGCGGCACAATTTGTCATACACACACACACACAGACACACACACACACACACACTCTAAGTCTAATGGTGGACTGCTGTGTCCCACATGAGGACAGATGTGGTATTTCTACTGGTATTTCCACTCTCTTTTATTGCATTTATTGCATTGAGTATTTACCGAAATAGTTTTTTTCTCAGCAAAATTACAAATAAATTGTATCCGCCATGTTCCTGGAGGTCTGGATCGTGGTCCATGACTACTACCAACTATTCACACTCTCTGTCATACTCATTGAATGTGTTTATGTAACTCTGTAGTGCTTCCTTCTGGTTACATCTCTTGCTTCTGTCCATCCTGGAGAGGGATCCTCCTCTGATGCTCTCCTGAAGGTTTCTTCCCTTTTTCCCTGTGAAGGTTTTTTTTCTATAATTTGGGAGTTTTTCCTGATCCGATGTGAGGTCCTGGGACAGGGATGTCGAACGTGTGCAGATTTGAAAACCGCGAGGCAAATTTGTAAATTTTGATAATAGGCTATACAAAATAAACTGAATTGAATTCCTTCCTCTGTTATTTTATTCTGTCACACTGCAGGAATTTCATCAAAAGTGTACCCCTAGTTAAACCACTGAACTTTCTTTTCCTGAAATGCAAGTGTCCTAGCAGGAGCAATAAAAACAGAGAGACGTAGCTCGGTTTATTTATGGCGAGTTTTAATTGATCACAGCAGGTGAAAAGCCTTTTGTTCTCTCCCCGTATATATTTCACGCTAACGAAGCCTTTCAGCAGTTTGAGGGCCCGATCGCTTGCAGCAACGGAGTTGAATCTCACATGCGGCAGATGGAAATATGTCTTCCAACTCGGCTGGTATGTCATCATAAGCAAAGTGCATTTTCCAACAGCGAGTCTTCCTCCCCGCGCAGAGTTCTGCTTCATTAATTATTGAGCCAGATTCCGTGCGGCTACAAGTCAAACAGCTATTTCTGCCTGGCTGAAGCCCACCTGCCCTATAATTATAAAGACCTACCATTTAGTACAGCACTCCATCTTGATCTTTGATTTCCCTGTCAGAAACTATTAAAGCAGCCCCTGGTCTTTTGCATCCAGCTCGGCATGAGGCCGCGTCGGAATTGAATCAACCACATTTCATTGGCATATTAAAAAGAAAGCCGAGCTCGGAACAACGGATTAGACTGATGGAATTTTGAAGGCTTGGACAACCTCATGCGGCGCTTAAAGGCTTAAACACAACTGTGAATCCCCGCCCTGATAAATATATCTACGTTGAACCACTTTGTTTGAGCATTTTTGGCAATCCAAAAGATACTCTGCGGAGCACGCAGAGAAACCAAGTTAAATTACTTATTTAAAAATGCTGGTCATAAATTAATTTGCTTTCAAAGTGAAACGCAGCTGAACAAAGATATTCTGGATCCTATATTGAAAGTTGTTGCCTCTCCCAGTAACTATACTTAATTGATGTTATGATGTAATGGGGGAGTCCAGGTTATTGGCATCACAAAGGAATGTTATTTAAAAAAGCAACATGTAATTGACCCCTGGCCAAGCCCCGCCTCCCGCTGCTACTCCGTGAAGCTGCCAGAGCTACCGTGGAGACAACACCGTCACCAGCTCCACTCACTGAAGAAATTCTTCTTCTTCTTATCTTCATTTAAAATGGTCCATGTACAGTTAAAACATAAATGTCACCACGTGATGCACTGTACCAGATTGTAGCTACAGCTAATTTACTTTTACTTACTAATAACTATGAAATACTATCGAGGGTCCTCAATGTGTGTTTAGCGGTTTGATCCACGATGTCAAACTGATTCCACAGCGATCCAAGTGAAAAAAGGATTAAAGCTAAAGCCTTTTGATCAGTGTTAAAGTGAACCACCCTTCACCATGGGACACAGAAGACGATACAATGAAGGAACGACACTGTTCCCGAGGCTTTTATTCACTGTTACAATCATACAACAGCAAAAGCAGCGCGTGTATACCTTCAGTAGCTAGCTTAGCTTAGAAGTGCTAAGGCTAGCTAACGATGTGCTAAGGCTAGCTATCGATGTGCTAACGTACTCCACAGGTTTTAAACACATGTGAATCTCCTTCCAACCTCCCTCTAGCTAACCAGTAGCACTACTACACAACGTTTAACCGCGACTAGCTCCAAATCCACTAAACAATGATGGGGTACATAAGCCCTGCGTATGAAGTTTGGCAACAGCAGCACGGCGGGGCGCATTAGCTTGTCAAGCTACACGCAACCAAAGATCGAGAACGTTTAATAATTCAAGTGTAGGCAGGGCTCTCAAGTGTCACCCATTGAGCGTGACAGTCATGCATTTCGGTCTTAAGTCACGCACTCCCGCCACACATCGTATTTCTCACGCTGAAAAAAAAACTTGGTTATTTAATGTTTTAATGTGCCGCAGCGGGCAAACATGAGCCGCGCTGCCCTCACCGTGGAGGAATCAAGCGCTCCCCTGGAGTTCTGCTGTGAGGTGCCACTTATCAGCCAATCAAAAAAAAGAAATGGGCTACACAATAGCCAATCATAAAAAAAACGTATCTGTTGTATCTGGGTAACATTTAATCCAGCAACCAATGAAAATAAAGCATCCTGGAATTGCGCGCGACTGATATCCGAAAGTTTCGTTCTGCGGGGCGGGGAGTGATGGAAATGTCACTCTTGCCTGTCTTCAAAACTTGAGAGCCCTGAGTGTAGGTAACATGCCGACTATGGATAAATGTCTTATACATTCTATATATGATTCCCACATCTGAGTGGGAAGAGGTGAGAATGAATACTTTTTTAATTGATTTTCTTATTTGAGTGTCGGGCAACATATGGTGGCTGGCCCAACCGGGCTTTGAAGACACTGGGCAGCAACAACAAGCAGGATTACCACGTGGCCTACCCTAACAGACAGCTCAAACAAGTCTTATTATGCTGGATACAGCGGCCTCTGTCTTGGTTGCCATACATTTTCTGGAAATATTCGGTCAACGGGAACAAGTCAGGGTTCTTAAAAATGATTTTTTAAAATTTAATTTTTAAGGAGATGATTCCTCGAGTCGCTTTGCATGTGGCAAAAAAACACGGAATGAAATTCATTTACATTTTTTATATTTGTTCAAATTAATATTCAGTGTGATTTATTCCGTGGATATTCAATATCTTTTGTAAAAAGTAGGGCTGTCAATCGATTTAAAAAAAATTAACTAATTAATCGCACATTTTGAAATTCATTAATCGCGATTAATCGCGATTAAAAGTTATTTTTTCTTCTAAAGACTAAATCTTCTAAATGAACGAGTAATCCCTTCAGACAGCGTGTATTTTAGACACTTGTTTAATTGTATTCTTTTTTAAAGACAAAACTTCACACAGAGCTGTGTTTTCAAAGAGGCTCCTACCTATAAAGTGCCAGCGAGATATTTAATATTGTGGATGATAAATTGTTTCTTCAGTGAAACATCAGATTAGTAAACAAAGGTGTATTAGAGACCCCATTGGTCCTGTCATCTTTAACATTCAACAACAGCAGAACCAGTGGCCTTGGTAAACTGACAATATGTCACGTTAACCCTCTGGAGGCTGGGCTCATTTTCTCGATTTTACAAAACAATGTAAATTCACCTTTTAAAGTCTTTTGCATGTGACACATCCCAGTGTTTCCCCCACCATTCTATCAGGGTGAGGCCCCGCCCCCCTGTAATTTTCTCTATCGCGCCAGATTACAGCAGAAGTAATGTACGGTTCTTTCCTTCAAGACGTCTTTGTTCTTTTATTAAACTAAACGTCTGTTGTTGGTCGTCTCTACAGCAGCATGTCATTCTGTCTCGACGTGTCGGTCACTCTTCTCGGCTCTCCGTCTCGCCGCAGAGCTCCATGCCGGCGTGTCTGCGCGCGCATCGGGGCGGAGCAACAACAAAAGTCCCGTGCACCTTCCGCCCCGCGTCACCGACACGTCGCCCTCTGCTTCTCTGTGAATATCGAGGAGCAGACGGGAGGAAGGAGGCGGACTGCCGCGGCTTGACACTCACAGGAGTGCAACAACTTCAACGCACACCGGAAGTAAACAAAGTTGCGTTAATATATTTTAGTGCGTTAATCGCGGCCAAATTAATCGCATAGATTAACACGTTAACGCTGACAGCCCGAGTAAAAAGTCCAGTTACTAAATAGGTATGTCTCTGATCGCAGCGCTGTACCACCCGGTCCTTCCCTACCTGTCCATTTACCTGCCGATGTTGCACTACAAGCTCCTTTTGTAGTCAGGGTGCCATTTCAAAGCCAGCTCCCACACATCGATATTTTTTCCCTGTATTATATATTCTCCAGTGTGCTTGCAGGTCGAGATCACATCGTTGTCGGCGGCCTTCAGCACAGGAGCCCCATCCCTGCGCGTTTACCTTCACATCTTCACACCGCGCCCATCGGGGTTCCTTCCGCCTGTGATCCGATAGCCAAGAGCCCTCACTTTGTTGTTCCTTAAGTCCTCGCTCTTTTTCTCCTTTTCTCCTTTTCTCCCCCCCTCCCCTTTTTTTCCAGAGCAGTTACCGGCTCTTTTGTTGGCCATTTTGATTTGTTTATTTGCCGTGTGGATGGCTTTGATCCGAGCCGGTGGAAGGGAGAATGCTGTTGTGTGTGTGTGTGTGTGTGTGTGTGTGTGGGGGGGCGGGGGTTGTCCCCATGGAGGAAAATGCTTGTGAGCAGGCTGCCATGTCCACTAAGGTTGAGGAGGGACAGCTGAGGGGGGTTGGGACTGATACATAGCAGGTTGTGTGTCTCTCCTGGCCTTAACAGCCTGCTACAGCAACACACTCTAGAAGAAAGAAAAAAAGCACCGGTCATCTATACACACACACACACACGCACACACACACACACAGACCACATCTGAATTAGCTTTGTGAGGTCTGGGCTGCAAATACATTTAAAAAACAGCCCGTTAGAAATTGCTGTGACATTTTATTGTCTTTGCTCAAATTCACGTATTTAAGGGGAGACACAACAGGCAGAAACATAATACTGCATGCACTGGTCAACTGTGTTACGAACTCAGACACTTAGGAAGTAGGACCCAATTGCACGACCCGGGAGCCAGAGATAAAGTATTTGTAAGTACTTTATTTTTCAGTTCTGCAGTGAGCAAATGAAAGCGCTCACGTAGTGAGGGATCAAAAACTTTTCAAGAGCACAAAATACCCTGACCTGATCATGGCAAAAGACAAGACGAACTGACAAGGAACACTGGGAGACAGGGGAATTTAAGCACATGGTAACAAGACACAGGTGGGACCAATCAGGGGCGGGGCTGACACTGATGAGCATAGGAGACAGGTGGGATGACAGGTGAAAACAATCAGGAAGCCTGGAATGAGAGAAAGCGAACATAAATGACCTGAACCTCTCTAGCATATCTGTCGGTGCACAACAGTACCCCCCCCTCTAGGGCCAACTCCTGATGGCCCAGGCTGATTGTAAAAGTCGTGGATAAGAGTCTTGTCTACGATAAATGAAGCAGCTATCCAGCTTCTAGCCTCAGGACCGTAACCCTTCCAGTCTACCAGGAATTGCTTGGCCTCCCTATTACGGACCTCCAGTAGCTTACGGACCTTGTAAACGTCACCCCCTTCAAAGAACTGGGGCGGTGGAGGGGGCTTGGAGGCGGGAACAAGTGTGCTCACACACCGGCTTGATTCTACTAACGTGAAACGTTGGGTGCACTCTCAAGGTCCTGGGGAGTTGCAAGCGTACCGACGCCGGGTTGATGACTCTGGACACTGGAAACGGACCCACAAATCTCGGAGCCAGTTTCTTTGAGGCGACATGGAGTGGTAAGTCTTTGGTAGAGAGCCAAACCTTTTGGCCTGGACTGTAGGAGGGAGCGACCCTGCGATGAACGTCCGCAACAGCCTTCATCCGAGCTGAACTTCGGAGAAGAGACTGGCGAGCACCAGCCCAAACTCTGCGACAACGTCTGATCATGGCATGTGCCGATGGAACCATCACCTCTTCCTCGTTGTTAGGGAAAAGTGGAGGCTGGAAACCATTGACACAATGGAATGGAGAGAGACCTGTGGCGGCCGTGGAAGGGTATTGTGGGCAACCTCGACCCATGTGAGGTGGTCACTCCAGGTGGTCTGGTTCCGGGAGACGAGACAACGAGCGTAGTCTCTAGTTCTTGGTTCAGACGCTCCGACTGTCCATTTGACTGAGGGTGATATCCTGATGACAGGCTGACGGTGGCACCTATGAGTCGACAAAACTCTTTCCAGAAAGCGGAAATGAATTGTGGACCCTGTCGGAAACAATGTCATTAGGGAATCCATGGATCCGGAATATGTGATTCATCATGACCTCTGCGGTGACTTTGGCAGAGGAAGCTTGGTCAATGGGATGAAGTGAGCCATCTTTGAAAATCGATCAACCACTGTTAGAACCGTAGTCTTGCCTCTGGATGAAGGAAATCCTGTCACAAAATCCATCGAAATGTGTGACCAAGGACGTTGGGGAATCGGCAGCGGCTGGAGCAAGCCCATCTTAACTTGAGATGAGGTCTTATTACACGCACACACCGGACAAGCCGCTACATACTCTGCCACATTTTTCTTCATGGATGGCCACCAGAAACGTTGTTGAATCCTGAACATTGTTCTTGCTACTCCCGGATGGCACGAAAGCACAGATGAGTGAGCCCAGTGGATGACCTTGGAGTGAAGAGCCTCAGGAACAAACAGCAGATTGTTGGGACACTCGCTAGGTGCTGGATTCATGACATTTGCCTCTTTAACGTCTGACTCCACTTGCCAGGAAAAGGCTCCGATCACACGGTTAAGTGGAAGGATGGTCTTGGGCTCTACCGCAAGTGGTTCGGGATCGTAAAGACGAGACAAAGCATCGGGTTTTGATTCTGAGACCCGGGACGAAAAGAGAGTGTGAAGTTGAATCTACTAAAGAAAAGTGTCCACCTGGCCTGACGGGAGTTGAGACGCTTAGCCTTTCTTATATATTCTAGATTCTTGTGATCTGTCCAGACTAAAACGGTTGCTCTGCACCCTCTAGCCAGTGTCTCCATTCCTCGAGGGCAGCTTTTACAGCTAACAGTTCCTTGTTTCCCACATCATAATTCCGCTCTGCCGTTGTCAACTTCCGCGACAGGTAAGCACATGGATGCATTTTGTTGTCTTCTGCAGAACGTTGAGACAGTACTCCTCCAATTCCCTCATTGGAAGCATCCACCTCGACCATAAACTGGCGCTGGGGATCTGGAATGGTGAGTATGGGAGCTGATGTGAATCTATCTCTGAGAAGTTGGAAGCGAGATCCGCCTGGGGGTCCACTTGAAGGAACCTTAGGAGAAGTCAGAACATGCAGAGGGGCAGCAACAGAACTGAAATTCTAATAAACTTCCTATAGAAGTTAGCAAATCCTAGGAACTGCTGAACCTTTTCCTGGAGTCTGGTGTGGGCCACTGGGATACTGCACTGACTTTCGCAGGATCCATTTGGATATGATTAGGTGAGACTATGTATCCTAAGAAAGACACCTCTTCTGTGTGGAACTCACACTTCTCTGCCTTGACATATAGCTGATTCTCCAGTAGTTTCTGCAAAACCTGGCGAACATGGTTAACATGAGATTTAGCGTCTGGGGAGAAAATCAGTATGTCATCCAGATACACAAACACTGAAATATTCAAGAATTCGCAAAACCTCATTCACCAAAGCTTGAAAACAGCCGTGCATTGCACAGTCCAAAAGGCATTACCAAGTACTCATAGTGACCATTCTGAGTGTTGAATCCAGTCTTCCACTCATCCCTTTTCTTATTCTAACCAAGTGATATGCATTTCTTAAATCCAACTTGGTGAATATCTTGGCCGTTGAAGCAGTTCAAAAGCAGATGACATGAGTGGCAGAGGATAGCGGTTCTTCACCGTAATGTCATTTAGTGGACTGTAGTCTATGCAAGGTCTCAGAGACCCGTCTTTCTTTCCCACAAAGAATCCCGCTCCGGCTGGAGACGATGAAGGACGGATAATCCCTGATTTGAGTGAAGAGGAGATTTTCTTATTTGAGTGTCGGGCAACATATGGTGGCTGGCCCAACCGGGCTTTGAAGACACTGGGCAGCAACAACAAGCAGGATTACCACGTGGCCTACCCTAACAGACAGCTCAAACAAGTCTTATTATGCTGGATACAGCCTCTGTCTTAGTTGCCATACATTTTCTGGAAATATTCGGTCAGGAACAAGTCAGGGTTCTTAAAAATGATTTTTTTAAATTTAATTTTTAAGGAGATGATTCCTCGAGTCGCTTTGCATGTGGCAAAAAAACACATTTTTTATATTTGTTCAAATTAATATTCAGTGTGATTTATTCCGTGGATATTCAATATCTTTTGTAAAAAGTAGGGCTGTCAATCGATTTAAAAAAAATTAACTAATTAATCGCACATTTTGAAATTCATTAATCGCGATTAATCGCAATTAAAAGTTATTTTTTCTTCTAAAGACTAAATCTTCTAAATGAACGAGTAATCCCTTCAGACAGCGTGTATTTTAGACACTTGTTTAATTGTATTCTTTTTTAAAGACAAAACTTCACACAGAGCTGTGTTTTCAAAGAGGCTCCTACCTATAAAGTGCCAGCGAGATATTTAATATCGTGGATGATAAATTGTTTCTTCAGTGAAACATCAGATTAGTAAACAAAGGTGTATTAGAGACCCCATTGGTCCTGTCATCTTTAACATTCAACAACAGCAGAACCAGTGGCCTTGGTAAACTGACAATATGTCACGTTAACCCTCTGGAGGCTGGGCTCATTTTCTCGATTTTACAAAACAATGTAAATTCACCTTTTAAAGTCTTTTGCATGTGACACATCCCAGTGTTTCCCCCACCATTCTATCAGGGTGAGGCCCCGCCCCCCTGTAATTTTCTCTATCGCGCCAGATTACAACAGAAGTAATGTACGGTTCTTTCCTTCAAGACGTCTTTGTTCTTCTATTAAACTAAACGTCTGTTGTTGGTCGTCTCTACAGCAGCATGTCATTCTGTCTCGACGTGTCGGTCACTCTTCTCGGCTCTCCGTCCGCCGCAGAGCTCCATGCCGGCGTGTCTACGCCGCATCGGGCGGAGCAACAACAAAGTCCCTGCACCTTCCGCCGCGTCATCGACACGTCGCCTCTGCTTCTCTGTGAATATCGAGGCGCAGACGGGAGGAAGGAGGCGGACTCGGCTTGACACTCACAGGAGTGCAACAACTTCAACGCACACCGAAGTAAACAAAGTTGCATTGCGTTAAAATATTTTAGTGCGTTAATCGCGCCAAATTAATCGCATAGATTAACACGTTAACGCTGACAGCCCGGTAAAAGTCCAGTTACTAAATAGGTATGTCTCTGATCGCAGCGCTGTACCACCCGGTCCTTCCCTACCTGTCCATTTACCTGCCGATGTTGCACTACAAGCTCCTTTTGTAGTCAGGGTGCCATTTCAAAGCCAGCTCCACATCGATATTTTTCCTGTATTATATATTCTCCTGTGAGCATGCAGGTCGAGATCACATCGTTGTCGGCCTTCAGCACAGGAGCCCCATCGCGCGTTTACCTTCACATCTTCACACCGCCCATCGGGGTTCCTTCCGCCTGTGATCCGATAGCCAAGAGCCCTCACTTTGTTGTTCCTTAAGTCCTCGCTCTTTTTCTCCTTTTCTCCCCCCCCTCCCCTTTTTTTCCAGAGCAGTTACCGGCTCTTTTGTTGGCCATTTTGATTTGTTTATTTGCCGTGTGGATGGCTTTGATCCGAGCCGGTGGAAGGGAGAATGCTGTCGTGTGTGCGTGTGTGTGTGTGTGTGTGTGGGGGGGCGGGGGTTGTCCCCATGGAGGAAAATGCTTGTGAGCAGGCTGCCATGTCCACTAAGGTTGAGGAGGGACAGCTGAGGGGGGTTGGGACTGATACATAGCAGGTTGTGTGTCTCTCCTGGCCTTAACAGCCTGCTACAGCAACACACTCTAGAAGAAAGAAAAAAAAGCACCGGTCATCTATACACACACACACGCACACACACACACACACAGACCACATCTGAATTAGCTTTGTGAGGTCTGGGCTGCAAATACATTAAAAAAACAGCCCGTTAGAAATTGCTGTGACATTTTATTGTCTTTGCTCAAATTCACGTATTTAAGGGGAGACACAACAGGCAGAAACATAATACTGCATGCACTGGTCAACTGTTGTGCTTTCATAGGATGTCTTTCATAGGATGTGAGGCGTATACACATTTTATAAATTAAGCGAATAAAGCTAGCATTATGTTATGACTCATTTGCATATTCAAGAATAGAATTTCAGGAAACTTGAAATGGAAAAAATAAGTGTGCAGTTATCAGGGGAAGTGTAATGGTCTATTACAGCAGTAACGCTATTCTGCTGTAGTGTCTTTATTAAACATGTTATTTCCTAAACGCTAATTGTTCTAACTGATGACAGTATTCATGAGATATCCAAAATTCCCTCTTTAAAAACCTTTTGACTCAATAAAAAGGAAATAATGAACCATTTTGTTACCTAGGCTTCATCAATGTTAATATTGCTGATCTGGAAATATATGCACATAGGATAGTGGCTCATTTGCATATTTAAACATTTTACATTTGAAGGGAAACTTGTAATCCCAAAAAATATAAATGTTTAACAAATATCGGCATAAAACTTTCACATTTACTTGGCGTGTCTCGACTAAACCAACCAGAACCTCTAGGGGTGCTGTCACAAGCCAACATGTAGTCCCGTAGAGAGACCAAATGACAGAAGATTTGCATGTTTACATATTCGAGAAATAAAAAGTCCAGCCTAACTGTTTTGCAGAAATGACCCAAAAAATAATAATTTATGAAACGACCTTGTTGTCTTGTTCGCGGTGTGTAAAACAACAAGTGACATACCGAGGCTGGTGCCGGCTTGCTGCTATTTGCAATCAGGGCAGTGCTGGATAATTTGCACATGTGCAGATAAGCAGGTAGGTCGGTGCATAATTAGGCCAATTCTAGCACAGGCATCAATGTATAAATGTGTTTCTCAGCCGTAGTACAGGCCTCGTGAATACTGTTGGTTGGGTAGCCTCTGTTTAGAACCCATATTTGCATTTCTTTTTGCCTTTGAAAGATAAAATGTTTACTCGGATGCGAATATTTTCCATTTAAACTATTCACACCAGCAGGGGTGAGACTTTGCATTAGTTGATCAATAAAAAGTTAGAATAGATTTGCTCAGGCATAAAACCAACTACCACATTCCATGGACCCTCAGCATCGTCTTATAGGCCGTCTGAGCTGAATTGTTGTATAGTGGGAACTACTGGAGGATATTTAATTGAATTCCCTCCTGTGCTCTGGGTGGATTTGAGTTATCTCTAGTACACAGTCATTCAGTGTATATGTTAAGGGATTTTATTGTGAAAGGTAAGAACGGCAGGAGTGGATGTGGTAGGGCCTTTGTCAAGGTTGAAAGGAGTCATTTAAGTGTGCCTTCCTGGTTCGGACCAAGGAGCCTGGTGTGAAAGTACCCAGAAGAGAGAAAAAAATCTGTGAAAAACAAAGACATACAAAAAATATATTGACCTGTAGAAAGGCATTTATTCACTGAATAAACCCTTTATAAAAGGCATTATTTAATTAATTTGACTTAATAGCATACCCAAACTAAATTGTATTCAGTTTCTGTCGAGTTTGAAGTCAGTGTGTTTCCCGATGCTCAGCTGAAACTAGAAACCACGACAGGTGGCCGGTTGGAAAAACGTTCGCACCCATCACCCAACCCTCCTGTTGTGTATTACTCTGCATCAGATTGAAGCATATTGGACATGTATTGATAACACAGCACCACAGATTATCACTGTAATTTCATCAAATGGATCCAGCAGGCCCGAGATCACTGCTGTTTTTCTGCCGCCCTGGCAGTCCGTGTGCAGGTTGTCAGTCCCACTAATGGAATAATCTGCTTTATTCCAACAAATGAGCATCTGCATGACACACCACCCATCCACCAAGGCCCTGTCTGTCCTCCCCCTGGCTCTGAAATGCACGTAGGAGCTGTTTGAATTCATTTTTTACCCCCCAATCCGATGCTCATCTGTAAAGCTCCGTCGATCCGCTGAGACAAGCCCCGCCTTTTTATCACCGATTCCCCCGGCGCCATCCAAGCCTGGACTGAATAAACCGAGAGCGGCGCATTGACCCAGGGGCGAGAAACATGACACACATCGACACACTCTCATCGGGACTGAGGTCAGCAATCAGCTATGTGTCTTCGTAATTGCTATTGATTGAAGAGCTGTGTACACCCTCGCGGACACACACACACACACACACACACACACATGCAGAGCCTTTTTGTATCAGTCAGTGGACATTCCAGTGTTCCGTCCCTCCTCTCGTAGGAGGATCCTCATATCTGGATTTTGGGTAATGTCGTTTCATCCGGTGTCTCCAGAGCTCAACTTGGATAACATAAATAAAATTTAAAAAGCTCAGGATCCATTTTTTACGACCGCAGTGCAAGCCTTACACTGACACCGACACGACGTTAATCTTCTTAAAAAATTCATCTGGACAAAATCCAAACAAATAAAAAGCTTGAACCAATGAGGTTGAAAAAGGGATCAGGGAGGCGTCGCCTGCTGAATGTCAATTACTTCGAGCCTGGTACTGAAATTATTAGCAAACAGATCTGCTTTGCAAATGACTTGTCCGGCTCTTTCTTTTTGAGAAATGAAACCCCCGACGGGGGGTGAATTTATATTTCATAATTTTTTATAATAAGTTTCATGACAACGCCTCATGCCCGGGCATTAATCAGTCGGAATGCCGTTGGGTCCTCATCATCTGTCCATAGACAGAGGAATTCTGCCAAGGCTTTATTGTATGGGTCTGTAATTTCCTAATAATATCATGGAAAGTTTTTTAATTATGCCCTAGTACTTTTTTCGACAAGAAAAAAAAAGGAACAGTGTAATAATTCAGAACATGTCATAGAAAGTTACACAGGACAAGTTATTTTTGCACACCTCCCTTAACTGGGAGAAGATTTATTACGAGAATAACTGCACGTCTGAGACCCGAGGTCTTCTTCTCTATTTCACTCATAATCATGTCATTGTTTTACAAGCATCATTTACAATGAAATTAGGAGGACATTACAGACCCAATAAATAAAAGACAAAGACATCAACATACTGTTGCCTCTATACTGACAACCATTTGTTCATCTGGCGTATGACCTATATTTTATTAGCTATTTTTGTTCTGTTAAGTATGAACCTTTATTTTCCTTATTTTCAGATACAAATATGAGATTCGCATTGGATTACTCTTTCAAGTGGGGAATACCATACAGTACCTGTCCAAAATACAACACTCATTTTTTCATGAATGTACGGCAGAGGCCAGAGAGAGAGAGAGAGAAATATCATTTTTTCCACAAGGATAGAGAGCACTAATACTCCATAAAGCGGATTCAAATACATTTATAGCCAAAATAAATGTGCAATCTCATTGTTCCCTAACAATCCTCACTCAAAATATATTTACTTTGTGATTAAAGTGCAAAGAGAAATCAAAACTAAAATAATTGAGATATTTAAAAAATTCTCCTGCTCATTATTTTTAATAATAAAAATGTCCCACTTGTTACACAGATGATGAAAATACATTTTAAGGAATATATTTTGATTATTTCGTTTAATCTTGGATCTAATTATGTCAACAGATGATAGTAATTACCATTTAGCTCATTCAAGAGATCATACACTTATAAAAGTTTCATATTCCAATCTGGTGTGAGAGGCTAATAACGAGGGAACAATGTGCAACTCCAGTCAGAATAACTAAAAATAAATAAGGTTTACATTGTTGGCGCCTCGTTGTGAATGCAGCATTATTATTCAACACGGCTGTCACCGGCGCGCTGTGTGCCCTTAAAAGTAGGCGACAGTTATCGGAACAAGTTTGTTTACATTGCGTCATTGTGCTTTTTCCAGCTCAATTTAGTACCCCACCTTCCTCCTCCGACCTTATGCAGGTCCAAAACCCCTTTTAAGTACGAACAAAATCCCTCAATCCCTTTGAGCTGGACTTTTGACTGCAACAAGAACAATATGATTGGTTGTCAGCACAGCTGTAGCGGCCTTGACAACATTGGGTGTTTCTGATAGAGACGGTTTGCTAAAGAGGCTGCGCTGGGTTCTTGGAAGGGCCAGAGCCCAGATCAAAGGCATCGTGAGTAATATCAGTCAAACCGTGGTCCATGCTGCCCGGCCGCGCCGATAAGCCTGTATACAACCCAGCCATCTTGTTGAGGCAGATTGCGTTTCGGATGTTTCCGCGCGGCCCTTATGGCTCCATCCTAGCAGACACAAAAGGACTAAATAGGGAGATAACGCGGTGAATAACAGCACGGCTTGGGTCCGGCGACGTGCCGCGTCCTCCAGACGGTCGCCCGCCTGGAGGATCCCTCAGAAGTCTCCTCCGAAGGCCCCTTTTTACAGCTCCTAATGCTCATCGCACACGCTTCAAAACCAACTAATGACATCTGTATCACTGTGGCGGCTCGTAAAGCTCAGTGCATTTTTTGTCACCCATTGAACACATACTTGTTTTCCATTTACACCGTTCCACAGCCAATCAGCCGGCTTGCCTCTCCTGCGGATTGAAATCACAAAAGCTTCAGCGGATCACGCGTCCTTTGACATTTACGCGACAATTTAGCGGATTCTTGTTATGCATTTATTCATCCGTTCGTTCATTTAACTGCTCATGAATACAAATGTGATGGGTGACCTGTCATATCAGGCCTTAGTCCTCTATGGGTGATTTTGCCACAGAGGTTGATGCAGTGCCTCCTCATGCATATACATCAGTCCAATAAGAAAATAAGAAGCAGGAGCGCTGCCATGGCATTAAAGAGACGGCTATCTTCTCCCTTGTTAGAATTCACACCGCAGTGGCCGGTGCTTAAATGGGAGTTTAGGAGTTGGGCGGACTGCTGAGAGGAGGAGAATGTACTGTGACACCGTCTTCCTGTGTAGTTCAGTGTTAATTAGATTGGAGTTATACTCTGATCGGTCGCAAGGGGGCGGGGGGAAATGATCTTGCCACACTCGTTCTATGCTACCAAGTAGATCAAATTAGTCTTCATATCGATGCAGCAAACATTTTCATGCATACTGTGAGCTTTTCCCACTTGTCCTATTGCGTTACACCTTGGGGTCAAGCTGCAGAAACCACAAGAGTGTCTGTCTAAAAGAGCCATACATAATCTGGATAAAGAGACCCATCAATGTCACCACTGCAGGGTACTGGAGAAACATTTATTTGGTAGAATCTGGACCTCCCTATGGCTCATATCTCCAAAATTAGGCAACTAACATAAAAACCATCAGGATTGATGAATAGAACTACAAATATGATTGTTGGTAAAGGGGTGAACTCATAACCCTTTGAGACTAAACATCTGCAAATTTCACGTCCACTACGGCTATACTTAGTTTTAGTCCTAATTAGCAAATGTTAGCATGCTAACATGCTAAACTAAGATGCTAACCATATATACTTAAAAACAGCATTACCACACGTTGGCTTGTTGATTCTATCATTTAGCTCTGCAACGTGTCCTCATACAACATATAATATATTACCAAAAGAAAATACAGATTCTTTTGTGTGATTTTTCCTACGAAAGCTCGCAAAATGTGTTCGCGTTACATCATATATAGCCTTTACTAAATAAATATCTGTCTTCAAAGGAAAAGGCGTACCTTTTGACCTTTTGACCTTGTGTACAGATTGTAAAGCACTCTGAGACAAATTTGTAATTTGTGAAAATGGGCTATACAAATAAACTGAATTGAATTGAATTAAGCTAAACTAAATGGTCAGGTTGAGGAAAAGATCGTGAAATAGTTTGGTTTCAGCAACGAAACAACTTAATTCGATTAAGGAAAATATTGCTGTTTGGTTAAATTGACGACTGAATATCCCTTACTGATGTATGCAAGTTATCTGACAAACAAATGAATGCTTATTTATCCTGGGTGATTTGGGATACCGACGAATTTCACCACCACTGTTATAAAGCCCTCGCAGAGACGATGGTGCGGTTGAACAAACTTAATAGTAATTCCCTTCCTTTAAATGGGCAATGGTGAAATGCCCAACTAGTCTGTGAAAGCAACTTTAACTTGCTGTTCTGTTCCTCCTCTTGTTTTCGGTCTTCCCTCTCAATATTACTGTTTTACTCCATCAATAAAATACCAAAAGAAGGTGTCGCAATCCCGTGCAATGCAGTACGAGAGTGCCATAGCAATGACCACTTAGCAGCGGAGACGTCGTCTAAGTAGATGGACGGATGAGTGAGTGTGGCGTGTAATTAGCCTCTGTGCTGTTCTGTTGGATGGCATTTAAATGAAGCCATCCCGCCACGAGTGGAGCTGATTGCATCTCCCCTCATCCCCACCCCTGCACGTCTCACACTACATTAGTATGAGCTGTGTTTGCTCGTACTGGCACAGGAAGCTAAACATGACCCATTTGAGGCCCTTTATATGGATGCAAGGCATAAACAATTCGTCCCGTTTTTTCTCTCCCAGCGGAGACACACATGACGGGGATGCAAAAGGTTTCGGGGAACTCATGTCATGCTCAATGTTTACCTAATCAGAAATTCTAATTTGCTTACTGAGACAAATTAACTTGTGAAAAAGTAACAGGAGCACTGTGTGCCCCCATGCCACGCTGTTTGTATATGTCTTTGAAATATTCATCCCGTGATGAGGCGCTTTGGCGACTGCTCGTTGGCTTCCATACGACTTGGTTTTGGTCTCAAGTCCCTCGATGGCGTCACCACCCTGAAACAACAGTTCACGGTTCACGTAAGTTGGCAAAATCAGTTAGATACCGCCATGTGGTTATACATCAGGAGTTTAATCTATTCTCATATGAAATCAATATATATATACAAAAAGAAAAATCACTAATATAGAAGAATGTTAAGCCCCATTGCCCCACCTGTGGGGCAGATTTGATGTTTTGTTCTAAACTGTCTATAATATTATAATAAACATGAGCAAATATATTGATGTTGTACATCAAATTAAAGAAGACAACTGGGGCTACAAGTATCAGTGAGCCATTTAAACACAACTCAAACACCAACTGAAATAAAAATACAAATATCATAATCATAATTTTGTCAGGTGTCGGCCCACTCAGAACGTTTCCGTAGCTAGCGACATGTAGCTTTGTGCAATCATAAAAGACGAGATGTTCAAAAGCAAGAGGACTTCACACAGATTCTAAATATCTTTACAGAATCCTTCTACACCAAAGTATCACGGAGATATAAGCCAAAGAACACAGAAATATTAATCGCTTCATAGCTTTACATTCAGCAAATTCAACATACTTTTGTTCTTGAGAAGAAGAAAAGACGTTTCTCTCCCTGCATTCCAGCTGGCATGGCTTTAGTGTGTGTATGTCCCTTTAAAAACCAGGCGGACTTTTGGGGAAGCGTCATAATCAGCTGTCAGGAAGTTCAATTTCAGCAAATCGGATTTCACATTTCAAATATGGCGACGCCTTTCTGTCTCCTATTGGCTCACAGTGCTGTCAATCTTGTCTTTCTTGGTACCAATCGATTCTATTGGCTCTAAGTATTCCAAAGACGTGTCGTTCTTTTATCTGCGCGCGCAACAGCTGCGCTGTGACAGATGCAAAAACCGGCTTTACGCACAGCACGCACGCGCACAGCACCACTTTGTTTGATCGTTTTTTTATCTTTGATTTACTGTTTTAAAGCCACATAATGATGTATTTGCATGTATTGATCACCACAAGTAAAAGTGAAAGTGAAATAAATGGTTTGGTACATGAGAAAAGTCAAATGGCACAGATGGTGCTTCAATGTGCCCAAATGCAAATTTTAGAGACCTCGCCTAAATTCTCTTTACTAAAAAGTCTCCAACTATTGTTCTGCTTTAATTTTTCTGAGTCAAACTTTGCAGAGAGTCTGTTCACAAGTTGTATTATTATCTGGGTGATTTTAGGCCTTTGCTGTGCATCCATCCAGGATATATTCATCCTGAAAGTGCGTTTTTCTAATCGAACCTGAAACTTCTATGAAAATAGAAGATTCATCTTTATTTACTCTTAACCAGTAACATATATGCTAATATTTACACATCTGAACAAAAGCTCATTGTGTTCCCTTTATTATAACACCAACATTATTCAAATAGCTTGTGTGGTTGCAGAGCTACACCCTTTTTAGTTTGGGTATGTCATTTTGAGCAGAAACCTAAAAAAACGGGTGGGGGTTAACAGGTTAAATAGATGCTCATTGTAATTTTGAGCTAACGTTCGTCGGGATGAAATGGAAGTGCATTTGTTGGGGACTATTTTTTGTGGAGGATTAATCCTCATTGTGGAAGTCATTGATGGTTTGGTCTGCACATAAGATTTGTTAATATATCTTTTTGCATGTAGTTGTTTCAAATAAATGTTCACGGTGTATTTGCATTACATATCCTCTTCTCTTCATCAAGGATTTTTGAAACATTTGCAGCCATTTGCAGTTTTTAATCCAAAACAAATTAAACCTGTTAAAAAAAATCTGTTTTTCATTAGTAGCTAATAAATTAGTAGTATTATTCAGGTTAAATTATATAACCACTATTTTTGATTCCACTCAAGGCCAGCATTTCCTCTGAATCCACAATGTGTGCTCAACAGTACCTCTGAATATAGCAGCGTTATTGTTATTCAATCAGGAGAGACTTGATCTGAATTCAACAATAATCTTTATTACGTTGCTATAACAAATCAGACTTTATCCTGAACCAGGATGAACAAGGGGCAGTGATGCCGGGTTCTGATCCAACAGAATCCCCCCTGGAGTCCAGACACTGGTGCTGGTGAAGAACGTAGCTGCTGCCCCACGCTGTTGAATGAGGAGTATGAATGCATGCTCCCTGGAGGTGACTGGGGGTGGAGGAGGGTCGCCTTCCGGTTCGAGCTGAAACGACAACTGACGTCAGAGCAGAGAATACCTTTAAAGTTTGACAGCAACGATCTGATTGGCTTGGAGACATAGTGCTGCATCTAATTGGTCGCTTAAAAATGGACGCCCCCCAGATCAGCTGATAGCGTATCACTGGGAGTGATAGGCTGAGACAGGGTAAAGATAGTCTTCCTTCTTGAACTAGCGCTTAAGATCCATTTGGCAAAGTCCACCTTTTTCATTTCAAACTCACCAGAGTAAAAGAACGAAGAAAAACGCGTAAATATACCATAAAAGATGCGAAAATAATCTGTAATGCTAAAGTGAACCAGCTGTGGGTTTGCATACCATATACAGTGTAAAGTGTGTTGTTTCAAGCAGCTTTAAAGTAAGTCTGATGTTGTATGTTCAGAAGTGATGCACCCTTTAACGTGGATGTGAATCCATCCGCCAGGGGAGTGGATATGTCGGATGGATGAGAGCGATGAACGGGTCAAACAAACACAGGACTTTCACCGCGGAGGTCGCTATTCGTGTCCCGCGTGTCACCAAGTTGTCAGTGTCTTATTTACCTCAAACTTTACTCACTTAACTAAAGCCGCGTCCTTATTCTACGTCACAAAGATCACATATTTGAAACCAAACCGCAATCTTTTCCGAAGCCTCAAACCAAAAAGTAAAAGTACAGAGTAAGTAAATATATTCTACGTTGCAGGTTTATTTTCAAAAGACTCTGTATGGACGTCACAAGCTGACACTGAATGTTTCCTGTGCACCCCGAGGTTAATTTTGGAAAAGCCTCGACGCATTTGATGAGCAGAGAATAGCGCGGCGTCCCTGATGTGTCTCAACCTGACACGAGAGGGGAGCCTTGAACGTCATATTTTGAAACGTAGGTTCCACTGATCAAGCGTCGTTGCTGTTGGACGAGCTGGGGATGAGAAAGTGAGCCGCTTTGCTGACATTTCTCTTCTCGCACCATCCCAGGGGCTCGGAGTAGGACGGCCACTGTTGGATGTCACACTTCTCCACGTGTGACCTCTCCAGACCTCCTGGCATCCTCAGACTGCCGGGCCTCCCAGCAGGTGCGCGTTTCACTTTGCAGCATCGCTGCCGCCTCCACTAAAAAGTACAGCCCTGGAACCGCCAGACCAGAGCGCCATGGTAACCAGAGCGTGTGATCCTTGTTGTTATCACCACCCCCACTCTTCCTCTCCCTCTCCCAGGCTGTAAAGCGGGGGGGAAAGAGGTCTTTATTAATATGAAAATTAAATCTGCGATGACATTGCTTGTGACTTTAAATTTAACAGAGTGCCGAGAGGAAGGACATTGTTCTGCAGACTCAGGGAGATGAGCATTTAATAAAAAATAAAAAAAGAAGGTCAGATAAATAATGATAGAATCCAACGGTGAAATAGGTATTTTGCAAAACTGTCACGATTCAAAGAACACAACATAGGATCTAGAACACGGCAGCGCTCCCAGTCACTTTTTGTTTTCAACTCACGGTGACCCACCCCCCCCATCCACCCCATCCCCCCCCCCCCCAGTGAGCCGACTTAAACCAACGATGCATTTGCTCTCGGGTTGTTTACTCACGTCCCTATTTGACGACCGTCCCTCATTGTTGGGAGACAAATGTTCCCGCCCTCCCTCCCCGCCCCCTCGAACGCCGTCTCTGATAGCTGACAGATGTCTCGCATTCATGAATATTCCGTGGCCCCGGCGCTGCCGACACGGCTTTGATCATCGTTTCAAAAGAGAGTTCAGTCGCTGCCACTGACGGAGACTCGAGTGTAACCCGATGGTTTGGGTGCGTCAACGGAACGACGGCTCCGCGATGGACGAGGCCGACGGTTCGATGAGCGTGGAGCGCGGAGCGATGAGCGAGGGTCGCCAGTCAGGGCCGTGATCCCCCCCCCCCCCCGCTCTCTCCTACTGTGAACATGTCATGTTTGAGTCCTAAATACTATAACAGAAAACGTGTTGGTTTTGTTATGTAATGTTATCTGATTATTGCATGTTGTTTTTAACCTGTAATTTCTTCTTCTTCTTCTTCTTCTTCTTCTTCTTCTTCTTCTTCTTCTTCTTCTTCTTCTTCTTCTTCATCTCTTTTATTTTTTTGCAGCCAGCCACCCAATATTCATCAATGCCCAAAGCGGTGTCGCCCTTCATGTGGGAAAATGCGCTGCGTAAACACACCGCTTTCAAAACAAGGCCGGTTATTCATCGAGGGCGAGCAGCTTTTTTTAGGGAACAGAACCTTCATTCACGCGACGTTATGAGAGTCACAAACAAAGAGACGCCACCGTCTGCAGTCTGCCAGCGTTAGTTAACACTGCTGCCCCATCTTGACCCCTCGGGCTCCATTCACCGGCTGGCCTTTTTAAACACGCACATGCACACACACACACACACACACACACACACACACACACACGTATTGCCGGTAATGATATTGGTTTCTCTCAACGCGCCTTTTGAGCGGTAGCCGGGTCTCAGGCCTCTTTTGTTGCACGGCCAGGATGGAGCAGTATCTCCTCCCCCCCCCCCCCTCCAGCCTCATACACAGGGAGCGTACAGAGAGCACAGAGCCCCCCCCCCCGTTCTCTTTATAGACCACTGCAGCTCCACTTCCTCCAGAGACACGGGGCACAGTGGGCTTGCTCCTTCGAGCAGATGATTAATCTTCTCATTATATGACATCACATCGAACAGGATGATGCTGCTGGTGCTGCTGCTGGTGGTGTTGCGCTAAGAAGATATCTGAATGTGCCGAGCGTCTGGGAATTTATGAACATGACTGTATTTTACAAACTGAGCCCCAGTTGATTTAGAGAGCACTGGACAATCCCTGCTGATACAATAGAGAAAGAACAAGATGCACGCATTCAGCGTTACGGGTAACCTACATCGATTTCTCTACAGCACGTGGCAAAGTGAACTCGATTCAAGACGCAATGTCGTCTGCAGAAATCATCGGCGGATGAAAGTGGGGTCATCATTTTCAGATGGTAAAATGTCTGTCATGTGGTAACGTGGTAAAATGCAGGAATTTAAATCCTAAAAAGGTTTTTTTCCAGGTTTTTTTACTTGTTTGGGCATTTTGTTTCGGAAATATGTTCAAAAGTCGTTGGATCAAAAGGATATGGCAAATTAAATAATTGAAGAAATGCCAAGATTCCCAGAAAACACAGTCTGTAAAGCGACTTCGGGTGCCTTGAGAAGCGCTATATAAAATATATGATTATTATTATTATTAAATGGTCTGCGCGGCGGAGATTTCAATTGCTTTTACACTTCCCAAAAGTAATATCAGGGAGTCACGGTAAGTTAAACATTGGTCATCAGGTCGTGAGTTGTAAATTTAAACTGCGAGGTTCAAAACCTCCGAGTTGTCTGCAATGCAGCATTCGCACCGCGCTGCAGCTTCTTCACTGGAGGACAACCTGCACACGTGAACGCCGTTTTGTTTCCTTCGATTTATGAAAAGTTAAACGTGAACACAGTCGAATGAACTCACGCCACCACCACTGAGCTGAAGGCCTTTTAACTCTTGTGTGCTGTTCGAGTCTGTGGGGCCCGTTTATCATTTTATTATTAGGAAAGATGATACGATTAATTATTTTCTCAAACTCAGACTCCTTGGCCTTGGCTTCATTTCTGTGAAGAATATATATCAGAATATATGACCACTGTACCCCCCCCCCCCCCCCCCCCCCCCCACACACACACACATCTATATTACATACAGGACTTTCAGGTCCCTCGGCTCATAAAATAGTGGTAATTGTAGGTATTGTGTACCTTTACTCTGTCCTTCTTCCCTGGCCTTCTTATAGAGTGTGTGTGTGTTTTATTGTTATGCCCCTGTCATTCCCGCACAAGGTTGCAACACAGTCTAGTGGGAACCAATCTTTATTTACTCATACATCCCAGCTGCAAATATCGCTTTGCCCGTGTGGTTCCTTATCCTGACTGATCGAGATGGCCAAAATATGCTCTGCTCACAGGCCTTGCGGTTGATTTTGGAGGAGAGAGAAGATTTTGATGATAATAATGATGATGATGTAGAGGAAGAGCTTTCATAAATGTGAGGATCACATTTATGAAAGTCTGTCGGGGAGTTTGAAGAAGAGGATGCGATGCGTCAGCAAGTTCCAAAATGAAGACGAGCCCTGGGACCAGCCCGTCAGCAGCCAGCCACAGGACCAGCCCGTCAGCAGCCAGCCACAGGACCAGCCCGTCAGCAGCCAGCCACAGGACCAGCCCGTCAGCAGCCAGCCAGAGGACCAGCCCGTCAGCAGCCAGCCACAGGACCAGCCCGTCAGCAGCCAGCCACAGGACCAGCCCGTCAGCAGCCAGCCAGAGGACCAGCCCGTCAGCAGCCAGCCACAGGACCTGCCCGTCAGCAGCCAGCTAGAGGACCTGCCCGTCAGCAGCCAGCCACAGGACCAGCCCGTCAGCAGCCAGCCACAGGACCAGCCCATCAGCAGCCAGCTAGAGGACCAGCCCGTCAGCAGCCAGCCACAGGACCAGCCCGTCAGCAGCCAGCTAGAGGACCAGCCCGTCAGCAGCCAGCCACCGGACCAGCCCATCAGCAGCCAGCCACAGGACCAGCCCATCAGCAGCCAGCCACCGGACCAGCCCGTCAGCAGCCAGCCACAGGACCAGCCCATCAGCAGCCAGCCACCGGACCAGCCCGTCAGCAGCCAGCCACCGGACCAGCCCGTCAGCAGCCAGCCACAGGACCAGCCCGTCAGCAGCCAGCCACAGGACCAGCCCGTCAGCAGCCAGCCACAGGACCAGCCCATCAGCAGCCAGCTAGAGGACCTGCCCGTCAGCAGCCAGCCACAGGACCAGCCCGTCAGCAGCCAGCCACCGGATCAGCCCGTCAGCAGCCAGCCACAGGACCAGCCCGTCAGCAGCCAGCCAGAGGACCAGCCCGTCAGCAGCCAGCCACAGGACCAGCCCGTCAGCAGCGAGCCAGAGGACCAGCCCGTCAGCAGCCAGCCACCGGACCAGCCCGTCAGCAGCCAGCCACCGGACCAGCCCGTCAGCAGCCAGCCACAGGACCAGCCCGTCAGCATCCAGCCAGAGGACCAGCCCGTCAGCAGCCAGCCACAGGACCAGCCCGTCAGCAGCCAGCTAGAGGACCAGCCCATCAGCAGCCAGCCAGAGGACCAGCCCGTCAGCAGCCAGCCACCGGACCAGCCCGTCAGCAGCCAGCCACAGGACCAGCCCGTCAGCAGCGAGCAAGTGAAGAAATCTGGATGTCAAAACATTGTGAAATGGAATGATCTCCTTACATAAAGATCTGGGCTGACTGTGTTGACACTTCCTTGTATGCTTGAAACCTACAAGTCTACACATGAAGCCGGAGGAAGGAGCCACTCAAAATAATGGAGAAATGAGAGACACAACATCACATGCAACAATTTGTTTACCTCGCAAAAGCTGGGACAAGAGCTCCTCAAGAGGCTCCCATCTGACTCAGCAGAACAGGCCGGTCAAGTGTGTGTATCCTATGTGCCAAAGAAAGGCAAGACTGTTGTACTCATGAGCGCACTCCAGAGGGATGAGAGAATCTGTGGCCAGGAGCACCACTCATATCTTGATTGTAATGTATTTTCTTTTTTTATTACATTTTAGAAAAACATATTTAATAAACGAGTAGCACATTAATTCATAAATGTGATCCAACAAAGTCAAAGGGCAGATATTAATCACGTATGCTGTTTATCATACTTGTAATTGAGATAAAGTGAAAATCTCTTGAGTATTTGAACATAAAATTGTTTCATTCTGTTGAATTAAAAACACAGAAATGCAGCCGGTCCACTAGACCCACGGCCACTGGCAGAATAACATAACATATGAATACCACATAAGGTTTAAAGACACCGAGTATAGCTTTCAAAAATTCACGAGTGCGAGCGTCAAAATCTCTTCAGCCCACAGACACCAGTGCTGACTCATTACCTGGTTGTAGGACTCATCACCTGGTTATTACCTGGTTTTAGGACTAATGTCCGTGTTTGAGGACTCATTATCTGGTTTTACAACTCATTACCTGGTATGAGTACTCATTACCTAGTTTTAGGACTCATTACCTGGTTTGAGGACTCATTATCTGGTTTTAGTACTCATTACCTGGTTTGTGCACACATTACCTGGTTGTAGGACTCATTACCTGTTTGTAGGACTAATGTCCTGGTTTGAGGACTCGTTATCTGGTTTCAGGACTCATTACCTAGTTGTAGGACTCATTGTCTGGTTATTATCTAGTTTTAGGATAATTCAATTCAATTCAGTTTATTTGTATAGCCCAATTTCACAAATTACAAATTTGTCTCGGAGTGCTTTACAATCTGTACACATAGACATCCCTGCCCCAAAACCTCACATCGGACCAGGAAAAACTCCCAAATAACCCTTCAGGGGGAAAAAAAGGGAAGAAACCTGGAGGAGAGCAACAGAGGAGGATCCCTCTCCTAGGATGGACAGATGCAATAGATGTAATGTGTACAGAAGGACAGATTTAGAGTTAAAATACATTCAATGAATATGACAGAGTGTATGAATAGTTCATAGTAGGCATATTCCACGATGGAGACCTCCACGATCCATCAGGCAGATGGCGGTGGGGAGGAGGAGGGCGGAGTCTCAACAGGACAGTGGCGTAGTCATGAGCAGGAATTCCACGACCCAGACGATCCATCAGGCAGATAGGATCTATGCCGTCTCATAGGGTCCAATGACCCCATGAGACGTAAAGTCAAAAGGACTTCCGGGGAGAAAGCAGAGTTAGTAACGTGTGATTGAGAGATGAAAATTCATCCTTAAGGAGAGAGAAAAGAGGAGATAGGTACTCAGTGCATCCTAAACGTCCCCCGGCAGCTATAAGCCTATAGCAGCATATCAAGGGGCTGGACCAGGGCAAACCTGATTCAGCCCTAACTATAAGCTCTGTCAAAGAGGAAGGTCTTAAGTCTACTCTTAAACGAGGTGACTGTGTCTGCCTCCCGGACTGAAATTGGAAGCTGGTTCCATAAAGAGGAGCTTGATAACTAAAGGCTCTGGCTCCCATTCTACTTTTAAGACTCTAGGAACTACAAGTAGTCCCGCATTTAGTGAGCGTAGCTCTAGTGGGGCAATATGGTACGACAAGCTCCTTAAGATATGATGGAGCACCACCAATCAAGGCTTTGTAGGTTAAGAGAAGAATTTTAAAAGTGATTCTTGATTTTACTGGGAGCCAGTGCAGAGCAGCTAGTGCAGGAGTGATGTGATCTCTTTCTTAGTTTTAGTGAGAACACGAGCTGCAGCATTCTGGATCAACTGGAGGGACCTAAGAGATTTATTAGAGCAGCCTGCTAATAAGGAGTTGCAGTAATCCAGTCTCAAGTAACGAACGTGAACCAATTTTTCTGCATCTTTTGAGACAAGATGTGCCTGATTTTTGAAATATTACGTAGATGAAAGAATGCAGTCCTTGAGATTTGCTTTACGTGGGAGTTAAAGGACAAGTCCCGATCAAAGATAACGCCAAGATTCTTTACAGTGGTGTTGGATGCCAGGGCAATGCCGTCTACAGAATCCACATCACCAGATAATTGATCTCTGAGGTGCTCAGAGGCGATTAAAATTACTTCGGTTTTGTCTGAGTTTAACATCAAGAAGTTGCAGGTCATCCATGTTTTTATGTCTTTAAGACATGCTTGAATTTTACAGAGTTGGTTGCTCTCCTCTGGTTTTATCGATAAATATAGTTGAGTGTCATCTGCATAACAATGAAAGTTTATGGAGTGTTTCCTGATAATATTGCCCAAAGGAAGCATGTATAAGGTAAATAAAATTGGTCCAAGCACAGAACCTTGTGGAACTCCGTGATTAACGTTGGTGGTTATCGAGGCGTCATCGTTTACAAATACAAACTGAGATCGATCTGATAAATAGGATTTAAACCAAATTAGTGCCGTGCCTGAAATGCCAATCGACTGCTCCAGTCTCTGTAACAGGATGTCATGGTCAATGGTGTCGAATGCAGCACTAAGGTCTAACAAGACCAGGACAGAGAGGAGTCCTTTATCTGCTGCCATTAAGAGGTCATTTGTAATTTTCACCAGTGCCGTCTCGGTGCTGTGGTGTTTTCTAAATCCTGATTGAAATTTCTCAAATAAACTATTATGATGTAGAAAGTCGCACAACTGATTTGCGACCACTTTCTCAAGGATCTTGGAGAGGAAGGGGAGGTTAGAGATCGGTCTGTAGTTAGCCAATACCTCTGGATCCAGAGTGGGCTTCTTCAGGAGAGGTTTAATAACAGCCACCTTGAAGGAGTGTGGTACGTGGCCTGTTAGCAGAGACACATTGATAATATCTAATAGAGAGCCGCCAATTAAAGGCAAAACGTCTTTAATTAGTCCTAAAACCAGGTAATGAGTCCTTCAGCTAATGTCCGTGTTTGAGGACTCATTATCTGGTTTTACGACTCATTACCTGGTTTTAGGACTCATTACCTGGTTGTAGGACTAATGTCCTGGTTTGAGGACTCATTGTCTGGTTGTAGGACTCATTTCCTGGTTTGAGGACTCATGACCTGGTTGTAGGACTAATTACCTAGTTTTATAACTAATTATCTAGCTGTAGGACTCATTACCTGGTTGTAGGACTAATGTCCTGGTTTGAGGACTCATTATCTGGTTTCAGGACTAATTATCTAGCTGTAGGACTCGCTATCTGGTTTCAGGACCCATTACCTGGTTTTAGGACCCATTACCTGGTTTTAGGACTTATTACCTGGTTTTAGGACTCATTACCTGGTTGTAGAACTCATTGTCTGGTTGTAGGACTCATTTCCTGGTTTGAGGACTCATGACCTGGTTGTAGGACTAATTACCTAGTTTTATGACTAATTATCTAGCTGTGGGACTCATTACCTGGTTGTAGGACTAATTACCTAGTTGTATGACTAATTATCTAGCTGTGGGACTCATTACCTGGTTGTAGGACTCATTATCTGGTTTCAGGACTAATTATCTAGCTGTAGGACTCATTACCTGGTTTTAGGACTAATGTCCGTGTTTGAGGACTCATTATCTGGTTTTACAACTCATGTCCTGGTTTGTGCACACATTACCTGGTTTTAGGACTCATGTCCTGGTTTGAGGACTCATTCTCTGGTTTCAGGACGAATTATCTAGCTGTAGGACTCACTACCTGGTTTGAGGACCCATTACCTGGTTTTAGGACTCATGTCCTGGTTTGAGGACTCATTCTCTGGTTTCAGGACGAATTATCTAGCTGTAGGACTCGCTATCTGGTTTCAGGACTCAATACCTGGTTGTAGGACTCATTACCTAGTTTTAGGACTAATTATCTAGCTGTACGACTCATTGTCTGGTTTTAGGACTCATGTCCTGGTTTGTGCACACATTACCTGGTTGTAGGACTAATGTCCTGGTTTTAGGACTCATTACCTAGTTTGAGGACTCATTACCTGGTTTTAGGACTCATTACCTGGTTGTAGGACTCATTACCTGGTATGAGGACTCATTACCTGGTTTGAGGACTCATTACCTGGTATGAGGACTCATTACCTGGTATGAGGACTCATTACCTGGTTTGAGGACTCACTACCTGGTTTGAGGACTCATTACATGGTTGTAGGACTCATTATCTGGTTGTAGGACTCATGTCCTGGTTTGAGGACTCGCTATCTGGTTTCAGGACTCATTACCTGGTTTTAGGACACATTACCTGGTTGTAGGACTTGTTAAGTTGTAATAGTTTATTTTGATAACATCTGCAGAGGTCTTATGGTTTAAATTAATACATATAGAAAGATATTATAATAGACAATATTAAGGAGAATATTGATGTTATTAATGTATTATGAAGCATAGGGGTAATGTTTACTCTATGCAAATGTAAATGACAAGAATTAATGTATGTTGCATGAGAGTGACTATGTTAGTATTATAGATTGACGAAGCCGGTTGAAATCCGTGAAGTGACTTATTGTGAAGGTGACTTTAATTGACGGGAATCTTATTGTGAAAGCGACTGGAACCGGAAGTGACGTTAGACCGGAAACAGGAAGAGTATATGACTGCGTGTTTGTAGAGGGAACTAGCTCTTTTTCACAGGTAAGCCCAGAGGGGGAAGGCTGAGCTCCTGAGCTCCCGAGCCGGGAGCCGGCGCCGGGACACGAGGAAGAGCGCTTTCAATTTACTGCTTAGACATCTTGCCATTAAATATTGTTAACCGTATCTATCGGATTCAGATTCTCATTTTTTTTAGCGAGCATGGGACCTCCAGTTTGACTTCACGTTAATAGACTCATTACCTAGTGACCGATGAGGTAATCCAGTGAGCCGGCTTGAACCGGCAAGGAGAGTCAATGTCAGCAAGCACAGCACTGCACTAGGAGGACCCACTTAAATAAAATGAATGCTTTGCTGGTGATGTATGTTTGTACCGATGTGCGAAGAAAATATGGAGTTCTAAGTAGAGGGTGAAGGCTGACCGCCTCCCTGCCGAGTCCGGTTCTCAAAGAGCTGCAGACCCCATGTGGAGATCAAGTGCGCTTATCTACACAATCCCCTTCGACTTCAGGGCCGCTTGGTGAGGGCTAGCGGTGTGTGAAATATCTCAATACGCAATGCACGAGGCCAGATTATCTTCAGAGAGGCCTCCGCTCCAAGCTCTTTTATTTTGGTAAGCAAGTGACGGGATGCAAGGACGGTTGTGTCTTGAAAAGTAAAAAGGAATATAGCTTCCCGACGTGTCAACTTTTGAATATGAATAAGGAACAATAAAATACTCAAGGAAGTAAGGTTGCTGTGCTTCCTATTAATATGGAGACGCATTCCTGGTTTCTTCTGCGTGGTCTAAAATATGTCTCAAATGTCCTTGAAAAAACCTCTTAAAGTAAAAGGGTGTATCTCACTGTTGTTCACTTGCATCCTCACGACCTAACGAACCGCATTTCCTTTCCCCCAAAAACATTTGTAAAGCCGTTTCGATTTTTTACTTTAATCAATCTAAAACTTGAATATTTTAGTTCGATAGCATTCTTCATCTCTTCATTTCCCCGACACATTGCCGCAGTTCTCGCCGCGTGTAGCGCCAGCGATGTGCACCGCATAGCCTCCGTTTTGCTCCCATACTGCCGCCGCACTTTCCACGATGCAACGGAGCCGCTTTGTTCGTGTCCTCTTTAGAACCGGAACAATGGGGGGTTGGAAAGCAACACTCGCAGACATATTTGTTCGTAGGGTTCGATTTGCAGCCACTCGTGTCAATTATTCACGTTGATGTACGGTGTTGCCAATAGTCACTCTGCTCAAAAGTGATTTTAAGTGCAGCGAGCTGGGGAAAAACCACATGCAGCGTCACTTTGGCTGGGAAGAAAGCAGCCATAGCCCGAGTGTAGACCTCCATGCAACACAATGACACTCAAGTCAAGCGACTGACTGCCTGTATGCACTCGCTTGCTGAAGAGGCATCACAATCCGGTGACTTTTACTTGAATTTTAAAAGCACACGTATTGGTGCAGGATGTTTACCTGTAAAGCTGATGGGTCCTGTTTGTGTAAGGCAATGTAGCGAGACCTACACAACCTGGAACAGAACAACAGCATGTTGCCCCGGGAAGTTATGCCAGACACTTTGTTGCCACGGAGGTGGCTGTGCTTGCGGCAAAAAACTCCAGTGACTTTATTTTGAAGCAAGCGAGAAAAGAAAATCCAACGTCGATGCGAGAATTCAGGCTCTCAGTTTTACTTTGTCTAATTTTTATTAAGATGACATAAAGAAAGAGGAAAGAACATTTTTGGAAACATAATTAATCACTTTCTTGCCAAAGGTGAGATGCCAGGATTGATTCCAATCAGCTATATGTCTTTAAAAATCAGACGACAACTAGCAATAAGTGTGTATATGTATATATAAATATTATACATATACATAAAATAATATATATAGAAAATATATAATATATAGAAATATATATATACAGTATATGTAATATATTAAATAAATAATATATATAGAAAGAAATATATATATATATTTGTATATTTATATATATATATATATATCTTGCAGGAAACCCGGCGCTTTCCTCTAATGCCAGCACTGCAGTGGACAGTGGACTATAGGTCAGGTTGATGTTTTTCTTAAAATATTATCAATTTATTCATATTGAAATATGTCCTCATTTTCTGAAATTACAATGTAAATCATTGCAGAAGTTTATGAATGAATTCAAATGAATTAACATATCACAACGTGAATACGATCCACAGGCATTATAGACAAATAATTTTGCCGAGCGATAGACACAAAGGAAGTGGGAGGAGTTAAATGAGATATATTCAACATATTCTTAAGTGTTTTGACTCTCCAATGTCTATGGGGGAATTTCTTCGCCCTTGCTGTTACATAATTGAGCCTTGAGCTGTCTGTAGGAGGGTGGTAAAGTTCTTATTCCATGTGACCTAGAATATACACACATGTGAATTCTGCAGCCACTTGTGAATAAACTAATGCATTGGTTAGTTATCGTCCTCTCATCCTCATATTAGTCCAGTTATCATTGAATATTTACAGGAGGTCCTCCCTGATAAGCATGATAAAATTGTTCCTCGAGCACAGAAAAAAAAGAAGAAGAAAATGACAAGCTCTTTGACATAAACCTCAAAAAGGAAGCTTACATAATTAGGCTTGGCAGAGCCCCGGCCATCAAAGCGAAGGATCGTGCTGACTAATTGAGCGGACAGATTAGCGGCGGTCTGACCACGGCCAAAGAGTATGAACAGGAGGGATGAGGTAACGCTGGTTGGAGAACAGCTGCTTTGCACAGACCTTAAAAGGAGAAAATCCCTCCTCACACGGTTCTGCATGCGATGCATCGTCAAGTTTAAAATGCGTCATACCAGCCAGAACTAAAACCTTATCTTCCTCATAACATACATCTTCCTGTACATATCAGTTGATGTACTTCACTTGTACAGTTGCAGAACCTGGATATGATCACTGTCCTGAAACAACACGAATGACAGCTCACGTCCCGTAGGGGAAAGTAGAGCATTGTAGAGTTTCCATGTGCAACAGATGGTCTACCCACGCAAATACCATGTTAAAGCACGCCAGATACTCTCTGACTGCTGGATTCTCGCAAGGTCACGAGATCACATGAGAATAGGCAGTCATATCGCTCTCTTCAAAGCCACTAGACTCCATTGGCAAAAACGATACCTTTACTTCATACAGTATGAGAATATGCATACAAACTCCAATTAAAAAATCCTGACTAACCTTTTCAGTTACTGCCAAACTTGGTGAGCTGTTAAGATGACAGATAGATAGATATATACTTTATGCTTTTAACCGGCGTCACAGCTTCTTTATCTTTTCACAAAACTTAAATGCCCTCTCAAAGTCAAAGTCAAAGTCAAAGTCAAAGTCAGTTTCATTTGTCAATTTTCCATATGTGCAAACATACAGAAGATCGGTCCAACATAAAGTGAATTGTGCAACATATAGACAACATAGAGTGCAAAAATAGTAAAAAACTTGTGAACATATAGACAGGGCCGACTGTGGCTCATTGGGAGAGCAGGGTCATGCTGAAGATCGGCGGTTTGATCCCCGGCTCCGCTCGTCCATGTCGATGTGTGGCAAGACACTTGACCCCGAGTTGCCCCCACAGGCTGTTCCTGCGGTGTGTGAAAGTTGTATGTAAATGTATGGCAGGGGGCTACCATGCAAAGTACCAGCTGCTCATCAGGACTATCTATTTCATTCAGGTGGCTCCTGTAAACTCGGAACAGAATTGGATAACCTTCCCAGAAACGTTGAGAGAATACAAGGATAATTTCCAGGATATGTATTTGGAAGATGTAAAGAACCCTTTTTTTTAAACAGCCCACGACTGTCCTTCACACTCTGAAAGCCTAGAAAATGGGAGACTTGAACTGCTGAATGCTGTCTGACAAAGAAGCAGTGCACTGCATGCATGAGAGAATATGCCCCAAAAACATTCTGGTGATGCAGGGAAATCAGGCCACTGGAGTTTGAGTCCCATGCTGTGACCAGAGCAGCCTCGGTTATTTGCAAGGTGCCAAACACATTACTTATTAAATTAGATTATGGTTTTAATGAGGCGATACGGGTGAGAGAAACAGGATGGTGACGGGAAAAGGTGCCAGTTCCATCCCTAGGTACATAAAAGGAAAGGGCATCCATCGCCTGCCCTGAGCAAGGTGATGGATATCCTTAATATCCTCAAGCGTCTGATGTGAAACACTTCTGCCTTACCTTTCCCACCACTATATCAGTATGCAGCACGCAGGTCAGGACGCGTTGGTATTAAGGTGGGGGTAGAGTGGCTTTCCAGAGTCCACCATCAGCATCGGGGTTCTGACGACCTTCAGGAGCAGGTAGTTGTCTTGACACCAGCGTGGGTCTTTTCATTTTCATCAATGGAGCTAGAGAGCTTTCCTCCGAGTCTGGTGGAAGCGATGGTGTAGGTGATGTCTCATTGCTCTCTTTGGTTGTCTCGGTGATGTAGGATGGTGTGTGGTACTCGTGTGCCCATTTTATAGATTTTTTAAAATCAACTGACAAGACACAGACACTTGGATAGGAGGATGTCAAGTCAGAAGTATTTCCTATAGGGAGCCGGCAGGATTTCCTTCAGCGTCGCCGCATTTGAAGACGGATACTTAACACACCACAGGAACGGATTTGGTTCTTTGAATATATTCCTTAATTTTGATCCATTAAAATACAAAATAAAAACCTCTCTACATGTTTCCCCGCGGAACTATGGGAACAAATATTGTATTCAGCGAGTTCACGTACCTGCACAGGACACATCAATTCCCTGAAACAATTTTAAAAAGGGGGCCATTTTCTGAACTGGGGACAGAATGAATAATAGAGGATATGCTAATATGATGCAAGAGAATGGGGGGGGGGGGGGGGGAGGAGAGCGGGCTCTTGTTTCATATCCATACTGTTGAAGGGCCTCCGTTACCGCTGCTGGCTGTTTGTGCTGCGCCAGAGGGTCCCGCCTTTGAAGCTCTTAATGAAGATCTTCCACTGACAGGAGGGGCTGGAAAAAAGAGAGACATCTGTTGCACCGCAAAACACGACCGCCTCCAACACATGTGTTAAAAGGGCAATACATTATGTGGCGTGTCTGTCTAGGTCAGGGCAATCCACACCATGCCCCCCCCCCCTCCCTCCCCTGTTCCCACTCATTAATCTAATGAATAGCAAGCAGCTACAATCAATGGTGTGGTTGTTAGGGATGAGCAGAACGGGCACGCTCTGATACATCAACACTTAGACCTGATTGACAGCAGCGCGGGCATCAATAGCACAGCTAATAATGATGATCAGCTCCTAATGAAGATGTCCAGGGCGGGCACAGTGCACAGTGCAGTGCAGCAGGGAGTCCGTTCAGGCATCATTATTAATAACAAGAGGCTTTGTGGTCTTTGTTCGTGGATAAATTATTTGTCACGTCTGCCCACACTGTATGTGTTTTGTATGTCTCAATATCACATCGGTCACACTCTGTGTGCTTTTTTCCATTTTTCGCCATCTATTATTAAGCGTTTCTCCGAATTGCTTTTTCAAGTCCTGATTTATATGCAGACAGTGTGAGAATAAATATCTTAAGCATATATTCTGTCTTTTCTCTCCGTTCATTGACCCGAACGCTGCCGACATGGTTTCAGTGCAACACGCCGAGGTACTGAAAGGTAAATCAACCCACTTAGGCGCCACGTCCCGCCTTGAATCATTTTATAGATGAGTCTTTTGTCTCATCTCAGAGAATATAGCGAGTATGCCCGGAAAAAAAACAAAGGTCTACAAGAGAAAATAGACTGAAAAGACACATCGAATTATAATGGGCCGACGGAGCTCACAAGAAATTCTAGAACATGAAATATTTGCTGATCAATTTTCTGACATGACATAATCAATAAATAGCGCAATCGATATATATTTATAACACCATTTCGTTGAATACACAATTCTGATTACCGCAACATGTGCAGGCTTTGGTTGCTTTGTAAAGGCCGGTGTGACAGGAGCGCAACCCCCCCCCCCCCTCCAAAAAGTACCTTCGACGCGTTTTTAGACGTGGCGTCCCTTCAATAAGTTATTGAGAGACGATAATGAACTGCTTTGTTGTGGTTAAAACTCTCGGTTATCAATTATATAAAACAAATTCATATTTTAATTGCCCCCCAAAAAAGACTGATTTATTTACTGAGCTGACTCTATCCTTCTCCTTACGTAATACTTTCTTTATTTGTCTTTTTGAATAATGCATACCCCCCCCCCCCCCTACTTCCCTCCAGCGTCACTTCGTCAGGAATGTGAAACCGCTTTCATGAATGCAGCGATTTTGATGATTTTAATGTCCGTTACGACATGTGCGGCTCACAGTGACGACGGGGTGGAGGGGTGGCTGAGGGGTGACGGAGAGGTCAGAGCCACAATCTCTAGACACACAATCATGTGGCAATTATGGAGTTAGATGATGCAAAATATTAGAAACTCTCCCTTCTTCTTCTTCTTCTTCTTCTTCTACTTTTTCTTGGTTAATTCATTTCTTTTCTCCGACCAAACAATCGCTCAGATAGCGCGGCGAGCCAAAAGCAGGTTTCCGGGGTTGTCATTGGGATGGGAGGCGGAAAGACAGGAGCTCTTATCCTGTGCTTCTCTGCAGTCTGAGCTACCAGAGAGGCTTAATAATATCCCAGAGGCACAGATGAAACACTTTCTCCACAGTGGCTGTTTACTGAGGAGTGTGTTTGAAGTTGAGCTCAAGATGTCTTCATTTCTGTACCAGAGGAATTTTCCAAGGGGAAAAAAAATTGTAATTCAGATAGGGAGCAAGGGGGAGAAAAAAAGTAGAGAGGGGGGAGCGGACGGACAGAATTTGAAGCTGTGCTCTGTATAATTCAACGCAGGAACATGCAAGCAGAATCATCCCCCACTTTCATATTTTTCGTGAGGCGATATCTTTTAAAATGTCAACTGAACCGTGTTGAACAGGGGTCTTAGGAGCCCCAACAAATTAAGAGATGCCTGCTGTTGGCACCAGCAGGACCGTTATTTATTCATATCGCTCAGCCTGCTCTTGCAGAACTGCACCAAAAAAAACAAGTAAAAGAAATCCCCCAGTTTGGAAGTGGAGCTTGAAATGTCCACTCCTTTTTTCTTCTCCTCCATCTCTAGATGTTTTGCTGTAGATGCCAAAATAACGCAAATTATCATTAATCTGTCTTTGCACAAGATGGACAAGGATAACATTTCAGTTTGGTTGTTAAATAACGGGAACAAAAAGCAACACCTGTCCGCTCATCCCCCCAATGATCTGCAATAATCAGTGATTGGGTCCAAAGTATATGGGAGTAACAGTCAGTGTAGTAATGGAATAATAACATTAATACCACTATGTAACTAAACGGGGATTAAATATGTATCAGACACGCTGAGTCCACAGCTGTAAAACACTTGGTCTGACGCCTTTTCTACACGATACAAATACTGAAGGCCTTTCTCGTCAATTATTAAGTTTATCAGTCTAAATTATTGACGTGATATGAAGGAAGTATAACTGGAGATTGTGATTCCTTGGACAAGCCGGTGCAATGTTGTTACAGAGTGGAGTTTCTTCTTTCCCAATTAATTATTGGCGGAGGGAAGACGATGGCCATGGGGAGAATTTTCAATACACACACACACACACACATACACACATCCCCGTATGGGCATCGGAATGAGGACCGAGTAAATTCACATTGGAAGTAAGGACCACCCTTTCTGCTATATTTAAAAATACATGAGTATTGCATTTGAGCGCAAGGAAGCTAACTGACTCAAGTTCCCACCTCAGATTATTTCAAAATAACACACACACACAAACATATTTTCACTAGGTAATTGCTTATCAAAGCTACAGTTTGTGGGTCAAATAAAAGTAGCTTTTGGTCATATTTTCTTCAACTCTCACTGTAAATAATCAGAATCGAGTAGTTTCTAACACACCTGTCAATCAACCTGCGACCGGACTATCAAACTAGACAGGGACGATCGGATCAGAAAATAATGATCCCCTATTTGACTTCAGAAGCATATTTAATCTGTAAAATTAGAAATTTTTGCTTCGGTTGGTGGGCGGGACTTGGTTTTTACGTTGGCGGTTTTCAACATGGCGGCTGGCTCAAACATGTGTCTCATTCGACAGCTCATTCATATCAGCTCAGTGTACTTGAAGGCAACAGCCAATTTATCAGACTCCTGCATGAAGCCGACTCCTAATGCACACCGATGTCAGCCGAGCCGACACACGGACGCGATCACACAAAATATACTGATCCAACCTGTGACATTTGATCTCTGGCTCTCGTCTTCAATTAATTCACCGGCCTCACTTTTTTATCGTTCCTCTCGAATTTCCACGTTCATTCGTTTCGGTCGCTGCAGTTAATGCACAAGGCAGCCATTATCTGCCTGCTAATGGCTCGGCATATAAAGTAAAGATGGACTCATGAGATGTACTGAACTTCTGACCTTCCCCCCCCACACACACATACACACACACACACTCACGCACACCCCTCATGATACCGGCTGGCCAGCCCACTACGAGCAGCATGGGACTTTTTTTATGATTTAGTTTTTTTTTTTAAATCTCATTGGTGTTGCTGGACTCGTCGCTGGCACACGGGTCGAGCGGCCCACCGGGAAAACTCCCACTCCCACTACTCCAGATGGCCAGTTTGCCACCGAGGCTGACTAATTACCGTATCTACTGCGTGTAGATAGGTACATGAAGGAAAAGATAAAGCATCGATCTGGCATAATTATTCGCTGGATCAGCACGAGATGAGCAATGGTCAGGTTTTAATCAAATGCCAGTCCATGTAATCATTTTAATCACATGCTTGCTCACTTACCTATAATGGTATCCACCATCGGACTGAGGGTAGTTTCATGTGCCTGAGATTGCTGCCGACGACCCAATACAATGGAGGTGAATGGATGAATGAATATCACTGTGAAACAATTGAAATTATTTCTCATTTCTGAGCTGAATGTTTTGCACTGTTGTTTCTTTCCAAATGTAATAGCCTGGGATTCATGTTATTCTCTGCCAAACACCTTTTTATCTCTGGCTTGGGCCAAACAAGCGTCTGCTGAGGATCGTATATGCGTTGTCAGGAACACGGAGAGTTGATTTGCCGTGTACTTAAAAAAACAAACATGTATAACTGAATTAAAGCCGAAGATACATTCATTATCTCTGGGTCGTTCCAAGTCAGAGGCAAAAAGTTTACAGTGACATGTTTCTCCAAAATATGAAATCACTTTTGAACTGTTAATGAGTTTTTAAAAAAGTGTTTAAAATATGTTAGCCTCTAACCCGGGGAAGGGCGGGATAGAAACCAACTGGGGATCGGAACTTTACGCCCATTGTCCCACGACCGGCCCAGGATATATATATATATATATATATATATATATATATAAATAACATTCAATTGATGTCTGTTACCTTTATGAGAAAAAGGTATAGTTGCACCAAAACTTCCAATTGAGCTCCTAAACACCTACATTTTCACATTAAAAAAGTTTCTTTTTTTTTTAGGGCACACAAAGGTAGTGCATGGTGGGGACTTCATACTGCACCAGAGAGGTATGGGTTCCCCTGAATCATACGATGTAAAGCACTTGATACTGACTGAAAGAAGAAGCTTCGAATGCCTTTCTCCACTTGAGAGGGTTAAAGTCAGAGTCATGACTCGAGTCTGAATCAAGCTTAAGTCATGTGACTCCTGGATTTCTTCGATGGAGGATTTCACCAGAAAGCTGAAGACTGTGGATGGTCGACATCAAACCGGGCTTTATTTTGTATTTATTTTTTATGCAAATCGTATCGATGTTGAGGCAGATATCTCAAAACCTGAACACATTTGGGTGAATATGTCCTCTTTTGCATAGAAAACGTGGTGAGAAAGTGTAGTGGAGTATCTGAAGTACTCTAAAGGAGTACAGATGGTAGTACAAACGCATACAAGCATCTGAATGATTTCTATTCACTAGCTCCAGTTACCCCCGCTCCTCTCCCACGTCTTTCGCTCAAATAAGCACTATTTGGCCATCAAAGTGCGTAAAAGAAGAAGAAGCACGGTGCACTCACTATCTCTGGAGGCATTAAATGTGATCAGCCTTGTGTGGCGGGGGGGGGTAACCACACCGCGTTGCCCGACGATAGCCGCGCGGCTTCAGAGGCTACCGTCAAAGCGGGTGTTGTTGTTTTTTTAAGCGACAGGGATGTGGCGGAGGTCATTGCCAAGAGTGGCCTCTGTAGTGATGCTCAGAGCGTGGGGGGGGGAGGGGGCTGCTGATTAAACTGGACGAGGAGAAAGAGGGCTTGGAAACAGGACGAGGATGAGAGGAGCAGTGAAGCTGTCAGCAGCGCTCGTAAAAACTACGACTGCAAAGGCACCATTCACTCGCTGACAGCTTCACTGCAGGCTTTTCTTTCCCTGGGGGGGGGGGGGGGCAGGTGTGTGTGTGTGTGTGTAGGGTGGGGGGGGGGGACTCCTCGTGTCGTTGCTCGCCGGCGTGCAACCCAAGTCAAAGTGTCCTGGATGATCATTATCCTGATTAGTATGCTCATAACCTTCCCTTTTTCCACCATCGTTATCACGCTGATTATCATTACATTGATAAAGTGTTTTGTCCTGAAAGGGGAGTGGTCCTTACAAGAGGGTAGAGACCCTCCCACACTTTGGGACAGTTCACGTATTTGAACATTATTAAAACCAGTTTGAAAAACCTTAGAGTCAGTCTATAATAATACATAACTAGAGAGATCTGTAAAGAAATGCCTTTCTCTGCAACTCTTTCTGCCATTTTGGGGGCCATTTGTTGAGCGCTTGTTCTTATTCATGGTCTCAAAATAAGACGTACATCTTTACAGATTACACGTATCCAGTTATGTATTGCTGTGTGTGTGTCTTATTCTTTATTAGAATTTAATGTATCGCTATCTTTCAAATTTTAATATATTTTGGGCAATTACTTTTCCTACTTCTCTGCAAAAAAATGTTGGTCCTCCAGAGACGTTTTGTTAGGACAGCAACCCGATCACAGTCCCACGTCTCAGCTGCTCCTTCATTTCAGATACTGCAGATTCTTCCTATTTTAACTTTATTATCTCTCTAACTTGCGGTTTTTTTGTAAGATACTTTTAGGTGAAGGAAATATCTCTGATCATTTTAAGAACTACTTCAAAGTGAATTTGCAGGTTCTCTCGGACCCATCTTCACATCTTCATCCTCCTAAATTACTGACGAGCAGAGGTCCATTTTCTGTACGATTTAGGGAAACCAAATTAAGGAATGACTTTGAATTTTTTCTTTTCTTTCTGACTTACGTTCATGTTGTTGTCTGTCTTACAGTATACATATTTCATTTAATGTTTGTTAATTTTGTAAAATGTTAGGATTATAAAGGTGGCTTTTTGCCTCTTCCTGCACTCTGATATTCATTTACGTGTTATTAATTAAATAGCTTTAAATATATAAATATGTCCGTATATATATATATGTGTGTGTGTATATATATGTGTGTATTTGTATGTATATTTATATATATATGTGTATATATATATATTTATATATATATATATATGTGTTTGTATATATGTTTGTATGTGTGTCTGTATATATATATATATATGTGTGTATATATGTATATACTTATATATATATGTGTGTGTATATATATATATATCTAAAATTCAATTCAGGTTTTTTTCTGTCGCCCAATATCACAAATTACAAATTAGCCTCACACAGGAACACGTAAATGACTATTAATACTTTTGGTTCAGATTATTGATACACTTTGTTATATTGTATCAAACGATGCGGAACGACACCATTTTTATCAAATATTCTATTACACCTCACCCCCTATATTTTTACAGAGTTAAAGTTAAGTAAGTATCAGTCTAAAATAAAGTCTCAAGTATGATCGTGTGCTCAGTTATATTTGAATCATGAATGTACACTTGCCAACGACCTTTGGTCACACGACCTTGGAAACGAGCCACAACTTCCCCGCACGCTCGTTAAGATCACAACATGACTGGCCGTCGGCAGTTCGACCGAAAGGTGACACTTCTCTCACCTCCATGTTTAATGGCGTCAAACCGGCCAATCACACGTCAGGGAAACAGGTTATTTCCATGTGACATCTTCATGATTGAGTGACTCTACCAGAACCAAATCAACCACTTGTAAAAGGAGGATACAACCTGACTCCAGGGGTGAAAACATCTGCATATTGCATTCTTCCCAGTCACATACACACACACACACACACACACTGCCATACAATCAACCTTTTGCGACACCATATTCATATATTTCTGGATAAAAAAACGGGCACAGTGAACCAAACACTTCTTCTATTTTCAAACATGGCAGCACGGCGCGGCCACACAGCGCTTCTCCGGCGGCCCCGAACGTGTGATACACCCCCCCACCCCGCGGTAATGAGAGGCTGTCACGCGGCGATCTTGAAGGCGCTCCACGGAATTCATCATTCTCCTCACACCCTCCTCCTCTGACGCCGCTCCCTCCCTCGCTCCCCACCAACATGCACTGCCACATTCAACGCCTCTTTTCCCGTCACACACAAGTGAGCGTTTTCTGGAACAAAGGCTGCGTGTCTTCCCTTTTTTGTATTCTGTAAATTAAGGCAGACGTTTCCAAAGTGCCCTCTCGTTGCCTGGATCCATTTCTCCTCCCAACAGATTAATGTCATCCAATCTTCGGGGATTTATTGGCACTCCTCGCCTTTTGTTCAAAGACACGTCCCTTCAATACATGTAGAGGGACTCCAGAAAGAGAATAGCTCCTTTTGAGCCTCAGTCAGTGTTGGATGAGATGATTGATGGATGCAGGTCTGTGCTGGGAATACCAATGGCAGGTTTTGATTCCCGCTCCCTTGTGGGAAATAGGGGGACTTTAGCTTTCATGACAGAAGACTTAAAGAGGAAGCCACATAGCAAAGAGAGAAAGAGAGAAAGAGAGAGAGCGAGAGAGAGAGAAAGAGAGAGAGAGTGCTCAGAAATGGACACAGAGGAAATACAGGAAGCAGTTGTTTGCATTCACTTCACTTCATATCTTAGACAACATCTTCCAAAGCATACATACGATACAGTGCTGTGGATTGTTGATGTGTTTTACCCGCCGTACCAGCATGTTGTTGTTTGTTTTTGTCTGTAGAATGGTGTATAATTTGATAGGGGTATTAGGGACATGTCCCATTATTATCCTGTGACTACTGAGTTGTCCTAAGCAATATTTTTTTTTTTTTAACATTTTAATATAACTAAAGCCCTTCCGGCTCAGATATCTTTTTTTGGGGGGGGGGACGACGACATGTTGCCACTTTAACATCAGAGTATATCAGAGAATTAGTTTTCTCATTCCTCATGAACTGTCGTACGGGGTAGATGCCGTCACACAGGTATTACAATTATAGGATGGCTGAATTCCCTTTAGCTGCTCCGGGTCCTGGTATTGTGCACTCTGACTCCCTGACTGAGCTTTTCTCACTGCGGATGCTGTGAACACGTCCGATACTTTCATTTTCATCCGTGTCGGTGTTATTTTGTCTACTCGACTGATATCGTGTGGTTTATCTGCAGCATTGGGTTCGGCTTGAATGGGGCTGACCTGGACAAATGAAGGTTAAATGAGAGAAATGTCATCCCTCACTTCCAAGGTGAAGAGAAGCATGAAAAAAACCCCACAAATAACAGCCAGCGTGAACAAATAGCATACAATACCATGGCTACAGGGGTAATTACCTGTACTTTAAGACATTTCAACAGCAATGATTACGCGAGAACAACAACAGTCATCTCATGTCACCAGTCCGCTGCTCCGGCTTTCACAAGGTCTTTCAGGTGCTTTCACTGTCAATTTATTTAATGTGGACATTTTAAAATAACAGATACCAGCCAAAGTGTTTTACAGAAACACAATAAGATCACAAAAAAAGAAAAAAATGTGTAACAGAAAAAAATTATATATACATATATATATATACATACATATTTATATATATATATATATAAATGTGTATGCATTTAAAAAGAGAAAATAAATATCATAAATGTATATAATTTAATATTTATTTGTTATAGTTTATACTATAAAAAGTATATTTAAAATATTTGTATTGTATTATCTCTTATATTAACTTTTTTTATTCCTCTTAAATGCTTTACCAATCTATCACAATAATATACGCTAATATTTTTCATATATTTATATATATTATATATACATTGGTATATGTGATTGATTGGGATTCATGTCAGCATACATATTTATATTTCTGCCACCCGTTATGGTCTCCCTGCTACTTCCTTGCAACCTCATCAATAATTCTCCATATCCGCCGCATGTCGTATATATTGCCAATCTGTGAACATTGGTAATGACATCATCAATACAGTGTATGAATATGGAATTTACATGAACTGTTAAGGAGTGGGAGCACTTTTGCGATGTCTCGTTTGCCAATCTTCTGCCGTTTTTCTCATAAAACCCCCGGTTCTCTCTGCACTTGAGGGACGTAAAAGGTAATTTACTCGTCCCCCCCTCTCCTCTCCCAAAAAACCCCAGAGTATCGCACAAATGCCTTGCAGTCCTTTGTCCTTGCCGGGTATGAATCTACTTGCCAGCAGCATTGTGGGCTCTTGAAGAAATATCGAGGTTGCGGACGAACGGACGGACGGCGGTTCAATGGCTTGATAATTGACTCAAAGACGCGTAAAGGTGACGGCGCCACGCTCCCCCACACCAATCATCCCTCTTTTTTTAAACCTGCCGCATCCACGCTGGAGAGGGAGGGAGACAAAAATGTGATGGCGCCGCTTCCCCCACCCTGTGCCCAGCGGGGAGGCTTGTGGGGGCCAGTCGATACCGTGTGTGTGTGTAAAGGCTCCATTTAGCACCGACGCGACTGCGAGACGGGGCCCTCCGGAGCAAGTGTTGGTGTTGGTGGTGTTAGTGGGTGGGGGGAGGGGGGGGGGTCTTCTTGAGATGCTTTGCCTCTGACAGAGATGGATGGTCTGAGGCTCCGCAGCCAACAAGGACAAAGGGACACCCAGCCTCGTTGGCCTCCGTCCGCCCGCCCGCCCAGAACCAGCGCTCTCGCTCCCGGGATCCTGAGCCGAGGTGAAAATCAAATTACTGCAGAGGGGTAGAACTTGTGGAGGAGGAGGAGGAGGAGGAGGAGGAGGACCAAGAGGAGGAGGAGGAGGAGGAGCGCGAGCATTTTGCTGATGAAGTCGCGTCTGGTGTTCCGACACCGCGCGTTTGGTCGCAAGCTGAATAATTCATGGCGAGAGAGAGAGAGAGAGAGAGCCGAGTCAGTCTCTCCCGGTGGCTGATGGGAGACGAACCAGCCGAGCGACACCGCCTGCCTTCTTTGGTCCTGAACCCCCCCCCCCCCCTCCCCCTCCCCCGGCCCGTTGACCGAAAGGTTCCCATCTTCCCGACCGTCCTTTGATGAACAATGACTTCACGGACAATCCCTCACACAGTGTGTCCTCTTTTCTTTGAGGCCTCCTGCTTCAGTAGAATCTACTTTACTTTGAAAAGTGGCACCGCGCTGAACTTCTCTTCCACGGACTCGGATGGAAAAGAAGTTTGCAGGTTGGCTGTGTGTCTATTATTAATCAGCATCACCTCCCACTAAAGCACATTTCGAAAGTCTCTGTTAAAAACACACACACCACCCAAACGAGGAAACTTTTGAAAGGACGCAAACAACAAGTTTTTTATTTTTATCACAGCGTCCTACCAGTGTTAGAAGGGATACTCTTCATCAGACTTCTGCAAAAGAAAGTTAAAAAGAAAGAATGCCAAGACACTCCTCCTCTCCTCCTGCAACTGCAGGGTTTACTGTCTGCACATTAACAATGACTGGCTTTCAAAAAAACACCACATGCGTGTGTGTGTGTGTGTGTGTGTGTATGTGTGTGCCACTTGGGTGTTCAGTCTTTTTTTCCCCAGCCAGAACACATACAGTAAGTGTGCTTCGGTTTCAAATATCCACTTTGATATTCAACCGCAATAAAGACGCTGTGATACGCGATGAATTATGAATAGAGCTTTGGTTTAGTTCCATCGTTATTTAAATTCAGATTCATAATGAGGGCATTTTTATATTTTAATTGCTTTGGATCTTTAATGGCAACGCGGACCATTTTTTTCTAAATGACTGTAACGTCTTCGTTCCCGCAGTGTTTCTTCAGAGCGGGGCTGTGTGACTCTAACGTGTCGTCTTATTTCAGATGTTAGAAGGTTCTGACGACACAAAGAAGGATTGTTGAAGAGAAAGAAGGGGGATTTTTTTAGACAGGTTGGCAAACTGCGCTCACACAAAAAGGTTATAAAGTCTTCATTTGACTTCTCCAAGGCTCGACACCCCAGACCATGTTGTTGCTGTGGAGGCAGATAGATACGGGTCCAAAAGCGCAAGAAAAATGTAAAGAAATTAAAGAAATTGAAAACTGCATCTTCAAAGTCGGTATTGTGTCTTTATAAATGGTCAGTGGTGTCACGAATTCCCCACCTTCCTAGTTAAATTCATCCTGCTTACATATTTAATGAACTCTCCTGTCATTCCAGATCCTGTCATCCTCACCTGATTGTCCCTCATTCCCTTCACCTGGTCCTCACGCCCTTCTCACCTGCAGCCCATCCCCTCATTAGTCCCACACTATTTAGCTCCCTCACTTCCATTGAACCTGTGGGGAATGCCGACCTCAGACGAGCTGCCTGGTGGAGTTTTTCCCCAACAGCTTGAAGTCCCATGCAGTTACGTGATTTTAGTCACAAGCTCTTTTCAACAGTCCTTTGGTGATATATTTGTAAAACAAGCAGATAGGTGTAAAGGGTTTACATACAATGAAGTCGATACTTTATGACAAGTATTATGACTGAAGGGTAATAAAGCACGGTCAGAATGCAGATCCGTCTCCATGTATTCAGGTTTAAAGGCAATAATGTGGCGTGTCACGGGAGAAACAGGTTACACAAGAGGGACCCGGGGGGCAGGAGGGGGTTGATCATTTTTATTCATGAATTAAATGCTTGTATGCAATGCTTTGCTGCAACAGCAACCAAATGTAAATTGGTTGCATTTTTTCTTTATTTTTTTAGGGTCAAGTGAAGTGTTTCCAAAGCAACACAACAGAAACACTGCATGGCCACATTGCTATCGTTGTTCTATCTGCCTTTGAACATTGTCTCATATATTATGATATAATCTGTGTCACTGACAGCGTTGGACCTGGATTCAATGGACATAATATGCACTCGAGACCCGGTTTTATTAAAAATACAATGGCAACCACCCGGAGACGAAAAGATACGAGCTGGTGTCCCCGATGCCTCTTGACTCACTGTTTGAAAACTTAATGAGCCGCTCGCCTTGAGGAAATATGAACACGCCGTCCGCTGTCCCCCTGCTCTTCCGTGCGGGGCCTTGATTCGCCAGCAGATTGTGGGTGGAGCCAGAAGCCAGAAAGGGGCGAAGCCATTTTTTTTTAACGCCCGCGCTCTCAACTTTTTGTGTATTTCGCATCTTCCGTCTCAATTAGGCCCAAAATAGAGCCGGTACTTCCCCGACTGAGCGGCGCCATGTGTTACCACCAGAAAAAAAGTGAAGTTATGCGTCACCGTCCCTGTACATTTTGGGAAGCGAGCCCGTGCCATTAAAAAAAAAAAGGTGAATAATGTGAGATGTGATTTTCCTCGCTATTAAGACGCCGCACGGTCTGTTAAAGCCAACGGCTCGTGGAGGAGTAAATGTACTGTACTCCGCCGTGTGACATCCATCTCCTCCAGGCTTTGCAAGTTTGTGTGCCAGCTGTCCACACATCTCCCCATATTGCGCTCACGTCATTTGTTATCTCTCATCTCTCTCCACGGTGAAAAAGGGAACTTTGAACGGCGGCCGCTCTCAACAGGTCGCCCACCGGAGGCGTCTCATCTCACGCGGTCGCCAGCCTCCGCGGTCCACTTCCACGTCGAGGCCAGACGGCGTCACCTCGGCCCGTGGACCAGTGAGATGGGGGAGATGAAGACGACTTTTCCCCCCCGCCACCCGAACCGCCGCCGGTTACCAGTCGAGGTGCGAGGTCACATGATCAGAGACACAGCGGGGCGGTGCCCGGAGCCACCGGTGTCTCCGTGTGATCCGAAGGCCGGGTGATGGAGAGGTGGGCGGCAGACAGAGAGGGGGAAAGAAGAAAAGTTTTTGAAAATACAAAACAGGAAAAAAGGGAAAGAGAGAGAGAGAGAGGCGAATTTTGAAGGTGGAGAGGCTCCTTCAGAAGAAAAAAGCCCTCCAGACGACAAGTTGTACGTGCGTCTTGGTAAACAGTAAACAGCTGGACGGGAGGCATGTGGCTCGAATAAAGCCTTCCTCAAATAGAGCCAGCTCCTCTCCAGAGCTTCCGCCCGCGGGCGGAAACAAAAGCCAGGTGTCACACGGTGTCGGGACGTTCCACGGTGAATTAGATAAGTAGGATAACACGTTGCTAAACCGCAGCACGTCCGTGAGAGTCGGCGTCGCGACGTTTTACAGGGAGGAGGGAACGCGGAGGAGGCGTTCTGCAGCAGGTCAAAGGGTTCTCATTGGACGGGTGGTGGGGGGGGTCCGGGCGTTTTCCTCATGCACCAAAATGCTGAAACATTCACGTAAATATTGAAAAGGCTGAGATTCTCCTCGCGATAACTCCGGATGATGCTGAGGGGAACAGACGCGAGGGGAACTGGGTGAAGAAGTTAACGAACGTGTCGCCACGAATCGGTCCCAGTTGATGACTCGGGTAAGACAATTATGTTTGGAATTACATTTTTTATGTCTATTCAAATATGCAAACGAGCTATTGTCTGATTAAATATGTGCTAATGTGTGTGCATTTGCAGACATTACTGTTTTCACAGAGGGAATTTGGGATCTCTCTTTGTATCAGTCCATAAATCAGAAGCTACGGCACACAGCCATAACAATATAACATGTTTAGGAATAAATTAGGTTATGAATGATATATTAATAAACCCCTCTCGTGGATGAGAAAACTCATTTTGAGAGAATCAATAATTCCTAAAACTAATATCACCGTGAAACTTCCCCAGTTGATTACTGACATTAAGACAATGTTTTCTTGTGTTACGAGTTTCTTGAAATGTTACCTGATGAGACGAAATTGGTTTCATTCATATTTGTGACAGAAAGCATATGATGGAAGCCAAATCGCCTAAAATCTCAAAATGGATCAGTGAATGAAAAATAGTTTTTTTAGGCCAACCGTCTCCACATAAATCTGGATTTGTTTAACATCCACAACGCAGAACTTAATATTTTCAAACCTCTAGTCCAGGAACCAAAGGTTGACGTCACGGAGACTTTGTCCACTTCTTCGGTCTCTTCATCCCTAAAACTGAATTTTTACATTTGAGATTAGAGTAAATTGATATTAAATAACGTACATATGTTGTAGCAATGCAGAGTTTGCTGTTCTATTACAAATTGTACTTTATTGTAATTTATTTCATGCAGATCACTGACAACACAGTGGTCCAACTGATACTCCGAACACATGATGTGCTATTTGTGCACGACATATGGTGGATATTATGCAGCCAGTTACAAATTGACATGACAAATGGTTAGAAAATGCTAAACACATTGTTCAGATTTGGGTCAACAATGATTTCCTCTGTCTGTTTCGTCCATCTGCCGGCGTGAATCTACATGTGCCAAGATGGCGGCAAACGGCAACAACGCGCCGCGAGTCTTTTGTTTGTCCGTCTTCGGTGTTAAACGGATCAAAAGATGAGGCGGATCGTCGGGACTCGTTGCATCGTATCATCTCTCGGCGTCGCAAATGGAAGAGCCGACTCGAGTCGTAGTCGCAGTGGGGAAAGGTCGAGTTCTCTCCGCGTGATGAATGGCCTGAATCACCGTGATCGGTAAATGTAAATCAAACGTGTAAAATCTCCTGCAGGGAGTTACCGCTGCCACTTCTAATACATCCATATTTATTTAGAGCACAGCTTTAACCCTCCTGTTACCTTTCGGGTCAATTTGACCCCATTCAATGTTTAATGTCGGTATTCCTTGGGGTCAATTTGACCCCAGGCTGTTCTTCACTGTGTCGAACATATAAGAAATATCAACTTTTTTATATATTAAAAGGGCTATTTAGGTAGTCAACAAACAAACATAAAGTACCTCACACTTAAACTTGGGAAACAATATTAATTCTAATAATTTTCTGGAGGTTTTAATTGCTGGGGTCAAATTGACCCCGAGGGTAAAATATGTTAGTAAATGTAAAGGTGACAGGAGGGTTAAAACTGCTGGTGGGCAGGATTGGGTGGGCGGGGGGAAGGGGGGAGAGTGGAACGCTGACAAATGAATGTTTTGGATGGACTCGCTGTGCTCACTATTGTTGGGCCACAATTGCGACAAGAACAAAAATCACACACACGGTATTTATCTTTCTAACCAGTTGTACGGGTTAGAAAGATAAATACTTGCATGGCACGACAGATTTTGTTCCAAATCATTATCTCACTGGAAGTCATGAAAATCTTTCAAATCTGCAAAATTGGTTCGCCCCTGCGCCGACTGGAGCGACACGGCCTCAGCTGACGAAGGCAATCGGTAGAACAGCATCCGCAGATGGATTAAGGGACATCTCTAGCCGCTCGGAACTGGAAATCAATTCAGCTCCAGCTGTGCAAAAAGGCCTCAGATGGTTCTGTGTAAAGTAGTGTTTACTTCATGCGGGTGTTCCTTTAGCAGGGCCGGCCCGCAGCTTTCGGAGGGCCCTGAATGGGCCCCCCTGGTGCCCTGCAATCACTAAGTCACAAAGTGAACGCGCAGTGTTCCTGTTGGTTACACACTGGCCAAGAACAGAGGACCCCAGGGGGAAAGACCTGTGTATGTTTGTGTGGGACCCTCATAAAAAATGGACGCAATATCAGGAACTGGATATTGAACCCACATTATTTTCATGTATTTCTCATTTTTATTGATTTTTTTTTTCTTCATTTATTCACCTGGCATGTGTGTATCTGCAATCGAGGCTTGAATTGTGTGAGAGGTTACGATGAGTAAAGCTCATGCAGGCACTGAGGTCACTGTTTTGCACTGTTTTGTTTTTGTTTTGTATTGTATTGTGTTGTAATGTATATTTTGTGTAAGCACGCTTAGTCACTTTACCAAGTCAAATTCCTTGTTTGTGCAAACTTACTTGGCCAATAAAACCTGATTCTGATTCTGAGCTCAGGGGTCCTTCAGAAAGAAAGCGAGGGAAAACGCTACGCTAGTTGTATTAGCTAGTAATAGACTAAAACAGCCTACAGTCTGTAGCATGCAGTTACTGATTGTGATGTATTTCTGTGCTTTCAGTAAAAACAGTTCTTTAACCCATGCACGCCTGGATGTCCGATGTGTCACACACCCGTCTATTTAAAAATCGTATTTCACTTCGACCGGTCCCAAAGAAATCTCTCCAAACTGCCATTTGAGTGATCGTATTTGCACCAATGAGCGCTCTTCTCTTCCACACACCCCCCCCTCAGACAACATACAGCCTGCCATACCTGTTGGAAGCGGTTGCCGTCGGCTGTGCCCATTAGAGGCACCGCTCGGGGATGAAAAATGTACTTCTCTGCACTTCTTTTCTCTGTGAAATACTGAATCTAATTTGATACAGTCAATAATCCCCAAAAAGGAGGATTCAGCATCAATCACAGGCAGTGGAAGACACATGTTCTTTGATGTAACAATGGAGATATTCAATCATACCGTGTCAGCTTAAGTGCATCATTAAAGCAGCAATTCTTACTTCAATTGATTTTGGAAACTGTTTCAAATGTTCCTATGGAGGTATAATAATGGCAGTAAATTGTGATATGGTCGGTTGATATAAATCATAGGACTGCATCTCAGAAGTGGACGTAGTCTTTTTACAACCAATGAAAGAAAGTTATTATATTTGGAATGTGGAGAAGTGGCAACAGCAAACTTTCCATCACAGTAAGCCCGCCCGAAAGCATACTCTGCTTTATGGTCTATTTGACTCTAAATGGACCATAATTTACGAAATGAACATCATGCTGTATTGAAGAAGACGTGAAACTAGAGATGGAGACCATAAACTCTTGTTTACAATGTTTACTGAGGGAATTAAGAGAGAAGTAAAGTCGTTTCCTCACACACTTCTATACAACCAGAGGAGTCTGCATTGGCTTCACTCCACAGAACTGGAGGTTGCCGACTGATATAAATCTCGACAATGCCCCCATCGTGATCTCTTAGCATCCACAAATATGTATTTTTTCTTACTCTCTTATTACCATGGATCATGTTTTTGTTTTTTCGTTGTTGTTTTTTTGAAGACTGCCGAAAGCCAATCACAGGGAGACTCTCTGATCCATTTGTCGCCTGCGGATAACGTGTCTGAGGATCCGCGCTGTCGGAAGCGGCAGTGGCGGCTGATGGATGGAGAGTCAGGTCTGTATGACACCAGCCCTGCTGGGGACCCCGAGTTCAGGGCATCTGCCGTGGCAAAGAAAAGAAAAAAAGGGAAGGCTAGCATGCAGATTTCCCCCCTCTGGCTCTCAGGAGGAGAGCGCCAGGGCACTGGCTCATGATGAATGTGAGCTGTGACTGAGATGCAAAGGCAAACTGCATCCGTCCCGGAGCGGTGCTCCTCTTCCTCCATCACAACAGCACACCCACCTCCTCCTGCTGCAGTCTTACGGGGGGGACTACAGGCGGAGAGGGCTCCGGAGCCGGATGCCACTGTCCAAACACATTTTAGGAAAATGTTCAGACTGTCTTCTGCAAAAAAATATCCTTTAACCCTCTGAGCCCGAGGGTGTTCAAATAATTTACAGCTAGGATATATATATATCTATAAATATTTATATTATTATAATAATAATAATAATAATTCATTTCATTTTTATCGCACTCTTCCTTCAAAGAATCTCAGTGCCACACATATAGTGAAAACAAATAAAACCGATTAAAACATAGTTAAAGATACTGTATATCTATTGTCACACCATAAATTGACATATCTGATTCATACAATAAAAAAATAAAATATATATATATATCATTTCATTTAAAAAATATATATATATATTGTATATGTATATATATATATACATATACAATATTTTGTATTTTTTTTTATTATAAAAAAAGTTAAAAACGTGTATTTTTTTTATTTTTATGGATCACATTTGTCAATTTACACGTTCTGGCAATTATTATTAAAATGAAAGAAAAAAAAGAAAAACACATGATTATTCTTATTATTTTTCGTTGTTTTTTTCCTGGTTGATATTTTGGAGCTGCAGCTACCAAAGATGCAATGGATCCAAACTGACAGCACATCGTTGCCATGGAGTCAGTAAGTCAGCCGCGGCCTCCAACTCATCCTTTTATCTGTTGCGGTACATCGATGTGCATTTGGTGGATCTGCTTTGGAAGTCAAGGCGCACAGAAAGAAAAGTGGAAAGTGTTGCCAGCTCCTCTCCGTCTCCATTTTCAGGCACGAAGCCTGAAATAAAATCAGGTCAGCTGATTCGTCCCCTGCCGCTTCCGAAGCCGATGCTATAGATTCACCTTTGTGTGCCGTGTTTTTTCCCCGAGCAGCAGCTGTGTGTGGGAGTCTACGCCGCGCTATCCGCATTGTTTCTGCTGCTCCTCCTCCAGGCCCTACAACGCCGTCTCCTTGGCAACAATGCAAAACGCACGACTGAAATCCATTGAAATGTCTTCTAATGTAGGACGGATGTTGGGGGAGGAGGAGGAGGGGGGTTCGGAGTTGGCGGTGTCCAAAGTGCACGGAACGCGAATACAAAAAAATCAATATTCCACTTGGCAGAGAACTTTAGACGCTGTGTTGTTTGCCCGTTGGCTCAGTCGGTCAGCGGGTCAACTCTTTGAGCATCCATCACAGGGCTTTTTTTCCCCGCGTCCGGCCGGGAGCCAAGCCGTGCCCAAGACAAGCTCCAGCCGGGAGGGTTCAGCCCGCGGAGACAGATGGGAGGGGTGTGCGGCAGAAGGGGGTGGGGTGGGGAGGGGGGAGAGGCAAATGAGCTCACTGGAGAGACAGGTCGGCCGATGTTAAACAGCCGCCGTTCTTCTTCTTCTGCTGTCGACAGGCTTGATTTACATTGCAGTTGAAAAGGCGCGCTTGATTTCTTTATCCTCCCTCCTCAGGCCTCCTCCCCGAGCTCTAATTGCCCGCTCCCCGAAACACACACCTTTTGTTGTGAGCCGACGGAAAGAAGAAAAAAAACACCACTCTCCTTTCAAATTGCTTGTCGGGAGCGGTAACGCGGACGTCCTCCGAACCCGTCCCGTTAATTGCCTCGTTCTTTAATGGACATAATTGTCGTCTCTGCGCAACAAACCCTAGGACATACATTAGATAATGAATTGTGTTATATTAATGGAAGGGAGGCTAAGGATGTGGGAAGTGTAATTCCATTAACACTGCACTAAACAGTGTGTTTAATAATTTGCCAAATCGGTTTCATTATGTACGGCTAATTGTGTCTTTCTCTCGTAAACACGGCAACAATCAGAGAGGCCACCGAGGCGTACGTGTCACCGTCCTCTTGGCTGCTCTACGAAAAAAGCAAACGGATGCTAATCATGTTGCGTTGCGTCTCGCCACGCGTCCTCGTTTTTTTTCCCCCGAGCTCGCGCGCGGCATTTCCTTTTTAAAAGTCGCCGTGGCGTTGTGCCGCGCCGTCAGACGTGAGTGGGCTGAGAGTTAATCACTTGGAGATTGTGTGGAGATTGCTCCGAGGCTAATTTCTTCCTTTGCAGTTGGTGATTAATGCCCCCGGTCCGTGAGGTCACTGGAGATAAGGCCCCGGACGCTCCGTCGGCTCCCGGTGAAGATAATGCCGAACGGCCTTTATCAAGGGCACGGAGGCGAGGGGGAAGCGTGGAATACTGGAGGTGGGGGGTGTGTGGGGGAGGGGGGGATTTACATGCATATGGCCATAACAAGATATTATCGGCCATAAAGCGGCACAATCAATTACCTCCTCCCTGCAGGCCTCCTCGTGGTCGGAGAAGACAAGAGGGTACGATACGTCATAGGAAATCTTTAAGAATGTTTTCGAGCTGGTGAAAACATAAAAGAAAACCCGAGATCGCAAAATTCCTTTCTCTCCCCTCGTAAAGGCGAGTATCGGTATGCTTGGTGTGAAGTGCCTATCAGTCCACCTGACGTGGTCTAAAACACAGATCTACTTTGGGATTAGACTGAAAACCTTCATGGCGAAGGGGCAATCATGCACAACGATGAAGACGATTGGGAGGAAACTAGAGCGAACAGCGGAAGGAAAACACTGGATACGTTATACTTGTTTAAGCCACCCAAAGAACTTAAAGTGAGGGCATAGAAAGTGGCCACGGTTATGGCAGCTGCTGGTGGGGGTTTTTTTGCGGATAAAACACAAACGCATTTGCTCTCCCGAAGCAAAGGTCCCGGTATGTTAAATAGATCAAGTAGATCAATCTTGCTTTGTTTTCCTTTCGGCTTACAAACCTTTTGTCAGGAACAACAGTGGGCAACAGCATCAATATCAAGGGCACATACTTTGTTTGCCAATTGACTGTGGTTCAAGTTGTACAAAACGTATATAGGTTAAGTATGGGAGAGATGCCAGCCATGGGTTGGTTGGGGTTGATAGAAACATGTGTTTCGCCTCAAACACTGGACCTTCCAACAGTGTCTAGTTTTATTTGGCTTGTTTGGCAAAGGTCACGGTCGAGGCTAAAATAAATCAATGTTTACCATTTGCCAAGATGAACAAATGTTAATACCATTTTGTTTAAAATTAAGTCGAAATATGTTGTACCCTGATGTTTGGGAGCGTTCTTGATCACGGTTCTAAGAAAAAAAACATATAGAATAACATAAAGCAACATTTTCTGAGTAAATCTCTCGTATCAGAAGCTGACACGACCTCCTCCCCAAAGGGCCGCAGTTCTCTAACCAGTGTGTGTAAACAACATTCTCTTTGGTGGAGGAAAATGTGTCGTCAACGTTGACTTGAGAAATCAGAACGGTTGTGAGTGAAGTACCCTCCAGCCCAAACTCTTCACCCCCTCCCACCACAACCACACACAGGGGCCTTTCTTCCCCTCCGTCAAGCTCTCCAGCTAGCTGCTGACATCTGATGGTCACATGAGGTAAATTAATTTACCGTGGGCCTTTTTCCTTTTTCTCACTCCAATGCTGCAGCGCCTGTCACATTGAGTCAAAGTAACCATGTGCTTAGCTCTTTCGTGGGGGGGGGGGGAGCATTCCCTCCCCGACACTTTAAGGTTGAGTCTGAGGAACAAGCCAGAGCCCAGTGTGAGATAAGGCTTCCAGTGGTGAAAACAAAGAAAAGAGCTCCTCTGCAAAACTCCTGCAGGCCTCGGGTAAAAGCACCAACGCTGTCAAAGGAAAAGTACTTTCATAAACACAGCGGGGATTTTAAGCCCCGTCTGTTACTTCGTTGCACACACACGTTGTCTACGCAACGTAACTCCCGTTCAAGTTGCACTTTATTTTAACTCATATCAACGTGATATTGGTCAAATTGTGTTTGACTGCTGTCAAATAACTAAGTTAACCAGTTACGGCGGCGCTTATCTCGTCCACTTGGTCCAATGTTTATGCCAGTGGCACCAGTTTAAATACAAAAGTATGCTGGACTTCATTTTTTCTGGGAAACATAAGGATGGCATGTTCACGATCTGTTTTGGAAGATAAAAACCACGGTTGGAACAAATGTTTTTTTGTGTGGCCGAGCAACAAGGAGAGAGAAAGTAGTGGAAGTAATGAGAAACGGACAAACACATTGTTGCTCTCTGTCTTTTAATGGGATTTTATTTCAATAAGAGAAACTATATAATGACATCATCTTATATGACTCTGAGGCCCTTTCTCTTCTATTTCCTCTATTGAGCAAAACCATTTGTGCTTTTTTTAAATAGCAAAATCTAATGAAGACACACAGGGTGAGTGGAATTATCTCCCCTTTAAAAAAACAACAACAACAACAACACGAGAACTTCCTGAGTGTTTACTCCTCCCCGCAGGATGTGCATGATTCCCAACATATTTCTCCAGAAGTGATGAAGATTCTCGAGCAAATCATGCAAATTAGTTTTGATTACGGCTGTAGAAACAGCCGCGGGGACTTTTCTCTCGCGAGTGGATGTGATTGGAATCAAACTGGTGTTTGATATTTGTTCCAAACCGGCAGGAATTAAAGTCGCACCATATGAAGCAATTTTAATTACTTATTACAAACACGGGGGCGATGGGACTCCCGCGTCCTCTCTGAATGGCAGCGCGGGACGGAGATTACTTCAAGCCCACAGCACATCAAATTAATGACAATTATGAAGGATCTTGTGGTCAGCGCTCACGCATCACGCCGGTGTCTATAGGCACTGTGTGTGTGTTTGTGTGTGTGTGTGTGTGCGGCCCGTGTTTGCTTACGTGCATGTGGCCGGAATGCTCGGCGAATCCCTTCAAGTGTCTCCTAATTCGACCCAGCACGCTCTTTCCCGCTCTCACGCCGTGTACCGATTCGCTGCGCACCCAATTATTTTAATCCTCTGATTGCTCGGGAAGCACCCGGCCCGAGAGTCTGCGGAGACGGATACTGCCGGGGAGATGAGTGCGTCTGGAAACGCGGGCACATCGGCCACCACTTGGGGCCTCATCACCGGGCCCCTCTGCCCCTCCCTCTCCTGGGGGCTCCGGCCTGAAATAAGATGTCATGGGATTTTCCATGACCTTGTCAGCATTCCCGCCCACCAGACTCCTTATTGGTCGTCCTTTGTGGATTGGGAGAAGGTATGATCTATATACCAAGACAGCCCACTTAAAATGTGGCAAACTTACATATAAAACCATATGTGATGTGCAAATATATATATACACACAAACATTTGTATTACATCATACATTCATCCCAATATGTCTGTGTAATGAAATACAATAGATGATTCCCTATTGGTCAATTATGATGACCATGCTGTAAAGAAGGTGTAGCAGGGAGAGTTCCTTTGAAGGGCTGAGTGTTGGGAATGTGATCGCCGCATCTAGGGACACAAAGAAAGGCGCCTCGCCGCTTCCCCGTCACTCAAACGCGAGCGCGGTTAAAGTGTCCCTCTGCCGTCCTTTTGTTATTGGTCCGTCTGCAGTGAACCTCAGCGCAATGCAAACCATTAAGAGCCGTCACATCGCTGTGACACAACCTGTGTCGGGTTGTTTCCTTTCAAAGGGTGAGAAATTTGATTTTTTTTTCTCCAGAATGCTGACCTTAAAATTACCACAGAGGCAGCTGTAATGTATATAATAATGTTACACCCATGGGGTTAATAATATGTCTGGAACTGTAGTCATTTTCTCCCAGCCACTTTCATCCACTCTGACATATTCATTGAATGTGTTGTTACTCTGTAATGATTCCTTCTGGTCACATGACATCTCTTCCTTCTGTCCATCCTGGAGAGGGATCCTCCTCTGTTGCTCTCCTGAAGGTTTCTTCCCTTTTTTCACTGTGAAAGTTTTTTTTTCTATTTTGGGATTTTTTACTAGTCCGATATGAGGTCCTGGGACAGGGATGTCGTATTTACAGATTGTTAAGCCCTCTGAGGCAAATTTGTAATTTGTGATATCGGGCTATACAAAATAAACTGAATTGAAATTTAATTCAGTTGAATCCAGGTGTACTGGGCCTAATTACACCGTAACTATAGAGAAAGGTGGGACACCCACACGGCTCTGATGTCACTTTTCTAAATAATACTTTATTTAAGAATTGGACTGATAGTTGTTGTAAAGGCAAACTCTGCAGGGACTTTGACAGAAACTTTTACCCAAACTCTTTGCATTGGAACTCAATCACATGGGCTCAAAGTGAATCAACGTGATCATGTTAACAATGGATTAAATGACTTGTGTGCAGTGTAAAAAGGTGTCGCTTAGAGCGATGAACCCACCGATAGTTATCGCCCGTCTCCTCACTTCCTCCGGGCTCTGGAGCCTTTCAGCATTCTTCAGCTCTTTGTTTTGGTTCAATGGCCCATGACTTTACTGTAGGGTTCAGTTTCACCGCCGACATGGATCCTGTTTCCAGCAGCTAGAAGCCAACACATCATCAGTGCCATGCGCTTTGTACTGCGGCGCTTTAGTTAGCCATCCGGCGTCGGTTATGGGCGCGTGTTACTTTTCTGCATAGTCTCTTTTCAAAATAAACTTCCAACAGAAAAGATTTGCATAGCAGGTTTAAAACATGTATTTAGTTAGGATGAGGTAAATACTTTGGTTTGGGTTGAAATAAGTGCGTTTGTCACATATCTTAGGTGTACGCCATAAGTTAAATACTTAATTTACACAACCACGCTGAAGTAAAACAAATTTAAAAAACATTCATTTATTTGTCTTTTTAACTTTTTAACTTTAACCCTTTCACATAGGGAACGTTTTTCCATACAAACAAGTAGTTTCAGTGTAAACTGATCAAAATAACACAACATCCATCAGCATGGCTGGTTACCACTTGAGGTAAGACACAATGTTTATTCAGCAAAGAGCTCGAGGTCCATGAGCAATTGGGTTTTAGAGGAACACTGTATCAAATGACACAGGTGCCATAATGTCCATTTACACTTACAGTGACTGATTTCCCATCACCCTGCTGTGTATATTCTTTTGGTCAAACACATGTGTCTAGCTGACGTTTTGTATATAATCCTAATAGAGCACAGACAGGCGCCTTAGTGGTATCTGTATGTATTGTCAAGAATAAAGCTGTGAAAGATTGATCACTATGAGGATGAATGAGAGTCTGAACCCAGACAGGGTGAATAATTAGATGTGAGGATTAAAGACTTGAAGGGGTGACATGGGGCCACATGTTCTCCGTCAGCACACACAGGGAACGAAGACTCTGCTCTTCCTACAAATATATTCCTACCCCGCTCCGCTGCTTAAGTCATCTGCAACAAATACAATGAAAATGATGCAATCATAATCATCTCTGCATCCTGACAGCAGCAGAGAGCGTTGCCCCAGTAGTCGGTCTCTGGGAGCGATGGTTGCATTCATCTTAAAGGTTCCGTGTGAATTCACGTGGGACTCCATTTTGCCATGGGAGATTGACTAAAACAACAAATAAACCCCAAAAAACAACAACATCGGAATCACCGGGCCTCCTTTGTCTTACCTAGTGTCAGACAAAAGGGAAAAACATTATCGCCGCGTGCTGATTAGATCTGGATTGCTTCGCCCTATCTGATAGCATACTACTATGATTATCGGAGACATCTTGACTGAAAACCAAAAGGGGTGACCTTGAACATCGCGTGTCCTGTGGAAGCATCCGGAGAGAACGAGTCCCCCAAAACTAACAGCCAGCATGTGTTGTTTGACGTGGGCAAATCAAACCCACGTGAGCATTGTTTGTTCTGGCACCTGGGTTTGGCAGGGCGATGTCGTTCGTCAGTTCCAAATGGAGTTTTCAATACTCGTACAGTTTGCCAAAAGTTGGTCAACAAGGGGTTTACTCACGAGGGGTGAAACGAATAAACAAAATGAAAATTAAACATTTGCTAAATTTTCCCATCAAAACATTTCATACCGCCAGACTCAGAGCAGCGTCTGGCAGTCCGTCCGAGCTAAATAGTTTTATAGCCTACGCAACTGTCAGCTAACTCAGAAAAGTTCCTTTTATTGAAACGCTAATGTAGGTTCCTCTGGTAATTAAGATATGCAGTGTATCAGGCTTTTATTGTGAAAGGTAACAATGGTAAGAGAGGATCTGGTCAGCGCCGCCTTTGTTAACGTTGGAGGAAGTTTAAATGTTTAAATGTTTCCCTGCCACGCTATGGCTGAACCCTTATCAGTAGTAGAGAGCACATTTTGAGTTCCCCATGACATGATTGCTCGATGCCGTTATTTGAAATCTGAAATATCTGAATCGGGGCCGATAAAGGTATTTTCTTATAATTGGTATCGGCTGTATGGAGCTTGATCTGATTCTCTGTTTTCCGTTCGTCATCTATGTTGCATGGTGTTTTTGCAACGGAGAGCAACCATTGCAACTCAAAATGTGCACCATATGAACTAAATCTGTGTGACATCACCCAAAGGTTGTTGAAGAACCTGAGTGAGGCAGTGGTAACACAGTAGAACTCTAAAAATGGGCGAAGAGACGGATCGTCGGTGGAGATGAGGCTGGCGTTGGTCGCTGATGAGTTATATGGTGGACCTATAGAGGTGGGAAATTTAACATGGGGATTTATGGGCATTGACTCTCTTTTTGAGCCAGCCTTAAGTGGCCATTTAAGGATCTGCTTGTCTGGCTCTTCTGGGGTATTATCTAGGAATATACAAGTAGATTCTCAATATCGAATTACTCGGATCGGCGAAAAAAAAAGTCATCCCTCGTTTTAAGCCTTTCAAAAAACTACCGATGCAGTCATTTCACTGTTGAGGATAGTCCTGCCAATTAATATTTTTCCACAAGTTCTGTTCATCACCTCAAAACTCGTGAATACAGAGTTGTCTCCCCAGCTGGCCTGAGAATGAACCCCATATAACCTTCTGTAAAGATATTTGCATTTGAGAAAATGGGAGCAGTTGTCGATTGAGAAGGCAATTAATGTGCCTTCTGTATCTGGTTCTAGCCATTTGTTTTACAAATTAAAACATGTTAATCCCTTAAGCGATTCACCACTTCTCACAGACTGAATTTGTTTAAAATTATCTTCATTTCAAAGGATTTTAAGCCACTCAGCAAATCAATCCCACTCGCCTTGTGGAAGTAAGAAAGTTGTCAACATGGCATGTCTCTGCCCCTTCTTTCTTTACTCCCTCTCACTGAGTTTCTCATACTTGGCCCGAGGTAAAGCTGCCTCCCTCCGCCTTCAAATAAACACATCAAAGCAATACAATGCATGTGTTGTCTTTGAAGAGAGTGTGATGTTTTTAGCTTCATTTCCCACAGACTGTGACGTGTGCCTATGGGCCCCTGCTGGTAGAGTGGTGATTGTGGAGCAGGTAGCGTCAGTCAGTCCCACGCAATAATTCAGCATCTTTGCAGGAGAATGGCCCCTCCCCCTCCTCGCCACTCTCGGCTGTCAAAAACCCAAAGGGAAGTCTGACCTCATGACACAGAGAATTATGTCAAGTAGCCGGGAATTCACACAAAATACAATACACTCACACAAACATATAGAAATGTAGAAGCATAGAATCTTGAGGTCAGAGAATAGAACCTTGAGATAAGAGAACACTGAAGTCAGATAGCCTTGTGGTCAGAGCATAGAACCCTGAGGTCAGATAACCTCGAGGTCAGAGGATATAACCTCGAGGTCAGAGCATAGAACCCTAAGGGCAAAACATAGAACCCTGTGATCAGAGCATAGAACCCTGAGGTCAGAGCATAGAACCCTTAGGTCATAGAACCCTGAGGTAACAGTATAGAACCCTGATATCAGAGAACAGAACCTTGAGGTCAGAGAACAGAACCCTGAGGTCATAGAACCTTTCAAATAGCAGAAGCTAGGCATCCTATTATCATATTTGAACATTGTTAAGAATATGAGCATTTCAGCTTGGCTTATTACCTGCTGACTCAGCACTCACAACTCGGGCCGATAGTGTATCGGCGCCTCTCAGCCATGACTCTGCACCCAGAGGCCCAGTGGAGGGAAAACACTTCGCTCCCTTGTTGTTGTTTTTCACTCCATTTTTTGGCAAACTACAAGTACACACACTACTGAGGACATGGCCCGCATACATCAGCACTTGTTTTGGAGATTGCGTTTCACAATGACTTCCAGCCCGTTGGAGTCGAGATGGGCCTTCAGCCAGTTGTGGGTGATATTCATTCAACCACTTAATACAGCAGTGGTTGTTACAGACTAGCGGCGATCTGCACTCCACTCAATGCACCTTAACGAGACAGGTGTGTTAGAGAGAGAAAGCGGTTCTCATAATGTGAAATGTTCATATGAATGCAGGAAATATGCGAAGGCAGCAGACGGCAGACATTAAAAATGCTGTCGGCTGAACAGAAATCTGCGCAAATCAAGATTAAGAATGACTGACATCCGAATACGTCCAAATCTCCGGAGTGTGGCGAAAGGATTTCCTTTCCACAAAATCCATTAACTCATTGAACAAAATAATCATCTTAGGCTTTAATAGTGTGAAAAAAAGATCTGGTTCAAAACGACGATAAGACCAGTGTTTGTGTTCAATTGTATTGGAATATATTTCCAAACACAGTCACACATTTAAATGCAAATTCAAATGCATCTGCCCTGGTTCTTTTATCTTTTCAAAACAATGTATCATATGAATACACAGGTGGCAACAACAATAATGCCGTGTATACCCGTTCAGGCATGTGCATACCCATGAGCATCTACAAGCACATATGCATAAACAAAGGCAGCGGAACATTACACCCATATGTTTTAAAGCCCCAGGCATAAATCTGCTGCGATAACAGCACCGACACTTTGAGTCTCAGGCGTTCAGCAATACTCTGAATATTACAGGTTTTTTTGTTGCAAATGCCAAGATACAAACAAATTGTATTTATGGCGACATTATTGAAAGCACAAAACCAAAAGGTCTGCGTGTGTTGTTTGCTAAACACCGCACATGAAATACCACACTCAGTTATCAATCTCCTGCACCCAGAATGCACCTTTGAAAATGCCTGCAACCAGCTAGATCACTGAGAGATCAGTGCTTGAACACTTTAACTAGGATTCAGGGTTGCTCTTTTGTTGGAATAATAACATAGTCAACATATGTTTTCTTAAGTTAAAGTCATCGCGTCTGTTATGAGTATTGAGATTATACCCGTTGCATTTGTCTTCCTAGTCTCTGTTTTTAGCATTCTACTAATGTAAATGCCAAAGACTCTAGATAATAGTGTTTTATACTGAGCACCACAGTTTGAAGCTGGGAGGTGGATTAAGTGATTTATTTGGTGTTAAGTTGTGATGCAAAATGATCATGTTTAGAAGAGTGATGAATGAATGGTTTGCTTTTGCGAGAGAGAGTAAGGTATTCCGTATTTTGTGTTTCGAGTTTCTGGAAAGAGGGCGCTAGATTTAGCAATTCCAAAAAACTTACAAAACTGCCAATATTAAGCAATATTGCTGATTTTCAAAATGTGAGTGACTGTGGGTCAGTGGTGAGCAGGGTCGTCCTTCAATCAGAGGATCGGTGGTTCGATCCCCAGCTCTGCGAGCCCATATCGATGTGTGAAGACACTGATGTGCAGGTGGAACCTTAGCTCTTCCCATCGGGGTGTGAATGATGTCATCTAGTGTTAAAACTTTAAAAAGGTCCATCTCCCATTTACTTCCATACCAAACAGTAAAAAACATTTCTTGATGCAGCGGGCTTTGAGTTTGCGGACTTCAAACATAAACGGTTGACTCAAAGTCGGAAGAACCCCGTTGTCTTTGATACCACCGTGTGATGTCGCTTTAAGTCGTTTCCTAATTGGAACAAAGTCTAAAGTCCAAACCATTGAGATCTGGCTCCAAAGCTTTAAAGGGCACGACACTGCAGACTGTCGCTCTAATACGGGTACAATTACACAACTATCTTAAAAAAATGACTCAGCAGAATCTAAATGACCCGATAAACAAGTGAACATTGTGAAAGCGTGTCTTCCAGGTGAGCGTAATTTCTGTGCAGTCAGTCGTCTGGAGCTCGGCCTTGGCATAATCCCACCGTTCTGATGTCGCTAGTGTAATAACCGTACAAAATGGGAATGTGTAAAATCACGATAGGCACCTTGGGGGGAATAAAACATGCTGACCTGAGGATTTAAGGTGACCCACGTCTGTGGAACCCCCCCCCCCCCCCCCCCCCCCGACTCAGCTCTCTCCCCTTCCAGGTCATAAACTATGCATTAGCCGGCAACCATAAATTCAAACCTCAACAGGGACATAATAAAGCAGAAGCGGTATAGCTTCCACTCCGACAATACTTTGTGTGTGTGTGTGTGTGTGTGTATGTGTATGGCGCCTTCAGACGCACACTCTGTATGTGTTGGTGTTGCTCCTCAGCCGGATGCTATGTTTTGTTCCATTTTATTTTCATTTGGGTTGGTTTTGATCCAAGCAGGGGGAAGCGCTCCCGTGGGAGAACACTGTTTTTTTTCTCCGGCCGAAGGGAGACAATGTGGCAGGATGTGAGGAATCGGCCGTCGGGCACCAGATGGGGTCTGGATGTACAGTGTGCTCGCCGGTGGGGAAAGGAGAGGGGGGGGGGGGGGTCGGCACACAGACAACCTGCCAACCAAAGTGAAAGTTGATTTCTTATTTCCTGAACATGCAGGCCCGGGTCAGGCGGGCCTCTGAATGCGGCAGGAATCGTCCCCTTCGGACTTTTCCCTCATCTGGTTGTGTGTCAAAAGCAGCAAAACAATGGTCTTCAAAAAGGGGGAGGAGGATTAGTCCATGGAGAAATACATTGTGTATTGAACCTTGGAGGAATCGGTGTACCCGGCAATGCTTCAGTGAGTGCACCTGGCACACACATGTAGCTCTCAGATCTCCTTCTATTTAACATGAATGCTTTTTTTGACCATTTCCCCTCCTGATAAGCTCTGAAGTCTGCATTTTACCTGAGAGCCTCTGGGGACCATGTTAACCAGTTTGTTTGTAGTCCTGTGAACCACATAAGACAAGCCGGAATCAAGACAATTAGGCCAATTTTCATAATCATTATTCACCGGTCCCCAGGGAGAGCTTCGATATAAGAATCTTATGGCTACAGCAGGGATTTTTCTGGTGTCTATTTGGTAATTTTTCTATTTATAGCAGGTCATTAAGCTGTGAAAATCTCTCCTCACTGCTAACCTATCTCAGCTGTGTCATTTCTTACAGTAAAATTAAAGCCGAGGTCCAGTTCAGTCGAAATGTCCAGACCACTTAAAAGCCCATTACATTCTGCTGGTGTCATTACTTTTTAGTGAGCCAGCTCTGAAATAGTGGTTTAAAAAGAGATGGGACTTAATAAGTGCTTTGGATAATTCCCTTTCTTGAATCCGAAAGAAGCGCCCCATTCAAATGAATCTCTTATTATGCATGAACATATTGTATATGATATAGATTTATTGTATCGCAAATCTCTTTCAACATCTGTATTCTTCAAGCTAACTGGATTTCAAGTAGAAGTCTCTTGCTCTCAGGAACACATTCCTATAGGAGTAGAAAGGAAGCCAAGCGTTATTCAGATTTCTCCCAATCATTCTTCTATCTTCTATTAAGAAATGCAATTGAATTGATATATATGTTTATATAAAAATGAAAACATTGGCCGTCAGAAGTATGAGGAAATTGATTACATGGCCCTTTTTCCATTTTTTCTTAAAAACAGAACTAACCAAAAGGGTGTACCATTGACACCATGGCGACCACAGACAGATCACTGGGAGACAGAGGAGATGTTGGTGTCCTCCAGCTCTGGTTTTGCTGGTGCCAATTCCAACATAGAATGTCTTTGAGTCAGAATAAGTGAATTCAATGCAAAACATAAATATGGAGAAAACGTTGCATGTCTTGAGGTTTAAAATGTGGTTTGGTTTTATATCACTTGCCTGTATTGTTTGCCTCTCATCCCTCCGGTGCACCCTACTTTGCATTGAATTAGGGATGCAGAATGCAAATGAACACAAACAATGTAAAAAGCCAGTGAACCATAAACAATAGCACCACATAATCTGCATGACCAATGCTTATACCTCTGTCAAGGTAAAGGTGGCTTAGCTCTCATACAGCCGGCAGTTTACTCATCTGAAATGTGACCCTCCCTGGAAAATATCTCAGGCCTTACAGCCCATTGGGCATTTGTCCCTCATAAACTTTGACTTCCCTTGATTGCACATGGGCTTCTCACCCATTTTGAATGTCACGATCCGATTGAATTGCCGTTATCGGTGGTTATCACGGCCCTTCTAATGCTTCGGGCCGGCAAACTGGACCTACCATGTTGTGAAATAGAAGCTTAACATTGTTAATTAAAACCCAAATGTTAGGCTCAGGCAGTAAAAGTGCTTTGTTAGGGTTCAGGAAAAGATCGTGGTTTGGGCTGAAATAAGTTTGGTAAAATAGGTCAATGTTGTCTTTTGATTCCACGCTCAACACACACAGCGGTGTCCTTGGTGAAAGTCGTGGGTTTGTTTGACCATCCACCCCGTCCTTCTCATTATGTGGACTTTATCCCTCTTTATACTTCATCACCCGACCTTTACTTCCGTTTTTAATTAATAAGGTCACCAGAGGACTTTGTCGTCTTCTTATTTGCATTCCCGATCAATCGTGTGAATAGATGATAACGGCCTTTTGAACCTACTGGTAGGTGGAGCTTAAACACACCTAAGAGGCGGATAAAACCCATTCAATTGGCCGCCACCATTCAAAGTGGACGCTTGTCTTGTGCTTTATAGCAACAACACTAGGATGCTTATTTTCATTCAATTAGGTAGTTTAATGTATCTTTTCTGATTATGTGTTGACTTTTTTTTTTTTTACATATTTGCACTTTATAAATGAACTCCTTCCAAGATGTCTTAATATATTGTGAATAAGAACATGGCTATTCTAAGAAACGTTCATGCATGCACATTTGATGTTCTATCCACACCTGCCCATTTGTCTTTGCAAGGAAACCACAATACAGCTAACTTAAGGTTGTGCGGTTCTTTTTTCTTCAGATGTGTATCAAAATAAATAAACAAGAAAAAAAGGTTGCCTTATCAAAAACTGATGCTATCAGACCTTTAGGATTCTGTTTGACACTGCAATCCTCAAGGCCCTGGAGACTGAAGCAACCGCAGGTCTGTGCACGATTCAAAGCCATCACAATATTCCAGTCATGCTATTGAAGCTTTTCGATCAAATCTGTAAAGCAAACATGTTTTGATTGCATAATATTGTAATATGGATGAATCAATATGCTAATATTTCTAAGGGACTTGGAGCAAGAAGTTCAAGTACTCAGGATAACATGTAACCGTTTACAAAGTGTTTAAACGTAAGAGCTATATTTGTGGTCATTATTAATGTACTTACAGTATAATATACTTAACAGTTGTGGTAAGAATAGATTGTGGGTTGTCAGGATGTGGAAAATCCTCCTCACCCTGATATATTTGTGTCTATAACTCATACAAGTCTCGTCCTATGAGTAATGCAACCTCCGATCCTTATTGAACAACGCATTGGCATTATAAACTGCAGAGAGATTTGGTGCCAAATTTAAAAAAGATGGACCTCTAAGGAATTGAAAAAATGTGTTCAAAATCCCTCTAGACACCAAGGCCTCGAAGAACATCATAAATAAAAGAAATTGCATCCAAAAACTTTTGACGTCTGGAGATTTCTGCAAGTTTCCATTCTTCAGCGATTGAATGGCGTTGCACCTCAGTTCAGGAAATCCTCTGAACGCCCTCTGTCGCCAGTTGGAACATTTCATGACGCTCTGATTGTCATCACATGTCAATTTATACAGTAATGTCAATTTCTGAAAAAAGGGTCTCACTACTGTGCGGAATAACATAATAATAATAATAATAATAACTAGAACGGGCACTCGGTAGAGCGCAAACCTTCGCATATCATAAGATTGGGCATTGAATTTTGAACATTTTGGCATTATTTGCATGCCAATTGTCTAAAAATTGACCGCGCTAAGGTAAAAAGAATATTTTGACCTTTTCATGACCTTGACCTTGACCTTTGACCCGATCGATCCCAAAATCTAATCAAATGGTCCCCGGATAATAAGCAATCATCCCATCAAACGTAATGAAATTCGGTTAAATACTTTTTGAGTTATGCGAGTAACACGCATACAAATAAATAAATAAATACACGGCGATCAAAACATAACCTTCTGCATTTTCAATGCGAAGGTAATAATAATAATTCAGATTTCTATAAGCGCTTTTCTAAGTACCCAAAGACGCTTTACAGGGGACAACAGACAAACAGAAAAAAACAAAAAGAAAGCAGACAAAACGAACAAACAGGACATATGGTAACAAAAAGAGAGGAAAGCAGACTGGAGGAGCTGTACGGGTCGTATCGGGGGCAGGGGGTTAGCAGGTGAAAGCGAGTTGGAAGAGGTGTGTTCTGAGGGCTTGTGGAAGGGGAGAGCGTTCCAGAGAAGTTCCTGAGAAGGTCCAGTCACCCCAGGTCCGGCGCTTGGTCCTGATGATCTTCTGAGCGGTTGTGCCGGCGGACCTGAGGCAACGGGTTGGAGCGTGAAGGGGGAGGAGGTCTGAAAGATAGGGAGGGGCCAGGTGGTTTAGGGCTTTGTAGGTGATGAGTAGTAGTTTGTAGTCTATCCTGTACTTGACCGGGAGCCAGTGGAGGTGGCATCACATATGAATTTGGCTCATTAGATTCATCTTCGCTTTCCAGTCATACTCCATTAATGCAGTTCCAAGACTACATGTTTCACGACCTCTGTATCCATAAACCAATTTTAGAGCTGGAAATAGCTTTAAAAAAGGCCCAGCATGTGCACCCTTTGTACCCCAACAACCCATCTTCATTCAAATATCTTGAACTGAGAGGTCATTAGATTCATTCCACACCAAAAATGTTGCCTAACTTGTGAGCCTTAGAGACTAAACGAAGCATTTCGGACTGCGTGAACACCAGAATACTCAAACAGACAGTTTACTACTGAGTGTTTTTCATTTCGTTATTTTTTACATTAAAACCGGTAAACATCTTCTAGTAGAAACCAAGAGGGAATGAAAATGAGCTCAATTTGTAGTCCTTTTAATGCTTACTTTACCAGTTGGCCAATTTTTACTTTTGTTGAATTGATGGTTTGTTCCACTTCATGAATGTCTTCTTAACATTTGGAATTGCTAATATTATGTTTACTTACCTTTATCGATGATTTATTATAAAAGCAGAATTGATGGCCGATCAGAAAGTGATAAACCTGTGACCCTTTATTAATGATTCTAATTCGTTACAACCAATAACCCCTTTGTAACGGGCGATTCATTAGAATCTTTTCGCAATGTTAGTCTTGTAACTGACCCATCTGAATCAGAGGGATGAAGTCATCATGCAGCAGACATCGGTACACAACGTTGAAGAACAGGGTCCTGATCTGACCGGCGGAGGAAAGGCAAAAACAATGCATACTCAGATTCTTAGCGGCCCTAATGGTGTAAACACACGCGGCTCTTTAGTCTCCACACCGGGAGAATGAGATTAAAATCATGTATCACTGAGTGTCTGCAACTCTGGGACACAAACGGCTCTGCACAAAACAACCAATTGTAAAAAGGCCTGTGCGAGGAAATGCAAATTCCCACCCACGCACCGCACACTCGCGTGCTCCCGCCTCAGCACAGATGCGTCCCCCCCCTCACTTCACAAAGCCCTCGTGGATGTGTTGCCTCTAAACGGATGCAGCTCTCGCTGCGGTTTTTTCGCCGGCGAGGAGCGTAACGAGAGGAGAAAAGGCTGAAAGACCCGCCGAGGTGCTCGGTGAATCTGAACGAAGAGGCAGAGGCGAGGAGGAAGGAGACGTGAATGTTGTGTCGTTCGTCCCATCGCCGGGCCCTCGGACGGGGGCCTCGGACGGGGGCTTTTCTGTCGAGTAGGCGGAGCCCCGCTGCTCCTTCGAACCGATTGCTGAGGTGTCGCGTTACAATCAGTTTTCATTATTGTATTACAAGCTTCAATCATCCTTCTTCAATTACACTGAGCCAGGTAAGGGAGCTGGGGCGGCGGAGCCATTTGTTGACGCGCCACTGTCAATTAAAGCTGACTCTTATGTAATCACATAATCATGTCACAGAATCGGCATCATTTGTAAAGAGTGTTGTTTTTTCTCTCGCTGCGATAAGATGTTCCTCTTTGGCCTCCAGCTTTCACAAAGCAGGGCCTCGCCGTTTCCAAGTGTAGTGGGATTGTTTTGTTTCCCTTCTCAAGCTTAGCATCGACTGTGCCGCGCAAAGTAGATGCCAAAACAAATATTAAACATGTAGGCGAGGTATGCATCGGTCGTTTTTTTTTCTCTTCTCTCTCTCTCTGTTCGCTTTAGATTTCATGATATAAAAAACATTCATATCTGCTTTGGATTTCAATGTAAAGAGGCCACGAAATCCTCTGCAACATGATCACAAGGACGGGGAGTGGACGCTAACGAAAGGGAGAAAAACATAAAATAATAGAAGCCGAGTCGGTTTTGTGGCAGACTTGGTAGCGAAAGCGTAAGAAAGAGGACAATAGCGTGCATCGGCTTTGATGATGCTGAAACCCTTCTTGGCAGCCATGACACCGATTTCCGAAATACTTCATTGCTCATGACGAGTGTGGCATGGGTGTGTGAGTGTGAGAGAGAGGAGGGGGATTCTGTTCTTTTATTCTTTTAAGGGGTCTTCACTGCGTTTGAATACAGTCCACCCCTCACAGAATAATGCTTTTGTACATCAAAGACTGCAGATACGTGTCACGACGACAGCCGACTTTGACGTCATCGGTGGCCCAGAATAAACACGCAGACGCGGTACACATTCCCTCGAGGAAAACGCTGCTCTTATTTTTACAGGATGTTTTTCTCCCGTCAACAAATCTCATCAAAGAAACTTCAACCAACAAAGTATTAGTGAGTCTCCCAAATACTTTCTGACATCCCTCTGTCTGCGGCACTCCAAGTGAACTCTGCCCCACTTCAGCTGAGAAATATATAATGTCCATTATTAATTCACTTTAATTCCTAAAACGCTTTTTTCTTTTTACCAGAAGGCATACTAGACTACTGTTGCCAACTATTTTCAGAGGCGGATGAATTCACACACAGTATTTGGGGCAGCAAGACGGTGGATGTGGGATTGAGAGAAAATAAACTACAGCTCATGGTGATGAAGGAATATGTCACCCAGTGTCTGGTTTACTGATGTATTGCTTTTAAACAATGGAGCTCTATGGTTATTATAAAGGTTATTATAAAAAAGAATTTTGTCTGCGAAGACACACTGAAATTTCACGTCATCAATAAACGAGGAAAAATATTTACTGAAGTTTAAAATGTGTCCAAATTATTTCAATTATTATATATCTGTATCCATAAAATAAAGAGATATAAATGGATGCTTATTAAAATTGTGTTTTTACTTCAGCATCATCACCACATTCATTGACCTAGAAAGGTATGTACACAACAGACACAAATTAGATGCCAGACGTACTTAACTGATTTTAATAATATATATATATATATGATGTTGGTGCGCAGGTCTGAGCAGCTGGGAGGTGTGCGTGTGCTCGTTGGACGTGTGAGGTGAAGGGTGTTCTCTCTTCTCCGTGGTCTGCCCTCCAGATGTGAGATAGCATGTCAAACTGTCTCTCAGCCCTTCCCTCGCAGTTCATGAAGACATCCGTCAGATGAAATCGGCCTCCAGGAATTCCGTCATGGCGGACATCTGCTTTTCGTTTGAAATGGACGCAGGAGAACCTGGAGGACGTTCTTCTGGCGATGCGGAGAACCGCATTGATGGCATGGAGCTTTACAGGAGCAGTGCGGTCATCGAGTATTGATCCCCATTATTTAAAGAAATTAAAGACTTTCTTCCGCGGCACACTGACACACATCAATTGCTACATAGGCAGTCGATCAATTTTCCCACACTGTTCTGGGATCTGCTCAATGTGTCTTGTGTCTCTGTGTTTGTGATCATATTATAGCAAAACAAAAGTTATCTACGCGGCTGTTCAAATTAAATGTGCAAATATCAATATTTTCTTATGTATGGCACTTCGGCATTGGCCTCACTCTTCAGTACCTGGAGGTTGTGGCCTAGTTTGATGAGACAATGCTATCAACATTTCATCCAATTAATATGGTCTGTGTTTTGGAAATATTTCCAAAATTTGCCAGGAATTTTCTATCAATTGGAAAATGTTTCACTGTTTTCCAAGACACATGGGAACCATGTACAGATAGTACGAACTTGGAGAGTTAATTATAATTCAAGATTGAGTGCAGACAAGGCGTGACTGAACAGCTCATACAATCAAGGATACATCAAACAGGCTCAGGAGAGCAGGCAGCAAGGTGATTGGCTGCAAACACACAAAGAGGCTGATTCAGAGCAGGTGTGTGTGGATGGACAGAACTCTGTTGTTGACATCCACCATCCTCATAAAGTACCCTGAATTATAAGTTACGGGGTTTTCATACTTATGGATCGTGGAATATGACTACTACCAACTATTCATACACTCTGTCATATTCATTGATTGTGTTGTTACTGTGTTTTAATTTGTGTGTAATGATTCCTTCTGTACACATTACATCTATTGCACCTGTCCATCCTGGAGAGGGATCCTCCTCTGTTGCTCTCCTGAAGGTTTCTTCCCTTTTTTTCCCCTGAAGGGTTATTTGGGAGTTTTTCCTGATCCGATGTGTTGAGTGTTTCCTTTTTTTTTTTGAAGTCCCCTCTTGTTTGTTGTTTCCGTGCACTGCTCTTGTGCTGCTTGTCTATTTCGTTGATTGTGTTCCCAGCCACGCCCTGATTTTTTTGTGTGTCCACCTCTGTCTCCTGTTTCCAGTGTATTTAGCCTGTGTCCTTCCTTCTGTTTGGTGTCTGGTCGTTTTTGTTCCTGTCTGGTTCTTGTCCCTGTTCCTGTTGTGTTGCTCTCCTGTTGCCACTGTGGTTCTGCTCTCACAGACAAAGAAGAAAACTTTTATTTTGAAACTCCTGCCTCTGCATTCCAAACCTCAAACCGCTACACAACAATGTGAGGTTTTGGGATAGGGATGTCTGTGTACAGATTGTAAAGCACTCTGACAAATTAATAATTTGTGAAAATGGGCTATACAAATAAACTGAATTAAATTGAATTGAATGTGGTTGACGTTCTCGTTGGTTAAGCCCATCAATGATTATTTTCCAAACTCAGTGGTTCGGGAACTAAACTTAAGCAGGTATTTTTGTCTGAATTCCCAAAGTTAGGCATGTGTTTACTGCGGCCGGAGTGGAGCGTAGTGGCCATGATAAGTCTGTGTTAGAAAGTGTTGCCCAAAGGTCCTCCCCAAGCATCAGTATGATGGGAGGACGACAAAAAACACAACTATATGCAGATGATAACAGATTTACATCACAGTGTCACAGAGTATAGGCTCCTTTTTTTACTCATCAAACCTTTTTTCTTCTTCTAGATGTTCTATGAAATGAAGGTTAAGTATAACTTTAATCCATGATTCATAATGCAGTTCATACATTAGTTCTGGTGTGCTTTAAAAGAAAGGGGAAAAAAAGGCTCCAGAGAACTTCAGAATCTACTCAGCATCAACTCAGAACCTTTGTGATGTGATGAATCAATTGCGACTGATCCATTTTCCTCAAACCCAGAGCGAACCTCCCTTACCTGTTTCCACAGAGTTAGAACATGATGGAGCTCCTACATTATTCATCCCTGTCATTAAATATCTACGCACAGTCTATATTGGCTTCATGAAATCTTCATATGTGGAACACTGACACTATCGCTTAAGGCCCTGCCGTTGAAACCCAGAACCAGCTAGAAAGGCGACGGTTTGCACCATTGATGTCCGTACGGGTTTCGTGGTGTTTCTCTGCTGTCTCTGTAGCTGCTTACTAGCACATGAAAAGGCCTCTATTCCATCCACATTACACTTCTAATCAATAAATGTGCTCGTGGAAAAACGGACTGGTGCTAATCATAGCTCTGCGAGGGCGTGAGGGTCTGAGCCAGAGCCGGGGTTCACACACTGCCAGACATGAGCCACTAATATCTTATTATCATAAATCTGCTGATTACTTTGCCAGAATCCCACCCTGCATCAGCCTTTTCCTCCTCATTAGAATACATTTAAATACGGCGAGTGGAGGATGAGGAAGGCAAAGTGCTAATTCGATAGCCGAGGAGACAGGTTAAAGATGTTCCCGCGAATCCTCACAATTTATTTCTCCTTTTTCACTTGGGCTCACACTTATTTCCTGTTTTAGTGAAAAGGGATGACGTGTGACCTGCTACATATAGCCCAAGCTCCATCAGCCAGTGCTGTTTTAATCAGCGATGTCACCACTTCAATCAGACCCCAAACGACTCCCCACCCCCCTTTACCGATGGTTGCGAATTATGAAGCAAATATTTCCCCCATGGCATTGCTTTGGTTCCGCGGATGTCGGATTGATTACCCATTACAGCCGACCCGTTTTTACGCATGTAACCTTGTTCTTCTGTGTGCGTGTTTACTTTTCCTGTGATCTAGCGTTCCTGTTTCTGTCGGCAGTGAAAAGATCGGCAGCACGGCACAGATGGCGCTTTGTGCGGGATGATTCCTCAACAGACGTTATTTGAATGGTTATTCAATGTTAAATGCGATAAGTGCTTTGGGGAGGTGGGTGGGGGGTGGGGGTGCGCGATGGAGGCACAACAACAAAAAAGCGGGAGTTTGTTTCAGCGACGTGTGCCGTGCATATTAATCAAGAGGCAGAGCGCCGCGGAGCCACATAGGGCGCAGTGGGACATATTACCCCCCCCCCCCCACACACACACACACACATCCATGGACTCACACAGGAGGTGTGCGCGTGTCGGAAATGAAACAGTGAACGGCGCTCTGATTGGGTTAGTGCCTGTTTTTCTTGTTCTTTGGCTGGCTGAGCAACAGCGTTTAGCTTTATTAAATCTTCTCATTGCTCCAGAGAATACCTAAAGGACGTTTCATATCGGAGCCACAGCAGATGATGCAGAAGGCCACCGAGAGGAGGCTGTGTTGGGCTGCGTGTGATCCAGGCTGCCGGTGTTTGAAGAGGGAGCAGTGAAGCGCTGGTGGGAGGGATTCGACTTTGGAGACATTTTCTTTTCATGTTCAAGAGAAACTGGGACTTCTGTGTTCTGTTCCTAATGCAAGAAAACTTCATTCGACCTCACATTGGCCATTTTAAACAATGCATTTTAAAAAATTAATAAAGTATCACTGTTTATTTTGAGATTTTCCACAAAAAAATTAAGCTTTGATGGACACCATTTCGAGACTTTTTTCAGTTAAACTTTACCAATTTATGATGAAAGATGTGGACGAGGCGAGGATTTAGACGAGTGTGTGTGATCACAGCGGGACTGAACAGATGCTTTAAGACAGATTACAGCTCACATGTTGGGAAACTGACATTAACGGAGAGCCCAAGTAGATAATTTGTACATGCAACTACTGTTGGGGACATGATGATCATCATTTACATGAATTTAAACATAGATGTAAAGTATTGCCGATGGAATTAAGCAATCTAGTTTTACAATGGCAACAATTCATAGGTTATCAAGATCTTCAAGTATTTGTTTCACACAAAAGTTCATTTTAAAATTGGCGAAGAGCAGCATTGGATTTCCAAATGCAACTTCAGTGGTTTAATAAAAATCCTTGTGACCGTTACCTTAAATTGTGGTAAAAAATGGAATCAACACGTGCTTGTTGCATTTTATTTCTGGTGAGGATCCTGTTCAAACTGACTTATTACAAACCCATTAAGAGGAGGGATCATGAAGTCATACAGACTGGCGGTTAACTCGTTAGTTTGCGATTGTCATCAGGCCGTGTGTTATGTAACACCTTAAAATCATAATGGTATAGAGAATGGTATAGATGTATGGAAACGCCCATTAGCCATATTACTACCTTTTCAAGAGGTCTTTGTTCAATTTGTGGCAAACAGAACTGAGTTCCTTTTAACTGAACCAAACAGTGTAAGTCTCAGATAAGGGAGAATAGAACTCAAATACTCGAAATATCCGTTGTTGTGTGTTTCATGCGTGCGGTCCTGTAACCACGGTCCTCGTCCCGCTATAGCTCTTGTTGGCGTTGTCGAGGAAGCTTTGACAAGTGCAGGAGAAACGCAATAATGGGGCCCAAAACCAACGACAGAAAGGGTAGCTAACCCTAACAAAAATCTTTATTCCACATATTACTAATACGTTATAGGATAATCTGTTATTTGTGTTGTGTCTTGTGTTTTTTTCTTTTGACTTTCGTTTGTCTGTGTTCTTGTCCCTGTCTGTGTTTGTTTGTTCCTGTTGTTTGTTTGCTGTTCTTCTTCTTGTTGACTGTCTTTTTGACTGTTCTCCTCTGCCTGTTCTCTTCCTGCTCTTTTGCTGCCTGTCTGGCAAACTGCTCCCGCCAGAAAGCCCTGAAGCTGTTATTTTCTGGGAGACCTTTACAACATGTTCAGCCGGACCATTACCATTTTGAATCCAGTAGAAAGAGTAAAGAGGCCCACGTTAACAGGAATACCTACAACATCACCAATCAGACAAACCAAGACGATGGACCCAGCACCAAGGAGTTCACAACCACGCCAGAGTTCGGGACCTGGGACATCAACATGACAGTTCCTGGGAAGCACTGACGTTTCATTTCACATGGAATCATGGCATGATACCGGGGTGCCTTCCGCAGAGTTTTCCGTGACCAGTTTTAGGTCAGTTCGTTTGTCGTGTTGTCACACGGTGTCCACCCCCCGTAGCCAGTCCAGTCTGGTTCCAGTCAGTCAGTTATGATCTGTGCGTCCGTTTTGTTCCCTCGATGTTCCAGTCCCCAGAAATCCTGGTTAGTTGAGTCTTATTTTATAAAGTAGGAGATCCAGGAATACAGTGGCACTTCTTACCATGCCATCAACATTTTATCCAGATTATCAGAACGACTTCATCAAAATATCAATTACATTTGATAGTCATTATTTTCCCGACAACCTTCTTTTCTGGGTATCCAGATGTCAGCAATTAGCTTGGTTGGAATATTGTTTTTGAGTATTTTTGTTATTTTCACCGATAGAAATGGAGGTCAAACCAAGAAAGGAAGCAGAACCTCTAACGTCGGTATAGACCCATCCAGAAGGTGTCAACCTCTCTCTGCAAATAGATAACCAATCATTATTTGTGAGTTGGACCTTGACTGACATTGCCTTTGACAGTCTGTTCCAATCAGGTTTAATTCGCTCTGCCGACATGTGCTCCTCTTCATCACCCATACAGTAGGTATGTAGGTAGGTTTGTGGCTGCAACGGCATCATGGATTAAGCTACCCTTGAAGGTTCGAATCCAGCTCTCGCAATAACCGTGACCAATATGTGTTGTTTTCTGAACCTAAACAATCGTGTTTCAGTGTTAACTACGTGGTATTGTGCAATTCTGGAAGTGTGCATCAAGGCTGATAGGAAATGTGTTCATGTATCGTATTTTTGGTTCAGAAATGTCAACATTCAACATATTTCAAGATTTCTCTGGCAACCGGGTTGCTCACACTGGGAGGTGTCGACGCAGGATTTACTTGATGGAGCTAAACAAAAGATGTATAAGGGTTAGATACATAAAAGATACATTTGATATGCAGGTTGAAGTATCCATTAACCCCACTCAAAACAGAAGTAAACAGCACGGCTTATTTTGATCCGCTCATAACATTTTTTTCACTTTTCTACAGACTATCACATGTCCCTGCTGAAGGTGCGTTCACACCAAAAGCGAAGCGATTTTTCGCGTCGCCCAAAACGCGTGAGTTCACTCGCTCGACCATTTGCCGTGTTCACGCCATAAGCGTCGAGGCGCTCCGTGAGGGGCGGGGCTTATCTCTGTGTCTCGTCTCCGTAAAGACCGTTATCATTTCCTTGATCCACCACGGAATAACTAACGACTAGATCTGCTTTATATTTGTTGTGGACATCCCACACACTAACGCCCTCGTGTTTGGGTTCATGACATCACCCGTAGGCTCACTCAGCTCGGTCACTTTCACCGATGAAGTTCCTCTTACGTCTGAAAGACTTCCGCTTCCAGCGCTACGAGAGCGGAACATCTAAACGCTGTTATTGTGTTCTTAACATTATTGTCCGTCTTGTTCTGATTCAACAGCGGCGGGACAGCGATGACGCGCGGAGCAATTCGAGAGCTGATTGGCCCCAGTTGAGAGATTACCGCCTCAAAGTTGAAATATTTGCATTGGGGGGGGATTTGCATTTATTATGTGAAAACATGATGACAAAATGTGCATTAATTCAACAATTTTCCATCAATCCAGCGGTTTCTGTGTGGATGGGTATTTTGTATGCAACGTTTATACAAACCACTTTTTGTGACATTAATTATGGTGGAAGAACAACTGTCCCTTCTTAATGAAATTCAGACGAAGAGAACATGATGGTGGGCAACTCAAAGATGCTTCCTCCCGTCACAGGTGTTAAAACACCAGAAAGCATGCGGAATCGCAACAGGAGCCGCTAGCATGATCATAGTTGTCACTCACACTTGTGGCAACTGCGTCCCAAAAGAGTCCATGTCGTGTCGGCAGGATGTTTCGCTGGATATGCCTCTTAGATGTTTTCAAAATGTGACATTTGCTTGTGATGTCGATCAAAAGGCGCAACAGGGACCGATGAAATTACTTTCCTCTGAAAGCTGTGCTGCTATTCCCATCTCGCTTCAGTATGTATGATTACTTAGAAGGGAATGGAAAACAAGCTAATAAATTGAGCCATTCAAACTGGATTGCATGTCTGAAGGTACAATTGGCCCAATAAAGTGAGCGCTTTCAGCTGAGAAGTACAGTGTGTGGTGATAGTATCGGACCATTGAGACTAGCGGGATCACATTCTGAAACTCTTTGGCAAAAACTGCTGCAAATTTCTTGGCTTCAAAGTCAATCGGATTTATCCCCTGGGGAACCATAAATGTATATACAAAATCTCATTTCAATCTGTCAGGTTTTTATTTTAGCCTGGAAAAAAATGGTGAGCGACATTGCTATTGCTAAAGCCACACCGGTGGTATGGCAACAAATATGGTACATTTTAATCATGATAATGGTCCTTGCTTAAGACAAGATGGCTGTAATGAAACCAACACATACTCACTTCCACCTTGACCAACAGGGTGGGGTTGCTCTGTCAATGGCTATGCATCAAACTAGAGGTACTCTAGGTACCCCTATTCTGTGAGTTTTGGACTCAGTGACAATTTGGCAGTTTAAAAATAAACTTCCAACATGGGTTTACTTTACTTTTAGGTTTACTTATGCAATAAAGCTACTTGGTTAGGTTTGGGTTCAAACAAGTCAGGTTAGTTACGTAAAAAATCTATGTTTGTTACTTTGCTGGTGTGAGAAAAGCCTGAAGGTACCTGATAAAACTATGTTAAATCAACTCAACGTTTACATGGGGCATGGACAGCAGTCTCCCGTGTGAAAGTCCTATGTTTTTTCACCCGTCCGTTCTCCCTACTTAGACCGTATAACTCTTTATCCTACATCAATTGCTCAGAGTATCTAAAAATCAAGCGGATGGGTTTAGATGGAGTTAGTTTAAAACCACGTGGCGCCTCTTGATCTACGTCACTAGCAACTGTCACATTTTGAAAACATCCAGGAGGCATCCAGCGAAACATCCTGCCGACACGACAAGGACTCTTTTGGGACGCAGTCGCAACAATTATAAGTGACAACTACGATCAGCAGATGAGCTAGCGACTCCTGTTGCGATTCCGCATGCTTTCTGATGTTTTAACACCTGTTAAGGGGCGGCGGCATCTTTGCGTTGCCCATCCGTGATTTTCTGTTTGAGTAGAATTAAGATGGGACAGAAAGGAAACACAAGAAGTTCAGCTGTTGTTAAACCATAATTTAATTTGGTAATTAAAGTAAAATCAGCACAGCGTTACTCTACAATTCATATCCATACAATACATCCATCCTCACAGATGTTTCATACAGACGATAAAGGACCTTGGTATCACACTCCAAGGCACCAACCAAGCTTCGGTACTTGACTCATTGGGAGTAAGACAAGGGTTGGTTACAATATTGCATTAAACAGATTACAATCTTTGATTAGATCTTTAATGGATCTTTACTTTTTTTCACTTTAGTAAGTTGCACATTTTGGGAGTTAACCCTTTTCTGATTTGATAGGAGATTTTAAAGGATTAAGATCTAATACGGAGGTTTCAAACCTTCTTCAGATTCATCATCATAGCTATTGGAGCTCACCAATAGCTAGCTGGACACCGGCTGATGAGAACATAGATTGTGGGCCAGAAACCCAAATAATGTGCTAAAAGACCCTAGAAAGCCACATTCCAATACAAATGAACTACAGAGTACAATGTACCCTCAAAAGAATCGCGATTTGGAATAAAGTAACTATGGAAGTGTCGTTACTCAGAGTTTCACAAGGAACTTTCTTTTAGTTTTTCAATCCCTGTGGACGACAGAGGTAGCGTTTCTGACTACCAGGGTCCCCTTTAAACCTGTAGTTCTACCGCAGAAGAGTCCGAAAGTAGCTGTGTCCCGATCCAGCGGCCGCATCTTTCTTTTCCGCCAAGTCCTGATTCTGGTACTCCCGAGCCTCCCGTCTTCACCCCAGCAAGCCCAATCCGGCCTGGGCCTCCAGCAGCATGGTGTTGCCACTCAATGGGGACCAGCGGAACAGCAAGGCGAAGTTCGGCCTCCTGTCTGAGCTTCCGACTGCAGGTAGAAGGTGTCGGCAAGGCCAGATCTGGGTTTGTCCAAGGTGAACTGGTTGCTGCTGATGGACCGCTTTTGAGCCGGAGGAGTTTCTGGTTAACCTGCATGTTTTCATCGTATTTTACCCAGAATCTGACCTGGTGGCACCAATGACAATCTTTAACAATATCGATTAAAAAAAGTCAATCTTCACGCTGTTTGCCTACCTGTAAAAGTCATATTGTATTACATTGAGCCGGTTTTGTAATCAGTTAAAATGTCCTAGAAAGTACATTTACAGAGATAAGTTACAAGACTTTATTAGTCAGCGTCAACTTCTTGGTTTCACACGGGACACGAACAGCTCTCTCCTGGGTGAAAGTCTAGTGTTTTCAGACTCATATTCGCCCATGTAATGTGGATTTCACAGCAATTAATTCCGTGGGTTCTGTACAAATTAAGCAATACTGACATTTCTCTGACTCCACACAGTGTAGATTTTGTAGATAACTTTGTTTAGCACACATGGAAAGTTTCTGTCTCGAGGCGTTCACATTAATAATGCATTAATCGCCTGAACTGTGAATTTGCGCACTAAAACCAATGTTTTGCCGAGTGATAAGAGCACCTTCTTGTGTCGAAGGGAATGATCTCTCCTGATGGCCCCGGCCTATCCATTCATCTCTAATTATCTCTTTTCCTAGCCAATTATTTTAAATGCAATAATTCTAGTCACGCGTAATTCTAGTCTTCTTCTCTGGTGAATATTTATGACACAATGCAAAGCAGTCGACTGCCTTCTCCCTCCAGGGCAGACAATTTGGACTTGATCAATATGTATTTCCAAGGACTTTTGGAGGGAAAAAAGGCACTTCAAAGGAACTTCATCAAGGATTCCTTTTGTCTTTTTCAGCCGGTCTTATAACTGAGCCCACATATCCTCTTCCCTCGCTCTGTTTGACGTACATCAATAAATTATTCCTCTGAGGGTTTAGCATGATGTCTCACTCAGAAAATGTCCTCGGTCTGCATTAGGGGAGAAAATGACACCGTGGCATCCATCCAGAAAATGATTTCTCATCATAGATTATAATGCAAATGCACGATCATGTCGTGATTTTTGAACATTGGTGAAGTAAAAAATATAATTTATCTGCCATCGCATTTACTAACTGAGCCCAAAAATATCTATTGTAACGTCAACTCGTCTTACACTCTGGAGGCAGTGCAGTGGGAGATGTAAGGGGATGGGAGCCCCTTGTTTACACAGATAATTCAATGAATCCCCTAAATTCATAAACGATTGCACCACTGTCTTCTCTCCCTGTTGTATGAACAAACAACCTGCAACTGATGGTACATCTGCGGTGCAGAGGTGGTCCTGGAAGCAGTGCAAAGCCGCCTTGTTCACTCCTGTCTTGAACTAACGTTCAGACTTTCTTCTGTTTAATATATATATATATATATATATTGTATACTAAAAGCAAGAAAAAACAACATTGGATTTCCAGTGAGCTACAGATAGTTTGATACAAGTGAACAACGTGAAAACAAACATAAAAACTTATGACACACTGTAAGACAAGCAGGTGAACTAGACTCACATTCTCAGTGTCAAAAGATTAAACAGCAGCAGGGGCATCAACAATATGACTAAACAAGGTACAACCCCCTCTTTAAAAAACTTTATGAAACAAATTAAGATTTTTTTATTTCAATAGTGCAAGTGTGTGTGTGTGTGTGTGTGTGTAGGTGTGTGTGCGTGTGTGTGTGTGTGTGTGTGTGTGTGTCGGTGAATTGGCTTTCAGGTGTGTGGATGGATAGAACAGCAATGTACAGAAAGAAATGAAAGTACAGTTTTAACCAAAAGGTGAACAAAATAGACGTATGAATAGAAAGAATACTAAAGAAAAGGCGTCCGGGGGTCAGCTAAGTTTTTGAGAGGTTAAGTGTAACTGTATATCTGAGTAACGCCTGCATGTAAATGTGGACAGTGTACAGGCTGAAAATGAAGATTTCTCTGTGGTAAATGTATGCTAATTATGATCAGGTTCTGATAGGGAGGGGGGAAAACAGTTTCCCTCAAAACAAAATCGACGATGCAGTTTTGTTGAAATGGAACACAATATTTAGGAAACCAGGCTGACTCAAAAACATGCGTAGAGCCCCGAAAGTAGTGACTGTGGTGTCGCCAGGAAGTCAGTGGCCGTATAAGATAGGCAATAAAAGGTGTTTTAAAGCATGCATGCATAACTGTAACATATATACTGTATAATAATAATACATATATAACATAACGTGAGAAAAGGCGTGGACACACACACGAAAACACACAAAAGCAATCGCATGATACTCCTGGCAGATAAGATACAGTAAGATGAGCGTGTGGATTTTGGACCCAGGATGTGACTTTACAACAGAACATGATTAAAAACAGACACACAGCTGCTGATACAATATGCTGAGCATAATATGAAGCATTAGACCTCTGTTAGCTAAAATTTACCCATTTTAAGTTTAAATTTCCATCATTAAATTAGCTTGTATCTGCCATGTTCATCATTATTTTAAAATATAATTGTGTTGCCTTTTAGTTTGCTGAGTAATGAGAAAATATAGATCATATTACAAATAAGAAACCTTTCTTTGAGAAAAAAAAAGTTGCGCTATTGTGTTGTAGATGAAAGAGCCCTGTGGAGTTTAAAAAGCCAGGGATTCGCAGGATGCACTGAAGGTCATCTAACTTTATAGTCCCCTGGAAACTTAATAATGCATCAGCCAGCAGAATCTCTGATTGATTGTGGTGCAAACTGGGAAGCTCTCCCACCGCGTCTCTCCCCAGGCCCGAGCCGGAGGGATGCTTCCCAACAGCACCTGCAACTCTGCCCTGGGCTAAGCAGGAGATGCATAATAAAGTCATCATTTCTTTTTCTTTTTTCCCCCCTTTTGGCATCAAACAGGAAGCTCCAACGGCCATACAGGATGTTGGTGTTGCTGCCTTCTCTCATTTGTGGACAGCTCCCTCTTCGCTGTGTGGAAGCACACCGGTAAAGTTGGAAGATGAAAACCGCATTGGACTGAATTTTATATCGCACAACGTAGTGTTTTTTAAAACAAAAGACATTCGCTCTGAGCAGCTGCGTTCCTAATCGTATGCCATGTTGTTTTGTTCAGTACTGGAACAACAATCGATCCCGAGGTCAGTCCAACTGTCGAACGAAAACTAGAAGACGGTTCAATTTGCCATGATGTCTTCCCCTTGTTGATTCCAGTGACCTCCTTGACCTTTCATCTCATGCCAACATCAGATCCAAACCTACCCTGTGTTCAGAATCTCGTGTGTGTACGTATCTCTGCGGTGGTGAGGAGGTTGCGTGGTCCGGGTCTGGAGGCAAGTCGCTATTATTCATTCTGTAATCTATTCATAATGTAGTCTCCCCGATTGTCTTGACTTATTTTTCCTCATACCGCATGTAGATCTTCTATATATTTATTCATATATTTATGAATAAATGTGGCATTACAAATGAAAAATGGCGTGAAATATATAAATGTGGAATTATAAATTGACGGTATCTTGAAAAATTATCATTTCTAAATAAGAAGTCTATTCCGTAAATTTCTTTTAAAAATATAGACTAATTTACATATTTATAATTGCATTTAATACATATGTATTGCCTCATTTGTTTATTTCGAATTTATAAAAAAGGTCCATTTATTTATTTGAAATTGATTTATTGTGTACATTGAAGAGCTTGTGTATCCTGTGCAGATTGTGAAGCCCTTTTCAGCAGTTGTGATGTGAGGCAATATAAATAAAATTGACCTGAACTGACTATGAACTTGATGTACCGTTGATATTTACCCTGAATCTTACCCTAAATGAGGCGAGGGCCAACCACACTCCTCATGCCTAAAACTAGCCAATCAGAGGCAGAGTAGGGCGGTATCCAGGACATTTAAAAATCGGATAGCTCAGTTTTCAGCTAATTATAGCTGGATTGCTTGTGGGACTTTTCCTACATCAAGACAGCGGCCTAAACGTTATATTGTACACACGCATTTAAAAGTAATTGGGAGATTATCATGCAATTTCATGTACACGTTACTTCAAAAGAACCCCCTCTACTATAAATCTCTGGTAACACCCACCTAAAGCCCCCCCCAAAAAAAAATAGATATGGAATATACCCAGTAATATTTGTAAGATAGGATATCTGCGCAAGATATCTGATTTTCATGCATATCCTCTCTGCCTCTCACCTCTCTGTCTGGTTGTATCAGCTGAGCTAGGGCAGAATCGTTCTGGCCCACAAGAGGCGGGGCTAAGCAGCAGTTAAACCTATTACTGATTAAAGATATAAATGAGTAATATAGAATTTGGTCAATCAGTTTCCTAAAATAGATTAAGAGTTGGGCCAAAGTCATCTGGCCCAAAAGCTGTGCGCGTTCTGCTCAGGTGCCTTTTTTTCTTGTTTTTTCGAGATGACGACCAGCGCGAGTGGCGATCACTTCTCTTCCAAGAAGACCCGACCCGGTAAAATCAACGGGGACAGCAGCCATGTTGGGCGAAGTGAACGTCACTACAGCTGGACGACGGACACAGGAGGAGGTGAAGAAAAACAATGAGAATAAAAACAGGCACACTGCAACCCTACAAGGTTCATAGGGGCATCTTAATATATAAACGTGTTCTATTCGATTATATAAATATATATATCATTTATATTACACAATATTTATATTGTATATTTATATAATTAGGAATTTATATATCATGTTATACGTAATATTATATATATATATATTAATATACTGAATTGTATGAATAAGATGTCCTTATTATGTCAGTGGTGGAATAAATGTTAAATATTTAACTACAAAGTATAAATGCGTGTTTACTCCATTTGTTGCATTGAATCATACTGATACGGATTGAGAATGTTTGAAGGATATACCCAGGATGTCAAACTGATTCAGTTCAAAAGACAGAGGTCACAGTGTCAAGGTGAACCACCACAGACTCCGGTCTGAGCTGGCCGAGGCGACACTCCGATTGGCTACTCTAAGTTTGAACTCTGAACTGAACGAAAGGTCTAAAATGACCCATTGCATACAAAACATTGCATTCCATCCATTAGCTTCACCTTTTCTGTTGTCTATCAGCACGCTTCCACGAACAGCACAAGTGTTTATTGTGTGTGGGGAGGCTAAGTGTTGGACGGGGGTGAGCGGGTTCAACATGAAACGCGACAGACGCCATTTGACTGACGGCGGTCGATGACTGCAGCCCCAGACAAGCAAACAGATTAAGAGTTAAGTAAAGCTATTTGGCATCTGTCAGAAAAAGCCGTTTAGAGTGCTGCAACTTTCCTTCTCGAGCACTTTGTATAAAACATGGCAAAGTTTTACTTTCATTACGACGAAACAATAGCAAAGGCAGATGTTTATTAGCAGCAAAACTCCAGTCAAGTGACTTATTCTCTTATAATTCAATTGAATTGGCTCACATCTGGCTCTCAATTCTATTCACCGTGGCGGAAACATTAAACCGTGCAACAGATTAATTAGTTTGCTGGTTATTTGAAGATCTCCCCCTTTAGAAAATACAATATATTTCTAATATAACATTGTAAAGGAATGGCTTGAGATAAAAGCACTCAGCCTTTAAGCATACAGTATTTTTCATCCTTTATCATCCGTCCATTCAAGGTGATGAAAAGCATACAGTCGCCCATTGTATTCTGGAACCGACTTGAAGACGGATTACGGCGCAGCTCTTATCAGTCCTGAAAGCCAAAGCATTCTTGATGTCAGAGTGCGTTTGACAAATGAGTGAGAGGCGCCCTCTTACAGCCTGTTTGTCATCACGACGGTGACAAGCGCCGCGCCGATCTGAATACAGGCAATCTGCTCCCTCTGTGCTTTCTTTCTCCTCCCCCGGCGACAGGAAGTGCTTGCCTGCGTGGCGTGTTTTCTCACTTTCCAAACTCGCCAGTGAAATATAGAGGGCGGTAAAAGTGCGAGAGGGCTCTTCACGTTTCGCCTCGTCACAGGCCGCCACAGTCGTAAACACTCGGTGTGACAAAAAAAATCAAAAGTCAATACAAAGCACAGGACCAGAAACTCACCTCCTGCACGGTCCAATGCATCGTAGCCAACGAGCGCACAGAGGAGGCTTTTTATGATGGAGAACAGCGATTCTCCATCCTATGGGAGCCGTTACCGCCGGTACCGCCAAAAAGAGCCTCTGACCCCCGAGAGCTTCCTGTAATGGTACCTTGGCCCGAGCCGGGTCGTTGAAAATGACATGCACAGATGTTCACGTGGCTCTGTTGCAGGGAAGCAATATAATAGGCTGCCGTCAATGAACCTGTCACACCGAGCGCTCCCCACCAATTTCCACCCGGCCAGATGATGCCAGACCGCGTTCCCCCCCGATGAACAGTGAGGGTTTCCCAGAAGCTCGATTACTCTTTAAGCTTCTCAACAAAAAAAAGAAAAGGCACACAGGGACAGAATGAGGAACGTGTTTGCCATCTTGCTGGCAGATCGTCTCTTTATGGACGTCCCATCAGCCCAGGTAATAAAAGTCTGAGGCATTAGAGGGCCGCGGGGAGGCCTGACGCAGCACAGGATGGAAAGGTGTGTTCAAAGGGACGGCGGAGGGTTTAAGATGGTGAGCAGCGTTAATGAAAATCCCACTGCGCTATCTGGTTCCCATTTGAGGGAGGGCTTTGTTTGAGGGATCAGAGGCCTACACAGGAGCCTTCAGCTCGACAATCTGTCACACGGTAACTGCACTTTGTGTCACTGCAGATCGATACCTCACCGGCTCTGTCTCCTAAACATGTTCTGTTGTTCACATGCGACTGGCTCAATTTGCAATCATAAATAGATTAATGTTTTTTCTGTCAATAAAGTCGAACATTTCCAATCAACCCAAAAGGGTGCTCTGAATGAGGTAACAATGAAGAAAACAAAAGGGTATGCGAGATTTTAAAAAAAAAATTAATGAAAGCATCTTTTTAGATTCTCCCATATGATATGATTTTACCTGATTCTGGGAAACCCTCAATGTTCACCAGGGGGGTAATGCGGTCGGGTGGAAATAAATGTATCTACAGTATGTATCTCCCAACATCCAATCCGCAACGCCCAACCTGCAAAAATACACTTTGATCAACTTCCCGAACCCAAACTCCCAACTTCAAGCAGTATAGTCGCACAATTGTTGGGACTGAGATAAGGACATTCATGAGGACTGACTATCGCTACACCAGTGTGTCACCGTGATATTTCCTTGTCAACTAACCCGAACACTGCGGGTCGACCCGTGCGTCCATTCCCCACGTTACAGTTTTTTTCAATCGCTAACAAGCACTCACCCATACTTCAGATACTTTTTCTAAACTCTTAACACAGACTCACACCTACAAAGCACAATTGGCCAAATGGATAATTTTCTTGTCAAAAGCACATTTTGTTAAATATATACTAACTCTTCATTTCAAAATAGAACACATCTTTTTCTGCAGACACTAACTTTACCAAAACACTGGAAATCTGACTCAAAATGAAATTATTCTGTCAAAGAATAACTCTTGTTTTCACTTCACAAGCTCCTTCCAGTCAGTCAAAGTACACCAGGTTTCAAAACACTGGCTGTTGCTGACATTACAAAAACTGCATAGACTTTTATCTTTCAGTTTTTCAGTTATTTGCATGCAAAACATGTAATCCACTGTTTTTACACTATATTTCTTGGTTGGGAACTGTATGTCCACATGTAATGTTCATATTCAAAAGCATTCCAGGAAAAAACTAATCAGTTTTGTTCTCCTTTACTGTTTACTACGGGAGGTACAGTATAAATACTGTTTACAGTATGATGGAACAGAAACAGTTTTACAGTATTGCTTACAGTGAACAAAATATCCATGAAACACACAAGAGCATTCTGAACACAAACACAACAGCAACAAGCCCAGATAAAATGGGGGGGAACTATTGTTCCTTTAAAAGTTACAGTAAATCCAAACTATTTTATTTTTTACAAATAAACTATGTTTTGGGGCAACGGCTGCAATAGATGATTGAACAACATTCGGTTAGTCAATGTAGGCGGTGTCTGTGTGATCAACATCTCAACCTGTCATCAAAACTTAAATTCTAATCCAAAACTTGCTAAAACATATTTCCCAAAAACATTCCAAACTCTGACCTACGTCAGGAGGAGATGGGGAATCAATTGTTTGTTTATTATCAGCTGAGATATATTGTTTTATAACTGATATCATTGCAGAACAGGTTTTTAGACTGTATCTCAGGTTTGGAATAGTGTGTTTGCCATTGTGGGATGTTGTGTGTTAACATTCGTAAATAATACAAAAACAATCCATCATTTTGTTGGGAGGTATTGGTTGTCTGTTAAGAAAATGTAAGCATGGTGGAAATGTGTTCACTGACTGCATATTGTTTGAAAACGACATGAAATGTGTGAATGGTACGACCACAAAACACCGATGCTGTGCTAATTGTGTTTAGAGTTTTGAAAATGTGACCACTGATTGGACAAACACTTGGTAGCGCCTGAAAAAAACTGTAATGCATGGTGTCAAGGAGGAATAAGTGTAAGTGACTCGGAAAAGGTTCTGTTAATATGGTGACGATTTCCTGCAAGCCTTTATTTTGTAAGTGCGTTTGTATGTTGTTGGTCCTTTTATTTTGAAGCTCCGGAAGTAGATGTAAATCTCATAACATGACTTTACAAAAAGTGCGTTAGCTGACGGAGTACTGAAGGAAAAGGTGTTCATGAGTATTTTTCTGAAGTACTCTCTGTACCCAGCTGGAACAGGAACAAGGTACTTTGTCTTTTATTTGGGCTTTGGCTACATGTTTAGTGACTTTATTTTTGTATTAACTTGTAAATGTATTGTCATAAGATGCTAATGATAGATTTTAGCTATATGTGCCCTTTAAGAAAGATACATGTTGTGAATAATGTCCACATGTATATATGAATGTCATTTAATTAATGTTTACACTCGTAAGAGCGCATTTCTGTTTCATTTGCTTAATAGCTCTTACGAGAAACTCTTAAATGTATGTTCGTCAACAAGGTTGAATATGAATTCTGGAAACATCAGTATTATCCGGCTGGGGTCCGCTACAATAAGAGCAACAGCTATTGCATAACTATATCCAAACACAAATGCAATTTAATAGAAAACACGTCACAGTAACACATCTTATGGGTTGGAGATGGTCCTTGGCCGTCACTGAATGGCTGTCATGATATACTGAACGTGCACCTGTGTTATACCGGCTGAAAACATTCTACCGTATCCACTTCAAAGCGCCGATAGTAACGCGAGCCTACATTACGACGGTGTCTCGACACTAATGGGGTGTAATTGTGGTTTTCACAACAAAGAGAGGCTCTTTCGTATTGTGGTTACAGTTTTAAAGAGAACTTTAAGATTGCAGCTAAGTTTCCACCTTTTGTTCGTTATTTGTATTGTCTTAGAAGAGCCATCTATTTTTTCCTTCTTTTCTTACATTACACAATGGCTGCTGTCTGGTATTAAGTGATCCCATGAAACAAGTCCAGACCCTCACAGGTGCCACGAGTACTTAAAGGCAATTGGAAAGGCGTAAGAGATAGGTTGAATCAATAGCCTGTTTTTTTTCTTCTTTTTTTTATCACTTCCCTGTCAAACTCCCATTGTTGATATCTCAAGAATGCACACAAAAGACTAGCAGGCTGCGGCATTAAAAATAGCTGGCACCCTGGAATGGCAAGTGGAGCATCCTGGGAATAATTGAGTGAAGTGGCACTGGAAGTGACGCGAAGATTAAGCGATTAACGTCGAATAGTGGGAGGCCCAGAGCTCTGGCTTAAATAGGATAGATGCCTGCTGGATACAGTGAATTATACACGCGGTGATGTATTGTTTAGGTTCCCAGCTCGCCTGTTCAAACTCGAGTAAGACTTTCTTTTCTTAAAAACAGCAGTGTGGGCATCTGGGATATGGGTGATGGTTGAGGCATGGAAAGACTGAGCAGCTGATGCAATCCCTTTCCTGTTTTTGCCCTGAATGCTGAATACACACTTTGACCTGAATCAATGGGATTTTTTAAAACTGCGTATCAACTAAGGGTTGCCTTGGATGTGCGTGTGTGTGTGTGTGTGTGTGAGATTTGATGGAAAATGGTGGTCGTTGCCGCAGGGGCACAGAGTGAATCTATCATCCAGGGGAGAGTTTGAGTTCAAAAGTGCAATTCATTTTTCTTTACAGAATCCTTAAAATGTCGACACTGCACTGACTCTGGAACAAAAGCACATACTCCTTCAATGTAAGTCTGCTGCTGACTCGACAAATTTCCCCTTGGGGATTAATAAAGTATCTATCTATCTATCTATCTATCTAAGTCATTTTATCATGCGGAGGCGGCTCGTCTTCCTCACTGAAAGGACACACATCATAGTAACGATCATGAACGCCGTTGCTGGTAGTGACGGAACCAAAAGAAAGTTATCATGAACTCTGCAGTTCTTCCAGCTCATTGATTTGGGTGCTCCTGCCCACAAATACTGTTTCGGTTCCATCTCTCAATCTTGCAGGAAGCTGTTATCATTGAAAAAGCTCTTTCGAACATCTGCCCGGCACCTACCAGCTGACAGACAAAGCTGTAAATATATATTCCGTGTGCCGTATTGTTCCCGGGATTTTGACTGAAGAGATCATACTGTGTCTCAATGTGAGTTTTGCTGTAGCCTCAGGTGTCGTAATCGTGCCAACGTAGCGAAGGGACCACCAAACTAGTAGAAATGGCAGGAAACACATACGCTGGCAAAAGTAAAATCACGTGCAGTCTTTATTTTTTAAACTGTTATTTTGAGGTATTGCCTCAAATTGCCATTAAGAAGAAAAAGAGGAAGCAGTCATAGTTTCCAATGATCATTTACAACTGTGTTTGATGCAACAGTAGCCTGTTTAAACTCATGCAATTCACGAGTCATAGTGAAGGCAGTGTATCAATGGTAGTAGGCTATCCAGATTAAGACACAGCCTCAACAAGACAACGTGTCTTGGCCTGCTCTGAGTACTCTACTTATCATCTAATCAGGAGATGATGATAGAAGACGTCATCAGAATGAGTCTAAATGCGAGACCATTAAAGTTAATCTCTACTCGGGCAGCTTTTGAGAGAGATATGCTGGTTCTTCTACTTAACTAGGTATTTTGTTGACTTTCAGTTTTGCCTGTAACATTTCCAGCACTTTCACTTGAGTGCAGCTTTTGGCTTCACCTTTGCATATAAGCTATACTTAACATGACATATACATCTATAAATGACCATTACATACTGGTGATGAATTCAAGTGAAGAACAAACGGATGCATGCTTCCCAGTGAGCACTGTCCCAGAGGAGTGGTACTTTCCAGCGGTGGTGTGGCAACGCTTGAGGCCATTACATATGCCATATTATAAGTGCAGAGCCGAGAGAGGGTTGGAGGTGTTCCGTGATAATTTGAGCTGTAACACATGTTTCTTTCCCCTTTATTATAGCAGAATCAATCTTGGTTAGCTATTTGGCTGAATAATAACATTCATAAGAACCTTTTTTAGTCCAAAAGAACCCTTGAGAGACTCTTCTAAAACATAAATTGAATTTGGATACAATTCTTACAATGTCAACTTTTGACACTGTCATGTTATACACTATTTCTATGTGGGAATTATTGTATTTAGTCGAATGTATTCACACGGACGAGTCTTCCAACACATCAGTTGCCATGACGCGTAGGGCCACAGACCGAATGGGCGGACTCCGTGAATGCCGGATCTCCCGCAGTTACTATGACATCTGTGACACATTTGCAAAGCCTCAGTAGACACAACATTTTTTTTGTTGAGTCCACCTCTTGGTGCTGGGATTGACCAGTCCTCTTCAGGATGCGGACAAGACATGTGAGATTTGAGAGGCTCAATAATCCCGGAAGCAACATTTTCCGGGGTTGAGTTGTTCACACTAGCCACCTGAATTATTAATTTTGAAGAATTCAACACAGATGTCAGCCGAGAACACAGATGTCAAATAGTTGAGTTCACTTGTGTTTAATAAGGGCATAAATGATGGGACGTATCTAGTCACCTCGTCCTGGTCCGTCCAAGTGACTTCCCTAGAATTCATCTTTGCCAAACTGAGAATTATACTCGTGACATCACAGGGATGTCACAGAACAGAGTTTATAAATAAAGCCCAATTACATTCTTTAGAGTAGTCTAGAGGAAGCCACGTCGCCAGGAAAAAACAGTCAATGTACGTTTCTGCCAACCACTTATATGTTGAATGTCTTCGGTTTGAGTGAGTGACATCGATTGAGTTACAGAGTCATTGAAAGTAATGTGGGTTAGGGTTAGGGTCTGAGTTAAAAAGTGAATTGTAAAATACAGTTTCACCGTGTGCACTAGGTACCTTGGAATAAAGACATCTGATCAATCTCTCCTTGTTCTTTTCTCCAATTCTAAGCAGCATTGAACAAAAACACTACAATAAACATATGTATGGGACATTCTTACAAATCCAAACCATATTACCGACCCCTTTTAATCAAAGGAATTATATAAATTCAACACCTATATATACAGCTACTTTGCAACGTATATAGAAAAGAATAGCCTTGGAGAAAAGCACACAACTCATGCACTTAACCCTTGTGTTGCCTTCGGGTCAATATGACCCGATTCAATGTTTAACCCTCCTGTTACCTTTATATTTACTAACATATTTTACCCTTGAGGTCAATATGACCCCAGCTATTAAAATCTCCAGAAAATTATTAGAATTAATATTGTTTTCCAAGTTTAAGTGTGAGGTACTTTATGTTTGTTTGTTGACTCATTGAATCGGGTCAAATTGACCCGCGACAGGAGGGTTAAAAGACAACATGGTTAAAGAAAAATGACCACCAGTGTTCATTGGCTGCAGACACCCTAGGTGCAACGAGCAATAAGCTACATATATATATATATATATATATATTGCCTGACACTTCTTATACAATTAACAGCAGAGTTTAAGCATCCCTAACGCTGACAACACATTGCTCTATAAGCAACATCGCAGCGGGTGTAGGACAAACTCATTATTGCAAAAAGAAAGCCTGCACATTAACACACCACGCACTGCACAACCTCAACGCTACGCTGTGGTTGTTGACGTCGTCTTCTGGACTATGACTTGCACTCCATTATGTTGAGCTTGGAGAACGCACAATCAGCAGTTGCTACTGCGACAGGGAATATGTTAAAGGTACTACTGAAGGTAGAAATTATCGATGGAAGATCCGAAAAAGGCCGAACCCAGGATGTCGCGGTCGGCCGTGCAACACGTTGGTATCGAACAGTCGAACAGCCTGGCAAAGCGTCCAACGTAGCATTATACAGCCAACTGCGGAGGAACATCCACTCCTAAAGGGTCGCAGACAAAAGAGCGCAAGATCTGCTTCCACATGAAGAAAAGCGAGTCAATTGATGAGTACTTCACTGTAGTCTAAATTCCTCAGTTATGTTTCAGTCAAAGAACGTTTAGTGTTTGTTTTACTGCTGCTCTGATGCCAGGTTTGATCCAATTGACAGTACAGACGAGTGATGACACTGTAAAGACTGTCGGACACCATTCATGTTGGAGGAATATGTCACTGAAGACCAACACTATGTCAGGCTGATTCATCAAGTCCACTATCGGAGAAAAGTTGCTGCTGGCAGCCCACCCAAAGATCACAAAGGTCACCGTGGATGACCTTTGTGTCCCCACAGTCCAGTTCCTGCATGATAATGGTTAACATATTCTTTTGGTATCATAAGTCTTTCTCCGGTACCAAGGGTCCCTTATTTTAAAGGGAGGGAGGACAAGGTATTTCAGTGAGGAATGGCAATTTGAGCTACAAATTATTATTTATTCTCTAGTTCCAGAGTGAACAGGCGTCTACCTCCAGGAACCCGGTGCGTAGAGTCAGGGTCATCAGGGAGATTCAGCTCACTTGGTCCGGTGAGAGGATTTATAGCCTCCCGAGCCCAGTCTGCTCAGCTGTGCTGTGTCTCTTGACGAGGTCTCTCCAATGAATGAAGAAAAGGGGGAAACACAGCCAACAACAAGGACAAGACAGGGCCAACCCTGAGGCCGTCATTGGATGAAGGAAGATATACTAAAGATAGAGAAGCTAGCAGCCAGTCTGAGTAAAATAGAAGAAAAAGTGATGCAAATGTTGGATGTTAAACAATAGCTAAAAAAGACCGAACCTACGATGGTAAATAGATCAAGAAGATGTTGCAGGAAATAACATAATGCCTTGCACCAACTCAAGCTCCAAACTTATGATTGGTGTCATTGCTGCCTGCCGACAACCCGGTATTCTGAAACCCCAATAGTCCATTAGCCCATTTGTCCGACAGCCTGATTTCCCCAAAACAAATGGCCATTGTTCTCCCAAAATATACAGCACATGGAGAATGATGGCCAATCACCCACTGCACTCTGCCTCGGTTTGGCATCCTATGGTACCCAAACCCTAACTGGTCTCGTTTGAGTTTGTCTTCGGCATAACGAGATGTCGGGACGGGGGACATTTTTCCGACTATTGGAGTTTCGGTATAATGGACCGGCGGAGCAATGAGCAGTCCAGCCATTTAATCTTTTTTTTGTCATGCCAGAAATATGAAACAGGCTAACTTGAACATGTAGTTGGATTTGGACCGGTTATGTTGTGCAGTGACACAGGAGGATCATAGACTGCTGTTGTTCAAACAATTATCATTAAACAAGCCCCAACACATAGTGTGTATTATGTTCAGTAGACGTATAATCTAGAGAAAATTACAAAAGTTATTGACTGGTATTCTTTCATTCAGACTTGACCCAGTGTTTGTTTGAAGCTCTGTGATTGGATGGACCTGAGCACCAAGTGGGTGGGCCCAGGCCTCCCAGGGACCATCTTTTGCTTTGCGTATAGATTTTTGTTGGTTTTATGAGTCAAAGATGAGAGCATATGACATACCACTTTTCACTCAAAAGTGTGAGTGCCATCTACACATAATGTTCTATGTTTTAATGGAGCCTACATTTCAATTAAAGAAATTTGCGCCTCGAGCAAATGCGCACTGATTCGTGGAAAAATCCCCCCGACACATGTTTTATGAAGTTAATTGTCATTCACAGTTTGTATCGATGTAAGAAATGTAAAGGAAAAGTGTTTTTGTAAATGATCAGTCATTACATGGGAGCAGCAACAATATCGTGAGGAGAACATGCTAATGAGAAACAAACACATTAGGCCTTTTTCGCCATTTCATCACAAACATGGGCGCCCGAAGACGGGAAGGAAAACAACTCACCGGCTGTCGCAACTGGAGAAATCAAACCACGGCGTTACGACTGATCAGAGCCAAAGTACGCCTGAGCCTTAAGATGCATCCCTCACTTTCTCCTCGGTTATGAGGGGAGGAGCAGCTGAGCGTTTGAAGGTGTTTCACAGGAGGCGTTCTCCAGCCCTGGGAGACAAGCGGAGAGTGTTTCTGATCTCCTGTTACACTTCATTTGGGCCTTTGAATGCATTCACTGGATGTAATTGTTCTGAGGCTGAGCAATAATGGGATCACTTAGATATAGAATACAATTGTAATATAATATACTTAGTATGTGTGTGTGTGTGGGGGGGGCTGCTTTGTATCCAGTTACGTCTATCAAAGATCTTCCAGCTTCTCTGGCTCTGTATTGATTTGTAATTTGTGTTGTATTTGCATATCAAATATTATAGCCAAGAAGCCTGCAAGTACCTCCAAAAATATCCTTAATTACGGTAATTGACTAAATGTACTCGTTATTTTCCATCAATGACTGGCACACGGCATTAGCATTCATTTGGAGTCATGTTTGAGTCCACCTGGACAATGTCAAGCTCCATTAAGTTCACCAGCTAGTTGCCAACTCTTCTTGCGGTGGACGGGTACTTTACGGTGGCTTCATCGGTGCCTTTCCACTAACAGCTGCTGCTGGACTTAAGCTAAAAGAGGCAGAAAACAGCCCTTTAATTAACGTTTCACCCACCATAGTCAACTCAATATCCATAATCGCTGCATTCTGACATTTGTTTACACTGGTATCTTTTTCCCCCCGCCTATTTCCAGAGCACATTATTAGCTTACACATTAAATGTTTTCAAAGAGTTCCTCTCTGCAACCTAGGCCTGTGTTTAGAGAGGTTGGGCTCGCTGTGAATCCTACGCATATATCCAACAGCAGAGCTGATTGTATCACAACTAAGCTGCCTTTTTCAACTTTCTGGAAACACGGCTTCAGATAAGGAACATTTGCATTAATTAGATAGGCTCTTTGAATATGCTGCAGGATGAATATATGAAAAGGAATTTTGAGACGCGCTATAAATACTGAACTGTTGTTTTTTCACGTGAGATAGAAATATAGAAGGGTAGGTGAGATAGAAATATAGAAGGGTAGACACGGTGCGTGAGCTGCAGAGAGGCTTATCCATCAAGCACTTGTATACAGAAACGATTAGTTCACACAAAATTACACATTATATACGCCTTTTTTTATTTTTATGGAAACTTTTGCGTACCTGTAAGAGCTTCATCACTCTCAGAGGAGTTGTTTCCCAGTGTGTTTTTAAGGATGTTAATTATGAACGTGCCTCCTGGTTCAAGGACAACATTCAGTGGAGTACCTTCCAGATACAAGTTGATGTTGATGAAGTCAGCCAGTTAAAGCACATAATTATACTGTTTGGCATCATCAAGCACGAGTTATGTCAGGCTTCAAACTCACTGGTCCAACGCAGTCCTCAGGTTGTGAAGCTACCAGATACTCTGAGTCCTTGTGACACAGAGCTGTGTTTTTGGTGGCCATAGATCCTAGTAGGATTCCCCCAGGGCACACGTTCCTGTGCAAGGGGCCGTGTGAGGAGATTTAAGAACCCTTATGCTGTGGTTACACCAAAATCTACTCACGTGAGTTTACTCGCTTGACTATTTGTGGATTTTCCCGTCACTCGCTTCATTGGCGCCTTAGAGGGGGCAGGGCTTATATCTGTGGCTTTCCTCCGTGGAAACCGTTATTATTTCCGCCTTCCACCATGGAAGAACTAAGCACTAGTTCTGCTTTATACTTGTTGAGGACATCCCACAAACGTCGGAACATCTAACACCCTCGTGTTTGGGTTCATAACATCATCCGTAGGCTCAAACAGTTCGGTGACTTTCACCGACTACGTCTGAATAACGGCTGCTTCTAGCGCCATTAGAGCAGCAGCAGCCAGTTAGATTCACCAACGGCGGAGCATCTCGGATACATCAACTGCTGATTGGCTTTTGCAACTTGGCGTCGGGCAAATTTGTTCACGCCATTCGCGCCAAACGGAAATATTTTCAATTTCACCCGTCAAAACATTTTCGTCTATCGCAACCACTGACTGTGAGGGATCTACTCCCGTGAAAAATGTGCAACGCTTTTTGTGTGAACACAGCTTTCGGCCCTGATCGGAGAGGTTTTTTTGCTAGGCAACCACTGAATGAGTGCTAATATTAACACAAACCATGACCTTTGCGCTAATTAACAGTTAATAGTGCAGTTTAAATTAATGAAGACAAGTATCGCACTTATCCGCTTCCATGCCACATGTTTTAATTTCAGATCCTGTAGTCCGAAAAAGTCATATAGCTCACCATAATGACAACAAACAACCATGACGTTGACGTTCTGCAGGCATTCAGGGCAATCCCAAAAAAAAGCAAGACATATCAACTTCACTCATTAAAAAACAATTACTGTAGCTGACCAGGGCAAAAGAGTCAACTCTTTCAGAAGGAAATGTCACCTTCACCTGTAAAACTAACCCTCATCACAATATTCCCCTAACCTGAACCAAGTCAAAGCAGTAGCAGAAAATGACCCCATGTTAATTGTTTTTAGAAGACACTGACAAGCAACCTATTTTATTCTTTGGGTATGAGGATTTGTTGGAAACTGATGGTCTCTTCTGGAGTCAGGCTCTCTAGATATATGTAGCCCAGTTAAACTCAGCCTGTATAAAAACAAAAAAAAACTTAAATTGATCTATAGAGAATGTGAAGGATTGAGAAGAGGAAGCCAAAGAAAGAACACCAAGGTCCAAGTCAAAGGCCCTCGCTTCGTCAGCCTCCTCAGGACCAGGGAAGAAGCCAGGCCACAAGCCCTGTGTACAGGGAACGCGCTTCGGCAAATTAATGTGAAGTCAGTGTTGCCATTGGTCGCAATTGCCGACACAAATCTCCAACCTGACATTGCAGTCAAGAACACAACAGGTGGCATTCCGAGAGCTGGTGGTGCCTTGGGCGGAAAAAAAGCCAGTCTGAAGCATCCCGCTGGAGGTTGGTTGCAGGGGGCTTGCCAGAGCATTCAAGTTATAGAGCTTAGGTAGACCTTGGGGTCAAAGGTCGGGTCTGCAAGAGTTAGGTCATATTGATATCACTAGGTGGGCAGAAATGGCATCCAATTCAATTCAATTCAGTTTATTTGTATAGCCCAATTTCACAAATTACAAATTTGTCTCGGAGTGCTTTACAATCTGTACACATAGACATCCCTGCCCCAAAACCTCACATCGGACCAGGAAAAACTCCCAAATAACCCTTCAGGGGGAAAAAAGGGAAGAAACCTTCAGGAGAGCAACAGAGGAGGATCCCTCTCCAGGATGGACAGATGCAATAGATGTAATGTGTACAGAAGGACAGATTTAGAGTTTAAATACATTCAATGAATATGACAGAGTGTATGAATAGTTCATAGTAGGCATATTCCATGATGGAGACCTCCACGATCCATCAGGCAGATGGCGGTAGAGAGGAGGAGTGGGCGGAGTCTCAACAGGACAGTGGCGTAGTCAGGAGCAGGAATTCCACGACCCAGACCTCGATGATCCATCAGGCAGATAGGATCTATGCCGTCTCATAGGGTCCGATGACCCCATGAGACGTGAAGTCAAAAGGACTCCGGGGAGAAAGCAGAGTTAGTAACATGTGATTGAGAGATGAAAATTCATCCTTAAGGAGAGAAAAAAGAGGAGATAGGTGCTCAGTGCATCCTAAACGTCCCCCGGCAGCTATAAGCCTATAGCAGCATATCAAGGGGCTGGACCAGGTGAACCTGATTCAGCCCTAACTATAAGCTCTGTCAAAGAGGAAAGTCTTAAGTCGACTCTTAAACGAGGTGACTGTGTCTGCCTCCCGGACTGAAGGTGGAAGCTGGTTCCATTGAAGAGGAGCTTGATAACTGAAGGCTCTGGCTCCCATTCTACTTTTTAAGACTCGAGGAACTACAAGTAGTCCCGCATTTAGTGAGCGTAGCTCTCTAGTGGGGCAATATGGTACTACAAGCTCCGTAAGATATGATGGAGCATCACCAATCAAGGCTTTGTAGGTTAAGAGAAGAATTTTAAAAGTGATTCTTGATTTTATGGGTAGCCAGTGCAGAGCAGCTAGTGCAGGAGTGATGTGATCTCTTTTCTTAGTTTTAGTGAGAATACGAGCTGCAGCATTCTGGATCAACTGGAGGGACCTAAGAGACTTATTAGAGCAGCCTGATAATAAGGAGTTGCAGTAATCCAGTCTCGAAGTAACGAACGCGTGAACCAATTTTTCTGCATCTTTTTGAGACAAGATGTGCCTGATTTTTGAAATATTACGGAGATGAAAGAATGCAGTCCTTGAGATTTGCTTTACATCCACTAGCACCTGCAAGATACTGTCTGCGATACTATTTTGTGTGAAGATACGACAGTAACGATAGCTAAAGTACGAGACAGAAAATGATTAAAAAGAGACATGGAGTGCATGTGCTCTCATAAGCTGCTGGCTAGACAGATACTTGTGGAGCCAATGATGTGAGGGTTATGGGATAATAACGACATGAGTGAGATGATGATGACAGCGATTATCATCATATAGCAGCACTTCACCAAAATAGCTTTGCGAGACTTAACCGTGTCTACATCGCCTCCAGAGGTCGGGACACGGGAGTCAAGGTGACACGTGTCAATGAAAGAAAATGACAGGGTTGTTATTATCCTTCAATTTGGATCGTCGGCGAGCGTTTGAATTGCGATGCACCGTCATGCTGTTGGAGCAGCATTTACGGTCCTTTACCAGATTTTCCCCAAAGCTAACATCAGCAACATAAAAGCATCATCAGCATAAAAGCATCAGCAACATAAAAGCATCAGCAGCGCACTTCAACAGGCCTTTCCTCGCACACATCAATGTCTCAACATCAGTTTCCTCAGGCAGTGTTACTGGAAATTAAATCTCGGCAGCTTTACGATTATTCTGTCATAAAAAAAGCACATTTGTTTCCCACCTTTTAATTAAATAATGATATTTGCAATGGAGCAATGCATCACAATACGCTTTATTGCCGTGGAGGTTTTGAGATACAGGCGTCAATTTCTAAAGCACACTTTTACAACCCTGAATCTGTCAAAGGCGCATAACCGTCACACCGCTGCGGTGTATGGGAGCAGCTATTCTGAGCTTTTGATGAGTCAGTGAGGTCGCCACACGGAAAGAAGAAGAAAAAAAAAGAAATCCACCTGAGACAGACAAGTGTGTCGGTGCTGGCGGGCTTCCTTCTGCACCGCGGAACAAACAGCAGCACGCGAAAAGAGCTTCAATTATGCATGTGTTCAAATGAGGTTCTGCAGCGTTGGTTCCTTTGCTTGCATAGGCAGCAAACTGGATCTCTAAACTACGTCTTCAAAGACCTTCGGCGCTCGAGCATTCCTCACACGTCACATCAAGCTGGACGTAAAGATGCATCGACACATCAGTGGTGGCTCGGTTCAAGGGGGTAGGATATGAGAAAAAAGATGAGAGATTTTGGGCAAGCGGTGAGTACTCTAGACAGTCCTGTGAGTCTACTTCATGGAAATGTCCCATCTTGTTTAATTTGGAGAGTTCTGACAAATATGGAAGTAAGTGCGGAGGGCACAGTTCTTTAAAAGTAGACGTGCAAGTGAGTCGGCACAAGCAACGCAGAACGTTCGAGTCGCAGCGTTACGGATCCAGATCCTAAAAATATATATAAGTGTGTTACACTTTAATAATTTATATTCTTACAATCTACATTATTAAGTTACCCTACTTAAAATACTACTATACCAAATGTGGGTCAGGGAATGCAGGGGGGGATACTATTCAAATCCGAATTTGAGATTCAAGTGGTAGATTTAGAAGGGAAACCCACAATTATTTTAGAAGAAATTGGATATTCTCAGATTTTATAGACAGTGTTATTTTTGTCAAGGTCCGAGGTTGGACCAGCCTCAACACGTCAGACGCACCATTAAAGACCGTTCCAAAACTGTAGCTGCTATCAGAGTTCATTGCACGTTAAGAAAGTCTGAAATACATGAAGAACATTAAAAATAAAAACTTTGTGTCATTGTATGAACATAATGCGTACATCCACTTAAAATTGTACGTTATCCTCATGGTGGACCTGTTGTACATTATTTTGCAAATGGATTATCAGATGAATCTTAGATTGCTCTTTTCCGGCCTCTGAGGTTTTGAAAGATACATCAGAGCATTTATTTTCACGTTGTGTTATTTGATGAACATAATTAAATACAAATAATAACTTTCTCCTCAATTTACTTTATAATCTTAGTCTTAGAGATCATTTGAAGAGTTTTTTTCTTCGAATATAACCTCACCTCCCTATTCATTTTCTATTTTCTTCTTTTTTTTACCGACAAATTGTTGTGGAATACATCTCAAAATGCATCCCGTTTCTGATGAAACGGTTACACACAGTCATTCTCGCCACGCGGCCAGACGTGAACGCGTGGCGGCGTGTTAGAAATGAGCTTAACTTTGAAAATAGATGTCCTGAGTAAACCCTAACCCACCTCAGTGGTTCACGGCCATAGGTCGCGACGCCTCGCATTAACGTTACCCGGTGTCCTCGCCGCTTTATTCCACGACTGCCAGGCATCTGACGTTAAAGTCACTCACGCTCGTAGACATAGTCTGGGTCCATGAAGTGCGATTGTTTTGACAGGCTTATAATATATATATTTCTCTCTGTTGTGCTTGGCAGCGCCGATCAACAATAAACATGCCTGGGTGCCCGCTGTAAGCTATTTTACAGCTCTTGATTTTCATAATACATTTTTGGAGTGGAGACACTCTCAGACCCCGCTTGCACGATGGGAAAACGCATATATTTTCATGCGTTTTGGCCTTTCATTTACACAAAAACGGAGGTTTTTATCACGGAAAACGATCATTTCTAAAAACTCCGGCCAAAGTGGAGATTTCTGAAAACTCAGTTTTTGTGTTTTTGCGTGTGAACTAGGTCAAATGGAGTTTTAGGTTGTCAAACGTCACAGTATGCGACTAAAAATGCTTCACGTCATGTGAGCGTCCTATGTTTACAATTAGTTTGGCCGCTCCTACGTCCAGTGTCGACTGCATTCCGGTGCTTTCCTCTGACTGCCTTCATTTTCGTTGTCAGGTGCGCCCGAGTTATTTCCTCCTTGACATGAGGATACTCCTCGGAGGTCTCGGACGGGTACTATTCTAAGAACAATGCCAACATATCCCTATATTTAGTTTGGCATGATTCCCAATCCACATTATCGAGTGCTTTATTTGCCTTCTAATCTAAGGCGACTCGAATCAGCAGCTCCACTTCGCTGTCTGTCCATACAAATGAACCTCGCGCCATATTTACTCTCTAAAGGAAAAGGAAGTTGATCGTGTTTTTCGTAGTTGTTGTTGCTTTTGAGAATTCTGATTGGTTTGCATGTCTTTATCCTTCTCGTTACACTGCCGACTACAGGTTTGGCATAGTTATGATGGCGCCCGGGGGCGTATTTATGCGGGTTCATACAAACAGAAACTTTTTTGAAAACGACCTTGTGTGTACAACGTTATTTTTTTAAACGGAGGGGCAGAAATATTCGTTTCTGTAAATACCCGGCTATGTGTTGTAAGGTATTCTCAAAACTGGGGCACTACGCAGATGGTGGAGAAACAGGCTTCCGGACGCGCATGGATTAAGTTATCAACATTTAATGGCAGGAAGTGTAAAACAATCATTCGAGGCGCTCTCCTCGTGTCCCTGCTCTCGGCTCCTCCGGGAGCTCACGGGAGCACACCCTCCTGGGTCCAGCTTACCTGAGAAAAAAGAGAAAGTTCCCTCTACAAACACGCAGTCATATACTCTTCCTGTTTCCGGTCTAACGTCACTTCCGGTTCCAGTCGCTTTCACAATAAGAATCCCGTCTTGTAAAGTCACCTTCACAATAAAAGTCTCTTGTAATTGTGAGTCACTTCAAGGATTTCAACCGGCTTCGTCAATGTATTATACTAACATACAGTCACTCTCATGCAATATACATTAATTCTTGCCATTTACATTTGCATAGAGTAAACATTACCCCTATGCTTCATAATACATTAATAACAATATTCTCCTTAATATTGTCTATTATATCTTTCTATATGTATTAATTTAAACCATAAGACCTCTGCAGATGTTATCAAAATAAACTATTACAACTTAACAGTGTAAATGTGGCCTCAGTCTGCGGGGTCTTTGCTTTCTGGTAATGGGGCTCGGTTTGTCCTGTGCTGTGACCTCACGTTGAAGGAGGGGTGTGCGTGTGTGTGTGTGTGTGTGTGTGTGTACCTATAGTACCGTTAAGGCCAGACAAAAGTTACCATGTGTTCTTAGTTTGGGGTGTTAGCTGTATCATGTGATACAACGGTACAATTATGGATACATATTCAATGTATTAAAAGAAATATGTTCAACGATGAGAGGATCACATGGTCTCCTTCAGTGGAGACCGGTGAAGTAGATGATTCACAATGTCAAGAAGTTTCTATTTCTTAAGCCTCTTTCCTACCAGAACAAAAAAATTACAAAACACAAACACCCGCAAATTAATGTTTGCCGTTTGTCTTCAGTGAGAATGGTTACAAAATATACATACATACCATTATACGCATTTTGTTTTGTCCGCACTAGGTTGATAAGAACTGAAAAGAAAAGAAAAAAAACACCACATAACAAAATAGCAATAATAGTATAAATTGGAATAATACATTATATGTCCCTTCTTACTCCAATGCAATAATAGTATAATGCTGCACAAGACCAAAAGTTACGTTTCCATAGATTTCTCTATGTTTCCTCCAACACTCGGATGATGCAGATTAATTATATGAACCTTTATATTTGGGATAATAAAGTATTGCATCTGTAGTTTTTTTCTTACAAGCATATTCTCTCCAGCTCCAGCTTCACATTGTCTAGTATAAATGACCTGCTATTTATTCAATTTAAATTCACAGTTTATGATTCTTCCTCGAAATTTTAGGGGGCACGTGTTGTATAATTTATGATAATATTACACTCGGCAAAAGTTAAGTGTGGAGATCTCAGACTGCAGCAACATCATTAAAACTCGGTTCTGTGGCGGGGCAGCGAACATGAGGATAAACACCCTCATCTCTTATCAAGCAAAAGGCCAGACTTCTTTTGTATCACGGTACAACAAAATATTGTATAATTCTCATAATTGCATAGTATGAAATATAGAATTTAGTAAAAACACGTATATGTGTTTGTGAATTAATCTACTTTTATTTGTATTTCAAGAACCAGCTTGCTTTCATACGATCATAATGCAACTTTTTTGCGATAATGGCATACAGAATGCACGTAGTTAGTTTTAGAAAAAGAACCGTCAGTGGTGCTTGTGGCCTAATGGCACGTGAGTAGTCCAAATTGTTGCAGCAGAGGACGAGTAATCCCGAGTCTGGATAGAAAAAGTCCCATCGGGCCACACAATAGCATCTCACATTAGTTAATGGCCAAATCTTTCAAGCTCCACCACCCCTAGTTTGTAACGCATGATTCCAGACCTACAAAAGGGGGCCAGTGTGTAGGATTCAGAAGCATCTAGTCAGGAGTTTTGCAGATTGCAGCAAACTGAAAGTCGCGGCGAGCGTGTTTGGAGAACAGCAGTGCCCCCCCGCTCCCCCTCCCTCCTTTGGGGCGACTGTAGAAACATGGCAGTACATTGTGACGGACTGCGGTAAAGAAGACCCTCTCCGTATGCAGATACTAGACAAAATAAAAGATAAGCTATAAGCTAACGGAAACACTATTATTAAGCTAACGGAAACACTTATTAATTATATTATCATCCTGTTCTGGAAAAAAGATCCTACTAATAGATCTTCATGTGTAGAATTGGTGGAGTCCTCCTTTGAACCAGGCAATGGAAAGAAAAATACCTCAACTTAATGACGAATAATTGTTTTTTGTTGTCAGTTTTTAATTTCAGATATGCATCAACACCTGTAATTAATTATTTTGGCACCCAAAAACAGTTTAACGGCAGTGTTGTCCTGTTTTGATTTTTATTAGACTTACTTTAACATTTATGTTCCCGAGCTGAGGAAATTGCACATTTCCAGTACGGTATTAGAAGCTAATAATAACAATGTAATGCAATCTGGAGCACAGAGGCAGAGTGAATTTAGTCTTAGGTGTGAAACTACTTTTATTGTATGTGAGGGGAGCACCATGTCCACTGTGGATCCGTTATGTTATTATGTTTTTGCTTAAATCACCAAACAAAGTGCAAAATAAAGCTCATGGCGGATTAGTTTTTTATTCTTCTTTTATTTACCTTATTTTCATTACACCCAGATATGATCTTGGCCGTTTTGTCCACAGACAGAACATTGTATAAAGTATTGCTTTAACCTGTAGAACTCATTACACAGGAGGTAAGAACACGGACTACATGAATTACCTCCGCCAGATGAAAAGCCTGTGGGGAGAACATGCGCTCATTGTGTGTGTGTGTGTGTGTGTGTGTGTGTAGTGTCTGTCCACAGCTCATCTCGCACACTACTGGACCCATCAGCATGTTTTTTACTGTGCTCATTTATTAAGGTATGCTCAAAAACCTCCTTGTGGCTGTGATGATTGGTGTTTTTTTTTCTAGGAAAAATATTTGAATGACTATTATGAATTGTTATTGATCGCTCCTCATTCCTTTCCTGTTACATTTCACAATTCAGCCTCAAAAACGGACATCCATGGAACAGTTTGGTCTCATTTTGAACTGTTTTAGCGAGACCGTACCCACCCAACCTTCTTACTTTATAGAACAGTGTGTGCTCTGGTTGCGCTACATTAAACAGTGGCACTTGGTTTGTTTCCTCTCTGCGCAACCGAAATGTGTTCACCTCCTCCACTGAGAACAGAAAAATAAAATCGTGAAGGGAAGAGATACGGGACAAGTTGAGAAAAAAAGAAGACGATGGAGGTGACAGAGGAAGAGCAGGTACTGCCCACTGTGCCCAGGATAAGATGAGCATTATGACCCCATGCGGTTCCAAATGATGTCATCGCCACAGACCTGTGTATGTCCTCTGGTTTGTATTGGCTCAATTCACAGTGTCATGATTATTGTGTGTATATATATTTAATTGTAAAACGCACATATTACAGAAGTTACGTGTGCTGTTTAAAAGATGTGTTTAAAATGCTAGAATTCTAAATAATGCAAAGACTCAAAGACAGAGACAAGTGAGGAGTCCCGAAAGAATTAAAGTGAGAGCTGTAGTATCCATGTACTGTTTCTTGAACACTTTGATTAAGCAACATTTACAGATGTTTACTGGTCCTTTAAGCTTCTTCTGTATTTAGTCTTTCCTCCGGGGGACAGAGCAGATAAGGCAGCTCAGGGTTCCGTTAAAGTGTACATGGCGGTAAAAAAATCAAAGTCTATGTGTTGGGGGGGGGCACTTTACAGCCTCATGATGTGATGGGGAAATAATTGCCTGCAGCTGTTGGAGACCTCTCATTCACGTGTGTGTGTGCGTGTGTGTGTGTGTGTGTGTGTGTGCGTTCTCTCAAACACGCACTACCCTTTTTCTTTCTTCTTTTCATTTTTTTTTTTTTTTACAGCGTCAACGCATTTTGCTCCGATCCGTGCACAGGAGAGGATGTTGGAAATAGCAGCAACCGCTTCGAGGTTGAGGTAACCGAATGGAAAACTGCGGCTCGGGCACCTACTCTATTCCTCAGGGGCCCCCCCACCCCACCACACCCCCGTATTTCTGCTCCCCAGTGTAGAAATGGAACCCCTCCCCACTTTCGGACTCCTGGGAATCACATCTGAAATTCATCCATCAGTTCTCTCTCTCCGGTGTATATAAATACCCATGTGGAGCAGTCACACACAGGTTTGTCCTATAATATGAGGCTCACAGATGGGGACGGATGACTCAAGTACGCGGTAAAGTGGCGCCAGCAGAAAGCACAGCACTTTTTGTTTTCAGGCCCATCTCCCCAAATAAAAGCATTCAGCGAATTACTCGGCTTTCCGATCCACATTCGGGGAGCGGGGAGCCGTCTCCCAAACACGGCCCTCCGGTGAAGAGGTCCACGGTCGAGGGAAGAGACACGCGGGGCGGCAGGAAGCTGGTTTTCTCCAAAGGTTCCCTCTGTGAAAGTGATACTTTGTGGAGGAAATATACTCAATGGAAAAATTTACACTCTCTTCCTCAGGATCAAAGCAGCGTCCCACGAACCACGCCGGGGAAAGTGGACTATACTATAATATGAGTCATGTTCTCAGCTGACCTGAGAAGAATTGATAACAAATTATAAAGAGCGATTGATGACCCCCTCTTAATTTACTATATATTTTCTACTTTTCTTTATTTTTTTCTTTTATTAAATTTGTTCTTTTTGTCATTTACAATGATTTTCTTTGATGATGAAACAAAAACCATGGAGCTCCTCGGCCAGCAGGAAGCTGAATAAACAACAAAAAAACAACGAATATTTAATTTATGATTTTAAATTAGCAATGTAATAAAGAAAAGAGAAGAAGGAAAAAAAGGTACAACAAAATAAATAAAAAACTATCTTGACATGAATCCAGTGAGTGATGAAGATGATTATGATTTTGACGATCTCTCTCTCTGACCGGAAGTGAGGACCTCGAACGATCATTCATCTGCGGATCTTGCTATGGTTGGGGGAAAATAATATTCGTTATAATCATGTGAGTGGTCATATATAGTCAGTTAAGTTTTAAAAAATCAAAAAGAAAAAAAGGGAGAAAAAAAGGAATGATACTTTCACATTTTGGATTTGGGGCTTTTGTTAGGATGTATGGGAAAAACACGAGTCTGCCTCGTTGACTGGGGAAGACAAACAGGGTTAACAATTCACTTTCAGTTTATCTCTGAGGCAAATACACCACACACTGCTGTGCTGAGAAAAGAAACACACAGGAGTAAAAATGTAAATGTCAAGGTCTCTGGTTAGTTGTTGCATTTTAAGTTGTTTAACCTTTTACGGCTGTGAATGTTGTTGGTTTTTTTTAAACCGACATTAGCCATTCGAAACAAAGCAGATGGTGTGTTTTGTGGCAGAGTTATGAAATGATTTATAGCTTTAGGAAAGGCCAGATGTATAAATATCCCTGTTAAAACATGAACACTCGGAGCAGCCACAGTCTCGGGTCGGTGGGAGCTGCAAACAGCAGAGAGAGACGCAGAGCCGAGGCACCTGTCAGTGAAGAAAACAAGAATAATAATAAAGAAATAGAAACAAATAGAGCCCAACACGCACTTCTCCTGACCTCTTTCTAAATACGCTTCTTTCTGACAAGCAAGTTATTGTTTGTTTTCATTCAGATGGCAATGTTTGACAAACGCATCATGATTTTTTCATCTTTCTTTTTCCTCCTAAATTTAATGAATGAATGTCTTCGGAATTATTTAAACAAATTAAAATAATATTCAATACAAAATATATGGTTAGACCAGGAAAACAGCATTAGTTACCCCCTGCCATATGTTTCTCTTTTCTTCTTCTCTATCTCCCTTTTTCTTTCAACTCTCAAACAACAAATGGAACCCCCCCCCACACACACACACACACACACACACGCACACACACACACACACACACACACCATTGCTGCTCGGACACTATTTAGATATTTAGATGCACACTCACAAGAGCCTCAAAAAACAGACTGCCCTGCATCGTCACCAATACACACACACACACACAATCTCACTTTGATCATTCTTCCCTTCCGTTTGCCTCCGACGGGATGAGAAGGTAAGAAAGTGAATAAACATGTATTGACATGAACGTTGAACTTTCTGAAATCATTGAATGTGCACCGCCGTTATGGATCGATGTTCGAAGCCGGTGTTGAGCAATGTTCTTCAAAAGCATTTTATTTGTTGTAATCATATGCTCTGCAAAAGAAAAAAACACAAGTTTATTCTGGAGTTTTCTTTTCTTCCCTAGAGAAGCAGAGATTCAAAGCGTCGGCCATTCCTTCAGAACTTCAATGATGTCGTTCAAACAGGTTTTGAGCTGCGTCCTAAACAAACAGCTGAGGGCAAACACAATGAAATAATCATCGCGTGTGATGGCGGTGTGTGTGTGTGTGTGTGTGTGTCAGAGGCTCGGTGCACCAGCAGACGGTTTCGTGTTCCTCTTATCTCCTGTGACTAAGAAGCAGAATTAGCGTCGCGGCATGGATGCTGAGAGATGGTTAATGGCTCCATGCAAGATTTAGTGATCTTCGGGTTCTTCAAGTAGTTTACGCCGTTGGCAATTATGTCGGCATAAATCAACCCGTACGTTGCCTGTGAAAAGTCACTGAGCAGATTTATGACATCATAATATGTGGGGCTTTGTTTCACACACACACACAGACATACGGACACACACACACACACACACCCCGGGCGAGCCATGTACATCTGTAAAAGGAGGAAAGTTAACTCATTCACACACACACACACGACTCGTTCGCATGCAAATCCAGCTGTTGTGGCATTCTCGCATGTGGAAATGGGGCAAACACTGTGATGTGCTCAGAAAGAAAAGATGAAAAAACAAAAAAAAACTGGCATCCAGTCATGCCACACGATCGTACACGCTCGCTGCGGGGAGCGATTCAGAGCACGAACATGGATTACATCGACCAATTATATAACTCATAAAGTCACTCTTCGCTGCAGAGGATCCCGTCTTCTCCCGTCAACTGCAAACACGATTGGGATAAAAGAAAAGATTATTCCGAACCCCGGGTATTTTTATATATTTGGAATGACTCGTGTCATTACTTGCGTGATAACAATTCATGAGTATATATATTTTTATATATATATATATAAATACAAAAATTATATATATTTTCTATATTTGGAATGACTCGTGTCAGTGCTTCCGTGGTATCAATTCATAAGTATGTATTTATAAATACATATATAAATATATATATAAAAAATATACATTTGGAATGACTCATGTCATTGCTTGTGTGATATCAATTCATAAGTTTATATTCATAAATATATATATAAATATATTTTTAAATATATTAAAATAATATATTTATAGATACATAAATACATATCTGTACATATATATAAAAAAATTATGTCTTTGTATAGACAAATATTGGTTCGGTCCGGTTTGTGTCCTGATTATGTTTGAATCAGCTTTAAAGAAAAACCCAAATGATCAGCTGATGGATTATGATGTTATAAATGAAAACTGTAACAGTAGGTTATCAATAGCACCAAACCATTGTGTTGTTTGTCGACGTTGTTTTTAGTTGTAACATTTAATAGAATAATTACTTAATTATTGTTGCCCAAGCTGGCTATACAAGGGGTCCATCTAGGTATCCAAAGGTAGCATACACTAAGAGTTTAATACATTATTAATATTCCATTCAATACTGCTGGTACATCGGAGCCAATGGAACCCCGTTGGCTTTCCCTGATCCGATGTGAGGTCCTGGGACAGGGATGTCGTACAGATTGTAAAGGCCTTTGTGATATTGGGCTATACAAAATGAACTGAATTGAGTTGATCGAGCCCAATCCCTACAATGAATGACACTTTGGCCAATAACTAAAGTGAGTTCCCTCAACATGGCCGCCTTCTGTCCTGGATCCAGTTTAAAGTGCAGGAGTTGCAGAATGTTCCGCCGTCACGGTACAAACGACCCGTCTTCCCCCGAACGCGGTCCGTCTGCGCTTCCTCTGGACCGGCGCCATAAATCTGATCGACAACAGGTGCGTTTTCATTGCATTGTTTTCACCCGTGTGATGAATCCGGCAAAGCTGGATGTCTACGCAGCCATAAATCCTCTCTCTCTCTCTCTCTCTCTCTATACTCACACACTTTCACCGGTGTTTTTGCACGACCGGCGAGCTTAGCTGTCCACGGGTGACTTACCCGTGAAGACTGACCGGCGGCGGCGAGAGTGACAGGGGCGGCGGGAGAGGAAGGGGGATCAGGGCTTTGGAGGGAGGCTGCCATGCCCGTGGGCAACAGTAATCCCGGATCACAGAGTTAGCTCCGTTAGCTTCTCCCACTCACTGCGGGGATTAGAGACACTGAGCTGACCACTCTGATGGAACACTTTCAGTACCTGGGGACCGACAGAGACTCGTCAGGAGGGACGGGGTTATTCAGGGGACGACGGGGGGAGGAGGGGGAGGAGGAGGAGGAGGAGGGTAGGGGTTGGACCTGCATCACCTGATACAGCTCTGAAGGAGAGCATCCACTGTGACTTTCTAATGAGACCAGAGGTCGTTGCCGGGCCTAATTAACCTTATTTCCATGTGGGTACGGGCCATTATGAAAACTGCATAGTGAGATTGTCCTGCCAGTATTATCTACGGTAGATTTAAAAAAGAACATTTTTTTTTTTTTTTATCAGAAAATAAAATGTCAAAAAAGTCACACATTTCAGTACAAAGACAGATTCATACAGTTCAGATCATATCATATATACATATAAATATATATATATATATACTGTATATATGAATTTTCTTAACATTTTACCAAGTGTGTTCTTTTGAAGGCAAATAACTATTTTCTGTAAGTAATTTCTGAGGATATTGCGGCGGTGACATTGAAAATATATGAACGACGCACATAATATATATTTCTTTTTTTATCGAACACCAAACTGGATGGCGGCTTCATTCTGTATGAAAAAAGCATTTGTCGGACGATGAAGGAATTATTCGCTCAACTGTTTTGCTGGCTTCAAATACCCATCATGTCTTAGAAGCTTTGAAATATTAACAATGTGTATAAAAAAATTGAACATTTTATGGTTTGAATGGCGTATGAATCAGTGGATGAAAGTTGAACTTGCATGAAATAGCAATATGAATCGTTGGAAAAAGGGATGAAGGACGCAAAAAAAAAAAAAGGAAATAGTGCAATGACAGAAGTTTGAGGAGCATCCTGAGTTTCCTTTATTTATTTTTTGTGGTATTTTTTTTGGAATAAGGATAACACTAAGGTCTCTTGAACTATGAGCACTTATTTATTTGAATAACTCGGCCTGAACCTATTTTTCTGTCGGCATGCAGAGACAGTTCCAGCTTCAGCATTTAAAACTCATACTTTAAAATGAGTAGAGAAAAAGCCTGAGCACGTGTGTGTGTGTGTGTGTGTGTGTGTGTGTGTGTGTGTGTGTGTGTGTGTGTGTGTGTGTGTGTGTGTGTGTGTGTGTGTGTGTGTGTGTCAGACTGCACTGATTAGCTCGTCCCAATCAGCTGTGTCTCATCCAGCTGCATTCAGATTGGCGGTTGATCTCATCGCAATGGAGAGGAGGCGGACCTCATCGTCGTCCCCCTCGCTGCCCGGGCTGCACCTGCAACTCTTTACGGCGAGGATGAAGGACCTTTATGAACGAGCACACATTCCCACACACGGATGTATGAAGGGGGAACATTTACACAAGATTTTAAAAGCCGTATAAAAAGAAATGTGACGAGGGGGCGCTTTCTCCAAGCTTTGGGGAGACGTCATTATTTTGAGGATCAATTTGAGTTTGAATGGTGAAAACTATCCAGCATGTATGAAAGATATGTTGAAGTTTTACATGTAGTTTTTTAAGCATATGTATGATTGGGTAGGTGGTGGTATAAAATGTGTAAAATTTTGAACAAACAACGTTGAATGTTTCTGAAAGTATGAACGGTATGAATGAGAAAAGTAATTACGTTTTAATTAAGCCCAAAGTAGTTTTTTATTATCTTTGAATGAAGTTGGAAAAATGTGAAAGGAGTTGAATGATGAATTAAAAATGCTGTGTAGAATAATAAAATATGTCGAAACAAAACAAAAAGGTTATGTTCTTCTGCGTTAATTAAAAATGAAGTGTCAAACAATACGATCGCGAGTGCTAATAAAGTGATAAAAAAGGAAGTTTGAAAAATGTGGAAGGAGTTGAATGACAAATTAAATATGCTGAAGAGTAATGAAATATGTGAAAACAAAAAGGTTATGTTCTTCTACATTTATTAAAAATGAAGGGTCAAACAATACGATCGCGAAAGTGATATAAATAATCTGGGAAGAGGATAGTTTCACTTGCCTGGACCAATTATGCAGATGTGTGGAAATGTGAACAGCAGAAGGAAACGTTGCAGCAAAACAAATAAAAAGAGAATTCCACTTCGCGGGGGTCACAAGATCATTTCTGTGGGTCGGCAGAAAAATAAAACATGTTGAAAATTAGAATAACATATTTCCAACTGGGGGGGCATGGTTTTTACATTACATTGTACGAGTGATGTCATGTGGCTTCAGCATCAGATTTTATTGAGTGTGTTTGTGAACGGGGGATTTTCCAGCATCTAAAATCCACAGCGCCTCGAGCACATTGGACGAAAAACAACCCAAAAAAACGAACTGTCGCCGGCAAAAAAAAGAGCATTATTTATTTACTTATCAGAGCGGTCGCAATGATGACTCGAAAGTCAGCGGGGGGAACAGCTGTTCCTCCTCCCCCCCCCCCCCCTCTTGACTCTGCTTCCCTTCTGTCTGTGGGCTCGCTGCCAAGGGGGAAAGGAAAGTTCTGTTCACAGCCATGAGAGGCAAAGAAACGGTGACGTCTTTCTTTCTGTCGGTTTGTCCTGCGTTTGTTTTTTGTGCTGCACTATACTGACTTTTGGTATTAATGTTAAAGAGCTTATGAATATGGGGGTGACGGAAAGACCAAATCACGCCCCTAAAGGTGGACCGGACCACCGTGGGACCTAATCTCGGGGAAAATCTGGTATTCAATGGCTACATCCCGTATGAATTTAAAAGATAATTTTTGCACGCCGAGAAGTTTGCATTTTGATTTAAGACTGTGAAAATACTTAATCCGTAAATTGCACATCAGTGTGTGTGTGTCTGGGTTCGATATTGGACTAGCGGGTAGAATTGACCAACATTAATTGTTATTCACGGCACAATTGAAACAGGATCAAAAAAGTATTAATCTTTTCGCAGTTGACTGACATACATTTATTTTCTCCCCAAAAAAAGCCTCATGAAGCCTCAAATACAAGACCGGGAGGGACTTTATTTTATCGTCTTGTATGAGACGTACCAAAGTAAACCTATCTTAACCCGTCTTAAGTGTGGTAGAGCTTGAGTAGGAGGTCCAGCTTCAGGTCTTAAGTCTGGAAGTTAAGACCTGAAGTGTTTTCCAGGGGAGGTCCAACATTAACACTGATTCAAGTTCACACAGCAAACTGCTTCTGTCATATGTTCTGATTGGCCAGCTGTGGTGATCATTAAAGGAGCAGCTGAAAAAGAAAAAAAGATGGTATTAAAAACATGCAACAGCTAGAACGGGCACTCGGTAGAGCGCATCCCTTCGCATATCACAAGATTGGGCATTGAATTATGAACATTTTGGCATTAGTTGCATGCCAATTGGATAAAAATTGACCGCGCTATGGTAAAAAGACGATTTTGACCTTTTGATGACCTTGACCTTTGACCCGATCAATCCCAAAATCTAATCAAATGGTCCCCGGATAATAACCAATCATCCCACCAAATTGCATGCGATTCGGTTTAATACTTTTTTTATTATGCGAGTAACACGCATACAAACAAATAAATGAATACACGGCGATCAAAACATAACCTTCCGCATTTTCAATGCAAAGGTAATAATGGCTTGAGATGAAGATTAACATATATATATATATATATATATATATATACATATATAGTGAGGTAACGTAAGTTAAATTTTTTATTTGTCTTGAAATGAGCCGTTTATGGCCCAACTAACCTCGTGTCCATTCAGCTCTAATATCACTCAGTAAGTTCAAACTGCGGAATCGGACTCTGAATGTAAGAGACCATGCAAGATGCAGCCTTTTTTAAGGCACCGCTACCGGTATCATTTATCAACTGTGTACTGAGTCATCACACCGGGAAGACCCCCCCCCCCACACACACACACACACACACACTTCTCACTTACTCTGGGTTTGCGATGGTATAGCTGATTTATCTCTGCACACATCACGACTGAACACTGAGCTTAATCTATCTATTGAACAAAAAAATGGAAGAAGCTCAGCAGAACCTGAATACCAGTTTATCACGACCACACTCTTCTGGCATTTATGATCAATGCAAATAATTTGTGTTTTAATTAAAAATGGACAAATGGCAGGTAGATGTGTCTTTGTGGTTGTTTGCTGTGAGTTCAGTTGTGAGAGAGAAATGGTTCATTCAAGGAGCGCTCGCATAACGTAGCTCTCAAACTAAACTAACGGTGAAATCGTGAGCAGCACGGCCTGGCCCTCCATCAGATTGGCGTGGCTTCCAGGCTTCCCGGCTGCAGTGGCGTGCCATAACATTCCCGCTGATGGTCCCGTTCGCTAATGTGGGTCATGTGGAGGAATCGGTAGTCCACCGACCCATAACCAGCAGCACCGAAGCTGTGGAACGCTCTGCCTGCACCCCGCAAGGTTTTCAGATTCCATAGAATCATTTAAACTCCATCTCAAATCATCCCTGTTTACACTGGCATTTGGTTCATTTAAATATTCTACGGCCTGCTTTTTATCTTCTCTGTTTATTTATTTTATAGCACCATCTTTTACTTTGCTCTTTTAACTGTTGAATTGTTTCGGCCCTTGTTATTGCCAAATTGTTTTAATTGACTACTGCACTGCACTTTGTGAGAATTTGTCTGTGATGAGTGCAAAATACATAAACTTTACTTACATAATTCATTATTATTACATCACATCTCATTTATCTGCTGCTTTTAACCAACGAGACTTACAGACATGTTAGATTCATACGCCGTAGACACAGCTACAGGGAGCAATTCAGGCTTAAGTGTCTTGCTCAAGGACATATCGACCAGGGCGGGAATTGAACCACCAACCCCCTGACTGAAAGACGGACCTGCTAACCACTGACCCACAGGCGGCGAACACACAAGCGCTCTGGATGTATTTGTCCGTTTGGTTCGTTCCGCTCAAACTTCCGGGTAACGTCAGGGTTTAGTCGCTGAACTTCTGATCGCAGTGCACAGCAACTTCTTCTGTCATGAGTGTGACTCCTCCACAGCCGGAGAGTCGCACTGCGCACCGCTTCCTCTCCACCGACGTCAGCGCAGTGCAAGCGAGCCGCCTCCTCGTCTCTGGGGACCGGCGAAAAAAAAGCCATTCTGGGAAATGCGGGGGAAAAAAGAACTCGATGAGGCAACTTCAGGGAACATGGTGTCCACCAAGGGGAAAAAAAAGGTAAATTACAACACTTCATCACTCTGGGACACAATGATCCAACACATTGATCTAACAGTGTGGGAGTATCTGCAGGTGGATCCAGGTAATGTACGGCATTAACCTGGTTCTCACGTATTTCTTATAAATATATTTTTATATAACAAGTGGAGATAAACCGCATTCTACCGAGAGCCCATTTCATTTTCGAGTGGTTTTGTAGATAATTTCTCTAAGAGCTCCCGGTTCTGCCTCGCCGCCGCAGTGATGGCTCCATTAACGCCAGTGGGCCCATTTAACCTAGTTACCGCTCAAACAGCAAATGAATGTTACACTTCGGTGTTCATGAGGGGCCCTGGCGTCACATTCCAGGGTTCGGGTGGATTAACGGCATCAGTCACAATGCGGTAACATCTACCTCCGTCTCAAGGAGGGAGGCCCCCGGACCAGAACACCTGCCCTCCCACATGCGATCCAACATTTCACGGTTCTCCAAGCCGCTTTCTTTCAAGGACACGGGCGGCGGAGGGAAGCTCGGAGCTAATGGACATTGAATGTGGAATGTTCCAAAAGAGTGCGCTCCTCACTGTGGCAGGCCCTGATTACAGAAGTGACAGACTGGACATCCAGAAGTATTGCTGTGATTGTTCATGCCAGAGTCAAGGGAAAGGGGAGGGCCCGCGGGGTGAATCACTCTTTATCTTGTCTATCAGATGATTCCATAGTGCGTATAGCAATAACAATTTCTCCTTGAAGACCCTTGAGTAGTGTGTGCTGCACTTACACAACTCTTGGCAGATCTCCCTTTTTTTTAAATATAAGACGCAGTTAAGACTCCATAAGTAAGATAAAATGACCTCACAGCTTGACAGGCTTTTCTTTTCAGATCTGCATGAGTTTAGATTTTTCCGTATTGACGCCCGTTTTTTTCACTTTTACATCTCCTGCGACACATTTTCCCTTGCGTAGACGTTTGAATAATCCATTGTCCCAGTAATGTCTGAGAGTTATATGAGAGTTATATAACATTATGTTCGGGAGTAAAGTGAACATTTAAGACAAAGGTGTCAAAAACAAGGCCTGCGGGCCGAATTCGGCCCAACACGTTATTTTATGCGGCCCCATGTCTTTAAGAAATTGATAAAATATATATCCTGTGCTTTTATTTTGAAGGTTTTAAATGAAATGGATTATGTTATAATATGAGAGGAATTTTCTTAGGTACAATATTTCTACACACAAATAAACAACTGCCGCTTTAACCCTTGTGTTGCCTTAGGGTCATTTTGACCCGAATCAATATTACACCCTCCCCCCGCCTATGGGTCATTTTGACCCGATTCAATGTTTCACCCTCCTGTTACCTTTATATTTACTAACACATTTTACCCTTTGGGTTCAATTTGACACCAGCAATAAAAACCTCCAGAAAATTATTTGAATTAATATTGTTTTCCAAGTTTAAGTGTGAGGCACTTTATGTTTGTTTGTTGACTACCGAAAGAACACCGACATTAAACATTGAATGGGGTCAAATTAATCCTAAGGCGGGGGGAGGGTGTAATATTGATTCGGGTCAAAATGACCCTAAGGCAACACGAGGGTTAAGAGGCGGCCGCGATGCCGATGTGGCTCACGGTGAAAATGACAGCCCTGGTTTTAGATGACATAAAAATAAAAAAAAGACAAGAAAGAAAAACTAATCATTTTGAAGCCTCGCCAATGGAAGCTCGCGTTTCTCAACAGCAAGCTGGGTTTCCTCGCTCGACTTGAGCGTCAACAAGCGTGCAGCTCCACGGAACAATCACTCTCCTCCGGCCCTCTCAGACATTACTGGGACGACGTGGAATGAAGCATCTATCCAGTCTCGGGCCAACGTAAGCACTTCCTCGCATATTCACGAGCAGACCTTTATGAGGGTTGATTTGAAGAACTTAAAAGTGACTACAAGAAACTTTTAACTGGTTATGAAACGGTCTCAGTCTGACCTCGATGCCTCGATGTGACCTTTATTAGGTTGACCAAAGACAGCAGCAAGAACATTGGCGACTTTGATGTCGTTTTTCTGCCTCGGGTAGTTTACAATGTGCGCGGCCAGGCCAGCCCACCATGCACAGATCCCAGATGCAGCCAGAGCTCTGGTTTTCCAGACGCAGAGATGGGATCAGCAGAAGGCAGGGTGGTAGTTGGGGATGGGGATCTTTCAGGAAGACCTGGACATCGACTGCAGTGGAAAAAGCGGCCAGTGGGTGGAAAAAAGCTGCAGCGATGGATGGAAGTGTCGCAGGTCTGACTTTCACGCAGGAGACCCGAGTTTACGCCACAGACCGTCAAATCTTTTTTAAGTATAACCAAAACATTTTATTTTATTGTTTTAGCTGCACACCGTGACCATGACACATCGATACGTTAATGATTTACCAATAGGATGGCACATTTTTCCTTTTTGTCATTGGACATTAAAAAAAACATGGCAATTGGACGTAATTCTGCGAATGGCAGACACGTCCCGTCCCGATGGGGTTGCTGCGATCCCTTATGTCAGCTTTTAAAAAGTACCGAGTGATACACGTGTCATTCGATTGAATGAAATGGTTCAAGGAAACCACGACTTCCTCTTTCAGTCGGTTCGCCGCGTCGGTGTCAGGATGCAGTTTCCTCGGAGCGGAGGCGGGAAAGGAGCTCTGTGCCGCGTTGCGCCTTGAAGTCTTGTAGGACACGTGGTAAGCCTTCCACCTTTGAGCCAGGTCATGCGTGCTCCCTGATATACTTTATTCGTCCCGTCTGCGATAGCGCGGAATTGCAAATGTCCCTTTTTTTGTCTTGTGACGGGCAGAATGTCATTCTTTTGTTCCCCTCCCTCAACCTCAAACGCGACGCGCGTCTCCCGGTCCGCCAGCAACCCCCTCCCACCTCATTGTCTTACACGGCCACTTCAAAAAGGCAATGTGTAGTCAACTCCCCTCCTTGAGATGAGGTCAAACACATACAGAGCGTTGCCCGCCACTCTGTTTATTACCATAAATGTCAGTAGGCCTCTTCATCCTATCGCACACACTTTTATTACAGCGGTGGAAATGTCAGACGTATTTGCAAGTCATAACACCATGACGGCCCGGAGGCTGGGGAACTTTTTATTTATTTTTATTTACATCTGCTCTTCGTTCAGAAAGCTTGAATTACGAAAAAATAAACAAATGTGTCCTCCTACCCGCTTGGTCCGGTCTCAGTGCGGCGTAAGCTCGCGGCGAGCCAAGCATCCGTCTCTCTTCGTGCATAATGATAACTCCGGAGCGCATAAATTGAATTTGTTTTCTGACACTGTTCCTGCATTTTTTTATACTTTTTTTTTGCATGTTGTCAACACTGTGGCAGCGGATCGCATCTCTGGCATGGGGCCGGTCGGAGAGGCTCATTAAGGGTGACGCGGTGGCGAGAGAGCGCTGCTGTTCAGAAGTCGTTGGCATTCTTCTCTGCGATGGCTTCTATCTATCTGTTTCCGAGACCACCTCCCAAAATAATATGTACTTACCGCACTGGCGCCGAGTTGACACCCACATCACATTTTTGCTTCAGAAACTGATTCGTTTCGTGTAACTATGACGGGAAAGTTAGCTAGCTAACGGAGGCGAAACACGGTTGTCTCTATGATGGGCCGTGGTTGCCGTAGTGATATTCAGATATCCATAGAAATTGTGCATTTGAAGTGTTTCGTAGTTAATTGGTAATTGAGTATATTTAGATATAAATGTAACGTAATATACTCATAAAATAAGTTTTTAACTGAATCTAACCAGTTGACAATACCTCCACGGCCCACTAGGTGGCATTCTGAGCACAGTTTTTTAGTTTTGGTGCAACTTTGTCAACTAAGTTCTTACACTGTAAACACGTAACTCACGTGACTGATCAGCTGTTTCCGTTGTTCGGCAGCCACTGTTCATGCATTAGAATCATTGCATTCATTTGTCTCAGGAGAGCATGAATTGTGATCGATGCTCACTGAATAGAATGGAGAGCTCTTCAAGAATTAGTTTCAACTTTCCTAGTTGGTGTTAGATCGTGTATTTTCATTTTTGGGAATATCAATCTTTGTGACGTTTTTCACCCTATTGTTCAAGAAAGCATCAAAATATCCCACCAACTAATAACACAACTAGTTGTTCCAATCCAGTTGGTGGGATATTCAAGATTTTTTTTGCAGCATTTTAAAAGTTTGAATACAAATCGATCTTGAAAATTGAATGGAAACATGATTAGTGTGGTTAATTGAGGTGTTTTTTAAGTTTTTGGACAACAATGGAGCTCTATGGCCAGAGAAAAAAACATATATCAGCTTTAAGACATACCATTTGTTAAAAAACGATTCAGACCGTAGCTTCCTGTTTGTTGTAAGTTTAAAACAGCGAGCTCAAACTAAATCAATGCAAAACCCAAATAATAGTGCAACGTGTCAAGTTTTTAACAGCAAGTAAGTCCAATACAATTCCACACTGAATTAAAAACAAAATCTGGTGGTCAGGGGGGAAGTCTTTTTGGTGAATAACCTGGTTTCATGATTTTAAGCTAGTGTGGAGGAAGAAGAAAAAAAAGAGCACATCAGAAGCCCGAGAACAGAGTCAGGATGGGAGGATTGTTCTCAGGTCATGGATGAAGGGATGTTTGAGCCCAAAGGCTTTGTGGTGTCCACTGTCCCATAACTGAGGAGGTTGTGCATGTGAACCAAGAGTTACATTTGCCCTAAGCCTCCTTTTTTTTCTTCAATAGAACAAAAGAACATGAACAATGGGATAAGAAGTGTCGAACATCGAGACAACAATAAAGATGATAAAATCAATCCGAAGGCAATCCTATAAACCTGTTTACACTGAGAGCAGTTTTGTATTGTATTGTCTGAATACATTTTGATATGCAGATGTGAACAATGTGTCAATAAGTGAGAAAGTACTGCGGCTTTCCTCATTAATCATCAACATGACCCAGATGGCGTATCGTCGGCTTCAGTACAGACCCTGCCTTCGAGCAGCAGATGCACATGATATCTTATTTCTCCATAACTCCACTGAGCTGCGGGGGCTCTGTGCACACACAGGGAAACGGGAGAATCCAACCAAAAACCAAAACAGATCACGGATTAACGGGATAGCTGGCCTGTATTTGCATCATTTATTGAATAACGAATCACCTGCAATAATGTTGAGTCCTTGCCTCACAGAACAACTCCTAAGGAGAGTGGTGGAGGTGCTGTGGGTGTAATCCAATTGAAATGCATCATGGGTAGGACTCAGGACCTTGTAGCCTGTCAATCAGGTGTAAAAACCTTGTTCTCTTCAGAGTCCCTCGTGTTTCTTACTTTTAGAGCTCGGGCCGCGGGGTGTGATCACACACTCCGAGCCATAATGGAAAAGTTGACTTTGTTTTTGGATATGTCTTGTCCACATGAACCATTTACAACCAATGCACAGCCAAGTTCGTGGACTCGCGAGAGAGATTAGAAAACCCGTCATCCAACAGGGCTGTGGTTCACAAACCTTTATTCTCCGCGACGCGTCACAAGTTTTCTCGTCCTTCTTGTGTATAACACGTTATTTTAGCTTCGCTTTAATCTTACCGACCTCCATCGAGATGCCTGTATGGTTATGCCCCCCAGGTATGAAGAGAATTCCTTTGGAGACAGTGCTGGTCGAACATGTTGTGCACGCGGGTGTTGGTGTCTTTCAGGAGTCAGTCCATGTCAAATTCTACTGGGACAATCAAGATAATTTGGGATTTTGGAGAATTCCCTAATACCAACAATCTGTTTAGCAAGTGAGTTTTTAACTATTTTTTTAATGCAATTGTTGGCACTCAGTGTGCAATAGAGTTTTTTAGGAAATGTAAAAAAACTAAAACTTTCATCCGCATGCCAAATTCCCGCCCCCACACAGCCGTTGTCAGTTGCCTGTTACTTACAGTAGTTTGACAGATTCCCACCAGGTAATAGCGCCTTTTGGACTTTGCATTCATTGGAAGACACTTGGCAACACCACACTGTGAGCACATTTAGTTTTCCAGAGTTATTTTGCTTGTTGGACCATTTAACGTTTTCATTACTGGGGATGGTAACGACAAAGAACTTTCATTGGTAACTTGGGACAGCTACATATAGCTACTGGGGGAATCGAAAGCGCTATCCTTCTTCTTGTTGTGGACATTGGTTGATGCATTTCTTTGTCGGAAATGGAGAGAAATGGACTTTCCCCAGGGATCGTACCGGGTGGCAGATTTGCATCGTGAAAATCGAGGCTGAAGGAGAACCAATCCAAACACTGAGCGTCATAGCTATTACACCGTGGAATTAAAGATGAATCTATAAACCGCATATTACAAAGAAATGTAATAACTTTGTCCACTTATCACTGATGTTTTTTTAATTTCCATTTAATTTCATCTGTGTGTGTCTGCTTGAGCCACACACCAGCAATTAAAAGAGCGAAAATAAATCTATTCATTTTCCAGCAGATTACTTAGCCCAAATCTTTAATCCTCGAGTTCAACTTCCGTGAACTTTGACATGGCACGGCCACCGTTGCCTAGTAACAGACCATCTTGACAATACTTTTGTATACAGCTTTGCATTTCTGTCCATGGCAGGGTGGAGTGATGACATGACAACTAGACCTGAGCTCAATGTTATTCTAATACCATCTTTTATTCTACCATTCAACCAGAATGTTTAAAATGCATCGTCATTTTATTACGGCCTGCTCCTCTACTCTTCCGCTTCTCCTCGGCGTAAACCTGCCTTTCGTGAAACGTGGCGAGAGATGACTCAAATGTCCCGTTGATCAGAGTGTGCAGAGCAAACACTCCCCGCCGGTCCCGTTGTGGACAGGCCTGTTGCAGCAGTGCTCGGGAGACCCTTCACTGTGAGTTTGTTCCGACTCCCTCAAACACGACGCCTCTCCTGTGGCACCGTGCGGCCAGACAGAACACACTCGTCCCCTCTGACATTTATGCGTGCCTGCAGCCTGGAGAGAGAGCTTTTCATGCTCCACTGCGTCCACAGACCACAATGGCGCTTCAACTCCCAACCGCTGGGAAGCTGGGACCTGTTATGTGTGACTGTACTGTGAGTCAGGGAGTCCAGCCCACAGCGACCTGTCAGGATTTCATCTGGGAAAACAACCAGGATCCACAGTCCTTGACTTGTTATATAGAAACAAAAATATACTTTAGTGTATTTGAAATATACTCATATTTTCAATAGTAAATTCCAAATATTCTATCAAAGAACTGTACTTTCTGCAAATATAGAAAAAAGTATAGAAAATGTACAACTTTTAACACACTTTAAAATAATTGTACTGTAGTATACTTTCACGAAATATATTATAAGAACAATATACTTTAAGTGTGCAATTACTTAAATGTACCTCTTTGAACTTTGTTTTCAAACATTTTTTTTATTTCAACATTAATCATAAAGTATACTTTAAGTTGTTACAATTTAGCACAACAAATATACTAAATTCCAATTGTACTTAATTACCATTTAATCACAACTTAAATATATAATGTACAACATGTGTTGTTCCAAAATAGCACACTTTAAGTATACTTATGATTAGTAAGGCTTTAAGTATACTCAAGTATTGTAAGATTAAATAATATACTTAGCATATTTATTTTTCACCTTGGTTGAAAGAAAATTTATATTATTTTCCCAGCTGTGTTTGTTGTGATACCATTTTGCCAGCCAGTTTTAATGATTTCTCAAAAACAATATGTACTTCCAATAAAAATGAATAATAATCACAATGGCCTTAAAAGTGAAGGTAAACTGTGCATATCTTTTTGTGCCTCTTTCTATCTTCTGACATTCACTGATGCAGTATCCAAAGAAACTTATAATAATAATTTATTTCTGCAACTGAAAAGGGAAAAACTGGCCCTGTATTCACTTAACTGGGCTTCCAAAGTATGTGTTTATTACGAAGGACAAGTAAAGTGGGAGCAGTTAAGCAAATATCTACAAGACTCAGAGTCTATCGCCGCTTTGTGAAGCTATGCTTTGAGCTAAACGCTAACATGGATGTGCAAACATGGGAGTATTAACATGGACGTGCTAAAATAGGTGTGCGAACATAGGTGTGTGAACATGGGCGTGCTAACATGGGTGTGCTAACATTGGCCTAGTAAGAGGGGCGTGCTCAGATGAGTGTCTGAACATAGCCGTGTGCTCACATGGGCGTGCTAAAATGGGTGAGCTAACATCAAAATGAGCGCCTACATGCTGATGTTGAGCAGGTATAATGTTTACCATGTTCCATCTCACCATTAGCATGCTTACATTTGCACAAAATACAATCTGCAACTGAGGCCGAAGGGAATGGGAGATAGTTTTGCAAACCTCTGTCGAAAACCAGAAGTATTGGATACATTTAAAATTTGACCTGACGATGGCATTGCATCCTGGGTAAATGGGAGTCCGATTAACCAAGGCTGCCACATGTCGTCTGATTTCCTGCCCTCACCTGATTTCTCAGTTTGCAAACGATCACATAGAAATACAAATGTTGTGTCTGTGCTACCTTTGCCAGAGCTGAAGGAACCAGAGTCACAGACAGTGACTACAACTCATATTTAATTCAATTCAATTCAATTCAGTTTATTTGTAAAGCCCAATTTCACAAATTACAAATTAGTCTCGGAGTGCTTTACAATCTGTACACATAGACATCCCTGCCCCAAAACCTCACATCGGACCAGGAAAAACTCCCAAATAACCCTTCAGGGGGAAAAAAAGGGAAGAAACCTTCAGGAGAGAACAGAGGAGGATCCCTCTCCAGGATGGACAGATGCAATAGATGTAATGTGTACAGAAGGACAGATTTAGAGTTAAAATACATTCAATGAATATATTCATAGTGTATGAATAGTTCGTAGTAGGCACATTCCACGATGGAGACCTCCACGATCCATGGACATCATGTGTAATATGTTTAGTTGTCGTTCCCCTCGGTTGGAATGCAGCAGACACTGTGGCTTCGTACTCTGGTAAATAGGAGTGTGTGTTCCGATCTGAGCTGTTGGAGCACGATGACCTCGGGTGTAAAAAAAAAAGAAGGGATGAGTAAAAGTGAAGGAGAGGCTTTTTAAAAATGAAGAATAGGAGATTCAGAAGAATAGCCATGAAATGAAGAGCTTGATTTTAAAATGAGGTTCCCACTGGTTGATAAATGTGGTAGTGCACTCTGATGAAATGATTGCTGGCATTGCATTTAAATGCCTAATGGAACATCGTTTCTGGAATGGTTATTTCCGGACGTATAAAGCGGCTCCACAGCAGAAGAAATAATCACACAAAGATATAAAGCTCACATAGAATAAAAGCCATTAAATTCAGAGAAAATGGGCAATGTTAATCATAAATGCCATGCATAGGGATTTAGAAGCGTTTTTTAAAGTATATTATTAAACCCATCAATTTGCATTAATCAGCTTTGAAGTGGCTGAAGAGGACATTCCTAGTTTCAATAAGGTTTATATTCTATATGCTACAGAGAGGGTTTCAAAGTTTTGGCTTAACCCTACAACTTTAATGTTCCAAATAGTAACACCATCACTAACATTGGGTATATTTTTCCTGATTTAATATACCTGATAAAAAACACTTATCAAAATATATTAAAATACTACAATACAAGGCAAATTGTATCACTCTTCACTTATTTAACCCTATAGAACTTCTCATAAAACAATGAACAGGTTTCATGTGGTGCCATTTAAAAAATGGAGCAATGGAGCTACAGTATGAACTTGTTCTTCGGTGAAATATAATGCCTTTTATAAAAATCTAAGATCACCTCACGAGACGTTTACCGGCTGAAGAAAGTAGGATATTACAAACCCTTAACCTTGGCCCGGTAAAAGCCAGCTCAGTCGAAGTCAGTGAAAATCCAATTATTTAGCTGTGGGCGTAACATTAGCTGATAGGCTTCCGAGTTTGTCTTGGAATAGTAGTGCATCTGTGGGTGGAAACAAATCTAACTCTGTATTGTCGTAATCAAGTTGCTTTGGAGTCTGCTAGCAGTTAATGTTATTGAAGAACAGGCCCACAGGGTCAAAGGCTAGTTAGTCTTATTACTACTACTATTTGTTGCTAGTTTCGTGTCTCATTTCTTTTTTTCATTTTCGTAAAATGCCGTCACATTTAGAGCAGGATATCAGATCTTATCCATAGATAATATATAGAATACACGACGATGTCAAAGCTCCATATTTGAAAGTAAATGACAATTTGCTCAAATATAATCTACTTTGTCCTCTTCTGGTCTTTATCGGTACGATATTTCCAATCAACGACGTGTCACCGAAAACGCTACTTCGTGACACGTCGCATTTGGTCGTGTTCCAGCTGCGAAAACATCTTCACAAACACCAGATAAAGACTTGTCAGTTGGCACGGCCATATTGTTTTCCTACCTTGCTCACCAGACACCATTTCCCTCTAGACAAAACTGTGATTGTGCAAAACGAAACAAGAAATAAGCCCTCTGTCTCAAATGCCACTTGTCAAATGGATTTGACTGACACAGATTGCAGAGGATAAGGTTTCAGACCACAAATTTCCAGCCTGACGTAGTCTCCAAATCTGGCTTACCAGTGAGGCATAAAGAACTGTCGTGTTCCCTCGGAGAGGTTCACTTTGGAGAAAACTTTGTCTTTCAGACCTTTTGACAGCATCTCAGGCTCCACTTTTCCTTAATTTGTATGTGTGCCATTGTTAAAACCTTGTTGTATCTTATTCACTCTTAAACAGTTGAAACTTGTAGCATGTCACTACTCAAGCAATTACATGCTTACAGCAATTATCGGTCTTCCGTGCTTGTTCTCTCCCGACTCTACAATCATATGTAAACTCATTAACCTTAATGCATGTGGTTTAAAACACTTCCCATACACTCTCCAACCTTGTGTGTCATCATGACAAGATAATTAAGTGTAGGTTAACCAAAGCAGACAGCGGTAAAAAAAACTAAAAGGAGTCGAACAGAACAATGTGTGTCACCAGTCTCACTCCCCAACTCGTCAAACACAGCAATTTACAATTTTAGTGTGAGTTTTGCACGTTAGCTACTTGTATACGTTACATGCATTCACTATCTTTCTAAGATTAAAAAAAAAACTAAATTGTCAGGAAAAAGATCATGGTTTGTCACAAAGAATGTCTATCTTACTAATGTCAAGCTGTAACGTATTTATTATTTAACTGACAAATTATATATATTTAGGAAATTGTTGGGTCTGTATCATTGGGTCAGCATAATACTGGATCACTGGGTTGGGGGGAGACCTCCGGATTGCCATCGGGGGTTTCCCACAATGGTTTCACATGCGACACGAACACCGGTCACCAGGGTGAGAGTCCTGTGTCTTTGGACCCCAACCCGACAGCAACTTTATCGTTTTTCATACTTCCGTTACCTGACCGCCTCCCAGCAGAGCTACGACCACATTGAGCATCACCACTGACCTATCTGCCAGATTTGACGAGCTGGTGGTACAAACAGGTTGTATGTGTGTGCACGTTGGACCACCCTTGCTAATAGGGCGATGCCGGTCTAGATTCAGGTCCATTGAAAAAGCAATCCCACAGGCATCCATTGTAATAACATCTCAGTCCCTGCATCGAGTACAAAGACCCTGATGTTAAATCAAGTGTGCAATACTGATTATCATCATTACAAGTCACATGATGCATTCAAGCCTGCATTAGCCCTTTTACTCCCTACAACACAGACATTGCATCAAGGTCGATGAGTTCCCATGTTCAAGTAATTTTCTTCTGGAGAAAGCTTCTCTGGCCGCATGGCAGCCAGAACCTGACGTTGCCAGAAAGTAAACAGCACACGTATCGTGAGGAATTTCATTCCAAACAACTAAGAGGCAACAGTATGGCACGCAATTGCTTTGTACTGCAAGTTTGCAGTACAATTGGTGCTTTCAAAAAGCAACAGGGTACATCTGTTTTTTTCAGACCAGCTCTTGGGTATAGAATTCAGCCGTTCCTCTATGATTCCCTCTGAGGGCCTTTATTTTGCAGACAGTCGCGGTAGCGCCTCAGGTAATTGTGCAATAGATCTCTGCCAGATGGTGACCCTCGGCCAGTGATGCAATAATGGGGACTGGACTCTCGCAGGTTAATTTTCTCTGGCTCGGTGAGAGATTTTCCAGAAGCCCCATCGCTCTTTGATACAGTTTAAGATCCGCATCCTCGGCCCTGGGCGACCGCATTCCCCTCCCGCCATTCAGCCATTTCAAAGCAGTATTCGTCATTTTCGCTGCATGTGGTTTCAGCCGCACACATGGAAATTATGACAAACTCACCAGACCCAAGTTTACTACTCATCTATATTCCGCTGCCTCATGTCCTTTTATTTACAGCTTCCTCACTTCCTGTCCCACCTCAACCGAGTCGTTATCGCCGTCACCAGCGCAAAAGAAGAAGGAAAAGAAAGCTGTTATGATTTCCACATGGGTCTCATATGCTCTGTATGGCAATTTTACTGATGGGGAAAAGATTTCACCTGTGATTAGCTCTGTGCCACAACACGTCCGCAGAGCACCATCCCTCTTCCTCAAGGAGTTAATAACATCCTTTGTGCATTTCTGGACAAGGTGAAGGTCAGCACCGACATGGTTTCAGTGCTGCTCTATTTCAAGTTATCGCTAATAAAGGGCAGCCACTCACACTCTGCTGTCAGAGTGGCACACCTGATTGGCCCCTCAGCAAGGTTACGTCTTCTTAACCCTCGCAGGCCCGCTGGAAAAGAAAATTGGTTAGACCTGGAATGATGGCATTGCTGATGCTCGATACAGTATTTCTGCGAGAAATATTGTCCAAGCATGGTGATGTCACATCCGAATGAGCTCTATTGGAGCATGCAGGCGGAAAAGAAATGTCATGAGAATATGCATATTACATATGTTGTGTACATTTTGGACATTGTACCCTGAGATGTTTATCCTGGTTGCAGACCTTCGAATACTTTAAATACGTTAAATATTTCTGGTCTCAATTGCCCGGTTGTAAAACTAACCGACCAATCTTTGCCAGTCTTAGGTTTGTAGGTTGGCTTAAGAATGGGACATCATCAAACTTCCTAGCTTCAGTAAAAGGAGTCGGAATGAGTGGGGGGGACATTGAGATATTTCGTCCCCCTCAATCAGGTATTATGGTAATAAAGTTTTACGGTTATAAATCCAAAATCAAAGTGATCTGACATCCAGCCAGAAACACAATGTCTCCCAAGAAAGCATCGGCATCAGGTGTTGAAATTGGAGATGCTCTCCAATTAGATATGTTGCACCCTGAGGATGGAGGTAGGGAAAAGCGAGACAATGAATTGATCTTTTAAAATGTGTTGTTGTGAACCCACATTCACTCCAAATAATCCAAGATCTTTAAATCATGACGGCAAAACTTCCCTCTTTCCCCATTCATTAAAACCAGTTTTCCCAGTGCGCCAACCTATCTGCTCTGGATGCCATACATCCTGCTGTCTGCCCGGAGAACCCTGACCCTCGATGGAGATGGCCGAAGCGGACAGTTGTTTAAGGTGAACAACCGGTGCCCCTCTGGGCTCTATCTTAACACCCCAGGCTCTTTTCCTCACACACCGACAGTTTTGCGTCCCATCTCTGGGGAATATGAATGTTCCCAGTCAATTTTTACGGCACAATAAATGTTGATATTTCGGCAGATGGTGTTGTAATAGTGATAGTGAAGAGCTAACTTTAGTAATCTTCATTGAAGAATCTTCATTGAGGATTCTTCATTTGAGTACCACAAATATTCAAATTTGTAAAAATATCTTTCTAATTGTCAAAGTGTTGCACAAACCAACCATTCAGAAAAGGACCAACGACCGCAAACTCAAACACTCTCATTCATGACACTGAGTGTTAAAAATTTGATTGACATTTTATTCAATATACAGAAGTCATATGCTGCTCTGTTTCAGCATCCATACTCTACTGTCTGCCAGCTACATTTCCCCCACGAGCCCAAGTTCCCTGACAAGGTAATCAGTTGCCGGCTCGGCCTCAACTAAGTTCAGTCCTGACTGAGCTGTATTAATAAAGCATAAGATATGTTCAAGGTTATTACTGCTTATATAGGCAGACGACTGAGAGGGAAAGTCAGTGTAAATTGTTGGCGGGGAGAAATATGATATTCGCATATTACTTCCTCTCATAATCCTCCCCCTCAACCTGACTGTGATATCATGAAGCCCCGTGAGCATCATCTTTTGCAACGAGCGGATCCAATATGATTGCTTCTTCTGATTCATCAGAGCCTGTTCTTTTTACAGTGCATGTTCGAAACAACTCTTGGGACACGCCATGTTTTCCCTTGCTTGGTGTGGAACAACATGACCTCTGACCTCAACCACACACCAAGAACCCCCCCCCCCCCCGCCCCCCTCCCCACATCCGTGTTGACCCTGAGTCTGTGTTCTTGTCACAGATTGGTATAGTCTGGAAAGACTCAGGTGCCTGCATCATAGACTTTATATAAGAAGTGGGCGTAGTCATCGTGACGTCACCCATTGGTTTGTGGACTACCGTTTTGAAGCCTCGAGTTCAGCGATTTTGCAACCGGCGAAGAGTGAGTTTCCATATTTGGAAAGCTGAGGTGTGACTCCAGTGAAGAAGACTTGAAACGAGAGATTGAGACCATAAACTCATGTTCACACTGTGTGCGGAGGCAATAGATCAAGAGAGAAGTAGGGGCAATTTCTCATACAATCTGACTTCTTTTTGCAACCAGAGGAGTCGCCCCCTGCTGGTCAGTCGAAAGAATGCACGTTTTAAGACACATCTTGGTCTGCTAATTGTCGAAAGCATTGAGACATTAATAAAATAATACCTTCTGTGCCATTAGGAAGAGATTTGGTCGACTTCCTGAACATCCGCCGCTAAAGACAAGAATAGCCGCATAACATTCAGATTTCCATTTGATCCGTCATAATTAAACTGTAGCACATGGACCGGGAGACCAAAATGCACAACCTCACTTTAACTAGCTTTTGCTGGCCTGTGGCTATAATTGACCCGCGTGGCTTTTTGAGTCACGAGATAAACATGAATTAAGAGATAGCTAATTGCATCATTGAAAATGTACCATGGCCCAGGGTTTTGTTCCCCCCGCTCTGCTCCAGTCTTATCGAGCACGAGATACTCCTGCAAAAAAAACTTATTTTCATGCAGTAATCAACTTTTGAAAGTTTATTTCAGAGGAAATATGCACTGTCATCACTGCATGAGCAGTACGCCGCATCCATTAAGTCCTCATGCATTTTTTAACAAGCGCAGGCTCCTGTGTACTCCAGCAAATACAAACAAAATACACCTTTCGCCAACATGTTGAGTGACTCCTGATATTAAGACTTTAATTAGCAGCCGGCTTGCTTAGAAACGCTGAGCTGTGATGTGTTAAGCAGCAGCCCCGACCTCCATCCCGTGTGTCTCGGAGAACATTTGCAATCCCAAGAGGCGGATATTGGTTTTCCTTCTTCTCTTCTATTATCAATGTCCCCTCGCCTCGACCCCGCTGAAGACGGCCGCTGTGTAACGGGACAATGCGTGGGCGTTGCTGTCCAGACGGCTCCTGCTGGTGCTGCCGCGGATTAGCCTTGAGGAGAACGCACGCATGCCTCCCCAAACAATGCTGCCCCCTGAGCCCTGTGCGGATTATAATGAAGACACAATATCCACGTGGACATGGACCCCGCTGGCCCCTTCTCTCATCAGGCCTGTTTGGGCGATGCTCCAGCCGTATAAAAAAAGACAGTTTGGGAGGCTTCCTTAATCACCATCTCCAGAGGCGCCACGTGGAAGGTGAGAGCGAGAATCAAGCCGTTCTTTTATTTATTTTTTATCACTATGATACAGACGACGGCGCTAGTTATCCCTTGGTGTCTCGCAGCTGGGGCTTTTCACAAATCAGCCGAGGAAAAACAACGTTTTAGGAAGGATTCTTGTACGAACATTCATGTTTGGGGTTAGAACTTTTCTGAGGTTTGACAGATGATACCAAGGAGTCAAAGAATTACTCCATTTGATTCTTCTTTTTTTTCATAGTTATCACAACATTGTATTCATTAGTTTACTTGCGTAGCTGTGGCCATTAATTTTACGGTGAAACTGTTGAATAAATTCAAACTTTGTGTATGTATAAATAGACATTCTTGCCAGTGTGGACAGGTGCTTAGGTTTCCGAGGGATCACGACCCGGCATGCGTACATGTAGTAGATATTGGCTGTAGCTTCCATTAGCAGACATTCCATCTACGGAGCTCCTCGGAGCCCCAGCAGGGTAAGGAGCGTGGCCCTCGGAGAGGCAGGTTAATGGGGTTTTATTGCTGTGCTGAAGCTAATGGAGTTGGGATGACTCACTTTTGGTTAGCCCTTCAGATGAAGTGGGTCATATAATCTGGACAGACTGTTGGCTTGTGTTATGTGTGTGTGTGTGTGTGTGTGTGTGTGTCTGATCGCCTGAGATAAAAGTGATTGCCAGGACCACAAAAATAAGTTGTAATGGACCAGAACTGTTCTTTAAAGGTGCTGAATTTGAAATTCCGAGCGTGTCTGTGGCCTTTAAAAAGACTCTCAACATGGCGCCGACAGAGATCATAGAGTTCACCTGAGAGGGAACAGGAGGACGACAGGGAGCTTCAGCAAAGTTCAGCTCATAAAGATTAAAATGAAATGGTTCACGTTCATTATTCACAACAATAAGTTCACCAAAAAAATTGGGTGTATTTCTTCCACCATAATTCTTTTGAAAACTTCAGCTTCTGAGTTCATCAATATGACACTACCATTATACTGTCACGTTCCCTCGATAATATTTTATTACAATCTCCCTCTCTCTCTCTCTAATATATATATATATATATATATTATCAGTGTATCTATTCAACATACTTTCTATAACATATTTATTTTACATAATTTCAAGTTTCAGCTGTGTTTATATGTTAGCCCTATATCTGAACTTCCACTATTAAACGTCTTTATTATTTGTCTTTCTATTCCATTAAATTTGTTATATACAGACCGACATTATTTAATCAACATTGTTGAAGAGCCTGAAGATTCTAGATTTTCACATTTTGTAAATAAAATTAAAACAAGTCTCCGAACCCTTCACTGTATCTCTACGTCGGGGATCGTTGTTCGCAGCTTAACTAAAGCTCTGAATGTCGTATATTATCGCAGAGCCTGTTAGCGAAGGTCAGCGCGCTGGACAAACAACCCTCACCGGGTCCAAACGTCTCCGTCGCCGAACTCCCCGCCTCCCTGCGTGTTAACAAGCACTCATTTAGAGCAAAATGTTGCCAAAATGTTGCTCGGCTGCTCGCTCAGGTGACCGCCCAGTTGCAATAACGCATCTGGGATTCATGTGGGTGGAAAGGCATCTCGTGTCTGTTGGATTCATTTTCTCCAACTAACTCACGTTAGAGAGAAATGTCTAATTTAAACTACCGTGACCTTTCGGTAAAGTGAAATACCACTGGTCTCATTATTCTGAAAGATAGCCGGAGGCGGGAGGAATATATATATAACCCGTTCTGTTGGTGACACTTTATGGAAGACTGCAGCGGGCTACTTGGCTTATGTTACATGCCTTTGTCATGACACACACTCCTATAAAAATTGAATACAGCGGGCATCGCAAATGTATTCCGGTCATTAACGGCTCGCCGTGGGACACGTATAAAACAATGCAACCTCCAGAACCCCAGGTGGCATTTTATAAGTTGTGTTTAAAGGACTCAAACCAAGTATTACAAATGACTTTTCCAACAGCAGGGCGGCATGTGATATGTAAAAATCAATTGAGCAGCACCCGCGTTCGCCAAAGCCTGGTCACCTTGGCCCGCCACGGTGTGATCCAGGGGATTTTTACTCTCTTTAATGCGAGAGGATTAGCCTTCTTACAAAAAGAGAGAGATATATACGAAAAAGGGGAAAAAGGGACAATGAAAAGGGGAATGTTGCAGCTTGGGTTATTAGTTTATATATATATATATATATATATATATATATATATATATATACAGGCGCCTCAGCTGCCAGTGGCAATTTTCCTACATACATATTCATCGACAGAACACAGGGGAGGGTTGGCGGGTCGGCACACGGATCAACCAGGGATGAGGTCATAGTATTATAATACGAAGACAGCAGGGGGGTCGGGGGTTGTTAGCCAGAAAGTTGGGAGATCCCAGGCCCCTGTGACTGCAACATTTCCTCGGGGTGAGAGCGGATCGCTTCATTCCGGGCCGGCAGCCAGGAACCTTATAGCACCGAGCCCACGAAAAAAGCAAGATGGATGGCCGGCGATTATCGGCGGCCGCAGCGGCGGCTTATTATCAATCACGTCAAAGTGCAGATTTGAGCCCGATGCATTGAGGGGGAAGGGGGGGGAGAGTGAAAAAAAACCAAATGATTTCATCAAAGTCGCATTAAAAAAAAATTCCCCGACAATCGATATACGATTCATGGAAGAAAATAAATCTAAAGACGAACCTGGACTCCAGGCTCCTGAGACGCGGCACGACGCTTATGATGGAATCAAATGGGTGAATTATGCCTGTGAATATTATAATGTGGTGGTATTACTGATTAATGCATGCTCTGAAGTGCAATATTATTTTAGTCCCAAAAAAGAAGAAGAAAAAAAAGAGCGCTGTGGCTCTTCATCACTGCTCCAGCTAATTGTGCACCCCTTGAAACATGATTTCCTACAAATGAGAGTGTAAGAAAGAGCGGGGTTATGTGCCAGAAGATGCATTGTCTTCCTTTAAATGCCCCATTAGGCTCGAGCTAAAGGATTATGAGTCCTCATTAGTTAGCCTATTCCTCACCCTGACATGCTATCTCTTATGGGTATCCCTGCCGTCAAGGCTCTCTTCACTGTGTTTAAACAAGGATAGGGCCTTGCAGGAGTGAACAAATACAACGTCTCAAAAACTGCTCAGTTAAAAAGAAAGAAAAGAGCTGTAGATTTTTTCCCAATGCAAACTAAGCTGCGAGCCTTACCTGAGTCATTCCTCTCCGTTAATCCCAAACAGTTTGTTGCGTCTAGATTTGCGATGTCGTTTCTTTGCCAAAGCATACGCTCAGTCGGAGAAGCCGACAGGGGGGATAGGATTTACATTCGAATGAGTAATGTGCTCCCAGTCAAATATGTGCGTTCGCTTCTATTTCTACCCTCCTAATTGGAAACTGATCTGCCGCTACGGCGGCTTTACGGGGAGACGTGGTGGAAGGGGGATTAGCTTTCGAATGGTATCAAAAGGTCGTCGGGGCGTTGTGGGATTCCGCGAGTCATCCAGAGTGCGCTTGTGTCGGCGCCCGTGATGGGAACGTGAAAAGGGACGCTGTGGTTTCACTGCGAGAGGCGGACATTGCTTGCATGAGCTTTCTTTATCTTGAAGTTGATCGGTAACTAACACACGTCTTTTATTTGGGGGGGGGGATTGGATGAGTAGATAAATTCTCCGGTCAAAGGAGTGGCAAAACGCAATTTATTTCCTTTACATTTTTCACAATAAAGGTCCCTCGCTATTTTTACTGCTTACTTTTCCTCCCTGTAGTAACATTAGACTTGTTATTTTTGCTGCTTACTCTGCCTCTGTGCAGTATGCGTAGACTTGTTTTATTAAGTGTAGCTGCTAACAAAGCCACGATAATTTGGTGACACACATTTCCTATAAGGTTCATCAGAATAAAATTAGCAACGTTTTTCTTTCGTTGAAGGGCTTTTATTTTTAAGGAGCAAAATCAGGAACTGTTTTGATCAGCAGTACTTAACAGGACTCAGATAGAGGGTGTCAGCCACTGGGTTTCTTCCTCTTTTCTCTTTGCTGTCCCGTGTAGGGCGACGATGAAGACCTAGATTTGATAAATTGTCCAAATTGTGCCCATAACTTGAGATCGGAAAAAAGAAGCCTCATTGACAAAAACAAGTGTCACCACGCTGAATGTTTGTCCCTGTAAAGCAGCAGTAAGGAGCCTCATCTTTTCATGAGTTCATGAGATATTACCAAGTCACCATTTTCCTGGGCGGAAACACGGTGAAAACTGCCTTCGACCCCTCGCTTTCGTGATTTAAACACGAAAGCGGCGACGGTCCACATCGTCTCCAAGTCTGGATGGAGGAAGTTTGAAATGAGTGGCGTCACTATTACACCTTTTGGCGCCTGTGAACCGTCAACGGCATACATTGATCTTTGTCTTCCAGGGAACACGAGTAAATCAATCAACCAGGTCTTCAAATAGCAGAGAACCCCCCCCCCCCCGATCATCCCCTCATCAATAAAGGAGCAGAGTGGTCGATGTGCGGAGGGCAAACTACACTGGAGCGCAAACTTTGCCCCGCTGAACATTGGCTGTACCCAGAATGATGATTGCTTTTTTCTCCTCTCTTTTGGGAAGATCTGCTGTAATCAGTAAAGCAGAACAACTTAATGAAATGGGACCACTGACCACATTTCTTCTCCCATCAATGTTAATATAGGCGGCGGTTGCTCGAGAGTATTAATTCTCTTGAAGATAATTTCAAGAATCCACAAGTCGCAGGTTGCAGTCGACCTTCTTGCATTAGTGTGTGGTTGTTAAGAGGAATTTAGTTCTTGTTATTTTCACTTTTTAAACTTGGAATTTTGTAACACATTTGAACATCCATAAAAAGCAGTCGTTTGGGAGTTCTTTACAAATACAAGTGAGATGTTAAAGAAACTTACAATACCTTTCAAATCTTTCACTTTATTTCAAACGATATAATTTGAGGTGTGTACACGGCACAAGCGGAGACAGGTTTGCCTCATTATGTCCTCTGAGCAGGGAGGTTATGATGTAGGAAGATTGGTACGGTGGTCCTGCACTGAAGGATATCCTGTTATATTTGGTGTGCGAGTGCCCATGTATAGAATGAGATGTCAGCAGCCACTTGGGTATCTTTTATTCATGCTATGTTCATTATATTGTGTGAATTTGGATGCTTGCTCACTTTACCTCCCCTATATCTGGGCAGGTGGTATGTAAGGTGAGGCTGGGAAGATAAATGCCCATACACTCGAGTAAAAGGGGAAGGAGTTGGGTTTGTTTAGTTTTGGGTCTGGTTTTTTGGTATTTCCCTGCTTTAATTTGTGTCCTTTGTGTTTCGGTAAACTTTTCGTGGCGGCACTTCTGAGATTTCGCTTTTTTTTTAAAGAAATAAAGTGCACATTAGGAGCCTTTCCATCAACTGGTTTGGGGTAAATGAGGTCACAGTTTGGTCAGAAGTTGACCGGCAGCTGTTAAACTGGCAGTGGACATGACATGGGGAGTAATCAATTGAAAACATATTTCAATCTCACATGTAGAAATAAGTGCAGCACAAAATCATAAAGATTACAGGAAATGCTAAGAGACATTAGTTCAATGAAGTATTTATCAAAGCGAAGGAAGGAAATCAACGTGTTGCTAGGGAAAGTGTGCAGGTATGCGTGAGGCCCGAAGCCTGTTGGAAACTGACCCTATACAAGCCCATCACTCCATTAAGCCTCGATATTCTTCTCATCATGGACGTAGTTAGAAACCAATTAATTGAAGTGATTAAAGTGTTTCCGAAGTTAAGAAGATTGAGGTCAAATAGTGTTAATTTATTTTTGGGAGTGTTCTACCGGTGCCCCCTTATAAACAAATTATCAAAAGTACCCTGCTGTCAATACACTGATTAATTCCCAACCTTAATTGTTGTGTCTGGAATTGCTTGGGGGGGGCAACGGTGGCAACGGTGGCCTTTGCAGTTGCTTCAAAGTGGAACAGTGTCCCCGGATAATCACACGTCACATTTAGCAGCAGCAGAGGCGCGTAATGTGTCGAGAACTTAGAAGGTTACGTCCAAAGAATGGACGTTTATAATCTCTATAAACAGGATCACGATTTAACAGGACAGGATTTTGATATCTTCATTCTGGTTTCCTTTTGCAGGTAAAAAGTCTCTGTGGAGACCAAGAGAGGCCGAGAGCATAATCTGGGAACTCGCCAGCTATCGTCTGACAGTTTAAAATGTGTATTGATCTCAAATTAGCTTGTTAACTGGCTACTCATGAAACAATGCGGCCATCGTCTCTTAATGGGAGATGTCCACTGGCTTCAACGAACACAGGAAATGTATCGCCCCTTGACCCCAGAGGCTAGACCGATAGCCGGTGAGTTCTGAGATTGGCATGTCTATGACTATGGCAGAGTATGGGGCATTAAAGTACGACATGGTGGCTGTGGCAAGGAGGTCGAGCGGGTCGCCTTTCAATCAGAATATCGGCGGTTGGATCAAAGTGGACAAGAAACTAAATCCCAAATTGCTCCCGAAGGCTGTGCCATGGTTGTATGAAAGATTTGTATTTTGAGTGTTATTTACCCTTTTTTCCCCGTGAAAGGTTTTTTTCTACTTCTTGGGAGTTTTTCCTGATCCGATGTGAGGTCCTGGGACAGGGATGTCGTATGTGTTCAGATTGTAAAGCAGTCTGAGGTAAAGTCATAATTTGTGATATTGGGCTTTATGAAATAACCTGAATTTAATTGAATAGTGTCCATTTGCCATCAAGTTAGATACTGCTGCAGTTCGCCAATCAATGTGTTTTCAGTAATTCCGAAATGACCTCTCTCTGTATTAGTTTTCTTTGTTAGTGACGGACCTCCATTCAAACACTGAAGAAGATGCAGCGCGTTATCCAGCGTCACTGTATGTAATTTGGTCTGATTGATAACGGCCTCACTGCTTACCGTTCACTGATCATACTAACACCATTTTCTGCCCGCTGCTGCCACTTCAAGCGTCACCAAACATGGAGTGGCTTTTTTATTGCGAAGCAGCGGCAGGAAACACAATATCTTTAAACCAGTGGTTCTTAAACTTTTTCTGTCACTGTACTGTCACGCCAGACTTTGGAGGAAGAAACATGTTCACGCCCCACCGCCCCAACAAAATGGTCTGTGCTGACTTTTTATTGAAATAACTTGTTGTGACTCCTCCATCTTTGCTTTTTCAAATAATAGAATGAAGAAAATTGCAATCGCTTTCAAGTAAACCAAATGTGCAATCACTTTGTTAAAACAATGCAAATAAAGTTATATATGTGCACACAAGCACACTGACAGAGAAATAGCTTTAAACGGGGTTGCAGGCCTGATACGGTCACTATATATTCATGCTCAATGTTGAGCTCTTGTTTTGAAGGGCAACAGTGGGAAAGACGATCTCCATTCATGCTCAATGTGGAGCTTTTGTTTTGAAGGGCAACAGTGGGGAAGACGATCTCCATTCATGCTCAATGTTGAGCTCTTGTTTTGAAGGGCAATAGTGGGAAAGACGAACTCCATTCATGCTCAATGTTGAGCTCTTGTTTTGAAAGGCAAAAGCAAAAAAAAACGATCTCACATAGATTGACTTTTGGCAAAATGTCAAGAATCAGCGAGTTTTCCTGTTAACGGCGTAACGTAAACATGAAGAAGAAGGTACAGGCATATAAACAGTTATTTATTAATTACTTAGTTGTATGTCTGTGTACTTTGAACTTGTATGTGATGTTAATATGTGAAGTTCTTAATAAAGGCCGTTCTGCATTTCCTCCTGCGCCCCACCTGTAGTACCACTAAGCCCCACTAGAGGGGCGCGCCCTACAGTTTGAGAAACACCCTAACCCAAGTGATTACAACTTTCATTTGAAAACAACTAATTTCAACAAAATGTATTTTCTGTATTACCAGTCCCATCTTTCTTAGTACTTGGAATAAGCTCCAGAAAGCTGGATGACTGCAACATAGTTATGGTGTTAATGATCATTTTCAATCAGATTTCTAAGAATATCACAGAACTCAAACAAGCTCTGTTAAATTGGATTTTTTATTTTACACAAGCCCACTGCGATATTTTCTCAGAGAAGCAGAACACAAAGTGCCTGCCTGCAATCAATATAATATTGCTATCAGCTTTTCGCCAGCTTCTCAATGATTTAACCTCCTCCAATGCAAAAAGAAACAGGTCCAAATGTGTTTGCAAGGAATCTAAAGAAAGTCAAGTTGTTTCCAGAGTCTCACTGCTCTTTGAATGTTGATGGCTATTTCGTAGCAGTTTTCCACAATATTCATCTCTTAATTGCTGGAATGTCAATCATACTTGCATTCGAGAGTTTAACTGCTGATTGACAGCCTATACAAGTAGGACATTTAAGTGGGGATGAAGGGGGGGGGGGGGGGGGCATCCCACTTATTAGCCAAGTGAACCTTCCATTCCCATCATCTCCATGTACACTCAAAAAAACGATTCAAGCCCTTCTTAGAGGTGACACATTTAAATATTGTTTGATACATTTAAATAAATCAATTACAAAACGAAGATATTTATATTGAATGGGTGTAACACAAAATGTATGAATACTTTCATTTATTAGATTTATTTAGGTTACACTCACAAAAACGATTCAATGCCATCTTCGAGGTGACACATTTAAATATTGTTTGATACATATAAATAAATCAATTACAAAAATAGATATTTATATTTAATGGGTGTAACACAAAATGTATGAATACTTTCATTTATTAGATTTATTTAGGTTAGATGGTGTGCATATCAACTCAAAATAAATGTGTTTCATTGGGGACGACCCTTTGCGCATGCGCCAGCTGAAAATGAGTTGTTTATATGAGGTGAAGACACTTTCAGGGCTGTACGGTGGTGTAGTGGCTAGCACTGTCGCCTCAAAGCCAGAGGTCTATGGGTTCAATTCCTAGTCGGGGCATTCCTTCTGTGTGGAGTTTGCATATTTTGTTAGTTAGTTTATATTTTGAGTTGGACAAACACAAATTTATTTAATTTAATGAATATCGTTATTTTATTTTAGATGTATTTGATACAAATGAGTTGGACTAACTTAATTACATTTCATTGCACTGATGTGCTAAATTTGAGTTGGAGTTGCATATAATTATTGGATGGAAAACCTGCCAAAAATTTAATTGAGTTCATCCAATGAGTCATTTCTTTGAGTGTAGCAGAAACAGTGCCGGGGCAAAGGGGTTGTTCATTTGACTCTTTAGTCATTTCTCTGACTGAGGTCTGTGGATGTCTAGTTCCTAGCTCAGGATAGCATCAGAGCTCAGGATAGCATCAGAGCTCAGGATAGCATCAGAGCTCAGGTTAGCATCAGAGCTCAGGCTAGCATCAATTCAATTCAATTCAATTCAGTTTATTTGTATAGCCCAATTTCACAAATTACAAATTTGTCTCGGAGTGCTTTACAATCTGTACACATAGACATCCCTGCCCCAAAACCTCACATCGGACCAGGAAAAACTCCCAAATAACCCTTCAGGGGGAAAAAAGGGAAGAAACCTGGAGGAGAGAACAGAGGAGGATCCCTCTCCAGGATGGACAGATGCAATAGATGTAATGTGTACAGAAGGACAGATTTAGAGTTAAAATACATTCAATGAATATGACAGAGTGTATGAATAGTTCATAGTAGGCATATTCCACGATGGAGACCTCCACGATCCATCAGGCAGATGGCGGTGGGGAGGAGGAGTGGGCGGAGTCTCAACAGTGGGCGGAGTCTCAACAGGACAGTGGCGTAGTCAGGGGCAGGAATTCCACGACCCAGACCTCGATGATCCATCAGGCAGATAGGATCTATGCCGTCTCATAGGGTCCGATGACCCCATGAGACGTGAAGTCAAAAGGACTCCGGGGAGAAAGCAGAGTTAGTAACGTGTGATTGACAGATGAAAATTCATCCTTAAGGAGAAAAAAAAAGAGGAGATAGGTACTCAGTGCATCCTAAAACGTCCCCCGGCAGCTATAAGCCTATAGCAGCATATCAAGGGGCTGGACCAGGTGAACCTGATTCAGCCCTAACTATAAGCTCTGTCAAAGAGGAAGGTCTTAAGTCTACTCTTAAACGAGGTGACTGTGTCTGCCTCCCGGACTGAAATTGGAAGCTGGTTCCATAAAAGAGGAGCTTGATAACTAAAGGCTCTGGCTCCCATTCTACTTTTTAAGACTCTAGGACAGGGGTCACCAACGCGGTGCCCGCGGGCACTTGGTCGCCCGTAAGGACCAGATGAGTCGCCCGCTGGCATGTTCTAAAAATAGCTCAAATAGCAGCACTTACCAGTGAGCTGCCTCTATTTTTTAAATTGTATTTATTTATTTAGCTATTCTTGTTTAAATCACACTTACATGTAACTTACAAATGACAATATATATATATAAACACTTAAAATGTAAAATGTTTTTTGTGTTTAATATAAATGAACTCTGACCGAGTAAAGTTCAAAGGTCAGTATTGTGCGCATGACCAAAACGTAGCGTTTGTTGCGCTCTTACAAACAAGCTAACGTTAGCGGACGCAGCTAATATGAGGAGAAGAGTTACCCCAAAAAATGTCAGAAAAAAGAAAGAAAACATATCATTTTCACGACGAATGGGAGGTAGAGTTTTTTTTTACCACTGTGAAAGGATCCTGCGTGTGTTTAATTTGCGGGGCAACTGTGGCAATAGCAAAGCGGCACAATGTGGAGAGACATTTTACTACGTGTCACACAAGCTACCATGCTAACTACCCACCGGGCAGCGCACTGCGCAGAAAAAGCCAGCGAGTTAAAGGCAGCTTTGTGCAAACAGCAGTCTTTTTCACTAGACCGGTTAAAAACTCCCAAAAGCAACGAAGCCTCGTTTAGAGCTACGCAATTCTTGATGAAGAGAAAGAAGACATTTACAGACGGGGAGGTTGTGAAAGAAGCAATGATGATAATTGCTAAAACTGTGCTTGAAGACGAGAAGTATGGAACCGATGTACTCTCCAGTCTCTCCGATGTTCAACTCGGGGCAACTACAATGGTAAGAAGAGTGTCGGCGATGTCTGGGAACTTGACCGACCAGCTGGACCGTGATCTGGCGAGGTGCGGTGGTTCAGCATCCAGTGTGACGAGTCGGTGGACAGCAGCAGTACGGCGCAGCTGATGGTCTTTATCCGGATGGTGTTTGATGATTTCTCCACAAAAGAAGAACTTCTGACACTACTGCCCCTGAAGACAACTACGAGGGGAGTTGACATTTATAACGCAGTGAAGGAGTTTTGGTGGAAAAAGGTGCCGCTGGAAAAGCTGGTATCAGTGACTACGGATGGGGCTCCTGCTATGATCGGCCGACACATAGGATTCGTTGCTCACTGTAAAGCTGACCCAGAGTTCCCAAAGTTTCTGCAGTACCACTGCATCATACACCAGCAGGCCTTATGTGCAAAAGTGATCTGCTTTGAGCACGTAATGACTCCCGTCGTGAAGATCATAAACAGCATCCGCTCCAGAGCTAAACAGCACAGGACATTCAAGGTACTTTTGGAGGAGCTGTCAGCTGAATATGGTGACCTGCTACTACACACAGAAATCCGATGGCTCAGCAGGGGACGAATTTTGCAACGTTTTTTGTCACTTTTGGGTGAAATCAAAGAGTTCATGCAGTCCAGAGGTGAGGACACCGTGCTGCTGGAGGACACTGTGTGGATACTTGACCTTGGATTTTAACGGACATTACTGGAAAACTGAACAGTTTGAACTGTGAGCTGCAAGGCAAAGGTAAAACTATCGCCGATATGATAAGTGCTTTAAATGCATTTAAAGCTAAGATGAACCTTTTCTCTGTGCATTTACAGAGTAAAAAGTGCTGCACTTTCCTCTGTGCAGATGGTGCTGAAAGACAATGCTTCTGCATCTGAGACTTTTGACAAAGTTGCAGAAAAGTACTCTCAGGTCATAAACAGAGTTGGGCAAGAGTTTGAGAACAGGTTTTGTGACCTGGATCAGCTTGAGCCATGTGTGTCGTTCATTTCTAATCCTTTCATGAACGTGGACATATCATGCATTGCTGAGCAGTTAAGTGCAACATTCAGCCTGGATGCTGAACAGGTGGAGATTGAAATTGTAACACTGCAAAATGACCTCCACCTCAAAGCCCACCAGGCTGCACCAAACTTTTGGTGCCTTGTTGACACAGAAAAGTACAGTGGTGTATGCGCAGCAGCTATGAAGGTTGCAAGCCTGTTTGGTTCAACTTATCTTTGTGAATCAGCCTTTTCTGACATGAACTTCATCAAGAACAAACACAGAACACGCCTCACTGATGCACATCTGCAGGACTCACTCAGAGTTGCAGTGTCAAGTTACACACCAGAGTACAACACACTAGTTAACAGCATGCAATGCCAGGCTTCCCACTAACTGACAAAGAAACAGATAACAAATTTGGTGTCCAGTTCAAAGTGTGACATGATTTATTTAAAAATTTGAGAGTTGACTTTTGTATTTTACATGAGTTATTATTTGTACAAACATGGTGCAAAGTAATTCATGATTTGTTAAAAAATGTTAGTGGCTAGCTAGTTAAAATGGGATATTGTGATTTCACAAGACTGTCTTAGAAGTGATCATTTAAAAATGTTCAATTTGAAAAATGTGCACTTAGAGAAAATATAAAAATAAAGTGTTGCATATTGATATTTATCTGTTTCTATATATATTTATTGTGAGAAATCATGAAGATGATCAGTGTTTCCACAAAGATAAATATCATTAATTATTAATAATAACATAGAGTTAAAGGTAATTGAGCAAATTGGCTATTTCTGGCAATTTATTTAAGTGTGTATCAAACTGGTAGCCCTTCGCATTAATCAGTACCCAAGAAGTAGCTCTTGGTTTCAAAAATGTTGGTGACCCCTGCTCTAGGAACTACAAGTAGTCCCGCATTTAGTGAGCGTAGCTCTCTAGTGGGGCAATATGGTACTACAAGCTCCTTAAGATATGATGGTGCATCACCAATCAAGGCTTTGTAGGTTAAGAGAAGAATTTTAAAAGTGATTCTTGATTTTACTGGGAGCCAGTGCAGAGCAGCTAGTGCAGGAGTGATGTGATCTCTTTTCTTAGTTTTAGTGAGAACACGAGCTGCAGCATTCTGGATCAACTGGAGGGACCTAAGAGATTTATTAGAGCAGCCTGATAATAAGGAGTTGCAGTAATCCAGTCTCGAAGTAACGAACGCGTGAACCAATTTTTCTGCATCTTTTGAGACAAGATGTGCCTGATTTTTGAAATATTACGTAGATGAAAGAATGCAGTCCTTGAGATTTGCTTTACGTGGGAGTTAAAGGACAAGTCCCGATCAAAGATAACGCCAAGATTCTTTACAGTGGTGTTGGATGCCAGGGCAATGCCGTCTACAGAATCCACATCACCAGATAATTGATCTCTGAGGTGCTCAGGGCCGATTAAAATTACTTGGTTTTGTCTGAGTTTAACATCAAGAAATTGCAGGTCATCCATGTTTTATGTCTTTAAGACATGCTTGAATTTTACCGAGTTGGTTGCTCTCCTCTGGTTTTATCGATAAATATAGTTGAGTATCATCTGCATAACAATGAAAGTTTATGGAGTGTTTCCTGATAATATTGCCCAAAGGAAGCATGTATAAGGTAAATAAAATTGGTCCAAGCACAGAACCTTGTGGAACTCCGTGATTAACGTTGGTGGTTATCGAGGCATCATCGTTTACAAATACAAACTGAGATCGATCTGATAAATAGGATTTAAACCAAATTAGTGCCGTGCCTGAAATGCCAATCGACTGCTCCAGTCTCTGTAACAGGATGTCATGGTCAATGGTGTCGAATGCAGCACTAAGGTCTAACAAGACCAGGACAGAGAGGAGTCCTTTATCTGCTGCCATTAAGAGGTCATTTGTAATTTTCACCAGTGCCGTCTCGGTGCTGTGGTGTTTTCTAAATCCTGATTGAAATTTCTCAAATAAACTATTATGATGTAGAAAGTCGCACAACTGATTTGCGACCACTTTCTCAAGGATCTTGGAGAGGAAGGGAGGTTAGAGATCGGTCTGTAGTTAGCCAACACCTCTGGATCCAGAGTGGGCTTCTTCAGGAGAGGTTTAATAACAGCCACTTTGAAGGAGTGTGGTACGTGGCCTGTTAGCAGAGACACATTGATAATATCTAATAGAGAGCCGCCAATTAAAGGCAAAACGTCTTTAAGCAGCCTCGTCGGGATGGGGTCCAAGAGACAGGTAGGCGTGTTCAAGTAGAAACCGTTGAAGATAATTGGTCACGGTTGATGGGAGAAAAGCCCTCAAATATACACCAGGGCATACAGCGGTTTCCAAGGCCATTCCACTTGAGGACAGATTGGCACAGGTTATGGGCAAGAGAATATTAATCTTGTCCCTAATAGTTAAAATCTTTTCATTAAAGAAGTTCATAAAGTCATTACCACTGAGGTTTATAGGAATGCTCGGCTCCACAGAGCTGTGACTCTCTGTCAGCCTGGCTACAGTGCTGAAGAGAAACCTGGGGTTGTTTTATTTTTCTCTTACTGATGAGTAATAGGCTGCTCTGGCATTACGGAGGGCCTTCTTATATGTTTTAAGACTATATCGCCAAACTAAGCGGGATTCTTCGAGATTAGTTGAACGCCATATGCGTTCAAGCTTTCGTGACGTTTGCTTCAGTTTGCGGGTCTGAGGGTTATACCAGGGAGCAAACCTCCTCTTCCTCACTGTCTTCTTCTTCAGAGGGGCTATCGAGTCCAGTGTCATTCTCAGAGAGCCTATGGCACTGTCAACAAGATGATCAATCTGGGACGGACTAAAGTTAGACCAGGAGTCCTCTGTTATATTGAGACGTGGTATCGAATCAAAAACAGGGTGCTGGATCTGGAGCCGTCCTGGGTGTACAACGGCGGCTCGGCCTCGCTGAGAAAGTGAAATAGTTCTTTAGTGACTTCAGTATTTTGGTCGATTGGCAATTAGTGTAATGAAGCTCTCTTTTTAGCCAGCCTGTTCTGTCTGAAGAATTTCTCGTTTCTCTGTTGACTTTCGCAAAGAGAAGACATAGAATATGATAATATACAATCAGGGATTATAAAGTTGTATGAGTTTGAAATGATGTAATAAGTGCATTCAACCATGAGTCCAAACTCAGAACAACAAGAATCAAGAAAGTCAAACTACAAAAGTATCATAAGTAAAACCATGAGTAATACCATGAGTAATACTGTGAGTAATACCATAAGTAATACCATAAGTAATACCATAAGTAATACCATGGGTAATACCATGAGTAATACCATGAGTAATACCGTGAGTAATACCATGAGTAATACCGTGAGTAATACCATAAGTAATACCATGAGTAATACCATGAGTAATACCGTGAGTAATACCATAAGTAATACCATAAGTAATACCATGAGTAATACCATGAGTAATACCATAAGTAATACAATAAGTAATACAATAAGTAACCCTATTGCAGAACTGGACTAAATACCCACACATCTTTCATTGGGGCCAGCCATGTGAATGCACACACACACACACACACACACTCTGTTTAGCCCCAGGTGTGATGGAGAGACAATGTTAAAGTTTCCTTAACACACTGATGACAAAAAACAGAGAACTTTCCTCTGCAAACTGCACATTGACATTTTTTTGTTTCCCCTCTAAATTCAGCATAACAACCGCTGCGGGGGTTGATTATCACACATCGCCAATAACAATAACGGCATCAACTATGAGAGATTCAATTACGCTGCTCATGATTTATTTGTGGTTTAATGATTAAACTTTTTTTTTTTTCCAACAGCCCGGTTCATTAGACATTAGAGCTCATACCATTGGCAATTATGAGGCGGCGTGATTTCCCCCCGACGCTACGACAAACTATAATTTCCGTTCTGTTCCGATGAACCTCATGCCAGCTATAATTGACACAAGATCGTGTTGACTCTGGCGTCCTCGGAGCAGCGGTGATTATCCAATATTTGTTTGCTCAGTCACGTTGTGCAATCGCGATTTCATTTTTTTTATCCACCCAGGTGAGCCAGCCTTTTGCTTGTTAGCCCAGCAGACGAGAAACGTTCCCTTTATCTTCTGCTGCAGAAGTTTGATGAGCGCTTCTCTTTTTTTTCTTCTTCTTCCCCTGGTTTGTCACTCGGTAGCTGACACATTACACCACATGTCATTTAGCTGACGCTTTTATCCAAAGGGACTTACAATCATACACCGTGGACACAGAGCGGTTCAGGGTTCAGTGTCTCAAGGACACATCGACGAGGGCGGGGATTGAACCGTCAACCCCCTGACTGAAAGACAGAGCCGCTAAGCACCACGCGGTCGGCCCACGATGCAACCTTGGCAAAGTGCGCGACGAGAGATATAAGGGGTCAATACGTAAGTGCCAGGCAACAAATAAAAGTTTCACCGACAGACGGTGACATTGACCGGCGCTGTGAGCAAGAGGTGTTCGCTGAAGTGGAAAGATGAGACACTTCACTGGATTGAGAGTTTCATGCGCTGAGACCTTGTAAACAGCAGTTGGACTAAAGGATATTTGGTAACGGTGTGTGGCCCTGAGAGTGTTTCTCTTCACACAGACCGTACTGCCATCGTGTTGTAGTTGTCACGAAGGGTTTTTATAAAAATAAAAACCCTTTAGTTACAGTTAGTGTGTCTGACTACCTGTAACTAAACCTAAATACTTAAATTTAGTTTTACCATATTGTACTACGCAAACTGCGAAAGAATATGAAGGCCATGGATGGGGTGGGTCCGTGGGTGGGTAGGTAGGGTGGGTGTTTCATTATTCATTAATATTATAATTTTTTATTTTTGCCTTTGTTATTTTTATTTTTTTATTTTTCCTGTTTTCCTCTTTACAATTGTAATCTGATGGAAACACAGACACATATATCATATTGTGCATTATCAAAACATTTTATATATATACAAAAATTATAATAATGTATTGTAATGTAAAGCACTTAAAGTGCTTTCTTTCTGTTTTCTTTCCATCCCTAGAAAAATTCAAAATAAAATAAAAAAATAAAAACAACTTGAAAAGACGTAGGTTTAGCACGTGCGTTAGCCGTAAACGTAGTCGTGGTTACGGTCAGCTGGACTCATTTCCTCCACCAAACAAAGTGATTGTGTTGCCTTTTCACCTAACTTCCTGTGAAGATAGTGCTTTATTTTGAAAAGATGCCGTAAATGAATCGAAATGTGACTTATTGAGTCTTACGGGTGCTCGAGGGTGCGTAGCGAGAGTCGGGAGTTTGATGCTCAGCGCCACCGAACGCTGTGAAGGGTCTTTTGGCTCCATGGGAAAGCAGAGGGTCAGCGAACAAAAACAAATGCCTCTAATGGAGCACTTTAGTTTAAAGCAATTAAAATCATGCAAATATTGTTCTTGGAAATGTTCAACTTGTTTTATTCTGAGAGACGTTTTACTGGAGGCGCAATTGCCGAAAAAGTGGATACAAAAGTAATTGGAAAAAAATCAATGTGTTGATAATGTTCTGTATCCTCAATATTTTTTTATTATTTGTATTTATTCTTTATTTCAGACACCAAGTTCAATATAAAAAATAGCAGACATACAACTATAAAAAGAGAGAAAACAAGAAGATACAACATACATAATACAGTTCATTGGAAAGTATGAAGACTTTTGTGCCAATGTAGTCTTATGTTCGAAATAAATCGATAGCAGCTTTTTAGAGTTAGGGTAACCCTAACCCATAATTCCAGTAAGACACATGGCGAGTAATGGACTGAGTCTATAATTGGCATTTTTTAGATGCTCTGCAGTAATACAATCCATAACACAAGCTTTGTTGTTGTCTAGCATGTGGATGGAATCATAAATATCTACTGATCTGACTATCATGTCTGCAGAGAGACCTTTATATTCATTATCAATTCTAACGGTGTTACTTTTAACACAATTTAAATAGTTTATTGTAGTGCTCACGCCATAGATCAGCAATCTTCTCTGGACAACTAACCCCCTCGATATCAGAAGGGAGGGGAGTTCTGTTATTATTTATGATCTTGACCTCCTTCCAGAAGTCAGTGAGATTGTTATTCTGCATCTTTCTGGCCAGCGAGTCTGCTCTCATTGTGTTTTCATTTTTCTTAATGAAACGAAGTGCATATTTAAATCTAGCATTTGTGAGTTTTTTGTTATCAAGCAACACTCCCTGTCTGGGTCTGCCTGCCTCTGACCAGAGTCTAAAGGCCTCTCTAGCAGCAGCATGTTGCTCAGACACAAAGTCATTCCAGCCAGGCCGTATGTTAGGGACCTTACTCCTGTGATTAATAAAAGGTTCACTGGAAGCATAAAGACATTTGACGATATCATCATACATGGCACAGAGCTTTTCAGCATGATGTTTATCCTTGCAGTTCATATCCGTGCACATTAGGGCATCCCTCGGCAATTCAACATCACTGAGTACGCTGTCAGTTAATAGAGAATATCTGTGCATATCGTCTTTGGTCAATTTTGACCAGTCCAGTTTACTTGAGGGAGCAGCATTACCATTGTTGGCCAGCAGGGGTACACGCTCAACATTTAGCAGCATAGCAACTGGTATGTGATCCGTGGTGGCTCGCCCATAACATATCTCTATACTTTCCAGTGAGTCATGAGCATCGGCTGTGGTGACAATATGGTCTAGCCAGGAAGTTGTGTGCCACGCTTCACTTACATAGGTAAAACTTGTATCAGGCAATAAAGTCTTACTTGATATAATTAATTTAGTTTCATTACAGAACTGCTGCAGATGTTGTGCGAATAAAGACTTATCTGACATGTCAGCATTCAAATCACCCATGACAAAGACACAAGATGAGCTGTTGTCCTCTCTAAAGGACTGAATAAAAGACAACCTGTTCAGAAATTCATCCTCACGGTCATAGGATTCAAATGGTGTGTACACATTTAACCCTTGTGTTGCCTTAGGGTCATTTTGACCCGAATCAATATTACACCCTCCCCCCGCCTTTGGGTCATTTTGACCCGATTCTATGTTTCACCCTTCTGTTACCTTTATATTTACTAACATATTTTACCCTTTGGGTTCAATTTGACGCCAGCAATTAAAACCTCCAGAAAATTATTAGAATTAATATTGTTTTCCAAGTTTAAGTGTGAGGCACTTTATGTTTGTTTGTTGACTACCGAAAGAACACTGACATTAAACATTGAATGGGGTCAAATTAATCCTAAAGCGGGGGGAGGGTGTAATATTGATTCGGATCAAAATGACCCTAAGGCAACACAAGGGTTAAAATAGTACATTTCTTTTCATGATAATTAAACTCCAACCCAATAGCCCAGTCAACATTAAGACGCACCACCTTCACCATTGGGTCATATTTTATGTTCCACAGTATAGCTACACCACCAGCTATCCTCCCACGAACCATTCTCTTGCTGACATCGGTAGTGGACTCTCCAGCACCATGAAAGTTCTTGTGTAGGGTGTTCAATTTGTCCAGATCTTGCTTGGCCATCCAGGTTTCTTGAAGGCAGACAATGTCACTCTCGTCCAGCAATGTGTCCACCAACCAAACGTCTTGATCTATCAGCAGCAGTATGTCCGACTCGGAGGCCACGAGCGTTGTAGGATACGACCCGCATTAATGATCTTCCACGGACCCATCAGGGCAGCTGGTGTGTCTGTCTTCTTGGTCTCTGCAGATAAGCCTCCGACATTCACCCCAGCATCATGACTAAGCTGAAGCTCAGTACCCTGAGAGCGGGGGGGTTGGCTCTGGTCTAGACGAGCCTCCTACTGCTCCTTTAAAGCGACGAGGCTCATAGTAGCGTCGGACAAAGGCCCCTGAAGGCCAGAGCGGCGGGTCATACATCTCTGCCACATCATTGCATTCGGCGGTGACACAAAAGGAGCTAAATCTGCTCTATTGTTCAAACACTTGTCCTCAATAATACATCATACCTTAAAGTCAGTGGCGGCTGGTGAAATTTTTTGGGGGGGGGGCGCAGTTGGGCGACGTGGTTTAAATATCACTCAACAATGAGAAGAAGAGAGGTTTTGAGTAGAATATTGTAAAAAACAAAGCTTTATTTCAAGAACACAGCGTGCTCAACACTGTCCAACAACAACTATCAACACACTGTAACTTTGGGCATGAGGTTCAGGGCAGCTTTAAGGAACATTGGGCTGGGTTTCAGAGGTTTGCAAAATAAAAGAGTTTCACCCTCACATGAAAGAGGTTCAGAGCAGATGTAACTGATGTGGAACGGGCATGGAAGAAGTCGGCTCAGATGGTGGATTTTCCCAGCACTTATTTATTCTGCAGAAGATAACAGAACACACACATTTGCCTTCTGATTTGTCTCTGCACTTCCACTTCCCTCAGCAATAAAAAAACATTGTCCATGGAAGACAGGACCACATTAAATCTAAATAATAACAATTCTCATCAAAAACCATGACATGTAACATACAAGGGAAAACAGAGACCCTAATGGACAAAATAAATAACTACATGAGCTAGAAAGTGGCTCAATGAAACACCCACCAAACGTATATTTTGACAGTCTAAATGACACGACAGCTGGACGCCGGGATCGTATTAACATTCCATTACTGTATGTAACATAAACGGTTAATTTTTATTAAAGAATATAGCCAAAATAGTGCAAAATCGTATTTCACTCAACTCACCCTCGGCAATATAAAACCATTGTGACGGAAAGACGGACTCAGGAGCAGGAAGTGCAACAGATGGAAAGCAATTTCCGCAGGAAACAGATTTTTAAAAATAATGCTAAATAAAAATAGCTCATTAAAATAAAATTCACAAACTCAATAATATCGTTGAACAACAAACAAAAATAAAATACAATACATTGAAAACAAGAAATGACAGAGTGCATTTCTAACTGTTTGACAGAGTAGACCCACTATATGTAAAGAAAAGTAGCCTCCTCTCTTTAAAGTGGTCAAACTTCTCAATAACTCTGGTTAAAGTCAATCATGTCTGTAACCAGCCTGTTTCCATTATTCTGGAGGGAATGTGTCTGTTTTTCAGAACTTCTTTGTTGTGTTTTCGATGCCAGTTCGGTCTGCAAACAGGGTTGGCTTCATGCTGTTAGCGAGTTAGCTCCATGTTCTTAGCTAGATAACTTCGGCAAGATTCGTGCTTTACACTTGTCTGAAGCTCTGTAAATCCCTCACCCCGTTGTAGTCCAGAGAGTTTCCGTCCCAGGACTTTGGAAAACAGACAGGGGAAACAAAAAACGAATGACTCATGGAGCATTCAGCTAACCAGCTCCGGTTAGCATATAGGCTTGAGGAGAAGCTCCGGGTGTACGTCCTCCCGCGGTCAGCGCTTTGCTGCACAATTTTTAAATCCGGATGTTCGGGTCCCAACTCTTTCAGCCTCTTCTTGTCAATATCTGACCGTCGATTGAAACGTGTTTGGTGTAGAGATACCAGAGTTTTCAGTCGCCGACGCCATACTAACATAAAGCTTCTGCTAGCTATGTTGCTCGCGTACCTCCGTGGAGCTCTGGGCAGCAGGGTTGCCAGGTCTGTGTGACACAACCAGCCCAAAAACCAGCCCAATATCAGAACTCAAAATATGCCCGTGCCAAACCATATACACTGCTTTTAAAGTTCAACAGCATTGCTATCATTGCCAAATGTATTGTAATATCTACAAAGTAACAACATATGTTTAGTTTGCCAGCATTAAAAGCAGTTTTCCCTCAAGTTATTTCACCTAGGTCCTAAAATGGCCTTGTGTAATTAGATACAGTATATTATCATAAATAAAATGTGTACGTGCTGATCTGGAGTCAGTTTGGTAGGATTTGGGTATGAATAAATTATTTCATTTAAAATATGGATTTTTATTGAAAGATATTCATGTAATTTGCATGCAAAATAGGTCTACCCGAACCAAGGACAAAAAATTCAACCCACGCAACACTTCAAAAGTGGCCCGATTCCGCAGGAAAACCGCGGACCTGGCAACACTGCTCTATGGGCTGAGGGAACATACGGGTCTCTGATCTACCGAATAATCCAATCGCGTGCGCACATTTGTGCGCCCCAAGATTCCCGGTTTCATCCGCCAATGTGAAGCCGGTCATTGCCAAAACGACTGAAATGTTGTATCGATGCCGTACACACACGTTAGACCAGCGCCTCGAAAAAGGGGAGGGGCTTCTCTCCGTGATAATGGCGATATATTATATTTTTTCACATTAACTTAAGTGGTTGTTGACAGGGGCTTACGGTCTCCCACACACATTTAGCGCGTCAACACGGTATATTTACTATTTAAATGATTTGGCATATAATGTTTTTTGACAGAATTTTTTTTCTTTTTCTTCTTCTTCTTTTTTTTTCATCTCCAAATTTTAAGAGGGGCGGCGCCCTAGCGCCCCCTATGGACGAACCGCCACTGCTTAAAGTACATGAATATGTTGCTCTCTACAGTATTGTAACATTTTAACATTTAGGTGAAGGCTTTAAAATAGGCCTCGTAGGTTTTCTTCTCTTCTGCACTGCAGAAATAAATTTTTTTGTTGAATGTTTTGAATTCATTTTTAAAATAAGTAAATACATCTGTTTGGGCTTTTTGCAAACTTTCAAAGCTGACTGAACACGTACAACAAATTTCAGCTGACGTAAAAAACGTGTGACGCAGTGAGAAACCCGCCGGTGAACACGGCGGCGTAACACTCTAAATAAATCCTCCTTTCAACGTACCGTGGCGTTCACACACACTCGCATCTCGCCAGAACCCCCCCCCCCCCAGAAGTAATTTAACTGTTACGGCGTCGTCGGGTTCTCTCCGTCGCCAGCTGACGGTCGCCTCCCGCGCCGACTGCTCGGTGTTTCATCAGAGAGCTAAATCTTTGTGCTTAACGAATGCCCCGTTAATAGGAAAGCTCTCCGATCTTAATGGGGCTCCTAATTGGTAAGTGTTGTGTTCATTAAAGGCTGATTCACTGGGAGGTTTAACTAGCGGAGCCTGTGTATGTATATAATACTGAATATTTAGCTGGCCCCCGCATCGCTTTTAAGAGCAACATAAAGAGAGTATACTGACCTGGATGCCTCATTAAGAGTCCTTAAGGGGTTGAACATTTCAAAACCCAATCAATTAGCGTCGAGACCTAAATCGCAATTACGGCTCGTGATAGTGCCGATAAATCCAACGTGGCGCCGAATGGTGGCGCCTGTAAGCCCGACAAATGTGAATGTTTGAGGTCATTAAACCCCAAACCTAATGAATACAGAGCTGTACCGTCAACTTCAACTCAGACAAACGTCTTGATGTGACGGGAAAACACTCACGAGGAAGCGTTTCGGACTCTTTTCTCGAGATATTGAATCAAATCGACCTAAAACTCTGACATTGTTTTGTCTTTTCACAGCAGAAAAATATTTCAAATGTCTCCCTTCTTTTAGGAAATAGTCATTTGAGCAAGTAAGTACTCAAATCCATGTATATATGGATTGAAAGTGAATTTTAATTGTGTAAATTGCTTGTGATTTACACCAACCTACAGAATCAGCAGCAGCAACAACATGAAGCTGTTCAGCCTGAACATGTGACAGGAGGTTAAGGAATGATTCACAAAGACGGGTTCGGGTCGTCTTTTATTCAACACTTAAATCCGCGGCACACCTTTAATGAATGTTTGTCTTGTTCTAATAGTTGTAATATATAGGCATTGAATCTAAAACGAAAGGCTATGGAGTACATGCTGATGAGAAGTACATGCTATGGAGTACATGCTGTAACTCCACCTCAATGCCTTCATTTGGTCTCATGTATAAAGCATGTGTATATGTTTTCAAGAGCACAAAGTTATGACATATTGAGGCTTACGGGTTACTTTGTGACCCCCACCCCCCCTTCACCCGAGCTTTGAACATTCCCTTTGTAGATCCCTGTCTCAAGCTGGATAATGATGTAACCCACAAAGCCAAGGGTTCCTGCACCGGGCCCCCGAAAACAAACTCCACCGGCCGAACGCCTCGGGCCTCCCAGATGAGTGTTTCCCTCTGCATCAAGCGCATGCTAATAATCACACTGCGGATCAAAATAGACAATTCATTATGACGAAAAGCGAGCGGGAAACCCACGCCTCCGGCTGACGGCCGCGGAGCTATTGAAGAAAAGTAAAGAGCCACATGGGAGAACACGGCATCCTGCTGTCCACTCTTTGGACTCGTCTTTGACGCCCCTCCCTCCCAAAAACACTGACGGATGCTCTAGAATCCGAGGGCTGTTCCATCCGCCAGAGAAACCACAAAACCATTATCTATCTATATATCTCTCTATCTATCTATCTCTCTCTCTCTATATATATATATATATATATATATATATATATATATATATATATATATGCATATACAGGACTGTCTCAGAAAATTAGAATATTGTGATAAAGTTCTTTATTTTCTGTAATGCAATTAAAAAAACAAAAATGTCATGCATTCTGGATTCATTACAAATCAACTGAAATATTGCAAGCCTTTTATTCTTTTAATATTGCTGATTATGGCTTACAGCTTAAGAAAACTCTAAAATCCTATCTCATAAAATTTTAATATTTCCTCAGACCAAGTAAAAAAAGATTTATAACAGCTGAGTGTTTGTCAAGGCTCAGAAAACCCTTGCAGGTGTTTCGAGTTAATTAGACAATTCAAGTGATTTGTTTAATACCCTACTAGTATACTTTTTCATGATATTCTAATATTTAGAGATAGGATATTTGAGTTTTCTTAAGCTGTAAGCCATAATCAGCAATATTAAAAGAATAAAAGGCTTGCAATATTTCAGTTGATTTGTAATGAATCCAGAATGCATGACATTTTTGTTTTTTGAATTGCATTACAGAAAATAAAGAACTTCATCACAATATTCTAATTTTCTGAGACAGTCCTGTATATCTCTATCCATATATATACATATATATCTCTATATATACAGTATATACATATATATACATATATATCTCTATATATACAGTATATACATATATATATACATATATATCTCTATATATACAGTATATATACATATATATCTCTATATATACAGTATATACATATATATATATATAAATATACAGTATATACATATATATCTCTATATATATCTCTATATATACAGTATATATATATATACATATACATGTATCTTTATCTATCTATAGATATATATCTATATATCTATAGATATATAGATATATAGATATATATCCCGTCTGCTCACCCCTAATGGAGGCCACGTTACACTCAGGAAAAAGTAATCTGCTTCCACTCCCACGCCAAACAGAAGAAAGTGTTGTTTTTGTTGGGAAATGGCCGACCCATCAGCATGAGGTCATCTTTGTGGACGTATCACCAGATGTTGGTGAACAGGCGTCGTGGTGGAAGTGACTTGGGAAGAAGAAGAGGTTAATTGGACTGCAGCTGAGTTTAGTCCTGGTGGGCCGGTGTCACAGGGACATTATGGATTTGCCTCCTTCCATCCTTCATGCGTCTCTCCATCTCTTTTTCCATCGAGGGTTGGGACTAAAAAAGGGAATGAAGGAAACGGTGGTATTCTGATTTGAATATGCTGGCGCCGGGACCGAGTTAACCCTACCCAGTCCAATAAAGTTTACTTGCCACTCCATTGTATCGCACGGTGTACCGGGTCTTCGTATTGTCTGTTGAGCGTATATTTAATGTGTCGCATGGCGTCCTCCATCAATGACACCGAGGTGAACACTGTGACTCAATGTTTGCTTGAATAACTTTTTATTTATTTATTTTGTATGGGTTTATTTAATAAGGGACAGTGCACATTAAATATTGTACTAAATATTGTACTAATTGCTTTGTTTATTATTTAATTTGCGATTAATTTACCATGTTCCTAATTGCTTTATTAATTTTAAATTATTTATATATATTTTTACTTTATATCAGTTTGTATAAAACAAAAATCCTGTTTGACTTTACAAAAAGTGTCTTGAATAGAGACCCGTCTTCCTATAATGTGGGAAAATGTACACCATGGTTATGTTTTATGTATTTGTGTCTGATATATGATATTTCAGACTCTGTTTTGAAACCACATTTTAAACAGAGTCATGCTGGTTTTTAATAAGGACTGGCTTTTCAGAATGAAACAGATCGGCTCATTGGTGGGTTCCCGACCTCCAGAAAAACTGTGTCTTATAAGGAAAATAAATATTAACTTAGTGACCTTCATTTCACAACTTTAGTCACGCTTCAACTCAGATGGTCGCTTCTTCATTATAATACCACAGTCCTCAGGTTCAACTATATTATGAAGGCAATGAGGGTCAACAGAAGGTTGCAAGGGAACTTGGATTTTGTTTTATTTTTATATATATATTTGTATATATATATATTTATATATATATGTATATATATATACAGTATATATTAATATATGTGTGTATATGAATATATATATATACTGTATATACACATAAATATGTATTAGTATAAATATATGTATGTGTGAATATATATATGTGTATATATATATGTGTGTATATATGTGTGTGTATTTATATATAAGTTTGTGTATGTATATATATATACATACACAAACATCGTATAAATATATATATGCATAAACATATGTGTGTGTATATATATAATAATATATATATAATATATATATAATACATCCAGACACATCATATACAGGTACATAAACACACAAATAGCATATGTGTGTGCATTTATATATATATATACAGGACTGTCTCAGAAAATTAGAATATTGTGATAAAGTTCTTTATTTTCTGTAATGCAATTCAAAAAACAAAAATGTCATGCATTCTGGATTCATTACAAATCAACTGAAATATTGCAAGCCTTTTATTCTTTTAATATTGCTGATTATGGCTTACAGCTTAAGAAAACTCTAAAATCCTATCTCATAAAATTTTAACATTTCCTCAGACCAAGTAAAAAAAAAGATTTATAACAGCTGAGTGTTTGTCAAGGCTCAGGAAACCCTTGCAGGTGTTTCGAGTTAATTAGACAATTCAAGTGATTTGTTTAATACCCTACTAGTATACTTTTTCATGATATTCTAATATTTAGAGATAGGATATTTGAGTTTTCTTAAGCTGTAAGCCATAATCAGCAATAAATCAGAATAAAAGGCTTGCAATATTTCAGTTGATTTGTAATGAATCCAGAATGCATGACATTTTTGTTTTTTTAATTGCATTACAGAAAATAAAGAACTTCATCACAATATTCTAATTTTCTGAGACAGTCCTGTATATATTTAAATATGTGTGTGTGTGTGTGGATATATACAGTATATACACACACACATATATATATATATATATACAAACACACACACATATCAGATATATATATATATATATATGTGTGTGTGTGTGTGTGTGTGTGTGTTCATGCTGGGACAGCAGTACAATTAATCGTTTAAATGCTTCCGTTGTTTGATTTGACCAGATGTGTATGTTGCTCTCCTAATGTGTTTTGTCTTGTATAAGTCATAAAAAGTGAAGTTACACATTGTGATAGTCTCACCACGGAGCTCTTTTGTAAGGGAGCAAGTGCTGAGCGAGCAAGAGCTCTCCTCTTTTAATATGGCCGTGAGTGCTCCACCTCGGGAGTCGACAGTCTATTTCCTGGCAGTGTCACCGAAGACTTAGATGCTGTTCATATTTTTTAAATATGTATGAAAAATATGCACAGCAGCTGTAGGATCATTGTCGGGGATTTTCGCAAAAAATGTCAGGGGGAAAAATCTCAAATCTCAAATCTCAGCTCCACTTAGTAACGCTGAGATTCCGACAGTGGAGCTGGGATGGAATTGAACAATACAAACCAGCGGATGGCGAGCGTGCACTTTTAACCCAACACATGAGAGGAAGACTCCCTTAGCGCCGGAGACAACATTTCATAAAGATGCAATTACACAATGACAGCACGACGAACGGCAACAGATGAAAAAGAATATTTTTTGCGAATGGTGTTTGATTAAAGGGAAATCTAAAGGGATTACAACTTCAAGATCCCAAACATGATGAACCCAGAACCTTTCGGCATTGTTCCCCCTCTATGACGTAACGATCTGGCGTGTTCGTATTTCATCCGCCAACATTTCTCATCATTTATTTTCTTGGATGCGTTTGATCGTCGGCAGCGAGTGAGCGTTTCAACTGAGGCCACAGAGACATGGCAGCGCCTCCTTCAAGGTCAAGGTCAGCTCCATCCTCTGGTATAGAGAAGATAGATGTTCAGCCACACACACACACTCTTGTGATACATATACAGGACTGTCTCAGAAAATTAGAATATTGTGATGAAGTTCTTTATTTTCTGTAATGCAATTAAAAAAACAAAAATGTCATGCATTCTGGATTCATTACAAATCAACTGAAATATTGCAAGCCTTTTATTCTGATTTATTGCTGATTATGGCTTACAGCTTAAGAAAACTCAAATATCCTATCTCTAAATATTAGAATATCATGAAAAAGTATACTAGTGGGGTATTAAACAAATCACTTGAATTGTCTAATTAACTCGAAACACCTGCAAGGGTTTCCTGAGCCTTGACAAACACTCAGCTGTTATAAATCTTTTTTTACTTGGTCTGAGGAAATATTAAAATTTTATGAGATAGGATTTTAGAGTTTTCTTAAGCTGTAAGCCATAATCAGCAATATTAAAAGAATAAAAGGCTTGCAATATTTCAGTTGATTTGTAATGAATCCAGAATGCATGACATTTTTGTTTTTTTAATTGCATTACAGAAAATAAAGAACTTTATCACAATATTCTAATTTTGTGAGACAGTCCTGTATATCTACATCAATACAAATACATTCAAATGCATGCATGACAAAAAAAGAAATGCATAAAAGGAGGCGTTGAATAGTAAATGTCATTACATGTGTGCGACGGAGACGGCTCCTTGGGCTCGGCATTAAACAGTAATACTTGTATTTATACTGCATACTATTTAATATCCACATTTTTACAAGAAAGCCGTGGGTTATCAGCAGCGCTTTCTGATAAAATCACAGTAATAAAGTGGATGCACAGAGATTCCAGGGAGGATAAATGTGGTTAAACTGGTGTGCTTTATGGCTTTTTATTAGAAATCTGAAATGTTAGCTGCAGATGGTGAGATTGCATCTCGAACTGTGAAATAGACACTGAGGATTTACGGTGGGGAAAGAAAAGTGATGATAGGATTATTTAGAAACACAAGGGGACCCAACGCAGCATCGTAAACCTCGGCCTGCAAGTTCAAAATAAGGGAAGGAGACGGTTGGCAACCTTCAGGTGTCTCCGAGTCAAAGATAAACACATTCTGCACAGTGACGACCTTCAGCGTATAAAAAAAGCAAGGAGCATTTTAACTCTGACTTGGGCACAACGTGTGGACGTCTTATTTAAAGAAGGGGGATGTTGTTGCAGTTATAATGTGGGATGTGTGACAGTTTAGTTGAGTAAAGTCTTAGAGCAACTTTGTACATTTTGACCTCTTTTTTGAAGAGGAGGAGGAGGAGTCAAGATAGTGTGACTTTGGAGACTGTTTTGCAATTATTATGTGTTTATTAGTTTCCTTGAATCACCTCTTTCTAAGCAGTCCTTGTCACCATTGTGTACAAAAATATATACTGTATGTTACTTCACCTTTATCACATCGGATCAGGAAAAACTCCCAGAAAATAGGGAAAAAAAGGAAAGAAAGCTTCAGGAGAGCAACAGAGGAGGATCCCTCTCCAGGATGGACAGAACAATAGATGTCATGTGACCAGAAGGAATCATTACAGAGTGAAAAACACTGCGGCGACCAAACGATCTGGCGATGAATGGCAGGAAGACCAGAGTTGATATACTGCATGGTCTTGAGAGGAGACTGGAGGTCCCAGCTGCTCCATCAACCACCGCCCAGCAGAGGGAGGAGGAGGAGGAGGAGGAGGAGGAGGAGGAGGAGGAGGAGACACCTCCTTGCCGACAGACCAGACTGACTGGAGAACACACAGGAGACAAAAGGAGACACAAGGACAGGGAAACTCGGCTGCACTGTCTGGGCGATAACATGACGCATGATTTGGGTACAAATAAATACAGAACTTAGTGCTGATGCTACAGGATAAATGTATACTTCTGGGTTTTGGGACACAAACTGTAACACCCGGTTCTGTTTCTCCTGTGTTCTGTGTCTCCTGTGTCTTCTCTGTCTTAATTGTTTAATTCCCTGCACCTGCCCTCAGCCACTCTTGTCTCGTTACTGTCTGATGTCGTACACCTGTTTCCCCCCCTATATATTGTGTCAGTCTTTCCCTTGTCTGCTGTCGGTTTGTCGTCTCTAGTTCCGTGTCTTTTTCCCGTCGTCCTGTCTGTCGTATCTGATCCTGCCTGCCTGCCCTGACCGACGATCCTCTGCCTGCCCCTTTTGGACCTTGTTTTTTTGTAAACTGTTTTGCCTCATTAAAGAGTGCTTTTTTGTTATTTAAACGTCAAAAACAGTTAACTAATATAATCACTATTTACTAGTGATGGTGAGATGAAGCCTCATGAGGCATCGAATCACTTCAGCCAATTGGTTCGAGAAAGGGTTCATTTCTCGAAGCTTCATGTGCTCACGAAACCACCTACTGGCCAAGTGCATAATCACAGGCAGCTGTATCTGAACCACATAATGTAATGCATTGCATTTTTGTGTCTGTTATGGCTGTTGGGAATGAATATGAATTACACAAATGTATGACCAAATAATTTCTGTCCATAAATTATCACATATGTGCATCATAAAATATTTTTTGTATGTGTGTAAATGTTCCCAAAATGGTAGTATCATATGATAAGGCAGGTTGTGTAATGTTATTATGTCCCTTTAGGAAAATGTCATGGTCTTAAGCAGGCAGAGGACAGTGAACGTGTGTGTGTAACTAGGAAGAGGGGACTGAATATGCTTGTGTAACTTGGACAGTGATGTACAGGACAAGGGACATTTTATTCATTTTTATTCAGAAATAACAGTTTCACAACAGTTCCATCTTATCACCTATCCTTCTCTCCTCACTCTCCTAACTCTCCAAACTATCTCTCTCTCTAAACTCTCCAAACTCTCAACCAACAACCCACATTTTGAATGGAGCCTGAGGGGTTTATATTGCTGTCAAACCTCCCGGCAATATATGAACCGCTTCCCGAAGCAGTCACGTGGTACAGCCGGGCAGCGAGGCTTCGGACGTCATCATTGTTGGCTCCTCCCCTAAATGAAGCAAGCCTCGATACGCGCTTCGAGGAAACGCCCCCTCCATTACTTGACACACGCTTCGAAGCCTCGGCACATCTCGTAACAACACTACTATTTACCAATTTGCTTTAAAATACTCCAGAAACATGCTGTCATAACAACCTTCATTTGATTCAAATGTTTGCCAGCCAAATCAAATTGTTCACAGGATATTCAACCTTTTGAAATACTTGACTTCTTCCATTACAGGGCAAAGACAATACAGTAGACCATGAATATGAGTTTAGAGATTATTACAATCCCTCCTTGGTCTTGTGGAGGTAAGTTTATGGTTTCATGGAGTCTATGGTCACATCTATGTTCACGCGTTGTCTGTCTGTGACTCTTCCCAGTTCACTTTGTTCCGAGTCCCTCTGGCATTTCAAGAGTAATTTAGTCACCTGTCCAGACTCACAATTGATTGTGCAGGTCATGTACCAATTTTAAAAAACGGCGTCCCCATCAGTCAATTAGACAGGGTTGAAGAATTTCCCCCTTAATTAAAGAGCATTGTCTGCCCTCACCTAACGATTGGGTTTCACCTCACGTAGACGTCTGCATGTCGGAGGCTACGGTTCCCAAGTGGACGACGTCTTCTCGGAGCAGAATCTGAGAGTTGCCGTCTGCTGCCATCCTTTCTTCATATTTAGTTTAATGCTAATGTTCAGATCTGATTGCTCACTCAGGGGGTTAGCGGGTTTCACTCCGAGCTGACCTTTTTGTCAGGTAATAAAGCCATTTTTGCTTCGGCGTATTAATACGGGAGATTTATATTGTCATAATGGAGGACCTCCGCAGCGGCATCACTCGCGGTGATTAGTGACTAATGAATGACTGCCAACCTGTGTTGTGGTAATGCGTTCCTCTGACTGATTGTGGTCAACCCTGTTTTCGGGAAGGCAGCCAAAGAGAAAAGTTCATTAGTAAAGCCATAATAATTAACAAAGTTCCAGGAAATTAATCTGGGAAGGGGGACTCTCCATTACTCTCCTCCGGATGATCTCATTTGTATCACATCATCCCTGATGACGACAAAAAGTAATATTGCGGCGGGCTTGTTGCTGATGAGTGTTTTTAACCATTACATATGAGGGGCTTCCAGATCCACCAGTAGATATTGCTCTAAAATGTCTAAAATGAGCTACGGTTGGCTTGTTTCAGCCGGTAAGCGAGGTAGAAAGGTTGAGCTGAGGTAAGAGGGGAGTGGCTTTATAACTGGTTGCCCCCCCCCCTCCCCCTCCCCTAGGACCGGAACATGTTATTACCTTTCTTTCTTTCCTGGGTGGATATGGTGAACGCGGGAGCTCTCAGGATGACGAAAGTCTCCCATTTTGAAGAATAACTGGCGTAGGCATACGGATACTTGTTGAGAGACAGGACCCGGGTCGATGGACCCTTGAAGTCGCCCAAGGCCATCGCGGAACTGGGGGTGATTCAGCAGTCAGGAGAGCTGTTGCCCTAAAAAGACTGTAGCTGAAGGCTTGCGAAGGGGGGGGGGGGGGGGAGCCTTTTGCAGCCAGATAGAGTTGTGCTACCTCCACTTTAATAAAGATGTTCATTCCCACAGAGAAAGACATTAAGCCTCCCCCCCCCCCCCCTCCAAACCACAGATGCCTCTCTCTTGTCTATGACTCTGTGTCCTCCGACTTCCTGCAAGTATAAATCTGTCACTGATGGTCCTGGCTTCATAAACCTGCACAGCTTTATGTCAATTTTAAAAGTGCACAGTGAAAAAAAGAAGAGGAAAAAAGAACACTTTTGGACGACTCGCAGCGGTTGAATGATCCGTTCTTCTGTCTCACTGTATTAGGCCAACAACACAAGAGGCCATTTACGCTGTCACTCGGTTCTAAATGGCTCCAATCATGACTTCCGACACTTAAAAGAGCAATAAGGAAGATCTTTATTGCTCGATAACACAAAATGACCGCAATATATCTGCAGGAGTTTGATAGGATTTTAGATTAATTCAGTGATTACTGAGCTGAATGCTGATGCATCAGGCTCGCTCGAATTACGTTTTGATCAATGGTTCCTTTTGAAAATAAGTATTTACTTCTTTTTTTATCTCTTGTTTGTGATTTATTACATGCTCAGGATACTTTTATGCAGTGACGTGCGGTGAGGTTCATGGTTGGTGAGGCACTGACTCCTTTAGTGTCAGATTTACAAATATATAAGCCCAAAAGGGGCTTACTCAATTGGCTAACTGGTTATTTCATGTCTCATCAGCATTCTCCACACAACACACGCACACGGTACATATTACAGATACATAAAGGTAAGAACAAGTTTGAAGCAGACCTTTTAGCTCCGGTGTTGGTCTACCTGTGTTAATCACGTCCACTTTTGACTGAAAGTCCAGATTTGAGACATGTTTAAGCTTAGATATATAATCCTCTTCCATGTTGGCAGTCTGGCGTAGCAAAATACAAAAACAAACGGACTTGACTCGCCTGGCGCCTCTGTGTAGAAGAAGCAGCACCAAGTACCCGTTGGCTCACTAGCGCCCCCTTCAGTGAGGCAGAGTATTATCTGCCTCACCCTGCGCCTTTTCATTCCGTTTTTTTCCTCATCAGCAAAACTAAATATGTCACTTACAAACATTACACTTTAATGGTTAAAGACCTTAGCCAGACTGTGGGAAATCATGGCAAATTAACATATCTGCAAACATATTGGCGACATGCAGAGATACGGCAACCCGCACGGGCCAACTGCATCAACCCAGCTTGTGATGGATTGCGCAATCAGAGGTGAAGCTCGACTCGTCGCCTCAACTCTCGTTTCATCCTGTGTTTGAACAGGAAATAGACAAATTCAGCGATTTTGACGATAACATTTTCGAAATTAGTCATACATAAAGATCGGTGGACAAATGCTCATAAATGTGATGTTATCATTATTTATTTATTTTACTTTTTTTTTTTAATCTTTTACTCATGATGACAGGTGAGGCTCTGCCTCGGCCATTAGAAGAGTTATATCTTTGTGGTATTAAATAGGCGTTCCTCGCCTTTTGGGCTATTAACCCCTTAAAGGTAGGTTGGGTAAGGTATTGTAGATGATGTATTTAGAAAAATGTGTTGTATTTGTTGTAAATATCTTTTTTTAACTTGACAGTGCACTCATTTCTTTCATTTATCATCAATGATATCCTCAAATAATCAAGTAAATTATGTCTATTATTAATAAATACACTCAATGGGCACAGTGAGCAACTATAACTGCAACTGCAAACAAATTCAGATTAGTAATTAAAAACTTCCACAAACGTTTACCTTCCCTCTCTAAGTCCTGACCGCTACTATAATGCATAAAGGAGGCCGGGTCGGATGGTTGATTGATACATATTTCTGCGGGTTGTTGGGTGCAGATTGGCTCTCAGAACGGGTCAGATGGGTGAGAGTATTTAAAAAACTTGCAGCACTGTTACCAAAATCATAAGAATAGGAACTTTTGTTAACACAAGCCAGAGTTTGCCTTCAACTTTTTCGCAGCGGACACAATAGATCTGCTCGTAAAAAGCGAGAGCCGATGCAAAATGTGAAAAACTGCATTCTGGACACAGATTGGTGTTTTTTGTGTGCGAAACTCCCCTTTCAACAGCTCTCAAGCTCATTCCCAGGCATCGTGCCACGGCAGGAAAACGGGCCGCCTCGTCAACTCATTGACAGCTAATTTAATAAAGTGAGACAATAAAGACACTGCATCCAGCCAGAGCCGTCCGACCTACCCGAAATGCATAAACAGCGTCCTCCCAAGGACAGAGTCCTTCAAGATGCCAAGAGGGCCATGAGCGCCGTCCAAGTCTGCTAACTTTTTCTCACTCTCTCTCTCTCTCTCTCGCCGTAAAAGCACAGCGCTACAGCAGCTGTCACAGTCTGTCAGGGATGAGACGCGCCTCCATTAGCACCTCCGGCTACCTCCGATTCTGAGACAAAAACACCAGCGTCTGGGTGCTTTGGCGTCCGAGTGTTTTCGTCTCAGTCACGGACATTAAAAGTGACGGGGCTGTGCCTCGTAGATAAGTGATATCTGACAGGCGGGAATGTTTTGATGGCAAAACCGTAGGAAATAAATGTCCCCCATCCTGATGTTTTTAGGCCCCCCCCCCCCCTCATACTGTATATAAACTTGTATTTGTCTGTATCCGCCAGTGATTTATATTGTGGACGTTTGTATCAATTTGTGCCCCCTCAAAAATGTTGGCGACACTACGCCCTTGTCAGTATCAGTTTGTTCTGATGTTGGTTCATAGATCTCATACATCATCCCAGTCGCCAACAACCACAACAGTATGTGCGCGCGCGTGTGTGTGTGTGTACGTCCAGCAGATTGGTATTTTAGTTACTCAACATTTTTTGGAGGCAGAACTTTCTCGCTCTGGAGAAAGAAATAATCTCATTGGAGTTCCACCTCAATGGCTGCAACCACCACTTTTTTCAAAGTAACCGTCCAGCAAGTCCCCCTGGTTTTTCTGTTCATGTCCGTTTTTGGTGCAGGGACCACTCTGGTGCCGATGGCTATACCTCTGATAACTGCTGTGGCATTTCCTCAGAGTTGCTTGTTAGTGCGGCCCCGAGTTGGGAGTTTCAACCGTGTACACAAACTGGGTAGAAGACATAAAGCTCGGTTCAGACGATTCTCTCAGCAGCCCAGTCGCCTCCCTCCTTTTTTCAGGTCCTGAGGGCTCACTTGAGGTCAAACTCTGTCGGTGGTGAGACATGCTCTTTTTACAAAGGATGCGACGACGACCGATGCAGTGGCCAGATGGCCGTCCAATAGTTGATCGAGCCAATGCTTGATGCGCTTGCCCCTCGTAATGTGAAGCATTCAGGTGTCCTTAAAAAGTCATATGGTGCATTGCAAAAATCCTCATGTACGACGGGGCGTCGTTTGGCCTATTTTAGGGGGTCTTCAGCTCCTCCTCCTTCAAATTACAATCCAATAGCCTATCATCATACTAAACGATAAAATCCCCAGACACTAGGACCTTGGGGAGGCTGCTGCGCTGGCTTTCTCACTTTACCAAGTAACGTCTCTGAGCGACAGCCAGGATTACAGCCAATGAGGTTAACTCAAAGTAAATGATGCACGGAGTGAACAGGTAAGTCCAGGTAGTTACAGACTGTAGCTGTCGGTAGTTTTAATGAGTTTTACCGGCCTACATTTAGGTTTACTCGAGGCAAATGAAAGGGAATAGAAACTGTCTCCAGTGAACGAGAGTGTGAATGAGAGAAAAGAAATACAAGAAATAACTATGGACATCTCTCTATTCTTTGCAATAATATATTGTATTATAAAAAAATGTTCCTTGTTTTTTTCATCGTTTCCATATTTGACACTGAACTAGTTCATCCTAATCTCAGTGATAGAGTCCAAATGAGCACAAAATATCACTATGACCCTGAAATTCCGTCTCTCGTGTTATCACTGACCGTGTTTACATGCATTCGAATAACTGGCTTAGTCGGACTGAAATCGAATTATCCGTTTCATGTAAACACCTTTGTTCGACTATGTGCGGTCCGACTACGATCCGATTAACACCCCTGGATAACTCGATCCGATCCGGTTGATAATTCGACTATCGCGGCATGTAACGGTGAATTGGATTAGGAACTGGACTTTGCGTCTTTGCGCATGCTTGAGATCCCGCCGCCCTCCTCCCCCCTCCCTCCCATGTCGTGACCCGGAAGTCGAAAGAGACGATAATGTCACTATTAACATCATGCAAGAATAGTAGAGGGATGTAGCTTCCCCTTGCTCTCTGTTCGCCATCTTTCTCGAAATGTTGATGTTGTTGATGTTGGTTGTTATTGGTAGTGGTGAAGAGGTCAAGCGGAAATGGCTGTATCACCACGAATTGTAATGAAAACAGCGCCACCTATCGTATCGGATATTCAATTCAATTCAATTCAGTTTATTTGTATAGCCCAATTTCACAAATTACAAATTTGTCTCGGAGTGCTTTACAATCTGTACACATAGACATCCCTGCCCCAAAACCTCACATCGGACCAGGAAAAACTCCCAAATAACCCTTCAGGGGGAAAAAAAGGGAAGAAACCTGGAGGAGAGCAACAGAGGAGGATCCCTCTCCTAGGATGGACAGATGCAATAGATGTAATGTGTACAGAAGGACAGATTTAGAGTTAAAATACATTCAATGAATATGACAGAGTGTATGAATAGTTCATAGTAGGCATATTCCACGATGGAGACCTCCACGATCCATCAGGCAGATGGCGGTGGGGAGGAGGAGTGGGCGGAGTCTCAACAGGACAGTGGCGTAGTCATGAGCAGGAATTCCACGACCCAGACGATCCATCAGGCAGATAGGATCTATGCCGTCTCATAGGGTCCGATGACCCCATGAGACGTAAAGTCAAAAGGACTTCCGGGGAGAAAGCAGAGTTAGTAACGTGTGATTGAGAGATGAAAATTCATCCTTAAGGAGAGAAAAAAAGAGGAGATAGGTACTCAGTGCATCCTAAAACGTCCCCCGGCAGCTATAAGCCTATAGCAGCATATCAAGGGGCTGGACCAGGGCAAACCTGATTCAGCCCTAACTATAAGCTCTGTCAAAGAGGAAGGTCTTAAGTCTACTCTTAAACGAGGTGACTGTGTCTGCCTCCCGGACTGAAATTGGAAGCTGGTTCCATAAAAGAGGAGCTTGATAACTAAAGGCTCTGGCTCCCATTCTACTTTTTAAGACTCTAGGAACTACAAATAGTCCCGCATTTAGTGAGCGTAGCTCTCTAGTGGGGCAATATGGTACGACAAGCTCCTTAAGATATGATGGAGCATCACCAATCAAGGCTTTGTAGGTTAAGAGAAGAATTTTAAAAGTGATTCTTGATTTTACTGGGAGCCAGTGCAGAGCAGCTAGTGCAGGAGTGATGTGATCTCTTTTCTTAGTTTTAGTGAGAACACGAGCTGCAGCATTCTGGATCAACTGGAGGGACCTAAGAGATTTATTAGAGCAGCCTGCTAATAAGGAGTTGCAGTAATCCAGTCTCAAGTAACGAACGCGTGAACCAATTTTTCTGCATCTTTTGAGACAAGATGTGCCTGATTTTTGAAATATTACGTAGATGAAAGAATGCAGTCCTTGAGATTTGCTTTACGTGGGAGTTAAAGGACAAGTCCCGATCAAAGATAACGCCAAGATTCTTTACAGTGGTGTTGGATGCCAGGGCAATGCCGTCTACAGAATCCACATCACCAGATAATTGATCTCTGAGGTGCTCAGGGCCGATTAAAATTACTTCGGTTTTGTCTGAGTTTAACATCAAGAAGTTGCAGGTCATCCATGTTTTATGTCTTTAAGACATGCTTGAATTTTACAGAGTTGGTTGCTCTCCTCTGGTTTTATCGATAAATATAGTTGAGTGTCATCTGCATAACAATGAAAGTTTATGGAGTGTTTCCTGATAATATTGCCCAAAGGAAGCATGTATAAGGTAAATAAAATTGGTCCAAGCACAGAACCTTGTGGAACTCCGTGATTAACGTTGGTGGTTATCGAGGCGTCATCGTTTACAAATACAAACTGAGATCGATCTGATAAATAGGATTTAAACCAAATTAGTGCCGTGCCTGAAATGCCAATCGACTGCTCCAGTCTCTGTAACAGGATGTCATGGTCAATGGTGTCGAATGCAGCACTAAGGTCTAACAAGACCAGGACAGAGAGGAGTCCTTTATCTGCTGCCATTAAGAGGTCATTTGTAATTTTCACCAGTGCCGTCTCGGTGCTGTGGTGTTTTCTAAATCCTGATTGAAATTTCTCAAATAAACTATTATGATGTAGAAAGTCGCACAACTGATTTGCGACCACTTTCTCAAGGATCTTGGAGAGGAAAGGAGGCTAGAGATCGGTCTGTAGTTAGCCAATACCTCTGGATCCAGAGTGGGCTTCTTCAGGAGAGGTTTAATAACAGCCACCTTGAAGGAGTGTGGTACGTGGCCTGTTAGCAGAGACACATTGATAATATCTAATAGAGAGCCGCCAATTAAAGGCAAAACGTCTTTAAGCAGCCTCGTCGGGATGGGGTCCAAGAGACAGGTAGACGTGTTCAAGTAGAAACCGTTGAAAATAATTGGTCACGGTTGATAGGAGAAAATCCTCAAATATACACCAGGGCATACAGCGGTTTCCAAGGCCATTCCACTTGAGAACAGATTGGCACTGGTTATGGGCAAGAGATTATTAATCTTGTCCCTAATAGTTAAAATCTTTTCATTAAAGAAGTTCATAAAGTCATTACCACTAAGGTTTATAGGAATGCTCGGCTCCACAGAGCTGTGACTCTCTGTCAGCCTGGCTACAGTGCTGAAGAGAAACCTGGGGTTGTTTTATTTTTTCTATTATTGATGAGTAATAGGCTGCTCTGGCATTACGGAGGGCCTTCTTATATGTTTTAAGACTATCTCGCCAAACTAAGCGGGATTCTTGAGATTAGTTGAACGCCATATGCGTTCAAGCTTTCGTGACGTTGCTTCAGTTTGCGGGTCTGAGGGTTATACCAGGAGCAAACCTCCTCTTCCTCACTGTCTTCTTCTTCAGAGGGCTATCGAGTCCAGTGTCATTCTCAGAGAGCCTATGGCACTGTCAACAAGATGATCAATCTGGGACGGACTAAAGTTAGACCAGGAGTCCTCTGTTATATTGAGACGTGGTATCGAATCAAATACAGAAGGAATCGCTTCTTTAAATTTAGCTACAGCACTATCAGTTAGACATCTAGTGTAGAAACTTTTGACTAACGGAGTACACTCCGGTAGTATAAATTCAAAAGTTATGAGGTTGTGGTCTGACAGAAGAGGATTCTGTGGGAAGACGTTCAAATGCTCAATGTCAACGCCATAAGTAAGAACAAGATCAAGCGTGTGGCCAAAGCTGTGAGTGGGTTTCTGTACTCTCTGACAGAAGCCAATCGAGTCCAACAAGGAGATGAATGCAGCACTAAGGCAATCATTATCAACATCCACATGGATATTAAAATCTCCAACAATAATAACTTTATCGGTTTTAAGAACCAAACTTGATATAAATTCTGAGAATTCAGATATAAACTCTGAATATGGACCTGGTGGCGGTACAGAATCACAAATCGAATTGGCTGTAGTGTTTTCCAGGTTGGATGTGAAAGACTAAGAACAAGGCTTTCAAATGAGGTGTAGTGTAATTTTGGTTGAGGATTAATTAATAGGCTCGATTCAAAGATGGCTGCTACTCCACCTCCTCGACCGGTGCCTCGAGGAATGTGAGTATTAATATGACTTGGAGGAGTCGATTCATTCAGGCAGACATATTCTTCATGGCTCAGCCAGGTTTCAGTTAGGCAACATAAATCAATGTGATTATCTGATATTAAATCATTCAGTAACACAGCTTTAGATGACAGAGATCGAATATTTAGGAGACCACATTTAATAGACCTATTTTGTTGCACTGCTGAAATAATTGTGTTAACTTGTATAAGGTTATTGTGTACGACTCCTCTTCTGCTTACTTTTGATTTATTTAATTGAAGTGGCCGTGGGACAGACACAGTCTCTACTCTAAAGTCAAGGGTGGGTAACTGCTCGAATGGAAGAGCAGAGAAGGGTGTTAAACTACAACTCTGCTCCCGGTTCCTGATCTGAACCCTGGGTTGTCATAGATTAAGTCCGGTGATCAACTTGGTCATATTCGCAGAAATGAGACGCGCTCCGTCCAACGTGGGATGAATGCCGTCTCTCCTCATCAGATCAGGTTTTCCTCAGAAAGTCTTCCAGTTGTCTCGTAGCCCACATTATTCGCTGGGCACCACCTCGACAGCCAGCGGTTGAAAGACGACATTCGGCTATACAATTCGTCTGTCTGCAAATTTGGGAGAGGGCCAGAGAAAATTACGGTGTCCGACAACGTCTTGGCATAAGCACACCGATTCCACATTAATTTTAGTGAGTTCCGAGCGGCGGGCTCGGCGTCATTACCACCGGCGTGTATTACAATCTGACTGTATCTCCGCTTATCCTTAGCCAGCAGCTTCAAATAAGACTCCACGTCGCCCGCTCTGGCCCCGGAGGCACACGACTCTGGTCCGTGGCTTCGCTATTTTCACGTTCCTGACTATAGAGCTCCCGATAACCAGGGTGTGTTCCTCAGCAGGTGTGTCGCTGAGCAGGAAAACTGGTTCAAACGTGAAGTGGTTGGTGCACAGCGGGCTTCTGTGTAGACTTACGACTCCTGCGAACAGTTACCCAACCATCCGGCTGCACGGTTACCGCGGGCACAGCTAACAGCTGACTGTAGCTCCGCGCCGGCTACGGGAGAGGGCAGGCTAACTAGCATAGCTGTCTGAGCTTCGATAGCGCGGAGCCGTGCATCTAACCCACTTAGACCTGCCTCCAACCTAGCAAATAAACTACACTTGTTGCATGTATCGTTATCATTAAGGGAGGCAGGGGGATAACTATACATGAGACACACTGAGCAAGAGGGAGCGGGAGGGAGAGAAGAAGAAGTCATGCTCGCTGTTGAGCTGGCAACCAAAGCTTACCGGAAGAGTGAGATGATGCGTTCAGGAGCAGCTGGGAAAATCAGACTGTCAACGCCAACTTGGTCCGACTTCTGTCACAGTGATTTCTTGACATGCTTTAGGCCAATGATTCGAATTACTCACTGCCATGTATATTGGGATAACAGCAGATCCCCCAAAAGATAGCAGAGTCCGACTAAAGCAAGATTCGAATTATACCATCATGTAAACGCACTGATAGACTGAATGCAGCAAAACTTCAGACTCCCACAAAATCCCACTCTTACTGAATTGATGCCGCGTCCCTTGGGGCTTAGCCCCCCCTTTCAGAGACGCCTCTGACGTACGACAAGATGCATCTGGCGATGCGCGTATGGTATTTTTGTTTGCCGCAAGTTGCAAGTTCCTCTTGCAAGATCTGTTCTGAACATCGCCCCGAAGACGCTTTGTGAGCCCTTAAGTTTCTTCAGAGACAAAACTAATGACTATTGACTCCCTGTGCCAATGAGATCTCTTGAGCCCCCTCATCTCTCCTCATCCCCCCCCCCCCCCCCCCCCGCTCCCCTATCAACTAGTTCTGCACATTGGGGCTTGTGTACGCGTTACATGGGACAATAATTGCTTAATCAAATACAGACAGAAAATGTCCACTGCCTCCCTTCCATCTACAAGTTCACGAATTGCATCAACTTTTCAAGAGGGATCAAAAGGCAACTGATTGGATACTAGAAATACAATAATATAGCCAATAGCCAAAATATCACATCTATTGTTTTTCATCTGATTTGAATACACAAGTGATTTCTTCAACTGTTCTGTGTCTCCTGTTCGTGACACGGAGCTCGACAGGGAAGGCACTCCTTGGCGGTGGCGTGCTTGTGGGCGCATCTGTTGCTCCACTAGAACTTCGGCATGGATCGTCAGCTTTGACCGAATAATCCAGCCAGTCAGTTTTTTGTCGTGAAACCGCGAGAACGTGTTTGGTTATCAGACAGTTGTGAGAAATACTTCTCTGAACAGAGTAAAATAAGTCAGCTAGACAGCTGGATAGCTTGCTAACCGACATTCTGTTCTACGCTGTTCTTTCCACTGGTCTGACCACGATGTTCCCTCTTTGGCTCCAGCCAGTGATATTCTTTGAAGTAGATTGGGTGTTTATCTCCAACATTGTCCATCATTTTGTAAATTAGATTCAACAAACCTGTTTTTATTCAACAAAAGAGAGAGAAATCCTAATTGAAGTTGTGGGCAGTGAGGCAAACTGAGAGCTTCTCTGACCTGACTGCCCCTCCCCCCCCCACGCTTCCCTCACGCTTGTCTGCGCTGGTGAAGGTATGTTGATTTGAGGAACACCACCACTATCAACCACGTCAGCTGAGAGTGGATGGGCGATCAATAAAGCTTGTTCTAATGCCTTTGTGAAAAGTACCTGTTTACCACAAGGACGGTCCGAATGAAAAGCTGTCAGTCAACCACACGGATAGAAGATAAGGCTGTGGCGTGTGTGTGTGTGTGTGTGTGTGTGTGTGTGTGTGTGTGTGTGTGTGTGTGTGTGTGTGTGTGTGTGTGTGTGTTTGTGGATTCATTTACTGCTGCCGCTCAGGGATCAGAGAGCTCGATCTCAAATCTCCCCGTTGAGTTCAAGCGCCTCATAAATTCAGTGTAACTCAACCAATCGCTGTGAAGGAAGTGCAACGCTGGTCGGACCAATCGGAGTCTATGCTACAGGACTGTTTTGAACGTGCTGACTGGGATATGTTCAGGGTCGCGTCGGACAACAACGTCAGTGAGTACGCGTCCTCAGTCACCGGGTTCATCAAGAAATGCATAGATGACGTTGTTCCTACCAAGTCGGTTCGGATTTATCCCAACCAGAAACCGTGGATAAATGGCGATGTTCGCGCTGCACTCCAGACGCGTAACACCGCCTTTGACTCGGAATATGGCGGAATACAAAGAGCCCGCCACGACCTCCGTAAGACCATCGGCTCTGCCAAGCGGGAGTTCAGGAACAAGGTGGAGGAAAAGCTCAAGAGCCATGACGTGAGAGGTGTGTGGAAGGGCTACAGACAATCACGAACTTCAGAGGAGAACCAGCGGTGAAGAGAACTCCTCTACCTCCCTCCCAGGCGAGCTAAATACATTCTTTGCTCGGTTCGATGTGAACGGCAGCCCGCCGAAGGCAGCGCCGCCCGAGGAGACCAGCCTGCTGATCATCTCAGAGGCTGACGTGCAGAGCCTTCAAGCGGGTGGACATCCGGAAGGCGGCAGGTCCCGACCACATCCCGGGCGCCCTCAGAGCATGTGCAGACCAGTTGGCAGGAGTCTTCGCAGACATCTTCAACCTCTCCCTGTCCCAGGCTGTTGTTCCTGAGAGCTTCAAGGTGTCCACCATTGTGCCTGTCCCCAAACACCCCAAGGTAACCTGCCTGAATGACTGGAGACCCGTAGCCCTCACCTCGATTGTCAGTAAATGCTTGAGAGGTTGGTCAAGGACTTCATTTGTTCCATGTTGCCTGCCACGCTGGACCCATGGCAATTTGCATATCGTCAAAACAGATCCACCGACGACGCAATTGCCATGGCACTTCACACCGCCCTTTCCCACCTGGAGGAGGAACTGTTGTGTGCGAATGCTGGTTGTGGACTACAGCGCAGCGTTCAACACTATTGTTCCCGCCAAGCTCGACACCAAGCTCAGAGGTCTAGGCCTGCACTCTACCATGTGCAGCTGGATACTGGACTTCCTGTCGGGCCGCGCCAGGTGGTGAGGATGGGCAGTACCACCTCAGAGCCGCTGACCCTCAACACGGGAGCCCCTCAGGGATGCGTGTTGAGCCCTCCTCTACTCCCTGTACACCCACGACTGCACGGCCATGCACAGCTCCAACGTCATCATCAAGTTTGCTGACGACACAACAGTGTTGGGGCTGATCACCGGCACGACGAGACAGCCTACAGGGAGGAGGTTGGATCACTGGTACAGTGGTGCCAGGAGAACAGCCTCGTCCTCAACGTCAAGAAGACCAAGGAGCTGATCGTGGACTACAGGAAGCGGAGAGGAGAGCACACCCCCATCTCCATAGACGGAGTTGCAGTAGAGAAGGTCAGCAGCTTCAAGTTCCTCGGCGTGCACATCTCCGAGGACCTCACATGGACCACGCACACCACTCACGTGGTGAAAAGGGCCCAACAACGCCTGTATTTCCTTAGGCGACTGAGGAAATTCAACATGGCCCCCCGCATCCTCAGAACATTCTACACCAGTACCATCGAGAGTGTTCTGACAGGTTGCATCACCGTCTGGTACGGGAACTGCACCGCCCTGGAGCGTAGGGCACTACAGAGGGTGGTGCGGTCGGCACAGTACATCGTTGGAGGTGAGCTTCGCTCCATCTTGGACATATACACCAAGCGGTGCGTGGCCAGGGCCAACCGGATGATGAAAGACAATAACCACCCGGCCACAAACTGTTCACCCTTCTACCGTCAGGCAGGCGATACCGCAGTATCAAGTGCCGCACAAACAGACTGAGGGACAGCTTCTTCAGTCAGGCCATCAGGCTGCTGAACAAGGACTGAGACCCTCATTAAAACTATACACCAGAACATATTCTGTGAATATCTATGGCCATGGTGTATATTTTCTTACATTGTTTTATATATATATATATTGTATATATATATTGTATGTATATACATATATATATATATTGTCTCAAAAAAGTGTATATTTTATTACATTGTTTTATATATATATATTGTCATGATGTATATTCTATTACATTGTTTTATATATATATTGTTAATACTTTCTTCTTTTTTTTTTTTTTTTTTTTTTTTTGTGTGTGGATATTGTATAGTTTATTCTCATTCTTATTCTTTTTTTAGTCTGCTACTGCTGTCGGGTGTTTTGCACATAAGAATTTCACAAACCGATTATACTTGTATAAAAGGGGATGTGACAATAAAAACTTGAAACTGAAACTTGAAACTGGATGCAGCATCCGGCATTATAATAAATGTTCATTATTAATCATTCACTCGTCTCTCCTGATTGAAATGTTAATCTCTTCTAAAAATGAACGATGATTTTAGTTCAGGTGCCACATCGTCTGCCTCCCGAGTCCCAAAAGGCAGCAATTAGCATCACAGGAGCAGACAAAATGACCTATGATTGCCCCCTTTTGAATCCTGTATTGTACTAGAGGTGTTCGATGCTATGCTAGGTAACATGGAATCTGACAATATTCAAAGCCACGCTGGCAGCAAAGGTTATGAGCATTAAGGTGAACCGCCGAAAAGCGAACGTCAACATTAAGGGCAGCGCTTGAGAGCCGCTTTTATCTGTTCTTGGAGTGAACCATCATCTTGTTTATTCATGCACAAAGAGGCACGTTAAGTTCCCTACATCCCCTTTGATGCCGTTGGGCTGGCAAGGCGCAGCTATCCCTCACTTTACGATCGCAGCAGTGGATGTGATTTAGCTGATCTCTTGTGGGATTCGCCTCCAAACTAATGCTTTTGCCATGTTTAATGATGCGGGAATTTTTACTGAATGGAAGTTAGTTATCTTTATTAATGTTCCTTGAGAAGTGGTCTGTCAGAAAGAAAGCGTTCATAGAGTCTGGGTCAAAGCAATGCAACCGCCAGTCACCACCACCATTTCAGCCAAGCCAATCGTGTGGGTGAATAACATTTATCATCACATCAATATACAAGATTTCCAGATAGAGTCCTTTCCCTGTACGGCGTTCGTTTATAATGATAGATGAACATGTGACTCAACCCAGGAAATACTTTCTGACTTTTACTGCTCGAGTTCTACAATCATAAGACATCGCCATCACTATATTTGGGGAGTAACACATGTACAGTATGTGAAAACAAAGAAAATATGAAAACAACCAAGCGATAAATGATAAAAGTAATGTTGTTAAAAATATATAAGAAAAGGTTATGACAAAAACTTTCATGATTTGTAGGATAAAATGAAAGCTTCATAAATATGTCAACTTTGGCAGTGCATAGCCTGCGCTTTAGTATGAGGGTTATATAAGAAGGCGAAAAAAGTCACTCATAATTGAGCTATTATCCAGCTATTTATATGCATATTTTCAATTTGTGCATTTAAAAAAACAAAGAAAACCCAAGTAAAAATACCATAATGTACAGGGGGGCCACACCTTTCTTTATAGCCGGCATGGCGCCATGGCGATATGTATGCATATGCATACATGTTAAAAGTAACTGAGTTACACTCGCTATACATACAGGTACATACTTGACATTTGACCCCTACATTTAGCCCATCCGAAGCATTTTTTAGAAGCAGTGGGCTGCCACTCGGGGGAGCATCTTGGAGTTCAGGGTCTCACTCAAGGACACTTTGACGGACTGAACCGGCAACCTTCTATTTAAAGGATGTCCCATGAAGGCGTGTGATGTATCAGATGCCTGGTAGAGCTTTCTGAAGAATTCCGCCAACGACTTCCCTCATTCTGGTCGATTTATTCTCTGATCACAAGCAAAGTACAAGCGCTCGCTGCGATTGCAATCATAGGGAGTCCTTCTGACAGCACACAGATTGAGAGGGAAATAACGGTTTTCTCTATAGCGGATGTTCGGCCCTTACATAGAGAGATTTCGTCACAGGTTCGCGTGCATCATCCCAACCTCTGATTGGACGGTCACAGGACTGGGCCCACCAACGACCCAGTCTACCTCTCTCATGTGAAAAACACTGATAACATGCGTGAGGGTTGTGGTACCGGGCACATATCTATTCTTGAGAAGCAGACAACAGAATATTTTCCCCGGACACAAATTCAGCTGCTACGTGTCGTTATTCTGAACTTGAGTAACCTGACAATAACATAACAATGTTCAATATGTAAGAATTATATGAACACCCCCAAAAAACTATATACAGCATGTCAGCAGTGAGTGTAGAAAATGTAATATTAAAGTCTTATTCAAGGAAAATAAAAATTGGTAATGAAAAGAGATCCGTGGTCTCTTTTGTAAAGGTCACATCAAAGTCACTCACTCTACTATATATTGCCCTGTGAGTATAGTCTCAGATTTATCAACAGCTTTGGGGATGAAAAAAGAGTGAAATATATTGTCATGTGGATTCGGTTCTGTAAAAAAAACGTTTCAGATCAATTTCCCTTTTAACTTCCTCTTGCCATTTTTTAAACAAGTTGAGATACACTGAGATCGAGTGGAAGTTTGCTCTGGTATTTTCTCTCCTTGAAGCAAAGATTTGAGACTGAACACAAGTTTGAATAACGTGAAGGTTTTGGCCAACGGCGTTTGGGAATCTGGAGGGAAATGCTGCCAGATAGACCACACAATAAGATGAGTCATTTGAATTCTAAGGGTTACTTGTTCTGTCAGACCACATCGTTATGAATAGCCAGATCATACCAAATAACCTTCCCTGTGAAGCCCTATATTTAAAAAAAAGTGCCTTGAAGCTGCATGGATACCAGTATGTGTTGTACAAGTTTGCACAAGTCAGACATTGCTCCAAGTTTTGGATTTGAACTTTGGACTCCATGTTGGAGCCAGCAGTGAACACCCTCCAGCCTGATGGTGTTTTGGATTACCTTCAAGAGAAACCATCATAAAGACACCGCTGTGGCATGCACTGGGAATATCCGCCGTTCACCACCACCTTCACCCAAACACCAGTGGTGAAGACAGAGGGCGGCCAGGGGGGGGGAATTATTTGTTCATCTTCATCTTTTTCTTCCATTCGCCTTTTTGGAGGCCAACCCCGAAAGTTAAGATCGCACTGGTTCCCTCGACGTGGAGACATCTGGATTTAAATACTGGGATCACGACAGACCCTGCTCGAAAACCAGCTTATTCTTCTTCATCATAGAGCAAATGTATCTGCAGTTTTTTGTGTGGTTGAACAGGACAGTGTAACATAAAGTAAAACAAAAATAAAAAGTGTTCAGGTGAAAAGATTCTAAGTTGCTCCGTGGAAAAAAGACGTTTTTATGCAAGATCAGTTATTCCACCTTCCGTTACGCAGACATGGGACCGGAAATCTTTTGCATCATGTTGTTGCCCCATGATGGTAAGTGTCATTGGACTGACTTAACTAACCTGTAATCAGTACAACACATGATACTATTGCTTTTATGGCAGTTGAAATTGCACCCAACAGGGATGTCGCCATGTCCTGAAATACACCTGTACATCAGAGCAGCAAGATAAGAAGTTAAACCACTGGAGACCAGTAAAAAGGTGACATCAAGATACTCTTGAAATGTCCATAGCTGACCCAGTTTTTTCTTCAGACATGATTTTTTTTACTCAGATATGATTAATTATTTCCTCACTTTTTAAAATAATTATAATAAAATGACAGTTTTTTTAAATTTCGGTTATGAGTATTCATTTAGACTTAAATATTTTAGTTGTGGTTAATTCCTATTTAAAAAAACAACAACCACTAATTAGATTTCTTAAATGTTATTACATACACCTGATTTCCCCTGCTAGATTCCTTAAGCAGTCTGATTTTCCCAGCTGCTCCTGAACGCATCATCTCACTCTTCCGGTAAGCTTTGGTTGCCAGCTCAACAGCGAGCATGACTTCTTCTTCTCTCCCTCCCGCTCCCTCTTGCTCAGTGTGTCTCATGTATAGTTATCCCCCTGCCTCCCTTAATGATAACGATACATGCAACAAGTGTAGTTTATTTGCTAGGTTGGAGGCAGGTCTAAGTGGGTTAGATGCACGGCTCCGCTATCGAAGCTCAGACAGCTATGCTAGTTAGCCCGCCCTCTCCCGTAGTCGGCGCGGAGCTACAGTCAGCTGTTAGCTGTGCCCCGACGGTAACCGTGCAGCCGGATGGTTGGGTAACTGTTCGCAGGAGTCGTAAGTCTACACAGAAGCCCGCTGTGCACCAACCACTTCACGTTTCGAACCAGTTTTCCCTGCTCAGCGACACACCCGCTGAGGAACACACCCTGGTTATCGGGAGCTCTATAGTCAGGAACGTGAAAATAGCGAAGCCGCGGACCACCGTCGTGTGCCTCCCGGGGGCCAGAGCGGGCGACGTGGAGTCTTGTTTGAAGCTGCTGGCTAAGGATAAGCGGAGATACAGTCAGATTGTAATACACGCCGGTGGTAATGACGCCCGAGCCCGCCGCTCGGAACTCACTAAAATTAATGTGGAATCGGTGTGTGCTTATGCCAAGACGTTGTCGGACACCGTAATTTTCTCTGGCCCTCTCCCAAATTTGCAGACAGACGAATTGTATAGCCGAATGTCGTCTTTCAACCGCTGGCTGTCGAGGTGGTGCCCAGCGAATAATGTGGGCTACGTAGACAACTGGAAGACTTTCTGGGAAAACCCTGATCTGATGAGGAGAGACGGCATTCATCCCACGTTGGACGGAGCGTCTCATTTCTGCGAATATGACCAAGTTGATCACCGGACTTAATCTATGACAACCCAGGGTTCAGATCAGGAACCGGGAGCAGAGTTGTAGTTTAACACCCTTCTCTGCTCTTCCATTCGAGCAGTTACCCACCCTTGACTTTAGAGTAGAGACTGTGTCTGTCCCACGGCCACTTCAATTAAATAAATCAAAAGTAAGCAGAAGAGGAGTCGTACACAATAACCTTATACAAGTTAACACAATTATTTCAGCAGTGCAACAAAATAGGTCTATTAAATGTGGTCTCCTAAATATTCGATCTCTGTCATCTAAAGCTGTGTTACTGAATGATTTAATATCAGATAATCACATTGATTTATGTTGCCTAACTGAAACCTGGCTGAGCCATGAAGAATATGTCTGCCTGAATGAATCGACTCCTCCAAGTCATATTAATACTCACATTCCTCGAGGCACCGGTCGAGGAGGTGGAGTAGCAGCCATCTTTGAATCGAGCCTATTAATTAATCCTCAACCAAAATTACACTACACCTCATTTGAAAGCCTTGTTCTTAGTCTTTCACATCCAACCTGGAAAACACTACAGCCAATTCGATTTGTGATTCTGTACCGCCACCAGGTCCATATTCAGAGTTTATATCTGAATTCTCAGAATTTATATCAAGTTTGGTTCTTAAAACCGATAAAGTTATTATTGTTGGAGATTTTAATATCCATGTGGATGTTGATAATGATTGCCTTAGTGCTGCATTCATCTCCTTGTTGGACTCGATTGGCTTCTGTCAGAGAGTACAGAAACCCACTCACAGCTTTGGCCACACGCTTGATCTTGTTCTTACTTATGGCGTTGACATTGAGCATTTGAACGTCTTCCCACAGAATCCTCTTCTGTCAGACCACAACCTCATAACTTTTGAATTTATACTACCGGAGTGTACTCCGTTAGTCAAAAGTTTTACACTAGATGTCTAACTGATAGTGCTGTAGCTAAATTTAAAGCGATTCCTTCTGTATTTGATTCGATACCACGTCTCAATATAACAGAGGACTCCTGGTCTAACTTTAGTCCGTCCCAGATTGATCATCTTGTTGACAGTGCCATAGGCTCTCTGAGAATGACACTGGACTCGATAGCCCGTCTGAAGAAGAAGACAGTGAGGAAGAGGAGGTTTGCTCCTGGTATAACCCTCAGACCCGCAAACTGAAGCAAGCGTCACGAAAGCTTGAGCATATGGCGTTCAACTAATCTCGAAGAATCCCGCTTAGTTTGGCGAGATAGTCTTAAAACATATAAGAAGGCCCTCCGTAATGCCAGAGCAGCCTATTACTCATCAATAATAGAAAAATAAAACAACCCCAGGTTTCTCTTCAGCACTGTAGCCAGGCTGACAGAGAGTCACAGCTCTGTGGAGCCGAGCATTCCTATAAACCTTAGTGGTAATGACTTTATGAACTTCTTTAATGAAAAGATTTTAACTATTAGGGACAAGATTAATAATCTCTTGCCCATAACCAGTGCCAATCTGTCCTCAAGTGGAATGGCCTTGGAAACCGCTGTATGCCCTGGTGTATATTTGGATGGATTTTCTCCTATCAACCGTGACCAATTATTTTCAACGGTTTCTACTTCGAACACGTCTACCTGTCTCTTGGACCCCATCCCGACGAGGCTGCTTAAAGACGTTTTGCCTTTAATTGGCGGCTCTCTATTAGATATTATCAATGTGTCTCTGCTAACAGGCCACGTACCACACTCCTTCAAGGTGGCTGTTATTAAACCTCTCCTGAAGAAGCCCACTCTGGATCCAGAGGTATTGGCTAACTACAGACCGATCTCTAACCTCCTTCCTCTCCAAGATCCTTGAGAAAGTGGTCGCAAATCAGTTGTGCGACTTTCTACATCATAATAGTTTATTTGAGAAATTTCAATCAGGATTTAGAAAACACCACAGCACCGAGACGGCACTGGTGAAAATTACAAATGACCTCTTAATGGCAGCAGATAAAGGACTCCTCTCTGTCCTGGTCTTGTTAGACCTTAGTGCTGCATTCGACACCATTGACCATGACATCCTGTTACAGAGACTGGAGCAGTCGATTGGCATTTCAGGCACGGCACTAATTTGGTTTAAATCCTATTTATCAGATCGATCTCAGTTTGTATTTGTAAACGATGACGCCTCGATAACCACCAACGTTAATCACGGAGTTCCACAAGGTTCTGTGCTTGGACCAATTTTATTTACCTTATACATGCTTCCTTTGGGCAATATTATCAGGAAACACTCCATAAACTTTCATTGTTATGCAGATGACACTCAACTATATTTATCGATAAAACCAGAGGAGAGCAACCAACTCTGTAAAATTCAAGCATGTCTTAAAGACATAAAACATGGATGACCTGCAACTTCTTGATGTTAAACTCAGACAAAACCAAGTAATTTTAATCGGCCCTGAGCACCTCAGAGATCAATTATCTGGTGATGTGGATTCTGTAGACGGCATTGCCCTGGCATCCAACACCACTGTAAAGAATCTTGGCGTTATCTTTGATCGGGACTTGTCCTTTAACTCCCACGTAAAGCATATCTCAAGGACTGCATTCTTTCATCTACGTAATATTTCAAAAATCAGGCACATCTTGTCTCAAAAAGATGCAGAAAAATTGGTTCACGTGCTCGTTACTTGAGACTGGATTACTGCAACTCCTTATTAGCAGGCTGCTCTAATAAATCTCTTAGGTCCCTCCAGTTGATCCAGAATGCTGCAGCTCGTGTTCTCACTAAAACTAAGAAAAGAGATCACATCACTCCTGCACTAGCTGCTCTGCACTGGCTCCCAGTAAAATCAAGAATCACTTTTAAAATTCTTCTCTTAACCTACAAAGCCTTGATTGGTGATGCTCCATCATATCTTAAGGAGCTTGTCGTACCATATTGCCCCACTAGAGAGCTACGCTCACTAAATGCGGGACTACTTGTAGTTCCTAGAGTCTTAAAAAGTAGAATGGGAGCCAGAGCCTTTAGTTATCAAGCTCCTCTTTTATGGAACCAGCTTCCAATTTCAGTCCGGGAGGCAGACACAGTCACCTCGTTTAAGTGTAGACTTAAGACCTTCCTCTTTGACAGAGCTTATAGTTAGGGCTGAATCAGGTTTGCCCTGGTCCAGCCCCTTGATATGCTGCTATAGGCTTATAGCTGCCGGGGGACGTGTTAGGATGCACTGAGTACCTATCTCCTCTTTTTCTCTCCTTAAGGATGAATTTTCATCTCTCAATCACACGTTACTAACTCTGCTTTCTCCCGGAAGTCCTTTTGACTTTACGTCTCATGGGGTCATCGGACCCTATGAGACGGCATAGATCCTATCTGCCTGATGGATCGTCTGGGTCGTGGAATTCCTGCTCATGACTACGCCACTGTCCTGTTGAGACTCCGCCCACTCCTCCTCCCCACCGCCATCTGCCTGATGGATCGTGGAGGTCTCCATCGTGGAATATGCCTACTATGAACTATTCATACACTCTGTCATATTCATTGAATGTATTTTAACTCTAAATCTGTCCTTCTGTACACATTACATCTATTGCATCTGTCCATCCTAGGAGAGGGATCCTCCTCTGTTGCTCTCCTCCAGGTTTCTTCCCTTTTTTTCCCCCTGAAGGGTTATTTGGGAGTTTTTCCTGGTCCGATGTGAGGTTTTGGGGCAGGGATGTCTATGTGTACAGATTGTAAAGCACTCCGAGACAAATTTGTAATTTGTGAAATTGGGCTATACAAATAAACTGAATTGAATTGAATTAAGGAGCGAGTGGATTAGTGTAGATGGGTTTCTATTTGGCCTTATTACATGAATGCATGTGTAGGACCAAGACTTCAGACAGGGAGAGTCGAGATGTGACATAAGAGTCCACCATGACACACTCTTGTATTCTAAATAACCTCCATCCAAACTCTGATGACAACTGACAGACAACTCAGCGACTCTAAATTAATCAATTTCCACATCTGAGCTCCCGACTGTCAAATTCAGACGCATTTTACGCTGGAAGGAAAAACTGTGCTCTCATACAGAGCCCGACCTCTCACCGACAATCCCCCCACAACATACTGAAGAAGAGAAACAAATCTGGAGTTAGGGGAGAAATGTATGTAGGCCTACACACAATGTCTGATAACCTGAAGAATGTAATTTGTCCCCCAAAAAAATGGTTTATTGTGTCCATGAAAACAACGAGAATGTTCGGCATATTGTTTCCATTATCGGTTGTTGTCACTAATCGTGTTTCCATTCCGTTTCTTTTTGTGTGCTCATTTTGAAGTATTGCTTTTGAGAAGCTGTTTGGAAACAGCAACCATTTTAAATGTGTTGTTGTTGTTGCTCTAAATGGCTTCTGGGAAACACATTTCTCAGTCTGCATCGTGGTCCATGCCTACTACGAATTATTCATACATTCTGTCATACTCATTAAATGCGTTTATGTAACTCTGTAATGATTCTTTCTGGTCACATGACATCTCTTGCTTCTGTCCATCCTGGAGAGGGATCCTCCTCTGTTGCTTTCCTGAAGGTTTCTTCACCTTTTTTTTTTCCTTCCCGGGAAAGTTTTTATTCTATTTCTTGGGAGTTTTTCCTGATCCGATTTGAGATCAAAGGTCAGGGATGTCGTATGTGTACAGATTGTAAAGCCCTCTGAGGCAAATTTGTAATTTGTGATAATGGGCTATACAAAATAAACTGAATTGAATTGAAACTGAACTTTTGTCGAAACATATTCCAACGTAGGGATCATGAAACTTTCCGCCGTTTGTGCCTAACGGATTCTCGGCCAACATATCCGATACGAGCTGACGTGAAAGAACGAATAAAACATATTCCTTCAGACCTTTCTCCATTTCTCCATCCCGTTTACTGGCGGGTTGCAGCCATGCGTAGACTGTAGCGCCAATTTCTGACCATACTACGCTGTCGCCGAGTTTATTCGCTCGGAACCGGTTGATGGAAACAACCCATAATATTTCAAATTGAAGTCAATTTACCAATCATTTGGTTCATTGCAACTCAAAAGACCGTGAACCGCTGGATAGAGACCAGGAACTCACTGCTAGTTTAACATTGCTCTCTTTCAGTATCTGTCTTCTTAACGCAATACTGATTGCCCTGCACGTACAAGAATTGGCCCAATTTCCCCACGAGACCATTTGACCACGCAGCTTCATTCACCCGTCTCCTTCGTCGAACGTCTCTCCGACATGTACGGAATATGCTGTTGTTCAGTTTGTCAGCGCGTCATGTTCTTTCGATCCGAGTGTGAAGAAATGTGAAAAGCATTTTACATGCCAGCGGAAAAAAACTTCTCCTGCTGGGTGCTGCCCTCACACTTGCCTTTTAACAAGTTGTTGGAGCGGTGCTGTTGTCACGCTCGACAAGAGCGCATAAACTGAGCCGACGAATTCCTCCGGCTACAGCCGCATGCGAAACAACCCACTTACTGTCTGTCGACATCACGCTCTGGTTGAAATTGCACTCTTACACGTTTATCTGTTACGCGGAGAGACGCGATGAGTTCTGGCTAAATATTCATTGTTCCTCTTTGGAAACGCATGTCTGGCCCCTCCGAATGAAACCTAGATACGCCGCGAAGTTCTCATTTGTCATGCAAAGGATGTCATCTGTCGGCGGGAGCCGAGTCTACAAGAGAAGACAGCTGTGTGATTAAGATTCTCACACACTCTCCGCAGTCTAAAATACTTTGGGGCAGACGGCTTATTATGGCATTCCCTTTCATGTCTTTGGAATAAACTTATCACAGTAATACTCTTCCCCCTGATCTCACATTGATTCGCATCCCCGACGGCGTGTCAGGAAACTTCAGATGGAGATAAAACGAGAAGGGGAATACATAGTCTTTCAGATATGAAAGACTCTCTAATCAGCTGTGAGACACACAGTGAGAGTTCATGGGGAGGTCGTCCGTCAGCACAGCTGTTCAAGAGTTATCTGGACCAGTGGTTGACGATCGCTTTCAATGTCGGTCGCCAACGGACCTGCAGCACGATGTAACCCCTCATAGATGTTAACATCGTTGAATAAAACTGGATACTCTGAGACTACAATGATGTTTTCTAACACTGTATTTTGGAGTGGCTGAATCTTTCGATTTCATCAGTTTATCCGGCAACTGAGTTATTGCGGGTCATGCCTTCGCTGGAGCAATGGCATCACACTGTTGAACTACTTTCAACTGACATATCTTTGTTATCAAATTGTAATATACAAATTGTCTAATTAGTTGATCTACAAAACAAACTTTCTGACACACCCCATGGCCACTACACAAGAATCCTTTGAGGTAGAAGGACCTTAGTTGGGAGTCACGGATCTAGACGGTCTAAGCGTCTAATCAGGAAAGGATCTCACCAAGGGTTCCCTTATAAATGGTCCACTCCAGACAAACTCCGCTAAACCCTGCATTGAGTGTGGGAAGTCACAGCTAGAAGTCATCGCCGACCTTGGAAAGGTATATTGAATAGCTGGTGTTCATTTACCTGTCAGCATGCCGTTGGTTTCTGTGAAGTCCTGCACGTCAGACGTCAAGCAGCGACCTCATGCTTTGATCTCTTTACCTGCTGTGTGTATTTGATCTCATCATTTCTTTGATGGAGTCTGACTGCTGTCTGGCTCACAACGTTGAAAACCATGGCCGGATGGAGGGTGATTGGAGATGAATACAAAGACGTTCAGGGCTTTCCATTTAAGCATTCCATTCAAAGTTATCTAGATTTCGAGCGTTCAGACGATTTCTTCTGGGGGTTTCTGGTAGTTCCTGTTCAGCTACATCAAGACTGCTGTCCAGGTGAGGAAACAGCATGATTCCTATTAATTCTCACAGCGGGACCCACAGTGGTCCTCCAGTCGGCCCCCTGGTAAGCTCCCGACGCTGCATCAAGTCACCTCCACAGGTGCGGCACTGCTCTGGTTACCTTCGCGCCGGGAATTAACAGAACCACATGTGTATCCGGGGAGAAATGAGCCCAATTAGTCAGTTCAACCACCTCCAGAATGTGAAAGGATAGGTCTCTGTTACTAGATCAACACAGCGATGGCATGTACTGCAAAGAAAAAAGAAAAAAGTACGAGATAAGTAACAAGAACAGCTCCACAGCGACTACTTTCTCATGCTATTTCTCAGTGCTATACCTGCCTATCAGTATAATTACTACTGGGGTCAGGGTCCACCCTTTTGGCCCCCAGCAGTAATACATGTTACATTCCGGGCATGTTGGAGGGAAACTCCCCCTTGATTGAAGGAAAATGCAATGAAACAATTCCCTGGAAAGATTTCCCAACTCTTGGCTATGTGAGATGCAGTTAAATGATGTCAAGTCCACATTGCAGCTGCCAGTGTGCATTACATGACACAGCATTACGTCGGACACATGTTCAGTATAATGCTGAAAGTGCAATTTGGAACGACATTCTGTGTTGCCTATGGGGGTAGGTTTGTTTGCATGTTATACATTTATATTAAACTGTGCATATAGCTTTTAGCATAATATTCTAATGACACATTGCAAACCAGAATATATATTAGCTCTGTGTTTACAGATCACTCCTCTCTGGTCGTATGAAAAGAACAAAGTAAAAAACAATCTGAGGTTAAGGGGAAACTGTTTGTGACTTGAGAGGTTAACTCCATGGGTAAAAAGGTCAGAGCCAGAGCCTTTAGTTATCAAGCTCCTCTTTTCATGGAACCAGCTTCCACCTTCAGTCCGGGAGGCAGACACAGTCACCTCATTTAAGCAACCCTGTATCACAAAAATTACGTTCCCCCAGACCTAAAATGCAATTTGCAGTTACGTTTGACTGAAACGTATTTCTCTCCAAATTACGTTTGACTGAAACGTATTTCTCTCCAGATTACGTTTGTATTTGACGTATTATAATAACAAATACGTCTCTGATCAACGTATCTTTGCCGTTTGTTATCTCTCTTTTCTACAATGCTGTTATGAATTGTAAAAAGCGTCCTCTAGTCTTATTTATTATTATGTTATATATGTTGTTTCGCCTGCGTATTCTGACGGCAATAAGCGTTGTCGGATCATATGAATTAGCGTGAAGACTTGCTGCTGGTGACTCTCCTTTATTTTCTTTTTTTAGGTGACAATACATTAATTAAAACTCGTAAACTATCACCACCTCATCACCACCTTAACAGAGTCAGTCCCATACGGGTCAAATCAACTATTAAACTTGTTATAAAATGCGCATCTGTCCGTAATCTATACCATAAAGTTCGCATTTTAACCTAAAAAAGTGCGCTTCCTTGTTACCTTTCAAAATAAAAGTCCGATTTGTCTGTTAAGCGGAAGTAGTATAAAACGTCTATATTTATTCAAACAATACAATATAAAAGGCATACATCAAAATCAATAAGGAAAATGCTGAACAGTCAAACAACTCAAAACAATAAACCCTTCATGGGGTTATTTACAGGGCGTGTTTACTTCTCATCAAACAAAAAGAGCAGGTATCTGGAAAAATCTGGGAAATAATTTGAAATTGTTAATAAAACATGATTTACCCTTCAACTTCCACTGATATGCATGCAAACTAATACATCGCTTCACACACACACACACACACACACTGACAGAAACACATAGACACTCACATACGTACACACACACACACAGGCAGAGACACACACATACTCACACACACAGACACACACTCTCATACGCACACACTCTTACACACGCACACACACAGACAGACACACACTCACACACACACACACAGAATGACAGACACACACAGACACACACTCTCACACACAGACACACACTCAGACACTCACACACAGAATGACAGACACACAGACACACACTCTCACACACAGACACACACTCAGACACTCACATACATACAAACACAGGCAGAATCACACACACACACACCCACACACACACAATACACACACACACACGCATACTCTGCAGACTGACCTTTGACCTCCCAATTGTCTCTCAGATATAACCCTACTGCTATATATTAAATATATTATATTTACCTAACTATAAGACTTTGAGGTCGTGAGGGGAATCCCCTCCAAAAGATTCACAAGAGAAAATTGTCACCGTGCCAATAACCCTTGTACGATCCTTAAAACCAGTCTTTTAGTTAATTTTGCACACTTTCAATCAACTTAAAGATCTGGATTCTTTTCAGATTCAAAGAAGGGCATCTGAATATGATATACCCTACAGTTTTGGACCGATAGCTCTGAGCTAAGGGCCCCAAAAACAGGTCTAAAGGGTCAAATTGGGCCTTATTCTCTTAAATTTGCAGATTTTTTGACAAGTGCAAAAATGGCCATAATCTCCTAAATATTAGTCCTGGAAATCCCAAATTGAACACAGACACTCAGGACAGAGCCTACAATGAGGTGATGGGGTGAAATTTCCTCCGAAACACCCACAAGAGTTAATTGGCTGTCTGAAATCCAGGACTTGAAGAGGGTGTATGGTTTAACAAATCTGAGACCCTGTTGTGAGTTTGGGCTGATTTTAGCTTTTTTTTTCCTAAACATGTCAGAGCTTAGCTTTCTTTTGCAGGTTGTAGCCCCTCCCAAATGGGTCCCAAGCATGTAGGCTGGCCACATATAGCACTTAGCATCCCTGCTTGGGAAGGGTTTAAAAACCCGGAAAAAAACAAAATTCCTTCCTTCAAAGGTTAACAACTCCTCAAATGTTTGTACTATATGAACAATTTCAATTGTATTCTACCCCATTTGGGAGTGGCTACAACCTGGAAAAGAAAGCTAAGCTCTGACATGTTTACCCAATTTGACCCTTTGGACCTGTTTTTGGGGCCCTTAGCTCAGAGCTATCGGTCCAAAACTGTAGGGTATATCATATTCAGAGGCCCCTCTTTGAATCTGAAAAGAACCCAGATCTTTAAGTTGATTGAAAGTGTGCAAAATTAACTAAAAGACTGGTTTTAAGGATCGTACAAGGGTTATTGGCACGGTGACAATTTTCTTTTGTGAATCTTTTGGAGGGGATTCCCCTCACGACCTCAAAGTCTTATAGTTAGGTAAATATAATATATTTAATATATAGCAGTAGGGTTATATCTGAGAGACAATTGGGAGGTCAAAGGTCAGTCTGCAGAGTATGCGTGTGTGTGCGTGTGTATTTGTGTGTGTGTGTGTGCGTGTGTGTGATTCTGCCTGTGTTTGTATGTATGTGAGTGTCTGAGTGTGTGTCTGTGTGTGAGAGTGTGTGTCTGTGTGTGTCTGTCATTCTGTGTGTGAGTGTCTGAGTGTGTGTCTGTGTGTGAGAGTGTGTGTCTGTGTGTGTCTGTCATTCTGTGTGTGTGTGTGTGAGTGTGTGTCTGTCTGTGTGTGTGTGTGTGCGTGTGTAAGAGTGTGTGCGTATGAGAGTGTGTGTCTGTGTGTGTGAGTATGTGTGTGTCTCTGCCTGTGTGTGTGTTCAAGATTCAAGATTCAAGATTCAAGATGTTTTATTTGTCACATACACACACAGGGTGTGCAGTGAAATGAAAGTGGCAATGCTCAGCAGGAATGTGCAAGGGCAACAAGTACACACTATTTACAAATAAAAAACAACACAATATTTACAGTAAGTGTGTGTGTGTGTGTGTGTGTGTGTGCCTAAGAGGGGCAGTTGTGTGGGTCTATGTGGGGGTCCTGGTGAGGTCGGAGTTCACAATCCTGATGGCCTGAGGAAAGAAACTCCGTCTCAGTCTCTCTGTTCTTGCAGCGTGACTACGGAGGCGCCTGCCTGACCGCAGCAGCTGAAACAGTCTGTTGTTGGGGTGGTGAGGATCCTTCATGATCCTGCCGGCTCTGGTTCTGCACCTCCTGGTGTACAAGTCCTGCAGGGTGGGCAGTGTAGTTCCAATAGTGCGCTCAGCCGAACGCACTACTCTCTGCAGAGCCTTCCTGTCCTGAGCGGAGCAGTTGCCAAACCAGGCTGTGATGCTTCCTGTCAGGACGCTCTCTACAGCTCCAGAGTAGAAGGACTGAAGGATCCTCTGGGAAACTTTAAATTTCCTCAGCTGCCTGAGGTGGTAGAGGCGCTGCCTTGCCTTTCTCACCAGAGTGTCTGTGTTTGTTGACCATGTCAGATCCTCGGTGATGTGGACTCCCAGGTATTTATACCCGCTCACCCTCTCCACAGTAGTCCCGTTAATCCCCAGTGGTGAGTACGTCCTCTGTTGTTGTACCCTCCTAAAGTCCACAATCAGCTCCTTAGTTTTGGTGACATTCATGATGAGGCTGTTGTCCTGGCACCAGAGTGACAGATCAGCAACTTCCTCCAGGTAGGCCTTCTCGTCGTTGTCGGAGATCAGGCCCACCACCACTGTGTCATCCGCAAACTTGATGATGGTGTTGGAGCTGAACCTGGCCACACAGTCATGTGTGTACAGGGAGTACAGTAGGGGGCTGAGGACGCAACCCTGGGGGGATCCTGTGTTCAGGGTGAGGGATTTGGAGGTGTGTCTGCCCACCCTGACCACCTGTGGCCTGGCGGTCAGGAAGTCCAGGATCCAAGCACACAGGGGGTGTTCAGTCCCAGCTCAATCAGCTTGCCGGCCAGTCTGGAGGGACTATGGTGTTGAACGCTGAACTATAATCAATGAACAGCAGTCTCACATAACCCCCTCTGGCTGTCCAGATGAGAGAGTGTGGTGTGCAGTACCTGGGAGACAGCATCATCCGTGGATCTGTTTGGGCGATAAGCAAACTGCAGCGGGTCCATGGAGGAAGGGAGGAAGGCGCAGATGTAGTCCTTTATCAGCCTCTCAAAGCATTTCATGACCACCGAGGTGAGGGCCACCGGTCGGTAGTCATTCATACATGCTGGAGAAGCATTCTTGGGCACAGGGACAATAGTGGATCTCTTGAAGCAGGCGGGGACCACGGACTCAGCCAGGAGAGGTTGAATATTGTGGTGAACACTGGAGCTAGCTGGTTAGCACAGGTCTTCAGTACTCGCCCAGATATGCCATCTGGACCTGCAGCTTTCCTGGTGTTCACCTCAACAGAGCCCTCCTCACACTGTGATCGGTCACAGAGAGTGTGTGTTTATCCCCAGCGGTAGAACTCACCTCGGCACGCTTAACGGTGTTGTTGTTAGCGGCGAGCTAGCGCTGTTGTTGCTAGCCTCAAACCGTGCATAAAATGAGTTCAGGTCGTCCGCTAGGGATGCGTCGGCACTCACCATTGCGCGGGGTCTGCTCTGGTAGTTTGTGATAGTCCGTAGCCCCTGCCATAGGCGCCTGGTGTCGCGCTGCTCCATCTGTGATTCCACTCTGTCTCGGTACTTCCTCTTGGCTTCCTTCACCGCCCTCCTCAGTCCATAGACCGCTGCCTTGTACTCGTCCATGTTGCCGGATACAAGACCGGAGTTATAGGCAGCAGTACGGGCGTTCACAGCTTCACGGATGGATCTATCAACCCACGGCTTTTGGTTAGGAAAGACCCTAACTTTTACCGTGGGGACGATGGTGTCCGTTAGCGTTGCTATGAGGCTCATTGCTACTTCCGCAAACTCGCTGACGTCACTGGAACTGGATTGGATCATGTCCCAGTCGACGTCACGCAGAGCGTCCTGTAGCTCAGCCTCTGATTGGTCAGACCACCGCATTACGTTCCTCGTCACTACCGCTTCCCGCGCGATCCTTTGTTTATACTCCGGAAGCAGAAAATGGCGGCATGGTCTGATTTCCTAACGGAGGGAGAGAGACAGCCTTGTAGCCTCTCTTGAATGGCGTATAGCAGTGGTCCAACGTTCTTTCCTCTGGTAGCACACGTAATGTGCTGGTGAAAGTTCGGCATGACTTTTTAGGTTTGCCTTGTTAAAGTCCCCAGCCACCACCACAGCGCGTCGGGATACTTGTTCTGATGCCGACATAACACATCATGTAGGTCCGATAGTGCTACGCCGGTGTCCGCTTGTGGTGGAATGTAGACGGCTGTGGTGATGACCGAGCTGAACTCCGGGGAAGGTAGAATGGACGGCATGAGATCGTCAGATGTTCCAGGTTCGCGAGCAGGAACGAGAAAGAGTCTTAATGTTCTTGGGGTCACACCACATGTTGTTTGTCATGAAGCAAACCCTCCACCCTTAGATTTACCAGACTCTTCCGTTCTGTCTGCACGGAAAACAGAGAAGGACTCGGTTGGGCATATGACTCGATCCGCACCAGCGGGTCAGCCAGTTTCCGTCAGACAAAAGATGTTACAATCCCGCATGTCCCGTTGGAATCTGATCCTTGCCCTAAAATCATCCATCTTATTTTCCAGAGACTGGACGTTAGCAAGAAGGATGCTGGGCAAAGGTGGACGGTGGGCTTGAACTCTCAGTCTGTTCAATTCCGCTCCGTTTCCCTCGATGTTTTCGTTGTCCCCCCGTAGTAGCGGCTCCACTGTTGTTGTTGTGGTTCGCTCGTACGATCTCTGCCGGCCACGCTGGATCGATGGAAAAAGTGGACAAAAACCCTTGTTTTGCGCAAAAGTTTATGTCCAAAAGTGTGCTGCGGTCGTATGTTGTTAGTGCCGATGTGTTTGTGGCAAAGAAAATATTAAAAATAAACACAAAAACTAAAAGAGCGCACAATCTCCGCGGAGCTGCCGCGACGGCGACTGGACACGTATGTGAGTGTCTATGTGTTTCTGTCAGTGTGTGTGTGTGTGTGTGTGTGTGTGAAGCGATGTATTAGTTTGCATGCATATCAGTGGAAGTTGAAGGGTAAATCATGTTTTATTAACAATTTCCAAATTATTTCCCAGATTTTTCCAGATACCTGCTCTTTTTGTTTGATGAGAAGTAAACACGCCCTGTAAATAACCCCATGAAGGGTTTATTGTTTTGAGTTGTTTGACTGTTCAGCATTTTCCTTATTGATTTTGATGTATGCCTTTTATATTATATTGTTTGAATAAATATAGACGTTTTATACTACTTCCGCTTAACAGACAAATCGGACTTTTATTTTGAAAGGTAACAAGGAAGCGCACTTTTTGTTAGGTTAAAATGCGAACTTTATGGTATAGATTACGGACAGATGCGCATTTTATAACAAGTTTAATAGTTGATTTGACCCGTATGGGACTGACTCTGTTAAGGTGGTGATGAGGTGGTGATAGTTTACGAGTTTTAATTAATGTATTGTCACCTAAAAAGAAAATAAAGGAGAGTCACCAGCAGCAAGTCTTCACGGCAATTCATATGATCCGGCAACGCTTCTTGCTGTCAGAATACGCAGGCGAAACAAAATAGATAACATAATAATAAATAAGACTAGAGGACGCTTTTACAATTCATAACAGCATTGTAGAAAAGAGAGATAACAAACGGCAAAGATACGTTGATCAGAGACGTATTTGTTATTATAATACGTCAAATACAAACGTAATCTGGAGAGAAATACGTTTCAGTCAAACGTAATTTGGAGAGAAATACGTTTCAGTCAAACGTAACTGCAAATTGCATTTTAGGTCTGGGGGAACGTAATTTTTGTGATACAGGGTTGCATTTAAGAGTAGACTGAAGACTTTCCTCTTTGACAGAGCTTATAGTTAGGGCTGAATCAGGTTCACCTGGTCCAGCCCCTTGATATGCTGCTATAGGCTTATAGGCTGCTGGGGGACGTTTAGGATACACTGAGCACCTCTCTCCTCTTTTCTCTCTACTCATGGACGAATTTTCATCTCTATTGCACATTACTAACGCTGCTTCCTCCCCGGAGTCCTTGTGACTTCACGTCTCATAGGGTCCATTGGACCTGGCTGGGTCTGATGCCATGGCCCTGCTGATGCTTCGCCCACTCCTCCTCTCTACCTCCATCTACCCGATGGATCATGGAGGTCTGGATCGTGGAACATGCCTACTACCAACTTGTGGCAGCGGGGGGTGTTTAGGCTTGGCTGCAGAGTGGGTGGAGCGGGGGGGTGGTTCAGGGAACGGTGTCTGATTGTCATCAGCTGGTCTGATGGGTAATCAGTCCAGCTGATGACAATCTGTGTTTGTGTATCTGCGAGGCTTTGTCTTTAAAAGGAGCTGGATGGACTGAAGAGGAGAGTGGAGTGCCGAGCAGAGACACTGTCTGCGGTCCGATACAATAAAGTATATTCCAAAATATCACTCTGCTCATTCCGTGGTGCTTAAAGGGAGAACCTACTAGTGACGGCTAGAAACGTGTCACACAACTATTCATACACTGTCATACTCATTGAATGTGTTTTAACTCCGTAATGATTCCTTCTGCACACATGACATCTATTGCTTCTGGCCATCCTGGAGAGGGATCCTCCTCTGTTGCTCTCCTGAAGGTTTCTTCCCTTTTCTTACCCTGTTAAAAAATGTTTTAAAAAATTGTAGAGTTTTTCCTGATCCGATGTGAGGTCCTGGGACAGGGATGTCTATGTGTACAGATGGTAAAGCCCTGTGAGAAAAATGTTTAGTTCGTGATATTGGGCTGTACAAAATAAACTGAATTAAATTGAAACTGAATTTCATTCTCATCTATGTGTTTTAACTCAAATATTTGTTTTTTAAAGATGTTCTAGATATTATTTATTTTTGCTTTATAAAACCCATCTGATTTGAAAAGGGGAAACCCCACAATCCCCTGTCGTATCAATGCACTTCGTATTCTCTGAAAAAATAATGACGTCTTGTCATTAGCGTTATTTTTTCATTTTTTATTTTCGGCCTATGCTTGGCTGCTTGCTGTATTGTCGAGAACCGCTCGTTGCCCGACGACGCCAGAGAAGTGAAGAAGAGTTCGGTATTAACATTTGCACAGAGCGCTATTGCTTGTTTATTAACAACCACATTTAACTTCACCAGTAGTTCAAGTCCTTGAGTCCCCCATCAAACCAATACACCCAAGTGTGAAGTAATCGTTCTCGAAATCTGATGACGATATCAACCCATACAGAGCGTACATACGACTGTATAACAATGGTAGGTATTGACCATGACGTCACCCATCGGTTTGTAGACTACCGTTCGGAAGAGTCAAGTTTGATGCGCCACCTTGTTTTTTGGGCGATCGCCATCTTGGTTTTTGGAACCAGAAGTGACAAGAAAGGGTGGAACTAAGTACACCCAACCAAAGTGGTATTAAATGTCAAGATATAGTGAAGTAATGTGTACCTTAGCAGAGAATTACATTGTCTGTGTCTCTGTCCAAGCTTCTCCTTGTTTTAATCACATGTCCTGGTTATCCGTATGTGGCTTTCAGTGTTTAGCGTTACTGGGTACCCTTATGGAACACGTAGCATTCAGTGTTATTGGAGCTTGCCCTATAAGGACATGCTTCAATTGTAACCATTGGATGTAATATGGAAAATGGAGTGTTACGCAATGTGTAATTTAGTCTCCCAGACCTTTATGTTTCACTTTTTATGATTCAAACTAATGTTAGCACTAAGGTCATAGTTATCACCTACCAGCTGTGAACAGTCCACCTCTGACTTTTACTTTAAATTGAATGCAGAATATAATTCCCACCTCCACATGACGACACTACCAGCAGTAGGAGTATATTAGACATAACACACAGCAGTCACTGTTCATATATGATAATGATAAGAGCTCAAAATGCAGCCGTCTTCCAAAGATTTCTCTTCATAACAATGACGTCTTCACCTCCTAAGCAGGCCAGCCAGAGGCAGATCAATATTTACAGTGTAGACTCTCAGGTAGAAGAAAGGGGATCACCGCTTCCTGCAACATATTTGTTCTCGTCAAATTGAGGGCTGAGGGCCAGTTTTGTCGGAAAAGCAATATTCATCCGCAAAATGTTTTGCTTTTCTATAATAGTCATTCATTTCAACGGCTAGGTGAAAGTTTCAGACACATTTGTCCTTGCGATATTATTCATTTGCAGCTCTGGGCCAAGTCATGCCTGCAAAATCAATACGGCGCACACGGGTTGAAATTAGGCGGGAATTAATAAGCGCCACAGGCCCGTTCACCCTGTAAATAATCAAGGGACGAATCCTGCTACCGCCTGGAAACCAAACGGGAGCAAAACACCCAAGTCTGGGGCAGTTCGAGGATCAATCAAAAGGCTTTCATGGAAACGTTTGGAAAAGAGAAAGATTCTGAAATCGAGCTGTGATGAATACGCTGGTGCAGGAGAGTGTGCAGAAATCAATAGCAGATGATTCATTTCTGCCGGCGTAATGGTAGCAAGCTGAGTCCCCCAGGAAGTCTGAGCCATTTCCAACACTCTGTGTGTGTGAGAGTGTGTGTGTTTGTCTATGAGAGGTGGGTGCATGGAGAGTCTGTGTGGGCCTCTCTCTTTGTGTGCGTGTTTTGGATTTTGGCCATTCCTGCTTGGGTTTTCTTTCACTTTATCAAGAAAAAGGCACTTATACCCATAAAAGATGCTCCCAACAAACGATTATATCGGGTGCACTTACGACCCTCTTCAGCGGGGACCAGTCAGCATGTTACAAGAAGGTGCTTGATTCAACCATAGGGTGTACATAAGAAGTGGACGCTGTCGTTGTCAACCATTCGTTTGTGGACTGACATTTTAAAGCCATTGACATCTTAGCTTTTGCAACCAGTTGACAGAAGCGTCCATATTTGGACCGCGTGGGAGTGACATAGAGACGGTTCGTACGGCTCTGGTAACGACCTGTCTATTATAAGGTAGATACGCCCTAAAGCATAACCTATATCATCTATTTTACTCTAAATACATTTACGAAATGAACATCACGCTGTATTAAGACTTGAAACTAGCAATGGAGACCATAAACTACATTTTTACTGGGGTAATAAATATATTGAGTGAAAAGTAGAGTCATTTTCTGATAGACTCTTTTTTAACTTATTTTTGCAACCAAAAGAGTCGTCCCCTGCTGGTCATTATTCATAATTCATGTTTTAGGCACTTCAGTATTGGCCTCACTTTTCAGGGTAGCTGCCTGGATTCAGAAGGTTGAATACCATTAATACATCAACGTTTCAAAATTGTACACAACCAAACACAAATAACTTGTATATTAAATAGGGTGCAATCAAGTATTCCCAAACAACCCCTGAAAGCCAGTTTTTCTGAATATAGCGATATTTAAAATGGACAAAATGGAAAAACAATGAAGAATAAAATGCATAAAACATTTATTTTTTTACAAACATCAGCGAGCTGTGGATGGTATTCACATGACTTGTACTTGGGTCGGACAAAAAAGACTTTAAGGTCAACGACCTGTGACTTCACTGGCACTTGTTATCTCTCCAGGCCCAGTCGAGAAAAATAATGTCTTGTAAAAGTGTTGTGCAGCAAATCAACCCCTTGACTTTCCCCGACAGCGGATACGTTTTGAATCAATAAGCAGAGACACGTCTCATAGTTGGTAGAAACCTCTCACCTTTACGACTGGCTTTTATTGAATCGATCATTTTCAAAAGGCATTTTGAGGTCTATTGTAAAGATTTTACCAAACCGGCCATTTCAGGTGAGAGCTGAGGCGAGTGTTGAGAGATAATCTTTAGGTCAGGTTACAGACCGGGTGTGGGGGGGGATGGCAGATCTCTGCTGCCGTGCCATAATTACCTCCACTATGGGGTTTGTTGGCCGACCCTTCTACAAAGCACTCATTATACGCTGCACATTGTAGGCGCAGCTTTGTCTCTGTCGCTTCCTCTCTCACCCCTCCCTGCGCTCTGTTCCCACCTCGCTCCCTCTTCCTCTCCCGTCTGCTCCGCCTCTGCGGGCGAGTGTGTGTGTGTCGGATGTGTTGTCACTTCTCACCCGGTGGGCCCCGAGTCGCGTAATTGAACGACTCTGCTTCCCGACTTCATCTCGATCAAAATGAAATGAGGCCGTCCTCCCAGGACATCTTTTTTTTTTAAACGAGGCAGGGGGGGAGGGGGGGGGTGGAGACGGGCCCGCTGCAGTCTGGGTGAGGAACATATAGGGTGAACATTACAGGTGGGACGTGTCTCGAGTGTGTTTTATTTAACCTCCCCCCGGGTGTGAAAGGACACATTTGGTCTTGTTGTTTAGCAAGACAAAAACAAGAGAAAAGAAAATCCTCAAAAGAAAGAGCGTCCATAGCAAGGAACTCTTTTTTCTGAGAATCCCTGTGATACACGTAAACAGTGTGGCCTTCATATTTAACTGCAGAGAGAAGCAGCAGCACGTTCTGTAACAGTTTAGCTCCACGCCTTCCTTTTTGTAATAGTTGTTTTCATCCTGTCACACCATCTCGTCAATCCAACTCCCCTCACCTGCCTCTGATCACTCCCTCGTTAGTCCCTCATTCCCTTCACCTGGTCCTCACGCCCTTCTCACCTGCAGCCCATCCCCTCATTAGTCCCTCACTATTTAGCTCCCTCACTTCCACTTGTCCTCTGCCAGATTGTCTTGTGTTTTCGTGCCAAGTTCTCCAGTGTTATTAGAGTATATTCCTGACCTGCCTGTTCTGACCCTGCCTGCCTGCCCTGACCTCTGATTCTCTGCCCCGCCGTTTTTTGGACTTGTTTGCTTCTTCGACTGATCTCCCGGTTTTGACCCAGCCTGTTTCCAACCAAAGACGGTCATCTTTGTTACTCCTGTCTGAGTCGTGCTTTTGGGTCCACTCTAATAGCGTCGTGACACGTTCATACCATTCACGGATCATTAAAACAGGTTTCTCTACACATCCTGCATGGAAGTGAGTTGTGGGAAGCTGAAAACCCAGTCACTGAAAAGGTGGACAGCCGACTGACTCAGCAGAAGTTTGGGTGGGAAGCATTGGAGACACCGGCAAGAGTGTGATTCAACTCAAAGTCCAATGGGAATTTCCTTAGGCCATTCATGTTCTATCATTGCATCTCATTTATTAATTCCTGTCTGGATGTGAAGAAAATCTCAATCAATATTAAAACATTTATATATAACAATGACCCACCTTAACCCTCCTGTTACCTTTACATTTACTAACATATTTTACCCTCGGGGTCAATTTGACCCCAGCAATTAAAACCTCCAGAAAATTATTATAATTAATATTGTTTCCCAAGTTTAAGTGTGAGGTACTTTATGTTTGTTTGTTGACTACCTAAATAGCCCTTTAAATATGTAAAAAAGTTGAAATCTCTTATATGTTTGACACAGTGAAAAACAGCCTGGGGTCAAATTGACCCGAAAGGTAACAGGAGGGTTAACAAAGTCACCGTTAGCTTGCTAATGTATGATCGCTTTTTTCTGTTGCCGTGGAGAAAAACATCCGTCAGCGAGCTCAACACCTACCGGTTAAAACTCAGAAGCCCATTCAGAGGTCCGTAAACCGGACGAGATTGGTGGCAACGCGTCCTCACACTGTTCCTCACATCCTGATGAATTCACAGCACTACTTCCACCAGTGCCACAGAGTAACCCTTATGATCAACGTTCTCTTGTTGCTTGAAATATTGTTCTCGTTCACTTAATAATTTACGATACGTCCGACTTTCACTTCCCGCGGTCGTAATTCTTCTCAGATTCGTCACACTGTGACACTGTTCACCTTACACACTAATCCATTGTTCATGCACAATCATTGTTTAGTGCGTCTTTTTAAAATAAAAAAGTATAAGTGATTGGATTTGGGTCACTCCATCCTCCTTCCTTGTGTGTGTGTGTGTGTGTGTTTTTTTATGAAAGTCTTTAGCAGTGAGCGTTTTTATTGGTTTGTGTCACCGTAGATGCAGATGATAAGTTTTCCTATCTCATTACTCTGAGATTTAGACGCAGCGGAAAATCCTATATATTGTAATATCGCTCGCGTTGAAATCTCATTCAGCGTGCCAGATGCCTCCTGCCCTTGTTTGTGCTCGCCGAAATTGAGGGTTTAAACGGATTTCTGTGCCGAAGGAGGTCCAATGGAATCCTATATCCCGACAAAACATGTGTCCTTTCCCCAGTGCCAGAGCTGATCTGACGAGGCTTTACTGCAGCTCTCCGAACACCCGACCGGGGGCCCTGTGAACACAAATACATCACTACACCTCGTCTGTTTCATCCCGGTTCAGCCTGCCTCGCGAGCCTCGCTATCTGCGTAATCTGGGCAGTTGTAAATTCAATAAAGTAACGTCTCCTCAAAAATCTGTGCGTCCGTCTGCTGTTGTGACATTTGCGCGGCGCGAGAAGAAAGAGGCGGACCTCCTGAAAACGTCTTCCATGTGAATGTGATCAGGCCACAGAAAGAGGCGTCGTGGTTCCCCGTCTTGTTTGTGCAGAGGAACAGCATGGTTTCATTTCTGTACAGTGCGTTTGCTTCATTCAATTATTCCACTGCCACGGTCCACTCGACCGTGTTTTTTTTCTTTTTTGGGGGGGGCTTACAATCATTCCACGTTTATCTGAGTGACGATGGAAGCAAAGCGCTGGGACGTTACAACCGAGCTGAGCCGGCGCACGTATCGGGGGTTAAGCCACGGTGCGCCAGCGAGCCACGGAACATTCAAAATATTCTTCCAGGAATATACTTGTAAAATAAGTGCATTACCAACCGGTCGAATATAGTTTGTCAGAGAGAAACTGTGGGGCTGTTCGTGAAGATGGACGACGCGTCCTCGCTTTCTCCCACTGAAGCCAAAAGATACGGGAGCCGCCATCTTGCATTCTTTGAGGGCTCGAGGTCACATGTGTAAATAACCCCAAGAAAGTTTTATTGTTTTGTGTCGATTGCCTTTTTTGTTTTTGATGTATGTCTTTTATATTGTATTGTTTGAATAATTACCTTCGCATTCTGAGAATGCGGAAGGTTATGTTTTGATCGCTGTGTATTTATTTATTTGTATGTGTGTTATTCGCATAACTCAAAAAGTATTAAACCGAATCGCATGACATTTGGTGGGATGATTGGTTATTATCCGGGGACCATTTGATTAGATTTTGGGATCGATCGGGTCAAAGGTCAAGGTCATGAAAAGGTACCAAAAAAGTGGCTGCGGCGAAGGTATGCGCTCTACCGAGTGCCCGTTCTAGTTTATAGACGTTTTAATCTACTTCCTCTTTATAGTTAAGTCAGACATTTATTTTAAAAGGAAGCGCACTTTTATCTTATGTCGAAATGCAAACTTGGCGGTACGGCTACGGATGGACAGATGCGCATTTTATTTGAAGTTTTATATATTTTTAATGAACCCGTATGAAGCTAACGCTCTTACGGTGACTCGGTGGTGATTGTTTACGAGTTTTAATTCATGTTTATTCACCTGAAGAGAGAAAATAAAGGAGTTTCACCAGCAGTAAATCGTCATGCCAATTCATGAACGGGGATCCGTTACAACATCCATACACAACTCAACTAACCATCTTTTCTCTACATGTTGATTTGACTTGTGACTGGTGTTTTAGAAATATATATATATATATATATAAATATATATTTTGATGTGTAGTTTAATTTTTTAGGTAGTCGCCGTGTGTGATCGCCCAAAGACACCATGTGGCAATCTAATTGTTTCAGCTTCACCTTTTGGGGAGCTTCATATCCAGGTGATGGTTAAAATGGACTTCAGCTCTGCAGTCATATTAATTGTCTGATTGTTGTGTGAAAACTAAACAAAAGGATTTTTAAGTTAATGTCTAATAATAGTTCTCATGTCAACATATCCTTTTTTTAATAAATATATTAATATATTTTTTCATTTTTTTAGTGGACTAAATCCAGAGTCTCTGGCCTTGGTGATGCAGTGACCCCTTAAAAACGAGCTGGATACGTCATAAAACCACTTTTGACCCCCTCCCAGATAATTCAGGCTCACATTCTGATATACTGTATGTCTCCTGCTCCTTTCTCCTCTTTAGTATTTGTCACCACCGTCTAGACACACACTGGCTGATATGCTCGGGACCCCGATGGCCTCCGCCCGGCGGTGAGGCCCTCCTCACACACGTTGCCTCCCGATGCTGCCGGGCGAACAGCTCGTCTTTCCCCACTGAGGACGCGCAATTTCCACGCCTGCGACGGTCCCGTTAGCCGGTGTATACTGGACTGGCCGTCGCCGCGCAGCCGGCTTGCTGAGCCGCCGAATCACAGCCCCCTTGATGTCGGTCTTCATCGGCTTCACTTCTCCAAAAGAGCCCAGATCATGAACATTTGAGGAACGAAGCGATTTTGATGAGACGTGTTTACTCCACAGGGCACGAGCCTCTGGGGTTCCTCCTAATGCAGGGGGCAGGGCGACGGTGGAGACAACACTTCAATCTGTGATAATTACAAGTGATTTGGGGAGGGAGGGGGACGGAATATAATAACTAGGAATTGTGCCCCGGAGGAAAGCGGATGAGGCCGTATGTCATGAGCAAACCCAATATGGCTGTCGGTCGGCCACTGCGCCGCTGCATCACAACGGTGATCTTAATAAGGGAGCATTAAGCAAATTACCTGAGAAAATGGACAGTCATTTTCCAAGCCCCAGGCAGCGCTTCTTTTCTTTTTTCCTTCCTGATTAGACCAATGCCATCATTAATCTGAAAGGAGGCCATTGTTCAGCAGCCGGCGCGGCCCGCGTGGCTTTTTTCAGGAACGAGGTTGTTTATTCATAATGTCGGGTTCCACAGCGACCGGGGTTACGAGCCCAGGTCGTACACAGATGTATATCTTAATCGACTTCAGGTGGCTGAGCTCTCCCCTCTGTTACTCACACCGTTTAACACACACACACACACACACACACACAGGTAGATACACAGTTTTAGCAACCAAACCAAGAACACTGTCTTCAGTCTCTGGCGGAGCACATAACTTGGATATGAGGACATAATTACATTTTATTTGAATGGATTTCTCAAAGTTTGGGCACTTATAAGAAGCACACAATATAGTTTCACATTAAAATAAAACAAGATAATAGATATGAATTATAAGCTTTAATAATGCATCATTAAAACTACTAATAAAACTACAAATACAATCTTTTATTTCCTAAAAAAATTAAATAGTAATAATTACACAATAGAAGTGGCAGATGAACTAATGTTTCATATGGATGGGCCATTTTCCTTTCAAGAAAAAAAAAGGTTATCATTATGGACTATTGAAAATGCTTTTTTTTTATTCCCGTCCAAATTAAATTATTGCACTGTGTATAATAATTAAAATACACAATAACACAGTATAATACCTACTGCATATACATTTTAGCTTGCTGTAGTGCAAATTATAATTAGGCTACAGCCTGAAATAACATTGTGCTTACAAATATAGTCACGTTAGTAGTGCAAATAGACTACACGGCAACAGCCTGAAAATAAACTGAAGGCTATCATTGGCGAACATCAAATAAAATAGAAAATGTTTCTCCCATATGATATGTATAAAAAGACCTGAACATGAACACTGTACGCACATGATTACTAAAAGCTAATTATTCCAACAGCAAAAAGGAATTTGCATAGAGTGCAAAGGCCTGCCTCTAATTGGCTGGTACACGTTATCTTCAGCGCGGGATTTGTTAAGTTCATTGCAAATGACTCAAATTAATGTTAACTGTAATGTTGATACGGCACCCTGATTAACAAGAACATTGTACGGTACTTCCTATCAGAAGAAGGCTGCCGGCCCCACAGAGAGATACAGCGTTGATAGGAGCTGCCACTTCCATTCCTCCTCTGATCCTTCATGTTCTGGGATGTGTCCCGGTCCCGCTCTACGGACTGACACCTGCTATTCACGGACACCACTACACACCTCTTTGCTTGAAAGTACAAATCCACACACACCGTCCTTATCTTGCTCGCTCACATTGTGCCACCCATAGGGGAAGCTGCGGAATTGCATTTGCCAACGTGCACCGTGGTGATGGAAATAAAAGAGAAATTTTAAAAAAGTGGCTTTTTTTTATTTCAGTGCGTTCTGGTATGTGAAACGGGTTTTTTTTTCTTCAAATTACAGATAATTCCCTCCTCTTTGGGAGGCGCAAGATGAGACCGGTTATTAGAATGTGTTAACATTAAACAGGAACGGTGATTCAATCAGATTACAGGACTGCAGGCAGTGCCACACCATGTCTTGGAATTAAAGTGGCACATTAGGATGTAGTGCACATGATGGGTATGTAATGAAAAGAGAAAGAAAAAAAAGATGTTTGGCTGCATGTCGCGCTGAATGAAAGTTGTGTCTCTCTCCAATCCCACAGTCAGTAAAGAAGTGCAAAGGAGGTCTGCTTACCCAGCGAGGAGCTGAACAGTTGACAATATAATTTCTTTATTTATTCACTTTCCTTTTCTTTTTCTTTTTTTTCACCGCCACAGTGGAAATAACGAGACATGCCCTGAGAGAACGTCCCAGCTCTCCCTGGTGTAATTGGTGCTGCATTCATTGGGAAGTGTCAGTCACCCACTGCAGTAGATTTACAACTTCATCTGGTGTGGGTGAAGCCCCATAAGAGCACTTACAGTGGTTCCTCCGTCGCCAGCCAGGGATGGTTCTCTTATTATGTGGAACATTTTACCAGTTAAACAGCCCTTTGTTAATTGGAGATTATCCCATTAAAAACATCTTAATATTTTTTCTCGTCTTGTTTTTTAAATTGTATTATTTACTACAAATCTGGGGTGAATTCTTGAATTTTCAAATTGTTTGTCAAATGAAAGCCCCTTTAAGGTAGAAATTAAAGGGGACATATAATGTTTTTTTCAATCTGTGAAAAAGCAATCAATACATAACAATTCATTCATAGATGTCCATTAACTTAATTGTGTGGGGGTTTTGTGGTGAATGTATTGAACACATAAACCCAGGAATAATATGCATTTGCACTTGGAAAGATTAACCACTCAACACAAACCCCAACATTATTAATATCTCCAAATTGATCGTTTAAATATTTGTCAAATACTTTGTACAATTAGGGAAAAAGTCATTTACCTCTTAAAATCTTCTTCATTAGAAAAGACGATGTTTTAACACATTTGGAAGATACCCTTTCAACGTTATTTATCAGTTAGTCAGGTATTTTTTTATTGGTTTTCTTACTGATTATTAAACAAAAAATAAATGTCCTGATCAGCCTGATATGAAGTTTGTAAAGTGTACAAAAGCACTTAAGATTTATTTTGTCCTCCAGGTGAATAATCAGGGAGATATTGAGGTTGGAAAGACTTGAAACTAACATCTGAAACCATAAACTCTTTTTACAATGTTTACTGATATAATAAATCATGTGAGAAGTAGGCTCCTTTTCTCTTACATTTCCATACAATCAGACTTCTTTACAAACAGAGGAGTCTCCTTCTGATGGCCAGTCGAGAGAATGCAAGTCTGATCTACTGCATGACATTTCACTCCATTTAGCTGACGCTTTTATCCAAAGTGACTTACAATAAGGGCATTCAACCACGATTAGACACTCGGAACAACAAGAATACGGAAAGTAACATATCTTCAAGAAAGCCAAACTCAAAAAAATACCATAAGTGCTAATCTGTTTTTATTGCATTGGCATTGGCTTCACATTTCAGCACCGGAGGTTTCCGCCTTGTTGCCACGGCACACGTCATTGAAACGTCTTCCCAAACACTCAATCCATCATTCAGACATATATTAGTCCCACGGAGAAACCACCAAGTAAAACAGAAATACCCATAATATGACAGGACCCACGGTTCACAGAGTAATAACTGCACAGAGTATTGTGCACAGAACATTTCCAAATATTATACAGTATAATGTCTTCGGGTGCTCCTGAAGAGTTGAAGATTAAACTGAGCCCAGCAGCTGAAGGATTCTTGGCGTTGGGCCCTTGTTAAGATAAAATAGGTATAATACATAAGAGAGTATGTGGCAACATGAGATCCCCTCCTTTTTAAATAATTGCTTCGGTCAATTTCCCTTTCTGGCCATCCAGTGTGCCCCATGCAGTCCAGATTCCCCTTTCAATTATTTACGGTATTGTGAAACTGTGGTTTGAATAGCCTGGACTGTGCCGAAAAAGTCACAGCAGGCTCTCCAGTACTCTGGCTTCCAAATGAGAGCCACTTGTCAAGGTCACACCGCAATCCATTAATAATTTGTCCCCCGACAAAAACTTCCTGGGGTCTTTCTTCCCCGTCATCTCTCACTGGAGCAGCTCAATCTCTTGCTATTTGTGTTTACAGAAATCAGCAGCATCAGTCGCCTGCAGACAGCCAATTGAATATTTCTCCCCCCTGCATCTTTTCAAATGACCATGTAATGCCACCGCTGTTGTTTAGATCCGATCAGGAAGATATTTCTTAGAGGCAGTTAATGGGGACAACAGTGCCTGCAGATGAGATTGCCTCATCACATTTTGGCTCCACTCTGCAGTACTTAGTATTAACGAAAGGCCACAAACGCATTATTGTCACACAGTGCATAATGAAACGGCAAAGCATAAACTCAGGATGTGAAGATGTTGGCTGTTTTTTTCCCAGTTTTCTGCAGCGCATGGCAGAATCGTTTTAAAAACAAGTCTAATTTGACTCACGCCCTGCTAGCAGCTGCAATGTCCATTGCATCATAACATGGGGAAGGAATGAAGCCTAAGTGAACAGTCACTGTCAAACAAGGTTGAAAATGACTGATCTTTAAGTGCATCGAATCAGCACATTGAACCATGACCTCATGACCCCATGACCCCCTGAAGTAGTGCTTCCACAAGGTTCAGTGCTTTTGCTCCCTCCCGAGGAAAACAATGGCTCCCAGGGGAGTTTGTTTGAGAACTAATGTTCAGGCACGTACGTTTAACGACTACGATTGATGTTTCATGTTGAAAATATCGTATCATAAAGTTATGGTTCGGCAGGAACTTGCTCAGCAAAATTCACGGCAATCTGAAATTCCGATTGTGTGCAAAGCTGACCGTTTGGCCTGACGATGTTGACATGCTAAAAGCCAGCAGCAACATTTGGAATCATTTAGGTAGATTTGATGGTAGGGCAAATAGCGTGGGCCAAAGAGTTGGTGTTGTATGACCACACAATAACACTAAAGGTCAGGGGTCACCTAAAGCAGTCTGAATCATCCTTTGGGGATCTACTCGAGGTCGACTGCACTTTAACACTCTAATTCCCAACATAAGAGGGAGTCGTCTAATGGGTGTACGGATATAAAGAGACTATGTTTTTAAGTGTGATGATGTTTTTAGAATTCCAAATTAATCCTAATTAATATCCGGGCATCCTGCTTGTGTGCTCTCGTCTGTATGGGCACATCTGTCTCTAGACCAGTAATCCAGACAATCGTGATGTTCTTTTGACCGAAATGTCTGTGTTGCATTGGCCTCTAGACTTTAAATTACAATGTTGGGCTCAGTGGATGTTGGGGTCCTATCTGAGAGAACTGGACACTGATAGTCCTAAAGCCACAGCGTTAGAACTGCAATACTGAAACCTATCTGAGTGAAAGTGGCAACTGAGAGTTCCATTAGCCTCGAGACATTAAATCACAATGTTGGGCTCAGTGGATGTTGGGGTCTGTCAGCCATCGCCAACGGATGATGGCGTTGTTCAATCGGCCCAACTCGCCTTGAAGATCCCTAACCCTAACTTCCAGCAGTATTTACTGACATAATGATTGTGTCCTCTACTTGTACCCCCCCCCCCCCCCCCCTACAATCACTATCGGAATCTATGCTGAATGTCACAACCAATACAGACACTTTGCACATTTATCCAGCCTGACATCCTGGCAAACCACCATGAAATACTGAGGTCCAGCTTTGGCTGCTTCAGTCCAGCCAGAGGCAGGAGGCGAGGGAGTGTGGAAGGGACGAGACAGAGGATACGTGGAAGTTCTTCTATGTGTGTGTGGGTGTCTGCATGCAATGAGTGCAAGGTCCTCCCCTCAGAGGAGGCATCCAAAGTTCTCTTGGGTAGAAGAGTAAACAGTAAATTATGCAGTGTGGAGGCATGAGGGCTTATTCACCCTGATCAAAGGGAGCCTATAGAGACCCATTGCAGACTATCCAAAAGAAGAGAGCGTTTTCCTCATTTCCTTTCGGGGGAATTATCTGAGGGGAGATGTCTGAGGAGCTCCTTATCTATATCGAGGTCTATCAAGGTGTTATAAACATCTTACTCACGTACGAGGCATCTCAATTCAAACCCAGGGGACGCTTCAGTACATTTTATTGACTCGTCAAGTTGCAGTTATTTGTAAACCTCTCACTTGAGCTACGATGCATCTGTTCTGTTGGAAAACATAATCCTTAACCATTTTTAGTTTCTATGAAAGATTTCTGAAAGATACATTTTTATAAAGTGTAGTGGAAGTGGATAGGTGGTGTAGTTCAGGCGGTATAGTGTACAGTTGGGTGTGTCCTATATTGAGGTGGATGTGTCACTTAGTGAAGTAGGTGTGTCATTTAGTGGAGTGGGTGAGTCCACTAGTAAAGTGGGTGTGTTGTTTAGGGAAGTGGGTAGTGTGCGAGACTGCATCTAGACCCTTCATAGTGCCCTAACACCCTTTACCATTAAGGTATAGGGCCTGCATGCTACATCTCAGTGGAAGCTCCGGTTTTTGTTTTTCATTTTATGTTTCCAGGAGCTACAGGTATCTGATTTCAACAAAAAACGACACGACGAATAACCTGTCCACCAGGGCTCAGCAGAGGGGCAAAAAACTTTACTCGGGAGGTGGTGGAAACCAAAACAGAACGAAAACTGGAACCTATCTGAGTGACATGGCCAATGAGAGTACTAAGGCCACAGTTTTAGAACTGCAATAGTGGAGCCAAAGTTTTAGAATTGCAGTATTGGAAACTATCTGAGTGAACTAGCCAATGGGAGTTCTAAAGCCACAGCGTTAGAAGACAATATAGAATAATACTGGAACCTATCAGAGTGATATGGCACAGAGTGTTCTAAAGCCACAGTTCATCACAAACAGCAGAAAGTTTCATTTTCTAAAGCCACAGCGTTAGAACTGCAATATTGGAACCTCTGTGAGAGAACTGGCCAAAGAGTTCTAAAGTTACCGCCTTAGAACTGCAACACTGGAACCTATTAAAGTGAATTGGCAGTGAAGGTTCTAAAGCCAGAGTGTTAGAACTGCAATACTGGAACCTATGTGAGAGAACTGGCACTGAGAATTCTAAAGTTACAGCTCTAGAATTGCTTTATTAGAATCTATCTGAATGAACTGGCCACGGAGAGTTCTAAAGCCACAGCTTCAGAAGTGCAACACTAGAACCTATCTGAGTGAACTTGTCCATAGTCATACCATTCCAGCAAACACATCTTGGGGTGGACATCCAGCTTCCGTTTTGCGGGCAAGGAAGTTTCTGGCCACCAGAACCTCCTCTGTTTACAGATCAATGCTATATAGTGCTTGGCAAACTCATACAAGTATGATTCCCTCAAGAAGTTCACAGATTTAGGGCTGAATGCCTGGATGCCATTTAGTCGGCCTGCATCCTTCTAGACCTGAAGGCCACTAACCTCTATCACACCGGCTCCTTCAGCCTAGAACCGATATCAGAGAACTGGCCACTGAGTTCTAAAGCCACAGCGTAAGAACTGCAACACTGAAACCTATCTGAGTGAAGTGGCAACTCAGAGTTCCATTGGCCTCTAGACTTTAAATCACAATGTTGGGCTCAGTGGATGTTGGGGTCTGTCAACCATCGCCAACGGATGATGGCGTTGTTCAATCGGCCCAACTCGACTCAAAGATCCTTATGTAATTGTTCTTTGTACTGTCAGTAGTAACTTCCAGTAATTACTGACACAATGATTGTGTCCTCTACTTGTGCCCCCCCCCCCCCCCTTTCCGTCTTACAATCACTATCGACTATCGGAATCTCTGCTGACTCTCACAACCATTACATTTATCCAGCCTGACATCCTGGCAAATCACCATGAAATACTGAGGTCCAGGTTTGGCTGCTTCAGTCCAGCCAGAGGCAGGAGGCGAGGGAGTGTGGAGGGGGACGAGACAGAGGATACGTGGAAGTTCTTCTATGTGTGTGTAAATGTGTCTTCGCACAATGAGTGCAAGGTCCTCCCCTCAGAGGAGGCACCTTTTGGGTAGAAGATTTTGGGAGAAGACATTGAACAAGAAGGGGGAGTTCACACACTCAACAGTGCTCAGTTGTGATGTGAATTATGCAGTGTGGAGGCATTAGGGCTTATTCACCCTGGTCAAAGGGAGCCTATGGAGACGCATTGCAGACTGTGATAAGTCATAAAAAATACAGTACAAGAACAGACGTTTAAACAATGTGAACCTTCTGCTCTTGCTTGCCTTTAAAGAGGAATCTCCTGAAACCAAAAATGTTTTGTTTGTGTCGACAAGAGATGTATCATAATGAGAGTGATTCTTGGGGGTGACTTTCACTTTAAGGTCAATAAAAATCTGGAGAGCAACGTGTTCTAGAGATGTTGATAAAAAAAAATTGTGATCTAGAACAGGCCTGTAATATTTAACTTTCCGAAAATGTTAAATTCTATTGAGAAACCACTCCACTACTGTGTTCACTTGTGTTTCGTGTTTTAACTTTGGGAATTGCTTGGGCAGTTAATTAATCTAAATAAATTGATCGCTGTTCCTGAGGCTTACTATTGAAAGACTCACCCAGACGAGTGGGCAAGTGTAAACACCAGTTTGTTTTGTTCATCGATTACCATTCGGACCCTCCGGGGTAAACCAAACCTGATACCGATCTGCTGCTGCTCGTCTCCTCCGATGTGTAGACAAAACCAGATATCTGTGTCACGGCTGTATGTCCACATGCCGTCTTCAATCACACCGTCAGTGAGACGAACATATAATGATTTAGCATTGGCGCAGTTGGGGAAATTAGTCTCTGAGAGCGAGACTTGGAATGTAATGATAAAAAATTATTATCCTAAACAAAATCACAACTGGTGTCAAGTGATAAATGATACCCGTAATTAGCACCAGTTGCTTCCACATGATTTTGCTGCCTGTGTGTAGTAATCAGGTGAAGTGTGATGCGCTAAAGACTCTCCGGGGAATATAAACTGATGAGTGCTAACAAACAGAGAACACACTTCCTCCTGCAACCAGCCCTGGAATATATAAGCACTTTTTAAAGGAAAAAGCTCAGCAAAACACAACTTCAGGGTGACTTTGAATTTGTTTAAGACACAGTTTCAAAAACTCTTTCTCTTTTTTTGTAATACTATTTGACGAGTGTGACACAATGAGGACGGGCTGCTGGAAAGCAAAGGTTTGACAATGGCGGATTAAAAGATAGATAAAGGGAATAGATAACAGCAGGAACGATACTGAACAGATGCATATGAGGTGTGGATATGACAGGGTGATACAAAAGAGCAAATGTGGCAGGAGGTTACGAGAAAATATGGAATATTATCAGTATAGACAGAAAAGATATATGGATATGAACGGCCAACCAGTTCTCACTGCCAACTCATTAAATATCAACTTTGATAGCCGCGCACCGAGGATCCCTTTAGTGTGTTTATGAGATGCACTTAAGGACCTTCACCGAGGAGACCTCTGTTCGTGTCCTGTGTGAATCCAAGTCATCGTATCTAATTTAGTTAATTTTTGATATGTAACCCAGGGGTATATGTAGACTCACACAGCAAATTAATGAGGGATGAAACATAAATGAATCCTGCTCCTGATTTATAAAGCCCTGAATGGTTTAGGGCAGGGGTGCTCACACTTTTTCAGCACGCGAGCTACTTATAAAATAACCGGGGTGCAAGTGACTTTTTTTTTGCCGAGAAGTGTTAATGCGACACGTAGAGACAGAAATGACATGCTGTTGTGTAGATACGATCAACAACAGACGTTTACTTTAATAAAAGAACAAAGACGTGCTATAGAGGAAATTACAGGGGGGCGGGCCAATTATTTTTTATGTCATGCGATCTACCAATACTACACCGCGATCGACTGGTAGGTCGCAATCGACGTATTGAGCACCCATGGTTTAGGGCCTAAATACATTTGTGATCTGCTGCGACCTTACGAACCATCCCGACCCCTCAGGTCTACTTCCTGTTCCAAGAATCGGAACCAAACCTGGAGAAGCAGCTTTCAGTTGTCTGGAACAGGGTCCCTGAATGCTGCAGGTCTGCTGAGACCCTCAGAGACTCTCAGCTCCTTTAAATCCAGATTGAAGACTGCTCTGTTTGCTTTCGCCTTTAATTTAACAAGATTCAAGGATATCAATCGATGTCTACATCTCACTACTGATTTGTATATATTTAACTGCACTGCAACTTGTATTGCTTTTTGACTCTTTAATGTTTTAATGAATCTTGTTAATTGTTTTAAAAGTTATTTTAACCCAAACAGCAAATGTGGGTTACAATAACCCGAAATGTGCCGTTTGGGTTAAAATAACGATGAAATTGAAGTACGCTAGTTCAATGTTAACTTCTTGTTTCTCGCTGAGAACCAACAGCAGTCTCCTGGCTGATGGTTAATTTACTGGCTTTTGAGGCTTTTTATACTTCTTGGTTCATGTGGATAACATACTGTTGAAGAAATGCGAGACTAGCATCATAAACTGAAAAAGTGAAAAATGAAAAGAAAAATTGGGTCATTTTCTCATTGACTTCATTGAGTCGCCCCCTGATGGCCATTGGATAAAAATGGGAATTTGAGGCATTTCCTGCACTGGCTTCCCGTTTCAGACCCGGAGGTTTTCATATGATTAAAAAAAAAACATCGCTGTGAAAGGTTTATAATACCGACAACAGCAGTGTCGGTTTTAAAATATGGCCCACATCTGAAAATATATGTGTTATAACAGCCTGGGGAAAAAAAAGAGGAGCAGAAGCAGCAGCTGAGCCTGGCGCCCTGTGGTGTGAACACAAGCCTCATCGTCAGTCCCCCCCCCCCCCCCCCCCAATCAACATGTGTCCCATTTGCTGCGTGATGGCTGCAACAGCTCAACAGGTCCTTTTCAGCATATGGTGCGATTGCGTGATTCCCAGCAGGCGGCGGCGAATCCTGCGCTGAGAATACCGCAAAGCTCGACACACCTGCGGCGTGTCCCGTCTCCTTTCGCGAAAAGGTTGACTGCTGTCTGTCAATCGCATCCTCCCAAAGAAAACATTCCGATCCTCTACTGTCGACTTGTTGAAAGTTCCCCCGTCGTCGCTGAACATTTCTTCCACGCCAACTCGGGTGGGCCGCCTGTGCCGGTGGGATTGCTTGTTTTTGAGGAAGTTGGACTGGCGTCTCTTTTCAAGCGGCGTTGCCCCGATACATCACTGATGTGCGTTTTTGTGTGTTTTTTTTCGTAATTCCTGACTCGTCTTGCCAGGAAGCCTCACATTTCATGGAGCACGTAACAGTCCACGTACAAAAAAAAACCTGCCCTCCAGGGAGACGCACTGCGGCGGGTTGATGGCCCGTTCTCTGCAAACGGAGCTCCTTTTATTAGAGGTGACTTGTGAATGGCAGCCTGTCTCTCTCACGAGAATGTGAAGACTCAGTCTTCCTGTCAGCAGGCGCTACAGGCGCTGCCTACTCTGACATGTATTCGACCTCCACTGAATTAATAAGCTCCCAGGCAAGACAAGTCCATGTCCTGTATGGATGTAGCCCGATAGATAAAAACACAAACAAGCTCAATGATTACCACACAGATGTGGAAGAGAAAAAAGAAAAAAAAAGCTATCAGAGCTCAAAAAAGAGAAACAAATAGATTTGTCCAGGCGTGATAAAGTATCCCGAGGGGCTTTTATATAATATTTCAGACAATAAATAAATAAATAAATAAGCACTTTATTTTCTGTTATCTAATAGCACAATGTGCAGGCAGGTCACACTTGATTTGAATAGTCCAACGCTGATACTCACATTTTTATCAAGTGACACTAAAAGAAAATGTCAAGAAGAAGAAGAAGAAGATGAAGATGATTTGGTTGGATGAGGGTTCATCTGCCGGTCTACTGGGGGTAGGATTAAGAAGCACTAACTTGATAAATGAGCATATGTTTTCTTTGAAAGATTTAATTTGCGTTGGCATTCAGAAGGCTTGAAAAAAATCCGAGCTCTAACACTTTTTTTTCTTTTTTTAAAAGGACAGTAAAAGAAAAACCACACCAAAAAAAACCTGAAATCTTCTTCTGCCTTTTCTTTACAAGAAACAATAAGATTCATTTCAATTTAAGATTTATTAAAAAAAACACAGTGCTGGATTCTCTTAATTCACTAATTGTTAGATTGTATTTAGTTTAATTAATTCGTAGACAAACAGCACGTCAAAAGAAGACACGCTTCCGTGTAGTCATCACTGTCTCTGTCGTGCTGCTGAGCAGGTTGTGTACAGCGGAGCTTTTTTCAGCTTTTTCCCGCCTGCTGTTGGAAATGAAGCTATGAGAGCAGCGAGTTCAGTTTCTGTAAACAGTGAACAGCTGTGGGCCAGACAGGTAAACAATGAGCTGGGAGCCAATAAGAAGCTCTGGAAAGACGAGCCAGACCATCTCCTGTGGGTTCATGGCTTGGAGGCCCTTCCACGTTGACACATTGTTTTCACATTAATACATTGCTTTCACGTTGACACATTGTTTTCACGTTGACACATTGCTTTTACATTGACACATTGCTTTCACGTTGACACATTGTTTTCACATAGACACATTGCTTTCACGTTGACACATTGTTTTCACATTGATACATTGCTTTTACATTGATACATTGCTTTCACATTGATACATTGCTTTTACATTGATACATTGCTTTTACATTGATACATTGCTTTCACATTGATACATTGCTGTCACCTTGAGACATTTCATTCACATTGACACTTTGCTTTCACATTAAACATTGCTTTCATGTTGATCCATTGCTTTCACATTGATACATTGCTTTCACATTGCTTTCACATTGACGCATTGCTTTCACATAGACACGTTGCTTTCACATTGACGCATTGCTTTCACATTGACACATTGCTTTCACATTGACACATTGCGTTCATATTGACACATTGTTTTCACATTGATACATTGCTTTGACATTGACATCTTGTTTTTACATTTAAACATTGCTTTCACATTGACACATTGCTTTCATATTGACACATTGCTTTAACTTTGACATATTGTTTTTACATTTACACATTGCTTTCACATTTGAAACATTGCTTTCACATTGACACATTGCTTTCACATTTGATACATTGTTCAACAAAATATATATTGATAGTCGCTGCTTTAATCACTCATTTTCAAGATTGTAACGTGTTACTACTTGAATGTGAACTTGAAGATCGCATTACAGCAAAGAAAAGTCTGTTTAATGATGTATTACGATTATTGTATGCTAATGCATGAAAATGTGAACTCACTCAACAAAAGTCGACAGTTATATTGTGGTTTTTTCCTATGTATATTATATTTTAATAAAATCAAGAGCACCTATTAAGCAAACATGGGCATGGAGAAAGGTATAATTTGAATTTGACAGCTGCTTGTATTAAAATTTGGCAGTTTCGCAGCCAGCTGCTGTGGTATTGTTGCTCCACTAAATTATTATAATATAGGAAATTCAGAACAATGACTTTGATTAATTATTGACTCAACAATCAGCGTTGGTGACACATAAAAGCATGCCCTATTCATGCTTTCATCTGAACATCAATGCATTTAATCTTTCTCTTCAAAATGGAATCAGGGGTCCACATTTGTAATTGTTAGATTAATAATTCAGCTTCATCATGTTTTGCGGTTTACTGTAAAGAGTTTTACAAAATGTCTCAAGGACAGTTGTACGAAGCCCTTCATCACTGCTTACTTTTTTTACAGCACAAGCTAGGCTATCAGTGACTTTACTCCTGACTGGTGGAATTTATATTCACTGCCAACGTTCCCACACACCATTAATCTACCCGCCTCACGTTATTGCATGAGCATTAAAACTTGAATGTAACCGTTTGCATACTACCGAACGTCTACATCAGCGTTGGAATGTCTGCTGTGGTTAAAAACCTAAAACCATCTTTGACCGCTTGAACCTTCTGCAACAAGACACTGACAAAAAAGTGCAGAATGGCAAAATTCGACGAGGTCGGGTAGCAATGTATGCTGACCGCATCTTCACATCTGAACGTAGCATGGATATTATACGCCATTTTAAATCTACCTATAGGAAATGATTTGTCGCCTTCTTCATTTTCACCAAAACTAAGATATTTTCCTGAATTAACCTCATTGTAATAAAAAAATTACATCAATGTCAGTGGATGTAAAAGGAAAACAAAGAGAAGCGTAGTCCAATACCAACCCCTGCAAAGTGACACTACTTTCTGTCACCTGATATATCAAGATAAGCGTCGACACTGCAGAATCTGGTCACACGCAGCCTCAGTCACACAGCATGATGTCGATTGAATTGGTTGAATCTAAAGGGGAAGCCATGTAGATGCCAACGGGGCCTGTGTAGCTGATGCTGCCTTTGATTTATTCAGGGAGTTGCGATGGTGATTGAGATTATCTTCCACATCCACTTCTTTCAAAAATAGTCCAACATCTCTGAGCCCATGAGACCCCGTCCACACTCCCACTATCACACACTGCTGCTGACATCTTTATTTTCCTTCTGCCGGGGCAGGTTTACTCCTCTGCAATCCTTCCGCAGAGGATTAAACACAGGCCCGTTTTATTCACCTCCATTTCCAATAGAAATATTTTAGATAGTGGAAACAACAACAAAAAAAGAAGAAGATAAATCGTATTGGATTCAGTTCATGCGGCTGTTTGCTCAGCCAGGAAAATGAAGTGTTCTCACAGGTGAAACCTGCTGGATAATTGCTCTATATTCCACATTTATTTTTCCTTTATTTACACACAGGCCAACGGGAAAGAGAGAGGGCTCCGCGAGTGAAGTCATTACGCAGAGGTCACAGCGGCTGCTTTCTGCAGACCGGCTGCACTCATGAGGGGGGAGTACCTGACTGCTCTCGGTGGCGCGATTGAGCAACTCCGCCGGCTTCTCGAGAAACAAGTAGTCGGGCGCGGCCGGACCGGACTGCTATACTGCCGCATAACAAAGAGACGGTGGCTCCCTAAAGTGATGAGCGAGCGTTCCTGCCTCATTATATATTTTTTCAGCTCGACACAGGTTGTCACAAAGGCTCAGCAGAGTCAAAAATAACATTTCCAGACTGCTTCCTCCAGACTCTCGTGGTTTGAGCTCTCGGTAGACATCTTTACTACCCTGAGCCGGTGGAGGCTGCGCCGCACACAATGTTCCTGCTTTTTGACGGTAGAAAGACATCTTTGTTCTTTTGGGTGGATTGGGGAAATAGAGGGCAACTCATAACACAGGGATTTTAAATTTAGAGTTTCAATGTGAAGATTGTTTACAATAGCTGATCATACATTCTTGTATCAGGTCATCTATGACACAAAGGCGATCAATGTCATTGGAGCGAATTTCTCGATTTACGCCGACAACTGCAGAGAACTTTATGAGAAACAGCCTCATATTACAGACGGATATGTAGTATGTATTATTACCTTCGCATTGAAAATGCGGAAGGTTATGTTTTGATCGCCGTGTATTTATTTATTTGTATGCGTGTTACTCGTATAACACAAAAAGTATTCAACCAAATTGCATGAAATTTGGTGGGATGATTGGTTATTATCCGGGGACCATTTGATTAGATTTTGGGATCGATCGGGCCAAAGGTCAAGGTCAAGGTCATGAAAAGGTCAATTTTTATCCAATTGGCATTCAACTAATGCAAAAATGTTCATAACTCAATGCCCAATCTTGTGATATGCGAAGGTATGCGCTCTACCGCGTGCCCATTCTAGTTTATCATATTATAGTAAGAGGCGTCTGTGTTGTCAGATCTGTGTATGTGGGAGAAAACTCTTTTCACAATACATATCGTATACTTAAGCCACCTAGAGGCTGTGATTACGCAGCTGGTGCACTCAAAGAAATGACTCATTGGATGAACTCAATTAAATTGTTGGCAGGTTTTCCATCCAATAATTATATGCAACTCCAACTCAAATTTAGCACATCAGTGCAATAAAATGTAATTAAGTTAGTCCAACTCATTTGTATCAAATACATCTCAAATAAAATAACGATATTCATTCAATTAAATTAATTTGTGTTTGTCCAACTCAAAATATAAACTAACTAACTAACAAAATATGCAAAGTCCACACAGAAGGAACGCCCCGACTGGGAATTGAGCCCACGGACATCTGGCTTTGAGGCGACAGTGCTAGCCACTACACCACCGTACAGCCCTGAAAGTGTCTTCACCTCACGTAAACAACTGATTTTCAGCTGGCGCATGCACAAAGGGTAGTCCTCAATGAAACACATTTATTTTGAGTTGATATGCGCACCATCTAACCTAAATAAATCTAATAAATGAAAGTATTCATGCATTTTGTGTTACACCCATTAAATATAAATATCTATTTTTGTAATTGATTTATTTAAATGTATCAAACAATATTTAAATGTGTCACCTCGAAGAAGGGCTTGAATCGTTTTTGTGAGTGTAACCTAAATAAATCTAATAAATGAAAGTATTCATACATTTTGTGTTACACCCATTCAATATAAATATCTTCGTTTTGTAATTGATTTATTTAAATGTATCAAACAATATTTAAATGTCACCTCGAAGAAGGGCTTGAATCGTTTTTGTGAGTGTAACCTAAATAAATCTAATAAATGAAAGTATTCATACATTTTGTGTTACACCCATTCAATATAAATATCTTCATTTTGTAATTGATTTATTTAAATGTATCAAACAATATTTAAATGTGTCACCTCTAAGAAGGGCTTGAATCGTTTTTTTGAGTGTGGTTGGTTTGCTGCAGCACCTCCAACAGCTCTACTTTTACTTAGTATTTTCCATATAACGTCACTGAAAGTCTGTCTGGGGTCGCAAAGTCAATTTCAGACCTTCAATTGAAATCCTGAGCCATTCCTGGTTGGGAACTTCGGTCATTATCTCAACAATTGTTGATTTTCAATAACGATAACTTAACTTGAAGAACAGTATGATGAGGGTACCTTGTCTCTGGATGATGGGTCAACCTAAAACAGGACTGTCACCCAGGTGATCTCTGTTTGAGTCAATGTAAGTCAATATTGACTTATTTAACATTCGACTTGTGATGTAACTTACATGGCCGGTTATGTCACAAACTCACTGACATATTACGTAGAAAAATTTACTTTTTCTATGTATAAAACATATTTATTTTACAACACAAACATTCTTAAACAAACGTATTTATTTGAACCAAAACCACCAAGCGCTTTTATTGTGTAAGTAAAACAAAAATCGAAGTAGACCTACATTAGAGGTTAATTTCTAAAAAATAGGTTAATTTCTAAAAAAGAGACTTTGCACATAACAAGCGAAAACTGTACATTTCCTATGAACATCGAAGTTTATTTTGAAAAGACACTATCCATGGAACAAGCTCAACCATATCCCTGACGTAACCAACACTTTTGAGCTGGGAGTTTGGAGGAAAAACGTGACGAGTGAATTTTCCATAAAAACTGTTAGCGTGGAGGATGCCTGAACACAAAGGAGGTGTACAAGACGCAGCTGTAGCCTGTGACCCAGACAGGCGACCAGCCTCTGAACCGTCTGACTGAACCTCATCAGCTAAATGGGATGGCAATGGAATTATTTATATAGTGAAAGCTGGTTTACACAATGAAACACGAACAAAATCGCTGAATTTGCTGAGCTATAAAGCCACATTAAGAGGGAGGCAAACACTACCTCCTCAATGTAGGGTGACAATGGAAGATTCTGTAGCTAGCGTAGCTATATGCTAAATTTAATAATGGATTAAAAATAGATATGCTCAGTTTAATAATGGGTTAACACGATAACGCGAACGTTTGCTGATAACACACGCCTCAATAATTAATACCGTTACGATCAAACATTTCTCAAAACTGGACTTTAAATCCAAACGTGAAGTGATCGATAATGGGACCAATGCCGGAGCTCAAATGTGTGCTTCAAACGAAGGGACAGAAGATAACTTGATCGACTCCACACAATAAAGGCAAATTGCTTCACACAGTGAGTGTTTGTGATCACTTTGGAGGAGTTTACCTTGGACAGAAAGAGATGAAGCGCCGACGTTAGCTGAGCTGCTGCATCGAACACATGACATTCCTGTCATTTAATTCCGTGCATGTTCAAATGCTTCTTCATATTAGTTGTATTTCCTCCCTTCGACGAAATAGATTTTTGACACACGTTACAAGTGGCGTCGTTGTCATTTTGTCTTGTGAAATAGAGCCAAACTTTAGAGCGCTTCTGCCTCATTGTCATGTTTGCTGCAGTCTGAAGAAACTAAAAAAGTTCGCGCATGCGCAAATCCACAGAGGACCGTTAGCAGAACCGTTAAAGAATTTGGCTAACGATCCCAAACAATCGGTTCACTGGGAACCGGTTCTAAAACAGAACCGGTTCTCGATGCCCATCCCTAATCGTCAGCACAAAGTGTACCAACTCTGTTCTTCTAAATAGCCTCTAAATAGGACTCGATCATGTTTATCTGCTGTAAGGAATGCTCTTCTGTAGGCGAGCAAGCTGAGGGGGAATCTGCACCCGGTCCCCCGACAAAAGAGACATTTTAATTAGCATTGCTTGCAGTTGGGGTCACCAACATAGACATCCATCTGAGACTGTTCAATATTTAATTAAATGGCTCTTGCTTTACACCTTTGTTCACCTCAGAACACAATTCCCAGCAACACCTTTTATTCCGCTTCCCAATTAATCAACGCAAAACACTTAATGAGAAACAGCCGTCAAAGCAAATACTCGATAAATCCCCTAAGCGTCACCTCGGTGTCATTCGAAGTTTTATCAGGTGTTTAAAGTGTTACGCAGAGACTGAAGAGCAACAGATTTCATATGCTTTGTGTTTGTCAAACGCTAGAATATCTGCAGGTGTCTGAAAGGCGGGTTGGGGGGCAAACTCATCACTCACGATCACCGAGGAGCTCGTTCATTATCCACTCGCCGACAGAATGGATGCAGAAGGTGAAACTGTTTGTCTTCATCATTTGTCATCTCCTGCATTCACTTCGTTTCAGGATAGATGCTCTCAGAGAGTAACACAGGTGTTAATGTGTGTCCTGAATTTGGAACATTAATGTTCTTTAAAGCGAATCATATTACTCCAGCACTGGCTATCGTCCATTAGCTTTTCAGAAACAATAAATTACTCAAACACACTTCTTGTTTGGTTGCCAGGAAAAACATATTGACACTGGATGTTCTGGGAACAACGGACACAACGTGTTTTGCATTTGGTTCGAGAAAGTGACGTTTTACAGTGAGCCACCGTTATTGAAAGTTACATGGTACACTAACGAGTATAACAAAGCAGAATGTCCACTAAGGGCGAGGGGAGTGGAGGTTGTGGGGTCAAACAAGCACAGGACTGTCACCCAGGACACTGCTGTTCATGTCTCGTTTGAAAACAAAAGTGAACCTTGACCCGTGTAATGTAAAGTTATGTAAGAAAGTAGGCTTATGATATGATATGATTTTCCTTTATTCGTCCCACAGTGGGGAAATTTCAAAAATCAAATCAAAAGCTTTATGAATTTTCACGAATGTTTGCGATTGACGCAAATTTTCGCCGGTCCTTAAGTTTAAATATTTCAACTTTTGAGGAAAATTTGCCTGACGCTGAGTTGCGAAAGCCAATCAGCATCGAGACGCTCCGAGCTGTGTGAGCCTACGGGTGATGTTATGAACCCAAACGCGAGGGCGTTAGATGATCTACACAACAAGTATAACGCAGAAATAGTGGTTATTTATTCCATGGTGGATGGCGGAAATAATAACTGTTTCCACGGAGTAAAACCACAGAGATAAGCCACGCCCCCTCTAAGGCGCGAATGACGTGAAAATCACAACTCGTCGGGCGAGTAAACTGAAGCGTTTGGTGTCAACGCAGCATTAGGGCGGTTGTTTCGTTACTTACACTGGTTACATTGTTACGGTTGTTACATTACGTTACGTTGTTACTCTAATTTCATTGTTACTTTCGTTTCGTTACGTTGCGCTGTTCTACTTGTTGCGTAAGGTTTCTTCTGAAAGTCCACCGAGGGAGGATAATTTATTCAAGCTAGTTGCGTTGTTATTATTGTTCTGTTACATGCTGGTGGAGTAATACCTAGGAAGGTCCACTAAGAGCGGTTGCTATCTATTTGAACTCGTTTGAAGCAAATTTGTTGTTCCGACATTCACCGTATCGTGTTTTGCAGAAACGTACAATACCAATTGTTTTTCTGCCCACTAGGTCGTCCTGCTCGTGCATTTCAACGGGAAACTCGGTGGTCGTTGCGTCAAATTGTGTAATTTCTGAAACATTTTTCACTCGCAGATGAAACCAATTCATCTGCTCTGTATCGTCATTTCAAAGGTACGACTGTAGTACTGCCTGCCGGTGTTTTTCTGGTTTTTTTTGTTTTGTCTTTGGATATTTATGTATGTATTTATGTATATATGTGTGTGTGTGCGTGTGTGTGTATGTATGCATGTATGTATGTGGATATATGTATGTATATATGTCGGTATATTTGTGTATATGTATGTATGTATGGGGATATATGTATGGGTATATGTATGTATATATATGTGTGTGTGTCTGTTTGTGGGGGTATATGTATGTATACAGTATATGGGTGTATGTATGTGTGCATGTATATGTGTGTGTATGTGTATATATATTAGTGCTGTGAAAAATAACGCGTTAACTCAGTTAATTAAATTACAGGTTTAACTAGTGGGGGGGGGGGGGTGCTCAATATGTCGATCGCGGTCGCCGCAGAGTTCCGATGCCGGTCTGCGCGCATGAAAAGTCACTAGCACCACCCCCCCCCCGTCAACAACTCTTCTCGGAGCTCTTGCCTGTCTTGAGAGCCCTGTAAATGTATACAGGACTGTCTCAGAAAATTAGAATATTGTGATAAAGTTATTTATTTTCTGTAATGCAATTTAAAAAACAAAAATGTCATGCATTCTGGATTCATTACAAATCAACTGAAATATTGCAAGCCTTTTATTCTTTTAATATAGCTGATTATGGCTTACAGCTTAAGAAAACTCAAATATCCTATCTCTAAATATTAGAATATCATGAAAAAGTATACTAGTAGGGTATTAAACAAATCACTTGAATCGTCTAATTAACTCGAAACACCTGGAAACACATTTTCAAATGTTTGATTTTGTTTTGCTGTTATAAATCTTTTTTTTACTTGGTCTGAGGAAATATTCAAATTTTATGAGATAGGATTTTAGAGTTTTCTTAAGCTGTAAGCCATAATCAGCAATATTAAAAGAATAAAAGGCTTGCAATATTTCAGTTGATTTGTAATGAATCCAGAATGCATGACATTTTTGTTTTTTTAATTGCATTACAGAAAATAAAGAACTTTATCACAATATTCTAATTTTCTGAGACAGTCCTGTATGTGATTAATCATGATTAATCCACAGAAACCTGTGATTAACCTGATTAAAATTTTTAATCGTTTCACAGCCCTAATATATATATTATATATATTGTGTCCTAATTTATATAGTTGTTTTATGTTTATACCTAACATTTTTGTATTTGTTTCATGTTAATATATCTAAACAAATTTAAAAAATGAAGTGAAAAAAAAAAAACATTCGCACTGATGGAAACCTTTTCAGATCTGTGATTAATAACCTCGTTCCAAACATCGCCCAAACCAAATAGGTTAACTCTTTACTTTTAGTTTAGTTTGTTGTTAATGTGTGATATTTAACATGTTTTATATATATATAAGATATTGTTTATATTGTTTGCTTCAATGATTTGTACATTTGTTTTGTTGTGTCTTTATTCTGCTTGCCTCCTTGTTGGGTGTGATTCAAGTGTATCCTCTCTCCCGTTTGATCGTGAGGATTATTGGGAAGTTTTGTCTTTTGAATCCTCTCCCGCGTTGCCCGTCTGGCTTGTTTGCATTTAAATGGCTTTTTGTAATTGCCGAGGCGAATCTTGAAATAACATGAGGCCAAAAGCTTTTTATTTATTTTTTCCGCTCCCGCTCCTCCTCTGAACTCCCTACTTGTTGTTAACCTCCTCATTCAGTCTCATTAAACAAACAAAAGAAACCTCGGGATCCCTCTTAGAAATGTGTGTGCCCTTCATGTGACGCGCGTTGCTGCGAGTCAGGCTTTGATGCTCGTCTTTACAGAAACACTTTGGGTTCCTCTAGCCCTCTTTATATCGAGGACATATTGGCCAATTATATGCACAAACCCCTGGGAATGAGCCATGAGAGGCTCTAAAGAGCTGCATGCTGCTCGTGAGCACACGTCCCAGATGCAGGAGCTCCTCTGACTGTCGTGTTGGTGAGAACTGTATGAGGATGCCTGAGATGGCCTGCGGTGAAAGTCCTTATCTGTTATATACACATAAGGACTTTGGGCAGGGGGCAGGTCTTCATTTTTAATCTTTGAGCCAGCAATTCCAATATGATTAAATCCAAAAGAGGAAGCTATATAGACGGAAGTGTGGCCAGATCATCCAGCAGCACTTTACCCAGAGAACAAATCAAGGAGGCCTCGAGAGTCGATGCTCAAGGGGGAAAGAAAATGTTTTCCTGTAAGAATTGGAACGCTCCCCCTCTGAAACTAACAGATTTTTATTTATTTTTTTGGAAGCAGCATCGTTTGAAAAAAAAAAGTAATACACCAGAACCCACAATTAAAGTATCACTGACTCAAATTAGGAGAGGAAACAGCTTTGACTTGCAGACTGCTTCATGCCTGCGGGGCACACTTTACCTTAAGTAGGAACTCTCCTTTTAAAACACAAGATATTTGTATCCTACAGTCAAGAGAAGTCAGTGGATTAATGTAGAATTAAAGCACTTATAAAAGTGTGTCTGCATCCTTCTGATAAGCAGGCTGTATGTAAAGAATGTTAATATCAGCAATGCAGCATACACCATTGGAGGGGAAAGATGTCAAAATAAATAAAGTGCAACGTCATATGAGACGTGGTTACAATGCTAACTAGAGAACAACAGATGAAATTAATGGAAACTAGAACGGGCACTCGGTAGAGTGCATACCTTCGCATATCACAACGATGGGCATTGAATTATGAACATTTTGGCATTACTTGCATGCCAATTGGATAGAAATTGACCGCGCTATGGTAAAAAGAAGATTTTGACCTTTTCATGACCTTGACCTTTGACCCGATCGATCCCAACATCTAATCAAATGGTCCCCGGATAATAACCAATCATCCCACCAAATTTCATGCGATTCGGTTTAATACTATTTTAGTTATGCGAGTAACACGCAAATAAATAAATAAATAAATAAATACACGGCGATCAAAACATAACCTTCCTCATTTTCAATGCGAAGGTAATAATTAAGAAACCAAGGAGAAGGTAGCGTGGCCCAATCGGAATGCTCGATTCACTCAAGCAGAATTGTCAAGGTGCGCCCATCCACCTTGTTCATTTCATTCCTGGTATCTGGTGCAAAGGTACACACACGCACAAGGCTGCCACATTTCAGCATGTCTTCTTTATAAACAGTTTTATTTTAATAGTGCGCAGTAAAGGAGCCCCAGCCACCTGCCTGAATCCATTTTAGTTAGTCGATTGTTTTTAGTCATTCCGCTGTTTGGCTCAACTAATCCGTGAATGTCGGTTAACGTCAAACAAAAAGCAGCCGCAGCCTGTGATGAATGACTCCGCGTCCAGGAGGTGGATGAATCAGTGTTGCCATGGCAGTGTTCAAAGAGGTCGCCCACTTCCCACTAGCGGGCATGAACTATTATTACCACAGTAGCAGATATACATTCAATAGCTGAACATCACGGTTGGTGTCACAGTAAAGGTAAGTCACATTTGTTCTGAAGTTTATGAGAAAATTACGCTATTTCTCACTGGATAAACATTGTAAACAAGCCCCACCATCCCACATTGCTACTTCAGTACAACATGATGTTCATTTGGTTCATGATTCCCAAATTATGATCCCCTTTAGAGTGAAATAGAAGAAAAAGCTTGGTTCTCTCTCCCGGCTTCCTCTTGATTGACAGGTAGCTACCAAGGCACGGGTGATGACTCGGTGGCTATGTCCACTACTCGTCAAAATATATGCAGGCCTATGTCGTGTATCCTCTTTCTTGGTGGGATGAAAACTGTGAAAAGCAATAAGACATATTTCCAAAGAAATTTTGGAAGACAGCAAGTATGACTCACCCATCATTCACGGCTCCAGTCTGAGGTGGAGCTCAGATGATATTGTTGAATTATTCCTTGTTGCTTCCACATTTTATTTTCACACACACACACACACACATACATATATATATATATAGTCCACCCCGATACTGCCACCATTCAGTCATGTTATAATGAATGATTCTGCGCCCATGAAACGAAGAAGTGGAAAATTGTAGAAGTAGAATGAGATGGAAGAGTTTTAGGTCATTATCATCGTTATCATCTGCACTATGAGACTTAATAAAACTGCAGGCCTCAGTGGATTTAATCAACCCGCTGCCTCCGTCTTGTACAACTATTACCATCAGACGAATCCAGCCTGTCCTCATTTGCCGATTCCCCCAAGGATTCATCGCGGCTCCGCTATACGCCGGCCGTCTACACGGTATTGTCTGCGTCTCCGGTGTCTTTCCGTTGTTCTCCCGGGCAGTTCACTCAACTCCCGGTGAATTAAATAGTTCCAAATGAAGAGCTGCCAGCAGCTATTCACTGTGCGCGCTTCCTCCCTTTTCAACATCTCTCACACAAAAAACCCTAAAGGTGACCTCGGAGTCTTGTGTGCGTGTAGCTCGAATCAAAAGGAGAGAGGAGCTGTAAGATACAGATAACTGTCGAGGACTTTCAGATGTTTCAAGTATCCAATGTCTGGTTAAACAGAAGAAAAGGAAACAAAGAAGCTCAGATGTATTCTGTACTTTTGTTCTATTCAGTGTCAGTACAGTATACGTATAATTGAAGGTAGCTAGTGAGAAATAATGACATTGAAAAAACTTGATTTACTGAAATTGCATATATATATTTGAGTTAATATCTGACTTTCATATCAAACTCCTGTTGTTGTCTCTTCTTTGTTGATCAGCAAATAGTGATGAGATGATGATGGAGAAGGAAAGTTCGAGCGACCCAGCACTTGATAAGAATACAAAGTTTATTCTACAAGATACAGGTCAAAACAGACGCCTAGAACGACTGGAGACTTTCAGGAATCGAATTGAGAAAGTCCAATGATCTAGCATTTTGATACAGGTTATATAGACACAAAAAAGAGGCGTTAATGTTAGAATCTATAGGCTGGCCACAACAGTTGGCAAGGGTTTCGAGCGGGCTTATAGCCCCCACCCCACATGATCTCATTCTACACGAAGGCTCCTCACCACATATCTATATTTATGTAAAGATGGACTTTTGTTTTGAAAAGACGCCACGCGTGTGAAGATATTAACACGCCATCACTGACGCGTCCAAAAAATGAAGTTTGCTATTTTATTAGTCGGGCGTGAGAATGTGTTGTTTATTGCATTTCCAGTTTTTAACTGCATTTGGCTGATGTGGCGATGGTGATCTCCTGCGTATATGACCTCCCATGTCCAAAATGGATAAACAAAAGAGTGGTAATTTGCTTTCACAAAATACTTAGTTACATTATTCATTATTAACAATGGATCAAATCGTTATGTGTAATATAAAATGGGGGGCTCGTAAATATAAACCCACAAGAGATGATCACCAGCTGTGCAGTTTCCCCCTCAGCTCGTTGAGCCTCTTTTATCTCAGTGCTTTGGTTTTCTGGCACTTTTAATCGGCCCCACTTCCAGCAGCGGTTTTTTGTTTGTTTGATTGTTTTTCTGCTAAATAAAATGTTAAAATGTGTTAAACCCTGTCGACACTTTCTGCCACTTTCAGCAGGCAGGCACATCTACGGACGAGCTGGGGAACATAGTGCAGCATTTAGAATTTAGTGGGGCTTGTTTTCCTAGGACGTTTATGGAGCAAAGCTAAAAGAGACTGAATATTTACTTCCATTCATGAGGTAACAAAAACTCAACTCCAAAGTCTAATGTCGGTGTGTGTCGGCCACCGACGTGCGAGCAGCAGCAGCGGTTCGCAAACTGTCGGTCACGTAAAGCTCTCTCGCCATAATATGTCTACTTCATCTGATAAAGGTATCTGAATAACAACTTAAATTTATTTCAGGGGGAAATATGATACTAAAGAGTGAATCTTTTGCTTTAACATTAGGCATAACGATAGCTTATATATATATATATAAAAGTGTCAGTTGTGCGTTTGAATATAGCACCTTTTTGAGAAAAATAAGACAATCCCAGTGAAAACAGGATGTGTTGCTCTCTTTCTGCCCATTCATTCAGCCGCTCTCTGCTCCTCTGCTTATACCATCTCACCCAGGCGGTGAAGCCCAGGTGTCATTTCGTAAATGATGGCCCCATTAAGAGTAAAATAGACCGTAAAGCAAGGTTTGCTTTCAGGCGGGGCAACCTCGTGATTGACAAGTCACCATCATGGCATCGTCTGATCTGGATGTTTTGTCTTTATTCAGCATTCGGATGGACTTAACTCCACCAACCAGAGGGGGACGGCGACTTCTTCCTCTTCTTATATCCAGTCTATGGTTTTACCAACATTTAGAGAAATCATTAGTTTGTCAGCATAGCATCTACATGCTCTAGTCATATGGCATTCACCAGAGACAATATTGTGTTGTAGATTACCGTTAACTACCCTTTCGTTGCCTCGTAAATCAATAATGATGACATAAACTACAATAGTGTAATTATAATAATTTCTATTATTATTCAGCCAAATTCAATATATGATACCTGTAGAATAGGTGTAAGCCTATTTATGCTATTGGAAACTATATTGGACAAGGTTAAATCAAGGTCATTAAAAAATTTACAGTTAAGGCAATAATCGCACATTGTACCACAGAGATGTTTATCAGTGCAAAAAACGACAATGAGATTTCTAAGACCCTGAAGCTGTATGACGATAATGTCCACATGAGTGATGCAGCTGGTCATGCGGCAGGACAAGGCCCTTCAGCTCTCTCTCTCTCTCTCTCTCTCTCTCTCTCTCTCTCTCTCTCTCTCTCTCTCTCTTTCTCTTTCTCTTTCTCTCTGTCTCTGTCTCTCTCTCTCTCTGCAACAACATCCTTCAGAATTTGCAGCAGAGGGCTCTCCGGCAGAGCTGGATGCCACAACAAGGTAGGGCGTTGAGGGGCGGCGGCGGCGGCGGCGGCGGCGGCGAGGAGAGGAGCGCCGCCGTCCTCGCACTCAATCACCGCAAATTCATTCGGGGGAAAGATGGAGGAAGTCTAATCAGTCTCGCAGGATCACCCGTGGTTCCTGTTCTATTCACAACAGCAACATCTGCTCCAGCTGCATGAAGCGCGGCGCTCTCTGCGGCGGCGCTCCCCGCTCTCGGGGCGGAATGACGAACGCTGTCTGTGCCCTCTCTTCCTTTTCGCTCCCGTCAAAACACTATGTAATTATGTCGAAAGTTCCCATTTCAGAGGGAGGAAGAGGGCCGCGTTTCATTCTGTCTTTCAAGTCCCAGCTGCTCTGCTAATGCCTCGTAAAACTTGCAAATTACCACCATAAATAATCCTTTAAATGATGCTCAAAGTACACAAAGTCTGAACCTCGCAAAGCAGTCGCGGGCTGAAGTCCATGTGTGGTCTCATCTGAAATGCGTATCTCATCACATTCACAGGGAATGGTTTTTATTTTGCTTTCGTTCTCATTTCGTGTTTGTCAGATTCAACACGGACAATGTCTAAATATATTAGGTATAATGCAAACATCCTCTCCAAGTGGAATGTACTGTATTAAAATGCCGTATGAAGTTGTAAAGTTGATTTATTCAACCTGCTGCCGAGCATCATGAGCATTTAAAGTCATGCTTCCGCCTACTTGATGATTGGAAGTCCACTATTCACTCTCCTTTTAGCTGTTTCGAAGAAGAAGAATGAAAACATGTCGTCCAGCGTTCATAGCCATACTAATGAAAAATAATAATCACGAACGACAAAGCAAGAAGACTGTAGGGAAGGTGGATGGATGAGTCAAACTAACACACGGGTCACCTGAGTCTAAGACACAGGTGACCCGTGTGAAACAAAAGGTCAATATTGATTTATTTGTCACATAACATGCGTACTTCAGTAACAACACACAGTCATTTTAACCCAAAGGACATTTGTGTAGTTTTGTTGCTGAAAGCGAACAAAGCTTTTTCTTGTGAAGAAGTTTATTTTGAAAAGACCGCAAGCAAGTAACAAACATTAATTGACGCACGATACGATCATACACACGACCGTATAAGGCTACGTTGACCTGCTAGATAGCTACTAGCTGACCAGCTAAATGTTAAATGGCCAGTGTCGAGCATTTTGGGGGCTCTATAAGCAGAAGTGGAATATACATAACTACGTTTTCATTCGCGTATGTGTTTTGCGTTAGCTTGGAATTAGCCCTCTATATCTACTGAGATGGTTAGTCCTCCATGTTGCCCCGCCATGTTTCTACAGTAGCCCAGAGCGGACAAACAAACACCGGCTGCATTAATTATCTGTAAAACTCTTGTACTTCAATACTGGTATTCAACTTCAAGCAATTGTGATTCATAAGTACTTTAAGTGTTTAACAGGAATCACAGTAAAAAATACCGAGTCAAAGTTGCTTTCCACCACTGTTGACGACGTGTTTTGTCTTAGATCAAAGACAGCCTCAGTCGTAGCTGGGGCGTGCTTAAAGCCTTGTGTGCAGAATTTATTTTAAACGTGATTGAAAAGAATCTTAAAATTAAACTCATACCAACTGCAGTGTTCCTGAAGCATCTCATTTCCAGTCGTTTGCTGGATAATGGGTGTCGGGAGAAACTTTGTCAGAGTCTGCAACTGCCACCCGAGTTGTGTGAGTAGATTTCCAACAGCAAAAAAAAAATGAAAAAAGAAAGGGGGGCAACATCTGGTGTATGCCCATGTTATTTTTCACAGAGATAGTGTTTTGATTGCCTGGGGGGAGGAAATTGTATTATTTACTCCAAAATTGCCTTTGCTTGAACTGCATTGGGTGAACCGGCAAGCTGTGACAATATGTCTCTTCTCTGCGTCTCATCCCATCAACACAATCTCTCTTTTTCTTCTGCTGCTATGAGGAGTGAGGCAACAGTCTTTACAGCTGAAGAAGTTCGATTCTACCAGTTCTCAGAGAGATGGCTGTGTCAAAGGGCTCACATGGGAATACTTGAACACAGCAGGGCCTGATGAGAGTTCTTCACCGCAGGATGAGCTTGATTGGAGCGGTTCAGGGCCTCTTCTGACTGACCGCCAATAAGAAGAAGAAAAAAGACAAATCTGTCTGCTTTAAAGCTCTCTACTTTATTTTTCAGCATGAGATCTACCAGCAAAACAAGTGGTGCACTTTCCGTTCTGTTTTTTCCTGTCTTCATCACTGGCAACAATTAGCGGCCGCGTTAAGTGTGGGCAAAGTGTAAAGAAAAAAACACTCGGATAGCAGGTGCCAGATGAATCACGCCGGCTTGTTAGAGCATTGAGGGAAGATAAAAAATGAACGCATCACTCATTTCCTGGAATGCCTACTTGGGCACATGCTGCAGTCTGGGTGACAATCCAAACACGGAAAAAGGGGCCTTGAGGCGGGCTCTGGTTTGTGCGGAACAGCTCCCAGGAACGGATTCAACATGCCGTGTTGTGTCTGGATTTCATGTAAGAGCGTCGTCCACACTGAGCCACGGGACACATCGCGATAATCAAGTGGTAAAACGCGCTCCATGAAACGCGGTGGAGACAGAGGTTGAGACATTTCCATCAGCTAAATCGCTGTGCTAATCAATGCCAATAAGCTGGGGGCGTCGCAGGGTCACCCCCACCCCGACCCTCCTCCTTAACACCATGCCCCCCACATATCAAATGGCAATTCATTCCTGATATGCGTCAGAAATGGTCTAATTACACCACACACGCCCGATACTCTCGGTCGCCGTTCGGGTTCAAACGGGGGGGACGAGTGAGCCGTTAATGATGCTCACTGCACTGCCGCAATCTGGCGCGACCCAGAGACGGTTCCTAATTACAAGCCTGCATTCTGCACGGACCGCCGTCACCGCCGGGCGAGGACTCGCCAGCTCCAACTGCAGCTGAGGGTCGCCAGTCGCCCCTCATCCACCTGCATGTTGCATGACTTGTTGTTGTTTTTGCTGTGTCTTTCCCACAGGACCCTCTTCTGTTAGACCTCATACCCTTTGAGTTTATACTCACATTACAAAATGTCCTCCTCACCTACAAAGCTTTGATTGGTGACCATCATATCTTAAGGAGCTTGTAGTACCGTAATACCCCACTAGAGAACTTGTAGTACCATAATACCCCACTTGAGAGCTTGTAGGACCATATTGCCCCACTAGAGAGCTTGTAGTATCATATTACCCCACTAGAGAGCTTGTAGTACCATATTACCCCACTAGAGAGCTTGTAGTACCATATTACCCCACTAGAGAGCTTGTAGTATCATATTACCCCACTAGAGAGCTTGTAGTACCATATTGCCCCACTAGAGAGCATGTTTCAAGTTTCAAGTTTCAAGTTTTTATTGTCACATCCCCTTTTATACAAGTATAATCGGTTCGTGAAATTCTTATGTGCAAAACACCCGACAGCAGTAGCAGACTAAAAAAAGAATAAGAATGAGAATGAGAATAAACTATACAATATCCACACACAAAAAAGAAGAAAGTATTAACAATATATATATAAAACAGTGTAATAGAATATACATCATGACAATATATATATATAAAACAATGTAATAAAATATACACTTTTTTGAGACTATATATATATATATATATATACATACAATATATATATACAATATATATATATATAAACAATGTAATAAAATATACACCATGGCCATAGATATTCACAGAATATGTTCTGGTGTGTAGTGTTAATGAGGGTCTCAGTCCTTGTTCAGCAGCCTGATGGCCTGACTGAAGAAGCTGTCCTCAGTCTGTTTGTGCGGCACTTGATACTGCGGTATCGCCTGCCTGACGGTAGAAGGGTGAACAGTTTGTGCGGGGTGGTTATTGTCTTTCAGCATCCGTTTGGCCCTGGCCCGCACCGCTTAGTGTATATGTCCAGGATGGAGGAAGCTCACCTCCAACGATGTACTGTGCCGACCGCACCACCCCCTGTAGTGCCCTACGCCCAGGGCGGTGCAGTTCCACCAGACTAGACGGTGATGCAACCTGTCAGAACACTCGATGGTACTGGTGTAGAATGTTCTGAGGATGCGGGGCCATGTTGAATTTCCTCAGTCGCCTAAGGAAATACAGGCGTTGTTGGGCCCTTTTCACCACGTGAGTGGTGTCGTGGTCCATGTGAGGTCCTCGGAGATGTGCGCCCCGAGGAAAGAAGCTGCTGACCTCTCTACTGCAACTCCGTCTATGGAGATGGGGTGTGTGCTCTCCGCTTCCTGTAGTCCACGATCAGCTCCTTGGTCTTCTTGACGTTGAGGACGAGGCTGTTCTCCTGGCCCCACTGTACCAGTGATCCAACCTCCTCCCTGTAGGCTGTCTCGTCCGTCGCCGGTGATCAGCCCCAACACTGTTGTGTCGTCAGCAAACTTGATGATGACGGAGCTGCATGCATGCCGTGCAGTCGTGCACAGGACAGAGAGGAGAGAGCTCAACACGCCATCCTGAGGGGCTCCGTGTTGAGGGTCAGCGGCTCTGAGGTGGTACCGCCCATCCTCACCACCTGCGGCCCGACAGGAAGTCCAGTATCCAGCTGCACATGGTAGAGTGCAGGCCTAGACCTCTGAGCTTGGTGTCTTTGGCGGGGACAAATAGTGTTGAACGCTGAGCTGTAGTCCACAACCAGCATTCGCACACAACAGTTTCTCCTCCAGGTGGGAGGGGGGGTGTGAAGTGCCATTAGCAGTGCGTCGTGGGTGGAACTGTTATCACTATATGCAAACTGCCATGGGTGCAGCGTGGCATGGAACAGGGAACAAATGAAGTCCTTGACCAACCTCTCAAGCATTTACTGACAATCGAGGTGAGGCTACGGGTCTCCAGTCATTCAGCCGCGTTACCTTGCGGTGTTTGGGGACAGGCACATTGGTGGACATCTTGAATCTCTCAGGTACAACGGCCTGGCACAGGGAGTTGAAGATGTGATGCGAAGACTCCTGCCAACTGGTCTGCACATGCTCTGAGGGCCCGGGATGGCGGGAGGGGGTCTGCCCCTGATGTCCCGGATGCTTGAGGCCGCTGAAGGCTCGCCTCTGAGGATGATCAACAGGCTGGTCTCCTGGCGCGCTGCGCTGGGCGGCTGGCCGTTCACGTCGAACCGAGCAAAGAATGTATTTAGCTCGCCTGGGAGGGAGGTAGAGGAGTTCTCTTCATCGCTGGTTTTCCTCTGAAGTCCATGATTGTCTGTAGCCCTTCCACACACCTCTCACGTCATGGCTCTTGAGCTTCTCCTCCACCTTGTTCCTGAACTCCCGCTGCAGAGCCCGTGGGTCTCGAGGGGTCGTGGCGGGCTCTTTTGTATTCCGCCATAGAGTCAAAGGCGGTGTTACGCGGCGAGTGCAGCGCGAACATCGCCATTTATCCACGATTTCTGGTTGGGATAACCGAACCGACTTGGTAGGAACAACGTCATCTATGCATTTCTTGATGAACCCGGTGACTGAGGATGCGCACTGACGTTGTTGTCCGACGCGACCCTGAACATATCCCAGTCCGCACGTCAAAACAGTCCTGTAGCATAGACTCGATTGGTCCGACCAGCGTTGCACTTCCTTCACAGCGATTGGTTGCTGCTTAAGCCTCTGCCTGTAGGCGGGTAGTTGGATGGAGCGGTGGTCGGAGGAGGGCTTTGTATCCATCCCGGAAGGAGTGTAGCAGTGGTCATCCGCTCCCCCTCGTGTTGCTTTTATGTGTTGGTAGAACTTGGAGAACTTTCTTCAGGTTCGCTTTGTTGAAGTCCCCGCCACAATGAAAGCAGCCTCGGGTGTGCCGACTCCTGCTCGCTGATCGCGTAGAGTTCCTTCAGCGCTATGTCCGTGTTAGCTTGAGGCGGAATGTACACAGCAGTTACGGTGACTGCTGTAAACTCCTTGGTAGCCAGAATGCTGCACATGAGCATTAGGTACTCCAGGTCCGGGGAACAGAACGACTTGAGAGTATGTACATGACTTTGGTTGCACCAAGATCTGTTTATCATGAGACATACCCCCCCTCCACGATCTTTACCAGAGAGAGTCTTTGTTCTGTCCGCGCGGTGGACGGAAAATCCTGCCGGCTCGATGGCTGAGTCGGCAACATCCTCCGACATCCATGTTTCCGTAAGGCAGATGATGCAGTACCATATTTACCCACTAGAGAGCTTGTAGTACCATATTTACCCACTAGAGAGAGTGTAGTACCATATTGCCCCACTAGAGAGCTTGTAGTACCATATTGCCCCACTAGAGAGCTTGTAGTACCATATTTACCCACTAGAGAGAGTGTAGTACCATATTGCCCCACTAGAGAGCTTGTAGTACCATATTGCCCCACTAGAGAGCTTGTAGTACCATATTTACCCACTAGAGAGCTTGTAGTACCATATTTACCCACTAGAGAGAGTGTAGTACCATATTACCCCACTAGAGAGCTTGTAGTATCCTCTTTCGTGGCCTTAGCTCCTCCCATCAGTGTATGAATGGGTGAACGACGTCACGTCGTGTTTAAGCACTTTGATTGGTTGGAAAACCAGAAAAGAGAAGAACAGGTCCATCTACCAGGTACATCGTTGTTTTAAAGAGCTTCTCCTCTCTGCTGCTGTCAGTTGTCATTTCAGCTCAAATGTCTCCTCCACCCTCCTCCACCCGTCACCTCCATCAGTGCTGCTCGTCTTTCATCATCGGGTTACAGAAACTCCTTCTTGTGTCTGGCCACCAGGGGGCTTCAACTCAACACGACAGTCCTGCTTTATGTAAATATGAATCGTTAATAAGTAAAAAGAGATGCTCATTATTCAGAGCCCTGTACAATACAGCCAAAACATTACCCTAAAACTCAAGCGACACGAGATTTCATATTAGGCCCCTTGAAAGGATATCACACCCCACCACTAGGCAACACCAACCCTGTGCAATGTGTTCACCGCCCAGAACCCCTTCGACCCATTCAAAGCTTTATATGACTCCACCCTTGCAGGCTTGTCACTCTCTTGTAGGCTAATATCAACTGTACAATATGTACTGATAGTGAGCTGTGATTATATCATACTTTTCATACATGCATGCAATGTTCCACACACAGTTTAAATGTGAAGGGACATTTCTCTTCGCAATAATGAATATAGATAAAAGTTAAAGATACATGATCAATATTCATCTTCAGTTAGATAGTGGGTCACTTTTCTTTGTGGGAAATTGGGTGACATACTGTCGCCCTTTCTTTTCTTTCTCTCTTGTCTTGATTTTGGAACTCTTGATTTTTCATTTAGCTGATAAATTATGCCAGGGCTGTCGAGTCCAAGTCAAATCCAAGACCCGGTCCAAGGCCGTCAAGGCTAAGTCGAGACCGAGTTTGAGGCAGTCGAGAATACTTCAGGACTGAATTTTGAGTTCAAGTAAGTCGACAAACCAGATTTATTCAATTCAGTTTATTTTGTACAGCCCATTATCACAAATTACAAATTTGCCTCAGAGGGCTTTACAATCTGTAGACATACAACATCCCTGTCCCAGGACCTCACATCGGTCCCTTTTTTATCATTTTTCTAACATCAAACTGAGCAGTGCATATCATTTAGGAATGAGGAGCCCTACAGGGGTCCGATAGTTATGTTTGCTGAAATCCCACAAATGATTTGCTGTGTGCCGGAATGTGCTTTTAATACGTCGTTAATGGGAAGTGAAGCTTTTGCTGCTGGCTTGTGAATAGCACGATGCGGTCCACGTTCCACCTCGGAAACGAGAGTGCAGTTTCTACATTTGAGTTACATTAGTAGAACAACCAAACCTTAAATCAAAATAAGTATTTTCTGGGGGGTTTTTTCTGTTTACAATTGCCCAGCTCATTAACATCTGGTAACCGCGCGTACGCAGCTCGGCTAACGGCGCATTTCGGTTGATGCAGACAAACTGCTTTCGTAAGATGACAGACGGGGGGGGGGGAACCCCCATACGGCAACCCCGACTGTCACTCACTGATGTTTCTCATTAAAATGAAAATGGATTTTGAGCGTGACATTGCATGCAGGTCGCATCATAGGCCCGTTTCAAGTGACTGTGAGGTCATGTTTGTGTTCCTTTCATGTCCCGATACCAGAGGAGGGGACACTCTGTCTCCATCTCCGCCGCTCTCCTTTTCCGCAGCCTTTGTAGCTGCATAATGAAAAAGTCCTCTTGGCACTGTGAAATTTGAAACGCCTCCTTTCTCGGTACTGCTCCTGCCGGCTGAAAGGCAAAAAAACAGAGAATGGATTACCTTCCGCTTTTTTTTTTTCTCCTTCTTTTTTTTCCCACAACAATTGAAACAGCACCGCTCTCCGTTACTTTATCTAATCCCGCGTTTGAGTTTCCGTCTCGGCTCACGAGAAAGCGATTCTGTTCACACAAACGGGAAGACGCTCTGATTTTATCTCGCCTCCTCGGCTCCATCTAATGCTCCCCCCCCCCCCCTGTTCAAAAGCAGCTCAGGGTGGTTAGCTTTTGATAGAACGCCAGAAGTGGTTAAAATCCTAATAACGCCGTATGTCATTTAGCATTTTGCGCGTAACCATCGGCGAGAATGCCTCGCGTACCGAGAACGAATGTCTTCAATGACACCGGCAATGACAATCAGTTCCCTGGGAGTCAGCCGGGTGTTTGTCACGCGCTCCGATCGTGCATCCATTTGGGACCACGCAGTTACACACCAGCTCTAGAGCTTGATTTAGTTCAGCCTGCCGAAGAAAAGAAAAAAACACGCTTGCAGTGTTAGGCGGGCGAGATGAATGAAGTGAGGTTGGAAATCGTCGCTCTGGTTTTGCGGCGTGCAAAAGCACCGGTGTGAGATCTCTGCTGTTATCAGTGAAGGAACAACAATTCCTCTCCCATGATACGAGGTTTATTACAGTCATGCGTGGGAGACGTATACGGCCGTCTGCGGCGGAGATAAGTGCCTGTCGGTCATCCCCATCTGCAGTCGTGATCGTGTTATCAAGCAAATGCACGTGGTGACTTCCATTGTCGGGCCTCGGCGACGGAAGGCCGTTGAGGCCGCAGCATTTTAATAGGCAAATTCAAACCCCCTGCGGGGTTTGGAGAAAGAAACCATCGCCCAGTGAGGCAACTGCACTTCAGCTTATACGCATACTGCGTGTGGCATTCAGGAAATTGCTAAACACTGATTTATGTGCTCTCCTGGAATAATTAAGAGGAAATATCTCCCGCGCACCCCTGCTCTTTCAGCTCTTTGAAAACACCGGCGGCCCTGAGGGGGGGTCGCACCCTGCGAGCGCGACACGCAGGAGGGAATAATTGGACCCAGCAAGCTGTGAATCGGGCTTGGGCAAACAATGTGCAAATGGGTTGCATGTTTAGCTGCTGCTGATTGATCGATATCCCGCGTGCCTCGGACCCTGCGGTGTATCCTATGCAGTGCGTCGGGCTCCAGTCGCTATGGCTTCAGAGACGATGGTTCACAGAGCTATATTGAGAAGTCACAGTGGGGTTGGCGGGTTGCTGGTATGCTGGTTTTGTAACACCCTGTTCTGTTTCTCCTGTGTTCCGTGTCTCCTGTGTCTCCTCTGTGTCTTCTCTGTGTCTTCTCTGTCTTAATTGTTTAATTCCCTGCACCTGCCCTCAGCCACTCTTGTCTCGTTACTGTCTGATGTCGTACACCTGTGTTTCCCCCCTATATATTGTGTCAGTCTTTCCCTTGTCTGCTGTCGGATTGTCGTCTCTAGTTCCGTATCTTTTTTCCGTCGTCCTGTCTGTCGTATCTGATCCTGCCTGCCCTGACCGACGATCCTCTGCCTGCCCCTTTTGCACCTTTTTTTGTAAACTGTTTTGCCTCATTAAAGAGTGCTTTTTTAACTCTTGTGTTGCCTTCGGGTCATTTTTACCCGAATCAATATTACACCCTCCTGCCGCCTTCGGGTTAATTTGACCCCATTCAATGTTTAATGTCTGTGTTCTTTCGGTAGTCAACAAACAAACATAAAGTGCCTCACACTTAAACTTGGAAAACAATATTAATTCTAATAATTTTCTGGAGGTTTTAATTGCTGGCGTCAAATTGAACCCAAAGGGTAAAATATGTTAGTAAATATAAAGGTAACAGGAGGGTGAAACATTGAATCGGGTCAAAATGACCCAAAGGCGGGGGGAGGGTGTAATATTTAATCGGGTCAAAATGACCCGAAGGCAACACAAGGGTTAAAAAATTCATATTGCGTCCAGCCTGTCTCTCTGCGCTTGAGCCTCACCCTGTCACAAAGACCTGACAGGTTTAGTGTCTGTCATCTGCCACGCAACGCAGGAAATCACTAAATGCTGGTGGTCCCACTGATCAAAGGCTTTGTTCACGTCTTCGAATGTATTAAAAAAATACTTCAGCATTTTAGGAATTTGTTTTTATTCGCTTTCCCGTCCAAGAGCAAGAACTATGACCACGTCCGGCCTGATTTCACTCCCAGGGAGTCAAATGCCGACGCCATGTCTGCGCCCCCTCCCCCCTCGGCATCTTGATACTCGTGCAAAAGGGCCATGCTTTAGCCGGGCTTCAAACCAAAGCACGAGTGGCAGTACATCGAAGTATAACGGATCCGAGCGCTTTCCATCTTTTCCTTTTAAAAGGTAACCAGCGCCACGTTGAACGGAAAACGAGCTCCAGTGGTGTCACATTTGTGATGTTAAGATATTATCTGCCCGGAGAATTCCCCAGTACTTTTATTGCTGCGGTTCACTTTTCCTTTTGATGCATGTCGTCAAAAGGGAGCTTTGAATAATAATAATAACAATAATAAAACAGTAGCTCATGTCTTGGATTGATATTAAGTGAAATTGAAATTGTTGCATATCTTTGCGGGCCATGTTGCTCCATGTCACGTAAAGTAGAGACTGCACCGATGATTCAATCATCTGAGGTCAGATCCTACCTCACATGTGAACAGTAACATTGCACGATAATGATTTCATCAGCAAATTGGCCTTTTTTTTTTGGTTCAGCGCTCTGCAACTCCTGCTGTTGCAGACTAGATCAATCTTTTTTCAATAATGCTGTAAAACGTCTTTTTCTTTGTAGCATATTCACTTATGAAAACAAGTCGGAATATCTTTTGATACATGCAGTCGGCCGTGGTCTGCAGATTACTTTAAAGTTGCCCACCAGCTCCAGTTACGTGATTGAATCTGATGAAATGAAGAATGTGATTAAAGCCGTGCAGAATTCGGGTAAAGTAAGGCGAAAGTTCTCATTGCATTTTTCATAGTATAGCGAGACATGCAGGAAATGAAAAAGGAGAGGGGGAAACGCTGACTCGCACATTGGAGGGAAAATACAAAGAAAGCTGTAACTCAGTTATGTTCTTCCCGTGGAGTATACAATAGACATGGAGACACCAAACTGAGATGTGCAAAAGAAACAATGATAATGGTGTCCAATGACCCAGGAGGGAGCCTCCATGAGGGGCACATTAAGCCTCTTTCAGCTCATCAGGGAGGAGAGCATGGATTGTCGGGAGTTGGGGAGATTACTTCAAAATCAGTAATTTAACATATGCGGTATATTTAGTCAAAGTAACACTGCTTTAAAAAGCTTATTCATGTGCATCTAAAGAAAAGGGTGGCAAAGGGTTGTTACTGTATCTGGTCTTTAACCTTCATTTAGTACCACAAAACGTAAAGTCCTGGTCATGGAAAATAAAAAAATTGACTGGATCGAGTTTAACTATGGGTAGAAACCACTTCAAGAAAACAGCTATTTAGCACTGTTGAGTTTGTGAGATATATATTTAAATAAAGAATGATGTAAATCCAAGCAGTCTGAACATTCCTGACTTTAGCCCCGAGTATGGGTCATGACCCTGGATCCGACACTTCCCAGGAGTAGCATTACATTACATTACATGTCATTTCGCTGACACTTTTATCCAAAGCGACTTACAACCATTACATTCATACACCGTGGACACAGCTTCAGGGAGCAACTAAGGGTTAAGGGTCTTGCGCAAGGATACGTCAACTAGGGCGGGGATTGAACCGCCAACCCCCTGATTGAATAATGGACCTGCTGACCCCAGTCGTGCCTGATGAAAGCCCACATGTTGAGGGCTTCACAACTTCACCTTGTAACCATAGATTGCAAATAGGATGTGGAGTTCTGCATTTTGGCGATCGTCATCTTGTATATTGGCGGAGACGCCGTATTTGGGCTCTCGTAGCAACCTGCCGATCACGAGGTGGCCACGCCCTAAAGCGCACCCTGCTTCATCGTTTACTTTACAGTGGACATCGTGCTTAAAGGAAGAAGACTGCCGCCCGCATGCTTTCTGTTCGAACTACGACGTCCCCTAGCAAAACTAAGGTCATCCTGATGACGTCATCTTATATTGTCACGGGTAGGTTTACATTGGTGTCAGTGGACACTAGCCAGTCGCTATCAGACACCAAGATGCCGCGACAGAACACCATCATTGACGCCCGTTGAATGAGACGAGGCTGAAATATGTGTGCATAGGACCACATAGTTCAGCTGGCATCACAGAGTTGATAACTTGTGATGTTTGCATGTGTGGCTCTTTCACGAAACTCCACAGAAGCAAGCCCTGACACGCTCTGTTAAGAGCACTGATATATTGCTTTTTCATGGGAATAGATGTTTGCTGCTGGCCACAGAAAAGACGACAGTTGGAGCTGGAAAATAAGCAATTTTCGACTTGGCATCGGGCCTCCTCCATAGGAAGCATGGAAATATGTGACCTCTGCTTGACAGTTTTGCTGATGTGCCTGCTGAGGCCGGCATGTATAAATGAATCTCAATTTCCTTTATTAATTTCAAACGTCACTATACATTTGCGTCTAAGTGGACTTGACCCAAGGTTTCAGCTCAATACCACACAAGAGGAGGCGACTCCCATCACGTTTGCAGACATTATTAATAAAAGTGTATATTCTATTCTATTCTATTGTACAGAGGACATTGAAAGTGACCTTTTGACTCCTTAACGCCGTCACACATCGGGAGCATTTGTTTTTATTTTGCACGTCAATATATTTTCCCAACCGATTGTTTTTGTCACGAGTACATTAACACCAAGCGAGAGTATTACTCAGCAAAATATTTCGAAACCAAGACGGCAAACTTTATTACTCTTTCCAACCATGGATTGTGGAGGTCTGGATCGTGACCCATACTTAATATTAATTATTGTTCATACATTTCTATCATATTTATTGAATGTGTTTATGTAACTCTATAATGCTTCATTCTGTACACATAACATCTATTGCTTCTGTCCATCCTGGTAGTTTTCTCTGATCCAATGTAAGGTCAAAGGTCAGGGACATGTGTACAGTTTGTAAAGCCCTCTGAGGGAAATTCGTAACTTGTGATATCGGGCTGTATAAAATAAACTCAATTGAATTGAATAACTATTTACAAGAAGGAATTGAAATTGAACTCAAATTTCACAAAAAGGAAATAAATAACATCAACCAGGATTTGGACAGTTGTTACGAATCAGTAACGTACAAATATAATATACAGTCATCATCTCTAGTTTGGTCCAAATAAACTTAAATTCCCAGGTTAAAATGGCAGAGATATGATTGTACCTTGTAAAACACACTGTGTTCAAACTCTTCTTCTTTAACAATCACCAACACCGGTTTTGAGAGTTTGAAATAGACACTGAATAAATAACAGATAAGAACGATAAATTACCAGCATAACATTCTCACTGTTTACGTCCCTTGTTGTTAGGTCCGTCAACACTGTTGCAGTATGTATGTCGAGTAGTATTGCTGATAGCTCGTGAGCTGCCTTTTTTGAGCACCTTGTCATTCTTTTTAAATTTTGCAACATCACTTCTTTTCTTTGACAGAAAGAGTGCATTACAAAAGGGCAGTGTTGAGTTTGAAAGACATAGATTTTTATCAGGCAGGAAGGGTCAAATGAAATATGATGCTGAATCGCATTAAGGGACGTGTAGGAGTCAGAGTTTTTTAGATTGTCCATACGACCAGAGGCTAGAAGCCAAGATATATCAGCTTGTACTCCATCAATTATGATTTATGCCTTTCACGAATTCCCCCAAAATTATTCAAGTGCAATATGAAATAGCTTGAGTGCTAAACAAATTAAATTAACTGTAACTTTCCACAAGTCCTGCAATCTGCACTAGTGGCAGTTCTGTTGTGGAGTTTTCTGAAGTTTGAATCTGCCGTGGTAAAACATGTATCACGTTTAGCTGACTGATACAACTTGGGAAGTATACTGACAATTTAACGCGCAAGGAAAACTAGGCTGACCAGACGTCCTCTTTTTGAGACCTAAAAAATGCGTCCGGCAGGGATTCCAAAAACGTCGGGATTTTGCTTCGTCGGATATTTGTGTTTCTCTGGGTCTTTCACAAACTAGTTATTACGCCCTTACAAGTTTTGGAAATGGTATCTCCCTTACGTTCCACCTTCTTGCGCGAGCTCTGACTGCAGAGAGAACAGTCATTGGTCGACCGATCTCAGTATTGCCAGATACACGATAATTATCCTCCAAATACGAATCAAATCTGGTCACCCTATATGAGTGATGTATACTAATTAAAATGTTAGTTGTGCTATAGCTTTAACATGACTAAGTAACCTTCAAATCAGTAGGAAATGTAGCTTTTCAACTCCAGCCAAGACTGATTCCTATTGTTGTCTAAATCAACACAATCTGGCTCGGGGTCTCGCTTTGGCCGGTTTCATCCTCAAGGCAAGTGGCCAAAGCGCGACTGCACTCCAGATTCTGCATTTTCTATGAAGCTGTATATGCGACGAGCGACATTTTCACACGTGCAGGCAGGGCCGAGACATTGGCTTCTCCCTCCTCTGCTCAGACGGAGAGTGATCTCAGAATAACTCACCGACGCCACGTGACAGCCACCGGCGCATCGAGCCTGCCGGAGCCGGTGCGGCCCCCGGCAGAGCAGGAGAATAACTTTATCTGAAATATGATGGCATCTGTCTCTCAAGCAAGCAGACTTCCTCATTACAGGCAGTTTCTTTGACTGGTTGTTCAGACATCAGCTGTCACAGTTCATCAGCCATGCCAAGGTAGGGGCAAAAATAAGCAGCTGCCACAAGTCTCCTCTGCTGCAAAGGAGCCGTGTGGAGATAAATGCGGGGCCACGCAGCTCCGGAAACACTCCAGACCCCTCAGTCACTCTGATGTCGGTGCAGTGTATAAAACCCCACATTACATTTGAGTTCACGTCTGCAGGATTAAATGCAGATTTTTATTGAGGCAGTCGAGACTGTCAACGGACTGCTTTCATATGGACGTTCTAGATGGGTACCACGAGGAACTTTTAACAGTCTTGAATGTAATGCCTCTGCATGCATAAGTAAACAAGACTATCAGTGAGAAGATGGTCCATTTCTCCGTCGTTATACTTGATGCTCGTGATCTGTGCCAAACCAGAGCAGAGAGAGAGCAGAGAGCTCCCCGCCTGGCAGCAGATGCTCATCTTTGGCTGCCAGAGGCCCAGGACCATCAGGAGAGGTTCTCTAAAGGAGAGGTTCTAAAGCAGGGGCGTCAAACTCATCTTCACCGGGGGCCACATCAGCATCATGGCCGCCTCTTAAAGGGCCGGTGTAACTGAAGCACTGTATAAACTACTCCCGAACATACTGTTAGATAACTCTCTTTGCATTTGATTGTTGTTTAGTAGAGTAGAAATATTGTACACATGAACATTTCTCTAATATTATAACACAAATCCGTTTAATTTGAACCCTTCAAAATAAAAGCACAGGAAATAAAGGTGATCATGTGTCTTTAAAGCAGTCAGGGGCCGCATAAAATGACGCGGTGGGCCGCATTCGGCCCGCGAGCCTTGTGTTTGACACCTGTGTTCTAAAGGGATCTGGTGCTCATGAACGCTTCTGTCCACAGGGACCGCCAAAAACCACACCAAATAAAAAGATGAGAATCCTCGTAGCTTTACCTGAGCTCGGTCATATGACAGTGTATATTCATTGTAATAAGTGACATCATTTTAATCTCCCCGATTGAATTTTTTATTAACACTTCTTTATTTGCTGTTCCTTCTGGTCACATGACATCTCTTGCTTCTGTCCATCCTGGAGAGGGATCCTCCTCGCTTGCTCTCCTGAAGGTTTCTTTCCTTTTTTCCCCATGAAAGATTTTTTTCTATTTCTTGGGTGTTTTTCCTGATCCGATGTGAGGTCCTGGGACAGGGATGTCTATGTGTACAGATCGTAAAGCCCGCTGAGGCAAATTCGTAATTCGTGATATTGGGCTGTATAAAGTAAACTGAATTGAATTGACTTGAATTGAATTGAATTGAATTACCTTGGGAGCAGTCGTTTACTTCTCTCCTTGTATTTTTATGTCGTCTGGTCCCTTGGACCTATTATCAACAAATCCTACACGGTCGTTCATTTTTTTACACTGATTCGTACTCCCCCTACTTTCATGATTTCCATAATTAACACCGAAGGTCACAGCGTACACCTACAGTACCGACCTTATTGGTTTACAAACAGCCGGCCAAAAGGACGACAGCTGGCTAACTACGGCACGTTTACACAGATGTCGATTAAAGTGCAATTGTTGTCCTTGTGAATGGATTAAAAAAATGATTGAATAAAATGTTCATCCTACAGTCTAAAAAAGTGCTCCGACAGCCAGTCGCCTGTCGTTGTCGCCGCAGTGACTGAACTTCCAGCCCGCATACCTGGCTCAGGTACCAAAGTAAAAGTCTCTGGTCAGGCGGAGAGGCGGTGCTAAAGGGTGGCCATAATCCCTCTAAATCCCCGAAAGGTTCTCCGGCTGACACAGTGGCACTAAAAAGAAATGAGTTCCTCGCACTGTAGCGATTTCTTACGAGGGGGGGGAGGGGGGGGGCTCCTAAATTGTGACGGAGTGGCTCCGAAAAACATCCGTCCACTTTCCCACGCTGTTTCTTATCACCTTCAGAAGCAGTCCTGCAGATACGAGGAGGAGCAATCACAAATAACAAGAACGCCCTTGATCCCCGTCTGACCCCCCCTCTGGAGACAGCCACACTCTGCCCCTGTGTGTTCTCGCCCCCGATACCGTCCGCCCGCTCATGGGTATGAACATTTACCGTATCCCATTCCTGCCAGATGCTCCACGCTGATGTGCTGTGTCTGTATCGGAGCGGCAGACTCTTGGCCCGTTTGATTACCAGAAGAGAAGATGTTAGGAATAACTGATTTCATTAGCTTGTTTCTGATGTGGAACGCAGCTGAACGTGTGAATGAAGTTGTATCTGTCGAGGGGAAATAAGTTTGATAAATAAGCTCTGGGGAGTAACTCCACTTTCGAGACTCGGCTACCCGATGACGACGTCACGGGCTGTCTTAGCCCCGTGATAACCTCATGTGTTTCCAAGGAAAAAAGAACAAAACTAGAATGGGCACTTGGTAGAGCGCATACCTTCGCATATCACAAGATTGGGCATTGCATTATGAACATTTTGGCATTAGTTGCATGCCAATTGGATAAAAATTGACTGCTATGGTACAAAGAAGATTTTGACCTTTCCATGACCTTGACCTTTGACCCGATCGATACCAAAATCTAATCAAATGGTCCCCGGATAATAACCAATCATCCCACCAAATTTCATGCGATTCAGTTAAAAACTTTTTTTGTTATGCGAATAAAACGCATACAAATAAATAAATAAATACACGGCGATCAAAACATAACCTTCCGCATTTTTCAATGCGAAGGTAATAACACCGCCCAGCTTCTAAATTAGTGTAAAACCAGTGCAGCTTTGAACAACAATGTACCAGTGATTTGTTTCCATAATCATATGTACTCCAAAGCCTAAACCAATCCGCAGACAGGCCTGTCAAGCTGGTGGCTGCGGATGAAATGTAGTGTTTACCGAGATGGGTCCCATGGGAGCTCTTTGGAGAACTAATCTACAGCTCTTGATGCTATCCAACCATTTTGCGATTTGTTTAAATATGATTGAATCCCTTGTACCATAGACACATATACTAGTGCAGTGAGCTGAATGAAAAGAAAAAGAAAACAGACAAGGCCTTTCAAGGAAGATTTGACGGATGTGACTGGTTACACTCCATGTGGTCACTTTTCTTTCAGCCTGAGACTCCCAAAAAGCTGAATGCTCGACATTCCATAATCCCTCTGTTAGTCATCTTGTTAGACAGAACACAGGGTGGAGGGAGCGCTGCACTCAAGGCCCTGGGCAAAGGGAATGACCGAACTACAATGTTTGGCTAATAGAATTGATGAGGGAAGGGTTATTGTGTTTAAGCTATACTAAATCGTACAAAGTTCGAAGGTCTGTGAAAGGTATTAAAAAGATAAATCTCCCAGTTACTTTGAGCCATCTCTACTGCCAAGCAAAATAAAGCATATCCCTGATATGGGATCATCCTGCAGAACCCCTCACAAAATGAGTTCATGCCCACTTCCACATTCTTGCTTTCTGCCCGGCGCTACTGTATGGCTAATGCTCGGGAAGGTTTGAGGTTTGGATAAATAAAAAGGAAAATGGTAAACGCAAGCATGTGACGCAAACTGGACCAAGACGCCTGGACATTTTTTTTGTCATTGTTCATTTCTGCAAACCGTTAAATGACGAAATGTTTTGTATTAGGTAACCCAAATGCTGCGTTCACACCAAAAACGTTGATAATTTGTATTTCTTTTATATATGCAAAGTCAATGGGAATGACGCGAAGCGAAAAATGTGCCTCATTCGTCAAAGTTTATATATTTAAAAATATTCGCCCGTCGCTGGGTCATCACTGAAGTTGGTGAATCTAACTGGCTGCTGCTTCTCTAGTAGCGCTGGAAGCGGCAGTCAACCAGACGTAGTCGGTGAAATTCACCTTGCTGTGTGAGCCTACGGGTGATGTTATGGATAAATACATATTTATGATATTAATGTTATGAACCCAAACACGAGGGCGTGAGATGTTCCGACGTTTGTGAGATTTCCACAAGATAGTGGTTATTGCTTCCATGGTGGATGGCGGAAATTATAACTGTTTCCACGGAGTAAAGCCACGGAAATAAGCCACGCCCCCTCTCCAGCGCTAATGTAGCTAATGACGCAAATAAACCACAAATAATCAGGTGAGTAAACTCACGCGAGTAAAACACTGCAAATATTTGTATATATATTATATATATATATATTAATACCAGGTGGATTAATTCAGTCCCTATGTTGGAAAAGGTTTTTTAAAGCTTTTGTGGAGAAAATATGTAATTCAAAAAATATATATAAAGTTTAAAAAATGTATATAAAATAAATTCCATAGTAACTGAGCACAATATTTTAACCTCATTAAATGTTAGGCGAACACTATTGCTCCTACCAATGCAACAACCAGCTTGTCGGATACTAATCCAGCAGGCAGGTGTCTTGTCCAACACACCAACTGCTGCTCTGAAGAATGAACTCACCCCTAAGGTAGCATTGGCGTTCACAATGAAAAGGTCAGCCGCCCCCCCTCACTTTCACCTACCTGGGCGGAGAAAAGTACGACACGAGAACCAAGGGGAGCGTTGGCGCTCTCTTCTCCCAGGACCACTAATCAAGTCTGATGCATCCCAGTCTTGGTGAAACAATACTGAAAAGGTCATTCTCAGCTGGTACCCCCACTTCACACGCCACCCCATTCCGCCGCCTTGCAGTCGGCCTTGTGGCGGTGCGGCCACCACCAGCTGTGACTGACTGGAGCCGCTTTGTCCCGGTGAACAGGAGGGAGAAGAGGTCGGGGTGGCAATCTGATTCAAATCAGCCCTTCAAGTGAGAACAGAGAAGCAACTAATGCATTCATCTCTACCCCGGGCTTTGAGCATACCTCCGCTGTAATAGTCCCGCCGCTGCCGTCTTTGCGGGGGCCTTCTATCGTGTTGAAGCCACTCTCTTTCAGGTGTGTAGCTCTTTGAGTCACACTGCGACTCTATCGGGTATTCATGCCGGGGCGCACGCTGCGGAAACAGACTCGAACTAATTAGGCCCCGGGATTGTTGCTACTTCATCCGTCAAGTAAATCCGGCGCAAGTGAACGCAGCATTTAGATAAAGTGAAAATGATTTTGCAAAATGACTCCTTTTTTTTGTTGCACTGGTCCCCGGTGTCCCCGTGTTTACTTGTCGCAGCGGTGCAGCCGGTGGGAGTTGCTCCACTTATAGAAAATGATTTGGGTGAATATTTGCAAACGGTGGTCTTTTTTTCTTTCTTTCTCCCGCCGCCCCGTCCCCCACCCACTATAATTAAACAATGCAAGTCCTATCGGGGACAGGGGTATCCATAATGGCAACCAGGAGCACTTAGAAGCCATAAACACAAGACAAATGTTCATCAGCTGCCCGCGTGAGCCATAATCAATCATCAGACTTATAGCGGAGGAAACAGATGATTTCCCGTGTAGGAGAGTGCTGATGCTGACATAATAATATAAATGAATGCCTTCTAATTGTGAGAAAGTCTCGTGCATAAGCGGCACACGAATACTGCTCCTATATAAATGGAGGAATCGAGGGGAGCTGGGATTGATCACTATCGGACTCATCCGTGGGAAGAGCAACAGCAGCACCTGGTGGCCGTGGCACCACATAACACCCATGAGTCCTCCACGCGCACGAGAGATCAGAGGGTTGAGAGAAAGTAGTGCGTTTATTTACGATGGCACATTTCTGGAGCAGAAATATTGATAGAAAATATAAATAGATTCGGAACTAAGGCCTTTCTGACAAGGGCATGCCTCAGTTACAAATGCATTTATATTTGAGCTTCTTTTTAAACCTTAGAGACCCATTTGTTTTCCTTTTTCGGGGAGAAAGAGGATCTTTAGGGGGAGATAGCAGGTCAACAGTACATTCCACATGGAGGGATATTAACAATTTTTGCACTTCTTAAAAGTGTCCCAAAAGAATCCCTCCAAAATCCACATTAAGATATCAAGACCTTGTGGAACACCATCAGAAGAAAATTAAACTGTGATTGTCCTGGAGGTCACAACAGGTCATTGTAGCCCCTGTGGGGACTAACATCATCATACATGGATACAACTGGGCTCATTGAATCCACAAGAGTCTCGGCTTTTCTGAGTCATAATTCAAGCAAAAATATTAAAATACACGTTTTGGAAAAGAAACCTCAGTGGGAAGATTTTCATTCTTGAGTCGAGAGGTCGAGGGACCCCTGTAAATATGGAACATGTTATTTTATGTTCATATTTATGGCCAAAAGCGTTACTCAGCCTCCTTCCTGACATCCCCGGCTGGCGAACGTCACTTTGCTAGAGCGGGGCTCGATGTCCTCGTGCCGCTGACACCGCAAGACTCGGATTCGACTCCCCGTTGACCTGCGGGCCCCCGAACCATATGCCGGGCGTAGTCCCCAGAAAAGCTGCCAGGTAAGAGCGTTTTAATCACCTTTGAAATGAGCGATTACAATAATTATTTCAGGGGAGAGGGATGGCTCCTGCTATTAACAGCCCTCTGTTCAATATCACAACAAATTAGTCCGTGCTCATTAGCATGAGTTGTGCTTGCCTAGTGGTTTGGAAAGCCTCCACCGGGGACCCGCTTTATTACTCCCCGCGAATGGGCCATGTAATTAGCATTTGTCAAGCGCTGTGTTTATATAACGCCCCTCCTCGCGAAAAAATAAAATGTCATTTTGATGTTACGTAAGTGTTACTTGTCTGATCAAGGAGGGTCTCGCTTGCGGAGGCCAAATTGTCACATTAAAGGTTGGCAGAACTTCCTCTTGAACTCAAGAGTCCCTGGAGAAGCAGTGAACCGACAGGCTGTGTTCTCAAGTGTCAAGTCAGAAGTCGAGCTTATTGGCTTTCGTCACGTATTTTACAGGCCGGCTGAGACATGCAGCGATTCCAGATGAGCCAGTCTGGGAGATTTACAGTACAATGCAAACAGAAAGCAAGTGAGGGAAAACTAAAATAAGAAAAACCTTGGTAGGGGGGAAGTCAAAAGGACAGAGGTCCAAAAGTGAACAGAAAGTTGTAACAATCAGGAGAAACACAACTTACAAAAGCTGGAACATAATCAAAACAGTGGCTCAGAGGTATTCAGATATTTAAAGTTAGAGTATCAATGGTAAAAGTACTCATTAGGGAGCAGAAAGGCCCCTGTTATTACTGTGTAATGCATTATCTCATTGGACGTGAATGCATTAACGTGTAAGCAGCGTTAAAAAGGACATTATGTTTGTTCTTACATCACTGATGATGTTGATATTGTGACTTTCTGCAAGTAAAGCTATAGGGTGTTGAATAATACACTGGCTGAAATGCTATAACATTGGACTTGCTGGGAGTGAAAGTTAATTGTTGTCCTTGGAAACAGCAGCTTGACTGAGATGTGGTTGAAATATAGAAAAAAGCTGATTCTGAAAATTCTTATTCCGACTTTTGAATTGGAGTAGGGTTGCAGTGGTGGAACAGAACTATATCCATCCTGGAGAGGGATCCTCCTCTGTTGCTCTCCTGAAGGTTTCTTCCCTTTTTTCCCCCTGAAGGGTTATTTGGGAGTTTTTCCTGATCCGATGTGAGGTTTTGGGGCAGGGATGTCTATGTGTACAGATTGTAAAGCACTCCGAGACAAATTTGTAATTTGTGAAATTGGGCTATACAAATAAACCGAATTGAATTGAATTGAACTATATCCATTTACTGCAATACTGAAGGACACTTCACTCCTACTTTATTTGAGTATTTCCATTTTGTGTTTGTTAACACTTCAACTCCACTCAGGTTACATTTCAACAGGCAATACTGCAGTTTTTGCTCCACTACATTTGACTGTTAAAATTACATCAACAAGAACCCGACCCACCCAGGTCACAGTCTGTTTGCCGCCTGCCATCGGGGAAAAGGTTCAGCACTTTAAAAGCACACACAAACAGACTGAGGAACAGCTTCTTCCCCAGAGCTGTAGTATCCATCACCCCCCCCCCCCCTCCACCCACACACACACCAATGAAACTCAAACTCAAACATAAGCAGCTAGGATCCCCCCCCCACACACACCACCACCCCTTTCCTTCCATATCAAGCTACTAAAGTCTAACAATATTACTGAGATGCTTGACACTTTATAGCCTACTAGAAAAACAAACGCACACATCTATTCTATTGTACTTGGTAATGTTTTTTGTATTTATTCCTCTTGTGTATTTTTATATGTAAATGTTATCCTTGTGTATTCTTATCTTGTACTTGTCTCTCTATGTTGTTTGCTGCCACTGGCTGGCCGTGGGCCATCAAACGAAATGTCTGGTATAACAACAATGACAACGAAAACCTCTTTATCTTTATCTCATTAACAAAACACATGATCATCTTGGAAAACATTGTTTTTTAAAATTAAACCATCAAGCAGTATATATCCATTTGCTCAAGTTTGCAAAAATAATGAAAGAGAGCATTTCCTTCCTGATAGTGGTTGGAGTGAGCTCTCCTGTTCAGTGTGCAGGGGACACAATTGCAGTGCGCACACACTTCCTGGTGGAGCTGCTCCTGCGAAGAATAAAAATACACTCCTAGCAAGCTAAGCTAGACGAGTTGTGAAAAAAAAAAAAAATTATGTCTGGCTGTCAAGTGGATAGAGAAAGACTATTTCTAAAAATGGACGATGTCCCTCGGTTTTCTGTCCATTAATAGCAGAAAACGTCCCCCATGACCAGAGAGCCACCGGCGCTGGCGACAAGACAACTGCGACAGGGTTGGATTGTTGAAGCTAACTAACGTCCCGGTAGCTAGCTAGCGTTAGCAACCAGGCTAGCCAATATACTGTAGGCCTTACGTGTCCTGTTTTTTCCCGTGGGCGTTGAGTCGTGCTGTTGACTTGTGGCCGGCTCTGGTCTACAACAATGCCGCGGGCCCGTGTTACGTGTGCCGAAAGCTAACGTATGAGCACTCTTGAGATAACTGACAGCTTTACCAGGGCTAGCTCGCTAGCTGCAGTTAGCTGTGCTAACTGGTTAAGCTACGCGGTTCGCCAGTTGCCTGACTCCATCATAACTAACTCGGCTGACAAGAGGCTCACATTAAGCTGGTGCATCTTGTTTGACAGCATATGTAACTGACCATAGCTAGCCAGCCGTAACAGTGTCTATTATGTCACTCAGCCGGCGACACGTTACTTAGTTAACGCGAGTCACACAAGTGTGCCAGTGTTGACAGCTAGCGTTAGCTAACGCTACATGTCTTAAAGCAAGTCTTCGCACACTTTTTATTCTTTTGTGAACCAAATGTGAAGAGACGGTAACGCTGGCGTTCCTCTCGTCTGCTGTTCTGGTCTCTTTTCAGAAAGCTGCTAGCTGACGTTAGCTAGGAATGTCTCTGACGTTACCGTCAACCGATATACTTGAAACATCTCCTGGATATCCATTCGAAGACATCAACTATGAGGATATTGAAGTCGAGGAGGTATGTGTTGTGTTCGTGTGTTTTTGTGTGATGTGACTTTAAGCTGTTCATGCTCCTAACTACGTGACGTTCAGGTGACACGGTGTTGACGTTTCCTGTGGAGCAACGTGAACTTCCTGATGAACTGTCCCGGTGTCTCTCCAGGTGGTGGGGAGAGGAGCCTTTGGAGTGGTTTGCAAAGCCAAATGGAAAGGCAACGACGTGGCAATCAAGACCATTGAGAGTGAATCGGAGAGGAAAGCCTTTATTGTCGAGGTATTGTTGTGATTGTCTCTACATGTTTAGTTGACACACAAACACACACACACACACACACTCTATCCAGGGTTCATACGGTCATGGGAAACCTGGAAAAGTCATGGAATTTTTAAATGGTTATTTCCAGGCCTGGAAAAGTCATGGAAAAAACTTAAATCATAAAAGTTTGGGAAAAGTCATGGACATTTGTTATAATCACATGTTCATTTGAAATAATTAATAAGTTTTTTAAAGAAAGATGCTCAAAATATACGCCGGCGTACGCTATCAATACGCACAATTTTCAAAAATGTTCATGTTAATACCGAGATTTCAGTTTGGTCATGGAAATTTGGTTTAAAGTCATCGAAAAGTCATGGAAATCCATTGGTCAAAATGTGTAAGAACCCTGTCTATCTCTCTCTCTCTCTCTCTCTCACTCACTCACATAAGTTCAAGTAGGAAAGTTTGTGTAATGACAATCTGGGTGAAAAACATTTGTCTTCTTCAAGTGTCAAATGGCACGCATGCAGATGGGATTGCGTGTGACGTTTCCCTCTTTGTCCCCAGCTCCGGCAGCTCTCCCGCGTGAACCACCCCAACATTGTGAAGTTGTACGGCTCTTGCAATAATCCCGTAAGTTACGTGGCTCTCTTAACCACGCAGCCGCGTTGACGGTTCGACCAGCCAGTGATGGCGCGTCCCCCAGTGTGATCTTGTATGTTTGTATCCGTCTGCCAGAGTTTCTGATGACTTTCTCTCCTCCCTCCCAGGTCTGCCTTGTGATGGAATATGCTGAGGGCGGGTCACTGTACAATGGTAAGTGTGGACGCCACTGAGCGACACCGCCGCGTTGCAGATGTCCGCATTTGTTTTGCCTCCCTGGCGGTGAAAACAAACGCAGCCCTGCACAGACATGAGAAGCAGCCCTGTTCAGTTGAGCCCTCCCACCGTTTGCATGTTCGGCCGTTTGTCCCAAATCCTCGAGAGGCCAGTCTTTGCACAGTGGCAGTCCGGGCAGTTTAGTATCCAAACTGACCGTGGGAAATGGTGAGATGGAACAAACGGCAATATGCAGCAATGCTATGAACGTCTTATTACAGATACATATGTCTCTGCAAAGTTCAGCATCAAAGAACCTGTGTGCAGATGACCTCGCCACTGTTGTGTGATGTTGAGGCTGACTTCGTGGATATGCTGACCACACTTGGTCACAAAATAATCATATTTATTACAAACATTTCCCAGAATTTAGTTAGCATGTCACTCTTGGGTAATTCTTGGTAATAATAAGAGCGAGGTATATTGTTGAGATCTGAGAATGTGGCGGCTGTAGTGGGGTTAGGGCAGGGGTCAGGAACCTTTTTGACTGGGGGAGCCATAAAAGCTAAATATTTCTAAATATATTTAATTGAGAGCCATATAGTATTTTTAACGTATTATAAATTAAATATGTCTTGCTTTTAATGCGACTTCTGGTGCTGCATGACGCTACGGGGGGGGGGGGGGGTGCAGGTCACTTTTTCTTTGCTCCGCCCCGATGTGCGCCGGCATCGGAGCTCTGCGGCGCGCAAGGCGAAGAGCCGAGAAGCGTTAACGCGACACGTAGAGACAGAAATGACATGCTGCTGTGTAGAGACGATCAATAACAGACGTTTAGTTTAATAAAAGAACAAAGACGTCTTTAAGAAAAGGACTTTAAATTACTTGTGCTGTAATCTGGCGCGATAGAGAAAATGCGTGCGTGCGTGCGTGCGTCAGTGTGTGTGTGTGTTTGTGACGGTGTCGCGAAGCACTACTTCCCGCGCGGTTCCTTCTGTGGGTTGTGTGTGTGTGGTGGCGGTGGTTGTGACTGTGCTCTCTTGTCCACAGTGCTGCATGGTGCTGAGCCCCTCCCCTATTACACTGCTTCCCATGCCATGAGCTGGTGTTTTCAGTGTTCCCAGGGCGTGGCCTATCTCCATGGCATGAAACCAAAGGCTCTCATTCACAGGGACCTCAAGCCACCCAAGTATGCTCCTTCCTCCCCTCACTCTCTTATCTCCTGTCTCACTGTGCCGGCAAAGTGCCAGCAGGTGTTCCCCCTTTTAAATGTGTTTGATTTAGTTCATGTTGTTCAATACATATTGCACTTTTGAATATGATCTGATACTGTGAGGCAGAAGTATAGAAGTTTTTTGTTCTTCACTGTATTGCACACCATTCAAAAATGTGTTGTCAAGCAGGGTCTTTTTGTCTTTACATGCAGAGTTATTGAGTCTTTACAGACGTGGCAGGTGGCCAGGGTTTGAAGTTGCCGAGAAAGTTCCTCTTTAACCCTTGTGTTGCCTTCGGGTCATTTTGACCCGATTCAATATTTAACCCTCCTGTCGCCTTCGGGTCAATTTGACCCGATTCAATGTTTAATGTCGGTGTTCTTTCGGGAGTCAACAAACAAACATAAAGTACCTCACACTTAAACTTGGAAAACAATATTAATTCTAATAATTTTCTGGAGATTTTAATAGCTGGGGTCATATTGACCTCAAGGGTAAAATATGTTAGTAAATATAAAGGTAACAGGAATGTTAAACATTGAATCGGGTCATATTGACCCGAAGGCGACAGGAGGGTGAAACATTGAATCGGGTCAAATTGACCCGAAGGCAACACAAGGGTTAAAAAGAGTTTCCGTGTTTATTTTGAACCCGTCAAACCTTTTTTCAAGTCCTGCACCTCAGTGGAAACCTCGGTCTTGTCTAGAAGTAGGGAGAACTCAAAGTTCTTGCAGTATAACACATTTATGATGCCATATGTCAAAATATAAGAAGAAGAAAAAAAGTCTGCACTTCCACTGAATGTTTATCAGCCGAATCATTCACGGCTTTCCAGTTGCGCTCGGGACCGAATGTTTCTTTTACATGAAACAATCTGGGAAAGAAAGAGGGTGTTTGGAAACCACCGTGCGTCCGCTGGACCTGTAGCTTTAAGTATTGATTACTTGAAGTTCAAAGCATTGTCAGCATCTAATATACTTCCTGTCTTGCTGTCTTTGTTCCAGTCTGCTTCTCGTGTCCGGCGGCACCGTGCTGAAGATATGTGACTTTGGAACAGCGTGTGACATTCAGACCCACATGACCAACAACAAAGGAAGTGCAGCATGGATGGCCCCAGAGGTATTTGAAGGCAAGTATGAGTGGCATTTCAAGTCGTTGAAGAGCTTTGAAAACCTGACATGTTAGGGTACTTTTTTTTAGCTAAATAGTGTGAATTTGTATCTGTAAATGCTCTCAGAATCGCCACAATCCAGTGAAGCAGCTCACTGGAGATGAATCGGGAATCTGTCTGATTCCTTCAGATTGCCTCTGAGAAGATTGATTCCTCTTATTGATTTGTCACGTCATCGTGCAGTCGGAGAAGTTTCTCAAAACCCCGAAGGGGAAGCACCCTATTCTTCCGAGATAAGGCTCCATCTGAAACAACAAGTCATAAATCACTGTCATGATGTGTTATCTTGTCAAATACATTATTTAGGCTAGAAACTTTACCTTTTTTTTTTGGCTTCCTAAAACTAGCTCTAAGCAGTTTTTAAATACATACTTAAAAGTATATGCCAAAAAATCTCATTAAAGAAAATATTTAAATGCGCATGTAATCGTTTATTTGACATCAAAGGGACGTTGGGACGCTTGAAATATCTTTTGGGGAAGGTGGTGAAAAATAGTTATGTATATAATCCCTCCAGCGTGTCCTGGGTCTTCTCATTCAGCCTAATGCATTTCAACATGATGGGATGTGTTCTGGCTCAGGAGGAAAGATGAATTAAGCCCAAGTCATTATCTTTTTTTTGGAGACAACTTACACGACTCACAGCGATGAAACAACACACTTCTGCCCTCTCTGTGAACTCTTTACAACTCCTTTGCATCTGATTTAGCCACGCAGCAAGTTTAGAATAGGTGTTCGATGTGCACTTCAATTCCGCCATAATAGGCCCAGTAATTAAGCAACTGAGGAGCCGTTCCTCGGTTTACAAAACAACAACTTGCGCCCTTGTTTTCCATCTTCCCCCGTGAGCTGCGACGAGATAAAAGCTGCTCTGCTTTCTCAGGCGCATCCCACTTTTATCTCAAACGTGCCGCAGAGAATTAACCTTCATCAAGTCAGTCGGCGGTGTCAAGCGCAGCGTCCTCTCCCCGTGTGTAAAGGACCGAAGTGTTACTCTGCGTCCTTCTGTACCTGCAGGGAGCAACTACAGCGAGAAGTGCGACGTGTTCAGCTGGGGGATCATTCTCTGGGAGGTGATCACTCGCAGGAAGCCATTTGATGAGATCGGAGGACCAGCCTTTCGCATTATGTGGGCTGTGCACAACGGTGAGTCAACCTGTGTGTGTGTGTGTGTGTGTGTGTGTGTCAGCCGCCGAGTCTTCAGACGTGGCCTCCCGGCTCTGCCTGCTGGGAGGCTGTGGGAGTTGAGAGCTGAAAGGCATGTTCACCTGCGCTACTGCAGAGATGGAAGGGGGGAGAATACTAATGAGACACTAATAACACCTGGACACAAGTTTAATATGTCCCCCGCTGAATCTACCTGCGTGAATCATTGTGGTCCGAGAGACGGGGGCTTTAGCATAAATACGCAATATTTAAACTTTGCTGGTGTGATGCCACATTTTAATTTCTTTGTTTGGCTGCTGTGTAAATTTGTTCTTTCTTCCACTTTCAGGCACAAGACCTCCTTTAATCAAAAATTTGCCCAAGCCCATTGAGAGTCTGATGACCCGCTGCTGGTCTAAAGACCCCTCTCAGCGACCTTCCACCGAGGAGATCGTGAAGATCATGACTCATCTAATGAAGGTAATCTGCTTACCCTTTCTCCCAGGCTGTGCAGCCTGTTAACAAAATAAACAAAAAAGTGTTCCACTGCATATCTTTCCAAAACAATAACTTGCAACCTTCGCGAAACGAAATGAGTGCAGATATGGTTGAGCCGTCAAGTTAAATCTGTACTGGGGGCTGCAATGAGCCGGCTTTCCTCTACAAATCTATTTCAAACAGGCTTGATGCAGCTTCTCTCTGTCCATGCTCAATGTTGAGCTCGATCTGTGTTGCGTGTTGAGAGGCAACAGCAGAAAAGCGAGCAGTAGCGCATGTTCAACGTAACCCTTTAACGCCGCAGCGTAAACATTTACACCAGTACAGGCATTCCGCCATGTATTTATGAATGACTTAGTTTTCTGTCCGTGTACTTTTGTAATATGTGAAGTTCTCAATCAAGGTCTTTCTGCATTTCCCCCTGTAATACCAATGAGCCCCACTAGAGGGGCGCGCTCCACAGTTTGAGAACCTCTGAGTTACACTACCGTTCAAAAGTTTGGGGTCATCCAGACAATTTCGTGTCTTCCATGAAAACTCACTTTTATTTATCAAAAGAATTGAATAGAAAATATAGTCAAGACATTGACAAGGTTAGAAATAATGATTAATATTTGAAGTATTCATTTTGTTCTTCAAACTTCAAGCTCAAAGGAAGGCCAGTTGTATAGCTTATATCACCAGCATAACTGTTTTCAGCTGTGCTAACATAATGTCACAAGGGTTTTCTAATCAGATATTAGTCTTCTAAGGCGATTATCAAACACAATGTACCATTAGAACACTGGAGTGATAGTTGATGGAAATGGGCCTCTATACACCTATGGAGATATTTCATTAGAAACCAGACGTTTCCACCTAGAATAGTCATTTACCACATTAACAATGTATAGTGTGTATTTTTGATTAATGTTATCTTTATTGAAAAAACAGTGCTTTTCTTTGAAAAATAAAGACATTTCTAAGTGACCCCAAACTTTTGAACGGTAGTGTAAATCAACACGGCGTTGCGATTCTTCGCGATGCTTTACTCGCATGAGTTTACTCACTCGACCATTTGTCGCGTTCACACCGAGAGCGTTGCGAATCTTTGCGAGGGGCGGGGCTTATCTCTGTGGCTTTACTCCGTGAAAACATGTATATTTTCCGGCATCCACCATGGAAGAACTAACCACTAGTTCTTTATACTTGTTATGGACCTCCCACAAACGGCGGAACATCCAACGCCCTCGTGTTTGGGTTCATAAGATCACCCGCAGGCTCACACGGCTCAGAGACTTTCACCGACTAACTGCTACGTCGGAAAGACTTCCGCTTCCAGCGCAACGACATCGGAACATCTCACGCCCTCGTGTTCGGGTTCCTCACATCACCCGTGACTGAATCATAAGAGGTATTAAAGAGCTCCGCAAACCGCAACAACGAGTGTGTCCTCCATCTTGTTCCGATTCATCAACGGCGGGACGGGGATGGCGCGCGGAGCAACTCGAGGGCTGATTGGCCCGAGTTGCGAAAGTTCGGCAAAAGTTGAAATATTTCAACCACACCCGTCTGTACGGGGATCTCATCGCGCGGAAATTTCGGAACGCTTTTGGTGTGGACGCCCATCAGTTTAAAAAAAAACATGAACGGAGGATTTATTGCAGGCCCGTTTCATGAGATAGTTTTTGCTCAGTGCACCTAATAAACTGGCAAATGAGTAACCGGTAACAAATTGAAAAATGGAAGTGCAAAATATTTGAACTTTGAGTACCTACATGACAGAAAGCAGCTCGGCAGGAATACCTGCAGAGTTGTGTGATCAGGGAAATGCAGCCTGGATTCTCAAAGATTTTGAAGTCATACTAGAAAAGAGTTTTCTGTTTTTCTATCTGGAGTTTCCTGTCAGCAGAATCGCTTTACCAGAAGTTCAGCTTTAGATTGAAGATACAATTGCATGTCTACTGTCAAAATTCTGTGGTTTGGTCTTCATCGCTTTCACACTACAAGTGTACAATTGTGCGATGCTCATTTGTAGACTTCCTGAATATATATATATATATATTTTAAATTTTTTTTACTGGAATCCACCTCACCTTTTCATGCTCATTGAGTCTGGGTAGAAATGGTTTTGGTCACGTTATTTAACTCAGTCAAGAAGCGCTTATTTCTTTCTAGAAATGAAGTCTTAATAGCTCTTCTTGTCTTCTTTCGCCAGTACTTCCCAGGATCTGATGAACCCCTGCAATATCCATACCAGTATTCAGATGATGGACAGAGCAACTCTGCGACTAGCACAGGTACAGGAGTCCCACCAGGACAGGAAGTGGACGTGAAAGCAGTACCTAGCATTGAATGCGTGATCCAATTTCAAAGTGTAATTAATGGTCATCAACACAGAAGAATGTCTGGATGGCATTATTATTACTTGGAAAAATCTCTCTATATTTATATTTATTTCTCGTTTGAACTCAATAATTGGATCATGTCTGACAACGTGTGGATTACATCGGAGTGCACATCCATGGAACCAGTTGAAGGAGTTCACAGTGAGATGGAACCGCCGATAGGCAGTGTGTGTGGACTTGTTTGCTGTACTGTGAGTGATGTGTTTACATCCGATGTTTCCTGAATTACAAACCACGAACTTAGTCTCCTGCCACCGCCTCCGGGTGTTCGAAAGACAGGCAAGAGTAAACAAAAGTCTGTTCGCGCTGGCACCTCCCTGGACCCAACGGCACACATCGGTCTCTAAACACTCAACTAAGATCAATCTACCGATTCAATTGTTTAAAACTCGGTGGGAACAATTCCAGAGTTTAAAAAACCCAGCGTAACAATTCAATTCAGTTTAACAGCATCCCTTCATGTCGGGGTGCTTGTAAACACCGACGGAGCAGAGACTCCCGCACAGAGCTGATGTCTCTACAGTCGCGCCACCGACATGCAAACAGGCACTCCCTGTCCTCCGGACCGATGCAGCTGTGCAAAGTTATTTATGAATCGTGGATTTCTACATTTGACTTTGTCTTTTGGTGTTTTTGAATCATTTTGAGTATTTGCACGTGTTTGTCCCCAGTTGAGATATTAAGAAAGCTCTAATAACCTCTCTCCCGCCCTGTGTCTCGGGGGGGAATCGTCAGGTTCGTATGTGGACTACACGAGCACAAGCGGCAAGAGCGACGCAAACATGGAGCACAGCAACTCTCAAGGGAGCAACGACACCATCAAGATCCCGCCCCAGTTCGCTCCCTACTTCAAGCCCAAGGTAAAACCGACTCTTTGTTATTGTCAGTCGTACAGGGTTCTTACGGTCATGGAAAACCTGGAAAAGTCATGGAATTTTAAAATGGTCATTTCCAGGCCTGGAAAAGTCATGGAAAAATCTTAAATCATAAAAGTTTTGGAAAAGTCATGGAAATGTGTTATAATCACATGTTCATTTACGCCGAGTTTGAAATAAATAATATGGTTTTTTTTTTTAAAGAAAGATGCTCAAAATATAAGCCGGCGTACGCTCTCAATACTGTGATGTCTTGAGAGGACGGGATCGTGAGGTGACAAAGCAAGTACACAAATCACAGGCGTGAGTTTAAGGAACTCAAAGTTTTTTTTTTAATTAGATTCTTAACAAAAAAAAAAACTTAACGCCAACAAAAAGTCACAGCAAAACAAACATAAGTGCTCTTCTTTCCTGTCTTTCTATTGTCTTTCAACATATCAGAACTCTCTCCCTCTCTCTCTCCTCTCACCAGTTCTCCACAGGCTCTCATCAGCCTCATCCCTCCTCTTCCCAGCAGCAGCCTTGGCCCCTGCTGAGTGGGAGTGGAATTGTAGTCTTTTACACTGGATGTCATGCTGGTTGTAGTCCCTGCTGCAACCACCGGGAAGGAATGTACAGTACCTCCTATTAATCACCATTCCTCTTATGACATCACATTACGCAACATTTTCTAAATTTTTCATGTTTATACCGAGATTTCAGTTTGGTCATGGAAATTTGGTTTAAAGTCGTGGAAAATCCTGGAAATCCATCGGTCAACATGTGTAAGAACCCTGTCGTAGAACAAGCAAATATTGTGAAAGCCTGCGTTTGGAGTGAACGTGTGTCCTTTCCTCTCAGGCAGACCCGTCGAGGACCCTGACTCTGTCCAGGGGGGGCAGTGTCGAGAGTCTGCCCGCGCGGACGCAGTGCCCGGCGTCGTCGGAGATCAAAAGAATGAGCGCCGACCTGTCGGAGCTGGAGCCCAAGATGCCGTTCACGCCCGCAGGTAACGCCCGGCATCACACACGGCACAGAGCCAGGAAGAGGAGGAGCTCGTCTCATGCCGTCACGACGAGAGCCCGAATGTTCCGATAAACCAGATCGGTCGCACCGAAGAGGCACGTGTGGCAGTTTATCTTTCATCAGAGGGGAAGATCGCTTCCTCGTACAGAACACGCCCCCCCCCGAACGCTAAGGCCCTCCTGTAAACAACAGACTGTCGATCTGATTTGAGTATGTCGGGGCTTCTGTCGTCGCTCTTTTTGTTTTCACACTCTGACGCAACATTAAGGAACGGAGCCCCCCGCCCTCGAACAGCGATGGGGCCGAATGCCCGCCGATGTTTTTTCCGCGCCGAGAGAAGCGGCGTCTGCATCGTACGTGCATGCCGCCCTGCGCACGTGCACCGTATGCTCTTGCATGTGCGCGGCCCACAGTTCCCCCCCCCCCCCCCCCAGCCTGTCTCAGTCCGCATGCTTGTCGTGTTCGCAGCTGTATGTGTGTGTGTGTGTGTTTTCGCAGCACGTCCCCAGTATAAACGAGGGCACCGTAAAACGGCGTCGTACGGCACCATTCTGGATGTCCCCAAGATCGTCGTGACAGGTATCTCTGGGACCGTGGGGGCCTCCCCGGTGACGGTGGAGTCGGCTTGGCTTTGGCTGGTGTGCGTTTCGCTGTGCTGGGGCGTGGCTCTCTCCTGTGTGTCACTCCACATGATGCCGTCTTCAGCCTGTTGCATGTCTATTCTCACGAAGACTATATTATTTGACCCTCCGCTGAAGACGTTTAAGGGACATATCAGGATGTCAAAGTGATTCCGATAAACGGACAAAGACAGACGCTGAAGTCTCCAGACCACGGGATGAAAGTGACCGACCACGTCGCTCTGCGGTGGGCGCTGCGCTCCGATTGGCCGGTCTGCTCTCGACTCGGCGAAGGGTCAGCGGAGCCGGTCCTGGAGTGACACACATCGGAGTTGCCTTTTTGTCTTTAGCCGTCTGTGGTTTTTAGTTGGCGGAAGCGGGACATGAGTTAATATTCTCATCTTGGTGTCACTTCTATTTCTCTTATTTTTAACACCCCAAAAAAATCGATCTGATAAAGTGTCTTTTCACAACTGGGTCAAAAACAACTCATTCTGGGCCGCCTGTGGGAATCCAATCAGTGCGCGGCATCCGATCAGCTGACGCCGATGAGCCGCGTGACTCGTGTCCCCGTGCGCTCCGTCACCGCGCTGGCTCGGCGGAGCGGGGGGGAATCGGTGCGCCGGTTCTCGCCTTTCATGCTTCGAGGACTTTTTTTGGAGGGCGGAGGGGGGACGGTGTTCCTCCCCCATCTTGCTCTCTTCATCATCAATTTCCTTTCGGGAGAAAAAAAAAAGTCCTCTTGATTAGTTTCTTTGGCGTTGAGGATCAGAGCCGTTCATACAGGGATGGGGAACGCTCTGGGTTTCAGGTGAGAGACACATTGATGCTCGTTATTACGCCTGGACATGAGGTCCTAACGATAGGAATGTGACGATATACAAAATGAAGTCTTTTCTGGTGGAGGTGGTGGTGTTGGTGGTGGTGGTGCTGCTCCTTCGCTCCGGTCCATGGGGATGTGCGTCTGTTTTGCCGTCCCGTCCCGGCCGCAGTGTATGCAGACGGGCCGGGACCCGGAGGGGTTAAACCGGTGCAGCTGTCCCCCCTGTGTTGCCCCGTGAGCCTGTACACGGGGGGGGGGGGGGCACCAGAGTCCCCCAGCCTCGCTGTCGGTACCAGGTCTCACTCTTTCTCCTCTGTCCACAGCCACGAGCGACGCCCAGCGGCGCCGGTCCGTGCAGGACCTGCCAGGCCTCGGCTTAGAGTCCAGCCAGGTGAGACACGGGGGGGGGGGGGACACACACCGGGGGATACACAGTCACAGTTGGGATGTGGAGGGAGAGGGGGGGGGGGGGGGGGGGGCTGGTCTCATGTTTCAAATTCTTATCTAATCTAATTCAAATGGCTCTCTGAAGTGAAGGAGGCGCGGTGGCCCTCGGTCCATGAAAACAGCGACTGTGAAATGGAGTTGAGTATCGCCGTATGGTACACGCACACAGAGAGGGAGAAGCTCCTTCTCCCCCCCCCCCCCCCCCCAGAGCTCTCTGACCCGTTCAGTCAGGAGGACTTCTTTCCTGTCTGTATATTATAGGGTCGCCTCGTCCTGAGCCCTCTGACGTCGTCGTGCCAACGGGCTTGAGCCCCAGTAAGTCTGTGAATTAAAACAGATTTGGGGTGGAGAGACGAGAGAGGGGGGAGGGGGGGGGGCTGTTGTACTGTCCTCAAAGTGGCCTTAATAACTCCTCTTGTGCTTCACTCTGCTGTCATTGCCTCGTGGCTTTACGGGTTTTCCTTTTCATTGAAACGAGAACTGTCATTTGATTGTGATTATCCACACAGCAGCGGTAGCCCCATGAAAGCAAATGTTCTCGTCTGTATCGGCCAACAAACGACCGAATGAATGCGTCGCCTCTAGCTGACCAACTTCATTGAGACTGCGTTTCAGCACCCGGGACAGCGCCGCCCACCAACCGCTGTCCCAGATGAACTCGTGCTATTTAGTTTAATGTAAGATTATTATCCCTTATTTAACAGGATTATGCAAAGTATATATTTGAAAAAATTAGAATTAAAACCCTGATGAATTGATGAAATATTGATTTTGGACATTGAACACCATGGCAACGGTCGAAGCGTGGAAGCATTTGGGTCAGCAGATAAAACAAACTACAATAATCAGTTTAAAACGCCCTTACATTATTGTTGAATATTAGTTCAAACGTAAGATAATAAACACCATGTCTTTTTAATGTACGACGCATGACCTTTATGACCTTATCTTGTCGTGATGCCAAATGAAAAGTGGAACAGAACCCGACCAGAGGCCGCTGCTTCTCTTCGTCTGCGTCGCTCTCATCTCTTCATTCCTCTCGCGACGCCGTGTGGAAATGTGACGGATGCCGTCTTCCAGGAGCGTTTGATGCATTCTTCGTCAAGAGGGAATTCCCACGGGGAGCCGAGGTCCTCGAACGTGTCTCGATGCACCGCAGAGGCGAACGGCTTCCGACCGGCTCCCGTGCTTTGAGTAATCCTCGAGCCTTTTGTTTCTACGCGTAACGCTCGTGAACCGGTTCATTTTCATGCGATGGCATTGAATTCGGCAAATGTGGCTGTCGGTCTCAGAAGATCAGCTCAGTGGACCGAATCAAAAAATCAAGGTTTCTTTACATTAGTCGGCTGCATTTGGCCGATGCCTCCAAATGTGCATTATTACCTTCGCCATGAATTTATTTATTTATTTATTTATTTTTATGCGTGTTACTCGCATAATTAAAAAAGTATTAAACCGAATCGCATGAAATTTGGTGGGAAGATTGGTTATTATCCGGGGACCATTTGATTAGATTTTGGGATCGATCGGGTCAAAGGTCAAGGTCATGAAAAGGTCCAAATCTTCTTGAATCGCATGAAATTTGGTGGGATGATTGGTTATTATCCGGGGACCATTTGATTAGATTTTCGGATCGATCGGGTCAAAGGTCAAGGTCATGAAAAGGTCAAAATCTTCTTTTTACCATAGCGCGGTCAATTTTTATCCAATTGGCATGCAACTAATGTCAAAATGTTCATAATTCAATGCCCAATCTTGTGATATGTGAAGGTATGCGCTCTACCGAGTGCCCATTCTAGTTGTTGTTGTTGACGCCCGGCGATGAGACGTTGCGTCGTGTCCTCTTGCAGGGGAGCAGGAGCAGCAGCCGCTCCTCCAGCCCCAGCCTGAGGATGATGCCCGATAAGACGAGCGGCCGAGGGTACTTCTCCCCCGACGACCCCACAGGTACCGGTTTCCACCAGTCGGCTCCCGACCGGGACGTCACTGTAACGATTAGCGCGCGGTGGTCGTCACGGCATCGCCGCGACACGGCGGCCACACGTGTCGGACTCCAACGCTCTCTTTCCTTCCTCAGACACCAACGGCTCGGACAACTCCATCCCCATGGCGTATCTCACGCTGGACCACCAGCTGCAGGTACGCTCGTCTCCTTTAAATGGATTCTGGCTCCGCTGCTCCTCCCAGAGAGGAGTTGAAGGGCGTCGGAAATGACTTAATTATGAAGGGATTAGCCCTGAAAACACGACGCTATCTAAAAAGCGGAATGTGCACATGTTGGCAGCAGCAGTGAGATGTTTGGCGTATTATTAGCCGGTAAAAATACATTCTGCCGTCATTCCACGGGGGCCGACGGTCGATTAACAGCGACACGTGTGTGTGTGGGTGTGTGTGTGTGTGTGTGTGTGTCTGTTTCCAGCCTCTCGCCCCCTGTCCCAACTCCAAAGAGTCCATGGCCGTGTTCGAGCAGCACTGCAAGATGGCCCAAGAGTACCTGAAGGTGCAGACGGAGATCGCCCTGCTGATCCAGAGAAAGTACGTGTGCCCGCCCCCGAGCGCCCCGCCTCCAGCCCGCTGACACCGCTTCTGCTCTTTGAGTGGTCCGGTCCGGTCGGCGTCGAGGCGGACGGCTCGTTTCTTTTCATGCATGTGGTGTTGCCACGAAGCCATCGGAATAAAACAAGGTCATACCAAGGTCACTTAACGGGATAAAGGGATTTTAATGTGAAGCGACGTCTTTTTTTATTTTATAGAACGTGAAGGGGTAAAATTTTTCTCCCTGATCATTGACGGCATTTAATCCTTAAAGTCATATCATCCCTCTGGGATGTTGCAAACCGGTTGTCACCGTCGCATTGAAAATGCGGAAGGTTATGTTTTGATCGCCGTGTATTTATTTATTTATTTGTATGCGTGTTACTCGCATAACTCAAAAAGTATTAAACCGAATCGCATGACATCTGGTGGGATGATTGGTTATTATCCGGGGGCCATTTGATTAGATTTTGGGATCGATGGGGTCAAAGGTCAAGGTCATGAAAAATTCAAAATCTTCTTTTTACCAGAGTCCATTTCTATCCAATTGGCATGCAACAAATGCCAAAACGTTCATAATTCAATGCCCAATCTTGTGATATGCGAAGGTATGCGCTCTACCGAGTGCCCATTCTAGTTGTTACTGTTTTTAGCTTTTTTAAATTTTCATAATAACCATGTTGCCAAGATGTCTTTTCTATATGATCCTATTTCGACTTGGTGGTTGAATACAGGGCTCGGTTGTAGCTCACATTTAATTCTGAAAGTGTGTGTGTGTGTGCAGGAAGGAGCTCATCGCCGAACTGGACCAAGACGAGAAGGACCAGCAGAACACGTCCCGGCTGGTGCAGGAGCACAAGAAGCTGCTGGAGGAGAACAAGAGTCTGTCCACGTACTACCAGAAGTGCAAAAAGCAGCTGGACCTGATCCGGGTCCAGCAACAGAAGAGACAGGGCACGTCGTGATGAGACGGAGACCCCCCCCCTCCACACCGGCACTATGACGCTAAGCGCTCAATCCCACACACACACACACACACACACACACACAATGTTCCCAGTCCAGCTTTGTAAAGAGACCCGTGTCCTGCATGACCGAACACCGAACAATCACTGCAGCCCACGGGCCCCGGGGGGTCAGGACCTTTCCCCTTCAGTGAACCGAGCGTCTCTCCCTCCTCCCCCTCTTTCTTCTGTTTTTTCTGGTCTTGGGCCCTCTGTGAAAAGGGGGTTCTTTTCCTTTTTTCTTTGGGGGGGGGAGGGGGAAAGAAAATGTGAATCATATGCAAGAATCTTTCGCCGTGCCGGACGCTGCAGACGAGGGAATAGCTTTGGGGGGGGGGGGGGGGGTGTAATAATCTGTTCCTTGCGCTCTTCAAACGACACACGCCGAGCTTCTCGAGCAAACACGGGGAGCCGCGGACTCCTTCCCCTTTTCATTTGGACTTCCGTATTGGGTTTTATGTGCGCGTCGATGTTTCTGTTCATTTCTTCCTTTGTCTTTTCTATTCAGCCGTTCACTTTGTACGACGGCTCTTGTGTCGTCTCGGCGTCGGGACGTGTTTTATCTGCTCCGGGGACGCCCTCGCGGACAGAAATCGAGGAGCCCGTAGCTCCCGATCCAGTATCTATACGGTTTGTTTTTAGTTCACATGTTGCCTTAGAAGTCGCCTGCATTTTAAGAGCTTGTTTTATGTGACATTTAGTAGGGACGAAAGCTCAACGGAGAGAGAAAAAAATCTATTTTTAATGTAATGACAAGTGAACGGATTCTCCCCGGAGCCGAGCGAGCCGATCATGTAAACGTCGCCCAGCAGCCTGACATCCAAAATGTACTCAAAAAAATGAAGAATGTGATTCAGTTTTGTTTCTTTATGGATTTCAAAACCCTTTCATAAGTACTTTTGCACAATCACTTTTCTTTTGTCTGGTCACGGACGCATTTTATCTCATTTTAGCAATTATGGTTTTAAAAGGTTGGAGACTTGACGAGTCTTACTTTGAGAAAGTTCCTGTCCAGGAGTGGATCTCCGCCGGAGTCTCCCTCGGGAGGCTTCTGTTCACGAAGAATATCAATTCACCGCGCGCACGCCACGCCGTGCATGGAGCGGTTCCCACGGCAGTGAGCAAGGCATTATGAAATAAACTGAATGGTGAAAAAGATGCTCCGTTTCTGTTTGTGTGGCGGATTAATTTACAGAATTATTACCTTCGCATTGAAAATGCGGAAGGTTATGTTTTGATCGCCGTGTATTTATTTATTTATTTGTATGCGTGTTACTCGCATAACTCAAAAAGTATTAAACCGAATTGCATGAAAGTTGGTGGGATGATTGGTTATTATCCGGAGACCATTTGATTAGATTTTGGGATCGATCGGGTCAAAGGTCAAGGTCACAATCTTCCATTTACCATAGCGCGGTCAATTTCTATCCATTTGGCATGCAACTAATGCCAAAATGTTCATAATTCAATGCCCAATCTTGTGATATGCGATGGGATGCGCTCTACCGAGTGCCCGTTCTAGTTGTGTCTGTTTTAATTTTTGTATGCTTTATCCAAAAGATATCCGTCCCGCCATGTGGTTTATGGAATATTGTGATGTTGGATTGTTTCAGCTGCTCGAAGGAGCAATATGTGAGATGGCTTTATTATTTGCAGAACACAAGCGTCACCACTGTTGTCTGATCAGACTTGCCCAGTTAAAAAAAAGTAAATCATAACCTTGCCCAGCCACCTGTGCAAAACCATGACATACTTCATAAGCGTACAAAACTTCATATCCGAATATATAATATAATCGATGTATATATATATATATATTTATTTATTTTTTTACTCAAAACTTTGGACAGAGAAGTTTCCCAAATTCAATTACAGGACAAAAAAGCAAATTGTTTTTTTCCCCCGCCCAATAAATTAAAAAGTAGCCCGATGTTGCCAGATTGGACAGAAACCAGCCTCATCTGGCAACGTTGGTCACACTTATTTTTTTGGAGTCAAAATGACAATATAGGACATTGTTTCATGACCTGGAACAGTTAACTAGAGGTCAGCCAAGGTCGCTGCCTGACTCATCTGACTCCCGATCCCCCGCTGCAAGAACACTTCGGCAACGAGTATAAAACGTCTGCCGCACACGGAGAAGATTGTTGCTCTTCCTCAGCTCCGTACAGCTGAGATAGCGATGAAGAAACATCTGGAAACATCCACACACTGAGCCCTGTTCCAAGATCTGGTCGCACTCATTGAAAAACGTCATCGTCCAATCAGATCCTTTATTTATGGGCTCAGATCAGTCAATAATTGAAGATGCACACAGAGACAACCACAGATGCAAACGCACAGATTCACAAATGCACACAGAACGATTCACAAATACGTCCCAATGAACACATACATACATTACGATTTGTTTGTTTGTTGATCGACATTTGTGCCCAGCTTTTTGAGACTCTCCTGCCGTGGCTCAATTCCTCCTGTTACCTTCACATTTACTAACATCTTTGACCCTTTTTGACCACAGCAATTAAAACCTCCAGAAAATGATGAGAATTAATATCGTTTCCCAAGTTTAAGTGTCAGGCACTTTTTGTTTGTTTGTTGACTACCTAAATAGCCCTTTTGTCATTTAAATTTGTTATTTGTTTAGTGATGTAAACATAAAACAAGTACAAAAATGTCAGACATAAACATATATACACACATATACATACACCTACACACACACACACACATACATATACACACATACATATACACGCATACATCCACACACATATACACATACATACACACATACCCCCCCCCCCCACCAAAACAACAACAATAAAAAACAACAAAAAGACAGCAACAACAACAAAAAGCAACACCGGCACCCCCTTAATTATCTTTTACTTGTAAATTAAAAAGTTGATACTTCTTATATGTTTTACACAGTGAAAAACAGCCTGGGGTCAAATTGACCCTAAAGAACACCGATGCATACAAGTTGTGTTTAGGACAATGAAAACATATCATGTGAATTTGATGTTTTCCCAGTTGTCCTCAATAAATTAGGAAAAGTCCTGAAATATGAAGCAAAAAAAATGATGTCAATCATATTTTTAGAGACGTTAAACATTGAATGGGTTCAAATTGACCCCAAAGGTAGTTTGAGGGTTTAATGTGTTTTTTTTAATAACATAGACCTATCTGTAGCCAATCAGATGTCGTCCTCATTTTCATCCAGTCACATTCACGTCATTCGCTTCATTCATCATTAATCGTGAGATAAGCCACGCCCCTCTAAGGCGGCTTAGAGGGGCGTGGCTTATCTCACGACCAATACGCCTCTCAGCGTATTTTCAGGTGTGTGATACAAAGTCCTTCTTCAGGGGACCAGCTGTGTGGTGAACGTACAGTCACCTCGGCCTCTGCCGCTGAGAATGTTGAGGAACGGTTGAACGGTCCCGGGAAAAGCCGGCGAGTGAACTTTGAGTTTCGGCTCCGTGTAGAAACGGATCGTCCCACCTCCGACGTGAGGATCGTGTTTCACATCGCGTCTCGATGATCGACGTAAAGCTTTCCAGTTGCAGAACCCTGATAACGCGACACAGTGAACATCGAATCCGGGTCGATATCCGCAGGAGAAGAGAGCGACGATAACGACGAGTCATTCACTCACGATGTGCTCAGTGAAAAAGTTATACATTATAATGATATCATGACATTTCTTATCTTCTACAATGTTGTTGTTGTTGTTGTTGTTGTTTTTGGCGAGTCGCTCGACCTGTTGACCTGTTTCACTTCCTAAAAGCAGCTTGAAGCCTCTTATAATAATGCACCATTAATACAATAGCAAGCTGATTATTGTATCCATAATCAGCCTCCGATGGCTTATCGTCGAGTGGCAATTCATATTCGCGACAAAAACAAAACAGAAGAAGGAGATGGGGGCAAGTCTAAAAGTTGTCGTCTTTAGACTTGATTAGACGACACAATTCACTTTTTTTTTTTTTTTCACTTCTTTTTTTTGCATTTTCCACAAACCGATTAGTCCTTGACCGAGAAAAAAATATATATCTCCAACAAAATAAAATCAGCACCCATCCAAATCCATCCACATACGCACCATCCCCTCCCACATGTTTATACTTATACATCTACCCTCCAAGAGTAGGACCCAATGAGGAGGGAGGGAAGGACCAAACAATCAAACTAAATACAACCAAATGATAAGCATTAAATACAAAATACACATTTTGTTGACTGAATGTTTGGAAACCCACACACTTTTGCCTATTTAGTCCATATCCCGGTATTCAAGCAATTCATACACATTTAGATAAGTGTCTCATTTGCTTTTTGAGATTATTGATCAGCTAGAATTCAAACATTCAGTTCAGTTTATTTCATATAGCCCATTCTCACAAATTACAAATTTTCCCTGACCTTTGACCTCACATCGGATCAGGAACAACTCCCAAACAACCCAGTTTAAACCTTCAGGAGAGCAACAGAGGAGGATCCCTCTCCAGGATGGACAGAACAATAGATGTCATGTGACCAGAAGGACAGATTAGAGTTAAAACTCATTCAATGACAGAGTGGATGAATAGTTGGTAGTCGGCATGGACCAGACCAGACGTGTGTGTGTGTGTGTGTGTGTGTGTGTGTGTGTGTGTGTGTGTGTGTGTGTGTGTGTGTGTGTGTGTGTGTGTGTGTGTGTGTGTGTGTGTGTGTGTGTGTGTGTATAGGCCGCACAGCACAACTCTGCCTGTCCCTGCCGCAGTGCCTCCGTTGGGCCACCAGGTGGTGCTCAACATCCAGTCTTAGCCGGTCGAAGAGGAGCCTCGGAGCTGTTATTCAGACAAAGAATCGTAAACCTTTAGCGTATCGATTTCCAGGATCAAAGTGAATCGTCACGATGTCGCGACCTACTTCACCGACCGTGTGAACGGCCGCTGCTTCTGAATGAAGCCGATTCGCTGACGTGAGCCGCGTCCGGCCTTTCGGTAGCCGAGGCCTTGACCGCGACCCGCCGATCTGTTCCCGCAGTCGAAGAGCTCGCGGCTTCTGGTTGGAAATCATCGTCGGCATTGTGCCGACAAAGGCACTCTTTCCCTCTTGCTTCCTTCTTGTTCTCGTCGCCGTCTGTGTTTTAAAGTCGAGCGGCGAATGGGGGAACAGTGAGTCATTTCATTGTGGAGGAGTGACGTCACCTTCCCTTCCTTCCTCGGCCAGGTATTGTGTGCACATGTGCTCCTGCTCGCTGAACTGGGGGGACGGCGTCCTGCGCGCCTTTGTTCTCAGAAGGACGTGGAGGCGCTCGGTCCCACCGCGGGCTGCTTGTAGGAAGTGCAAGTGAGGGTGTGTGTGTGTGTGTGTGTGTGAGAGGGGGGGAGGCTGTGTGTGTGGGGGGGGGGGGGCGGGGGCGAGGAAGCAAGGCTACTTCAGAGTATGATGACGAGGAGAACAAACACTCACATTTTCGAAGACTCGGCGGCGGAAGCAAAAGTTGTCAAATGTTAAACATAAAAGCCAAACCAGAAATATGTCTAAATAAAACCAATTAAAACATAACACACATTTAATTACACGATATGACTAAATAGGTCCGTTTTTTTTGGTACATGACAGATATTTTGGCCAGTACTGAAAAAGTTTTGTGCGATTCAACGCCACCCCTCTTCCCACCTTGCAGGGGGGGAAGTTGATGTTGCACTTGAGAACCTGTGTGTGTGTGTGTGTGTGTGTGTGTGTGTGCTTTAGATTTTATCTATGCCATGGTAGCCATGGAAACTGGGTGACATAAATAGGCAGAGAGAGAGAGAGGGGGGGGGGGAGATGTTGCAGTTTTTAATAATGGACTAAATTTGGGTCATAACATCTCGCATGTTGGTCTATAAATTGCGCCTTGTGCCAGTTAGGATTCCATTAATCTTGGTGAATCCCTGGCCGGTCTCCAGCGCGGCCGCGGGCCGTGTGGGAACTCGGCGAGGCCTCCGTCGAAAAGCCGCTAGAGGAGCAAAAGGGGAGGCCGGCGCTCTTTGTTTACTCCTCTCATGCATTGCGTTTTGGTCGCGGTGACACAACGCAAATTGGAATCGTGAATTTACCGCGCCGTGCTCTCGTCATTCATCATTTTCACCCCGCCGGTCTATTTGGAGGGGCACTAATGAGGAGAGGGGGGGGGGAAGGGGGGTTTGAGCGGCTGCTTCTTTTTTTCTGTCGCTAAATTAATTTGTACGTGATTTATTTTTTACGTGCGCGGCACGAGGGACGCAGACAGTGGTCTCCATGGTGAAAGTCTGGTGTTTTTAGACCACGCCCATCCGCCTCAACCTCCTCCCCACGAGGACTTTAACATGCTAAGAATAGCTTAGTGGAGCAATTATGTCAATTTCATCCCTGAAAATGAGTTTTATCGGCACCATCGTTAGTTCTGTAAGTGTATTCTAGATGATTATCATATTTACAGTCGGACACTTTGAACAATAATTTCTTCATAATACATATAAAGGAATAACAATCATGTTATTACCAACAGTGAACTTACAAAGGTGTTCATCAATCTCTCTCGTTATCACTAATTACAATCCAACCGTTAACTCGTGAACGACAATCATACTTATGAAAATTATTTTTGCAATAAGTTATTACATTATCTTCACTACCGTTTGGTGTGTTTTTAGGAAATGATTTATCTTTTTTATCAAGTTACAGAATTGTGTTCAGTAAGATCTCTAGAAGCATATGTGCCCAAAAATGTATAATATATTTTTTTTTAAAGTACGGCGGGCGATCTGCATTGTTACCTCAATGTTGCCTGTGGACGTCCTGGAGAGCGCTGCGTGAGCGCGAGAGGACGAGGCGTCGCGTGAGGTGGACTTCTTCTTCCTCGGGGGTCACGATGGAATCGGGGCGGGAAGGAATGAGAGCGACCATTAAAAGAAAAGGAAATGCGTCGCGTCAGCAGGTTCCTCACACCTCGAGTCGCCACATTGACACTTTCTACTTATTTTTGTACAACCTGGATTTGTATGTGTGTGTGTGGGGGGGGGGGGGGCTCTGAAGCCGTGTGGATGCGCTGTGATGTGAATGAGGCCTTTTATTACCGCAGCGCAGTCACACACCGCAGCATCTTCTTTTCCCGCAGGCAGGTGGAACTGACTGTGGGAGTGCAGACCAATAACAAGACGCCGTGTAAACACTGAGCCTGCGTTATCCCGCACAGTTTTTTTTCCACGAGTCTGGGAGAAGAAAAGAAGAAGAAGAAAGAAAAAAACCAGAAATAAACAGTCAAATGTCACAAAAGGGCTGTTTGTCCACTGGCTGGTTGGGCTCGAGGTTTGCGGGTCTGGAGGCGTATAATAAGTGCATTCTGTTTGCATAATAACAGGCCAACACTGCCAGCTCTGATGTGTCGAGCTCACGTATCAACTGCACGGATCAGAGTTTTTTTAAGGAAAATCGTTGTTGTATTTTTGTGAGTTGACCATTTTGAAAGAATCCTTCCCGCTATGCTAACGTTCAGGGATGGAGAAGAATTAATTCCACATACGTCGCGTCGGCGTGGAAAAGAAGTTATGTGTATTCTGGTCAACTAAAGTTGCACTCCCACATATCAGGCTGTGTCTCCACATTCCTATGAAAGAGGGCCGAATCAGAGCTGAATGAAGTGCAGTTTTGTTTTGTTTTATGTGATTTAATTTGAGACGAACAAATATCCCAAATACCAAAATTGTAAACCGAACACCTAGCTAACGAACAAAGGTTGACTAGAATATTCACACCCCTAATGTCACCTGCGGTGTGAATACATAATCAGTTTGAGCATGTGTATTAATCTCAAGAGAAATATGAAAGCATTATGGATGGCAATATTAAAGTCTTCAAGGTAACATGAATGCAGCCACATATGTAATGTTGTTTCCTGTGGAGAAGGACGTTTATTTTGAAAAGATGTATGGATGTATCGAGCGAAAATTAACTGATGATTGACATCCGTAGGAGACAGTGCGGAAAAATTCGGAAAACATTTCTTAATATCGCATCACAAATGTTCTTTTTGTCCACTGGAGGGCAGTGCAACAAGCCATAAAGCCAACGTTGACATAATATATATTGCCTTCTAAATGTGTGAGCAAATGTTTGCCCGTCAACACGTCCAAGCAGACATGGAGCGGCGTCATTTGGAGTCATATTTGTGTGCACATGTTGAAAGTCCAATATTTACTCTTCCTTTTAGCTGATAAAAGCTCCACTATGTCCACCAGCTAGTCGCTAACTGTGTCCCTCTGCAGCGTTGGGGAGCTGTATCTGTGGGAAGACATTCATGTTAATCATTTGAACTTATTGAAATAATTTAATATATATATTTCTATATATAATTCATTTACATTTGTTAATTGAAGAATTTTTTTAATGGTAAAAGAAGAAAACAATATCTTGTCAGCAGTTTACGATACAGCCGATGCGCAATCTCTTAAATGTAACCATACAAAAAACCTACAGGGTTCAATACCTGTAAAAATATTCAGTGTGTGTGTGTGTGTGTGTGTGTGTGTGTGGAGAGTGCCGGTGAGCGAGTTCTGGAGTGGGACAGCCTGTTATTATGGCCCGTGTGACTGACAGCGTGTGGGCGAGGAGGTAATTGCTGGAGTATGCCTGCGGTGACGAAGGGCCTTCGGGGGAGCGGATGTTCAGCAGACTGAGGCACGCAAAGCGCACAACTGATGACTCATCCCCCTCGCACTCGATCCTCTCCCGTTTTGTTTACTCGGCTCGACTGCGCGGCCCTGAGCCGGAGAGTGGTGACAGACGGGGAACCGTCGCCCGTGTGATTGGGCCGACTTAAAGGATTTCACCTGTTTGGACCTCGGGACAAGCGGCTTAGTCGGATCCAGGTCCACTTCCCATGTAAACCTGCAGACTGTAAGCCTCTGTTTCCCGGACGGAGCGGTCAGACACGGGTCTAAATGTACCGACCGCACGCCCGACCACTGCAGTGGGCTGAGGGGGTCAGACTGATATCATGTCTATATGTTTGTTATATTTATTCATAGGTTAAAAGGATTCAGGAAATGTGTCTAAAACAATGTGTCTCACACAATGTGTCTAAAACAATGTGTCTCACACAATGTGTCTAACACAATGTGTCTAAAACAATGTGTCTAAAACAATGTGTCTAAAACAATGTGTCTAAAACAATGTGTCTAAAACAATGTATCGAAAACAATGTGTCTAAAACAATGTGTCTAAAACAATGTCTAAAACAATGTGTCTAACACAATGTGTCTAACAATGTGTCTAAAACAATGTGTCTAACACAATGTGTCTAACAATGTGTCTAAAACAATGTGTCTAAAACAATGTGTCTTTTCCATATTGCAATATTTCCATTTGCTGGAATGGTGCAGCTTTGAAAAAACAACGTTAGACGTATTAAAGCTTCAATGCTGCCGATGACATGTAATGCCATTAGTCTCCTCTGGTTGCAAAAACAAGTCTGGTTGTATAGAAGTCGATGAGAAAATGCCTCGACGTCTCTCTTGATTTATTCCCTCAGTATAAACATTGTAAACATACGTTTATGGTCTCAATCCTTGTTTTCAGGTCTTCTTCAAAACAACATTATGTTCATGTCGTAAAGTATGGTTCATCTAAAGTAAAATAGGTGATATAAAGCACGGCAGGCTTCCTGTGATTGACTTCACTACTATGGGGTTGTCCGTGTTTTTTCGTCTTGCAGCTTTATCCATTCAGAGCGTGAAAAGAATCCTGAGCAAATAAAAGCAAAACTATCCGCATGGCTTTTTTTTTCTTTCGCGCCGTCACTTTCTTGTCAGTTGTGATACCAGACTGTGGTATTCGCAGGATGCGCATGAGCCGGATTCAACGGGCGTGGTGAGAGAGCAGATACTCGCCGTCAACAGTCAGATCAGCCTCTCGTAAAACACTTGCAGCTTGACATTAATCTCCACCTTTTCAGATGATCTTTTCTGTTTGTTTAGATTCACTCAGATCCGCCCCCCCCCCCTCCCCTCAAGCCCTCGAGGGTCAAACCGTGAGCTTAGACTCACAGAGGGTAAACAACGGCCGCCCCTCCTCTATGGATCGTTGCATTTCTGGTTTTAAATAAATAACTAAAAAAGCTCTGATGGTCTCTGATGGTCTTCTTTGCAGAGGAACTGGCGCTCTGCTCAATGTGACCTCTGCAACTCGCCCCAACTCCACCGCCCACGTTCACCAAAGCGCACACTGGCTTAAAACACGGCGATGACGGCCGGTCATCCGTGGAAGTTTGGGCTTTTTTTTTTTTTTTACCTTTTATCATCTCTGTAAACCGGCCAGATGGAACCGGTGGTGAGCCGGAGGCAGGGATTGACCCCACGGTTCTTTCCACTCAGACGGCCTGACAGTAGTTCCTCAGAGAACACACACACACACACACACACACACTGGGAGGTGGGATTTTCTGCAGCATTCCAATAGTTTCAGTCTGTTAGCGCTCTGACTGTCAACCCCGGCAGTGGGTTTATTATTGGAATGTACAGTATGCGGTGCACTCAAGCATTTCTAAATCATACATACATTTATTGAGTTTGTAAGAATGTCAAATGTCTAAAATAATACATACAACATTTTGAATAACCCCATTTGAGAAAAGTGAGTGAGTTAAAAAAACTAAAACAATCAGGATTTAAAGCTCTCCTGTCATCAGAAGAAGAAGCTGCTGTACATGATCAGGGTTTTGTCCTCCACTCAAAGAAAAAACAACCTCACCTACCTGACAATGAGTCAATGTGTTCAGACCTACCCAACTAGATTTTGTAATTCTTGCGCAACACCACAGACGTTTGCAAAGGTAACAAACACGTCGGGATGAATTCCGGGGAAATGTTAATTTAATGTAGTTGGAAAAAACTTAAATATATTTAAGCTACAAATGTTGTGATGAATGCACGTTTAAGAGGTAAAGAACACACATCCTATGGAGTAAATCTGTGTTGAAGAGGTTATGTATACTTGAATGTATCTGTGTGTGTGTGTGTGTGTGTGGGGGGGGGGGGGTGCATGCAACTGTGCATTTGTATGTGTTTTATTTATTTTTGTCTCCATGGAACAAGGAAACTGAGTCCGATGGGTCGATCTGTGGCAGCCGCCGTTATGAATGGCGGTTGGATCGGCCCTTGAGGCACCGTGGGGCTCGTGGTAATTGATGTAATCAAAGGCATTTTGGCTCGAGGAGTCACATGCCGGCTCACTGGCTAACAACAGCGCTGCATTTACGTCTTTTGTGCTCCTTCCTGGATTTGCTGCTTCCCCTTACCCAGCGAAATTCGTGCAGAGTTCTCATCTGGTTGGCGGGATTCTATCTGCATGGCCGCAAAACCCTGATAAATCCCTTGGAAGTGAGTCATCCTCGCTCTCGAAGAGATGACTCTTTGACCGACGTAAATCTTGTTCTGAGCAGGGCTCTTTTTTCTTTTTTCCTGCAGAGAACGCTTTTCCTATGAGTCACCGCTTTGAGAAGATGCAGGATTATACTTGTAACTGTTTTGCTCGCGGAGCAAATTTACCGAACGCCGCTGGATACAAAGGGAGTTGCTGTCGTTGGATGACAAGCCTCGTGAAATACCCAAATTGTTGAGCAAAGAAAAATAATTGCTAAAAACCCTCCCGCACATTGTAGTTCCACAATGTGATGCAAATGGCTCTCATGGGGGATGTTATTACTGAGCCGTCTCAGTGCAAACAAGAAGCTGGATACAGCTGCAAGTTATTTTATGTGTGCAAATGAGATCCTGCTTTATCCAATCCCTCCTAAATAGCGCTGTGTGATTACGTTGTCACTCAACTGCGCCGCCAGTAGTGCAGCATCGAGAAGTCGCAAGTCTGCACAAGCTGTTCTCATACGCTGTCGATAGCTCTGTCTTCCCAAAGTAATGCACTGTAATCCGTAAAAAATAATTATATATATATATATAACTGCACGTAAACTGGGAGGAGTTTGGGTTCTGTGGGTCTAAAAATGCCGGACTTTCACCCAGAAGAAGTCAATGTTGATGTAATTTTCACACGAACCTCCATACTTGAGTACATTTACGTATTCATCATAACCCAAATGTAACTTTAGTAACGCCACTACCGTGGTTATTTAACATAAACGTTGACTTATTTGCCAGGTAACTTCATTTACGGCACTACAGTACTTATTAAACCTAAACGTTGACTTATATGTCAAGTAACTTCATTAACACCACGACCATAGTTATTTAACCTAAACATTGACTTATTTGTCAGGTAACTTCATTTACGGCACTGCAGTACTTATTAAACCTAAACGTTGACTTATTTGTCACGTAACTTCATTAACACCACTACAGTACTTATTTAACCTAAACGTTGACTTATTTGTCACGTAACTTCATTTACGGCACTACAGTACTTATTTAACCTACACGTTGACTCTTTTATCACGTACATTATTTACGACACTACAGTACTTATTTAACCTAAACGTTGACTTATTTGTCACGTAACCTCAGTACTACCGTACTTATTTAACCCAAACGTTGACTTATTTGTCACGTAAACCCAGCCAAGCAGTTTAGTAGCTTAAATACCACAGATGCTTGAATAGGCGCACCTCTCGCTGGTGTTGCCTGACATTTGTAGGAAAAACGCCTACAAAATAACAAAACAGTATTCATCAAGATCATAAAAATCTGTGTTACGAGGATATGTTGATCTGCATGGAAATGAAACATCTCAGTGCAAAGGTATATTGTAAAAATCCCATTATCATCCAGTCTTTTTACTGTTGAACTGTATTTCCATACATTTGGTGTTGCCTCGTATTAATAGTCAATCATTCGTGCAAATATGTAGATACATTTTGACAAAACAATCGTATTAAATCTGACCAAAGTCAGTTGTCTTTTCACATCACCAATTTGTCTTTGTCAGCATGCAACACCGCTTTAGAGCGTAATTTATTTTCAACAAATGTTACGTACCACGTGGAGTGACTTCACGTACCCTTAACTTATATCAACTGTATAAAGGGGTTTCATCACGCGGTAGGAGAAGTAGAAAAACACTTGGATTGAATTCGTAACCAAAAGCGTCTCAGTTGCTCACCGGGTTGGACACAGCGTTGCACCTGCGTCCGGCTGTCATCGGTTAAGCTGCAAAAAAAATTTTTTTCTTCTGACAACTATCCATCAAGCGGTAACATTACACTCATGTTGCACAATCGTCAGAAACGCCTCGTCCCGAAAGCTGACGGGTTTCGAAATGTGTCCCCATGCATAGCCCCCCCCCCCCCCTCCGCATGCGCTTCCTCTTTCTGTCATGGAACAGTGGCAGTCGTTTCACATGCTGCTTTGATTACGTCTAATTGGACTTCCTGACATAAGAACACAGTGACCGTGTTTACATGCATTCGAATAACTGGCTTAGTCGGACTGAAATCGAATTATCCGTTTCATGTAAACACCTTTGTTCGACTATGTGCGGTCCGACTACGATCCGATTAACACCCCTGGATAACTCGATCCGATCCGGTTGATAATTTGACTATCGCGGCATGTAACGGTGAATTGGATTAGGAACTGGACTTTGCGTCTTTGCGCATGCTTGAGATCCCGCCGCCCTCCTCCCCCCTCTCTCCCATGTCGTGACCCGGAATTCGAAAGAGACGATAATGTCACTATTAACCTCATGCAAGAATAGTAGAGGGATGTAGCTTCGCCTTGCTCTCTGTTCGCCATCTTTCTCGAAATGTTGATGTTGTTGTTGTTGGTTGTTGTTGGTAGTGGTGAAGAGGTCAAGCGGAAATGGCTGTATCACCACGAGTTGTAATGAAAACAGCGCCACCTATCGTATCGGATATGACATGCTTTCGGCCAATGATTCGAATTACTCACTGCCATGTATATTGGGATAACAGCAGATCCCCCAAAAGATAGCATAGTCCGACTAAAGCGAGATTCGAATTATACCATCATGTAAACGAGTGTTTGTCCACAGTACGGGCTCTGGGCGGGAAGACGAGGCCAATACCGTCACCCTGTGGACTCTTTCAACCCCCACCCCCCCACCCCCAACGTTTCAGCCACCCAACTTCAGTCAGTCGCCTTTAAAAGGCCTCGAAGGAGAGGTCATCGAGTGTAGGAATGCCACTGCTCCCTGTGTGTCTCTGTGTGTATGTGGCTGTGTGTGTGTTCAGGGACTACATACTCTTTAATTAAATTGTCCTCGTGTGCATCGGGAGCATGAGCTAGATGTTGACTGTGAATGCGCCGCACTGAGACAAAAGCAGTCGAGGCTCGTCTCCCAGCCCCTTTAGACACGGAGTTCACTCCCGGCTGCTTAAGGGCCCCCCGGCCCAGCTTTTGCTCAGCTCCTATTAGATTCCTGAATTTTTTTTAAACCCTCAGATGTCTCAGAGGTTTCTGCGTGGATGAATATGAATATGAATACCTTTCACTAATCTAGGGGATTAGTCGCTGGATTGTCAAAACAGTTTCTCTAGACCCCAAAAAGAAAATCTGGCTTCCTAAACGTACATCCGACAGATTCTCCTTTTTCAGACCTGTAATTTTAATTTAGCATTTAGCGCCTCATTTCAGGACACCTTCTGTCACATTTAGCTTCTAAATTACCAGTAATGCATTTATTTCAAGTGGAAGCATGTGCAGGCTGCAATGAAATATGTGGCTATCATCTGAGTTTTTCGAGGTAAGCAGATCTTGCTCGTAAAAAGTACCATTTGCATTAAGCTCTCCAGTCTGTTATAAAACATGTTTATAGAGCTTGTGAAGAGAGTAACAACTCAAATTTGAATTATCCTGCCCTTTTGTGTAAGGAAATATAAACTATAAGGATAGTGCAACTATTTTACAGATTTTCTCTTAAAAAAGCAAAAAAGCATAAAACTGAGATATTTCTGGAAACTAGTTTTTAAAGAGCGTTTCACCCTATTTTCCATATACAGTTAGCTAGGAAATAGTTAGCAATTAAAAATGTATCGGTGATATTGTTTTTAGTAGTATATCCGACAGCAACACTGCACTGCGAGCTTAAAGCCCGGGTGATTTAGCTTTTCTTGCTAACGTTGGTTTTAGCCCCAACACTGAGTCAAATTAGCGACGGGGTTGCTCAGCTTTTGCAGCCGTAAAATACAAAGGGCGCCTTGTAGTTTTCAAAAGCAAAAGTCTTGGACACAATATTTAGTCTACGTGTATATAAATTCGATAGTAAAACAGCATTTCGGCATAAAATCCTCCCCTTTCCATGGAAATGAACTTCACTGCACACACAGTCCAATACACAAGGGTCCGTGCTAACGGCCATGTGCAGTTTCAGCGAAAATGATAACCCCCGTATCCTGACACAGGAAGCGTCACCGGGCAGACACACTTTTAAACCCAGTTTTGAAATAAGTTTGCTCATGTTTTTTTAATCTATCAAACATATATGCAAGTTGTTAGTGCTAATGTTGTAGCTGTAAGGTAAGCTCGTGTCTTGAGTGAGTTGTAACAATATGGGAAAAGATTTAACAGAAGTGAAGTGTAACCTGTGAGCCAGAGAAGCCCACACACTGTCCTATTTGTGTTTTAGAGAGATCCACTACACCATGTTTGATAGTTGGCATGTGTATTACATTTTGAACACACATTCATCAGCTTAAAAGAGCACCAAGATACAGAGAGATGTGTAACATGTGTTGCAGCCATCTCTGATCTCCCCTCGTCTAGCAGATGGAGTTCAGGTTAAATGTATCACATGAGGTTTTAAGTCATTGGGGCTGATTTTATAAAGAGAAGTATTGTGTTAAAGATAGAATTCTAATCATGATGCTGTTTTTTTAGACTTATTTTTGATATTGGTTGGGATTCGTTTCATAAGTTGCCCGGCTCATCATCACTAAATGGCTTCATCACCTTCCTCTTGCATACAATGTGCAGTCTTTATTCATGTTTTCCCCTGAATCTCAATCACTTTGATGCTTTCTCCACGCTGGTAACAAACGCCTGTTGGTTGTTTGTTTTGATGTCAGCAGTGGCACCATCTCAAATCGCCAGTTTAATGCATGCAGCAGCAGAGGGAGCTGCTCTTTGAATGCCACTCATGAAAACATCCTGCGAGGAGTGACGGCTGCCGTGAAAATGGGGCCCGTCTGCTGCGCTGTGATAATTCATAATTACATGCAAACTCCCCAGGGGTGGTTTTTACATTAGAAATTAAAACATCTCCAGCGAGTGTTTGCTTGTCCAAATAGGATGTGAGCTCCTTACAGAACCAAAACACAAAAAAGGAGGCTTGCCTCCCTCACATGGCTGCTGTTCAAGTCGAGCGGCGCTCTCAGGATTAACTCCCTCCCACCACCCCGCTCCGCTCATTTAGCATCGTGCATTTCCATTTCTGTTTGTTTGCTTTGGTGTGTTTTCACTCACGAAAACTTGGAAATGAGCCATTCACCAATAACCTTTATTCACTAAAAGTACCCGGTATGTGCAGTTTTAAACATTGCGATAGGCTCCTCGACCATTGTCAGTAGAGTATTTATTGGATTTAGTATTTATATCAATACAAGAACTCAACATGTTTTGCACAACATCCATAGTGCCCATACCTTTTGGTTCACCTTTACTGCTTCTCTGTCAAGCTGTCAGAGCGACCATGGAGCCCACACTGTCACGTGAAGTCAAGTCAAGTGCACTTCCTGAAGAAATACTATCTAATTATATCAAATGTGTGTACGGAGTAGGTATTTTTAATCATTAAAAAGCAAAAGCAGCATGTGTAGGAATTTCGTGTACCGGATAGTGGGATAGTTGTCGGACCCTGATCAGAACTGGCAGATGCTTCTTTGTGATTGGCCAGTCTGCATTCAAGGGCCTAGGGGTCAATTGTACACGCATGGTGAGTATCTCTTTAAAAAGTTGTATTTAAAGGGGAACGCATCTCCAATATGTTGTTTCCGTGGCAGAGGAGAGTTCAAGCAATGTTTGTGAACATGAGCTAACGAGTAAATGTGCCCTAAGGACAGTGAGCCTCCCAGCAGTGGCGTTTTGCACCTCTTTTATTGTCTTTTTTTTGTTTTTTTTTCTTTTTGCACTTTCACTTCTTTCTTCTTTTTCTTTTTCTTCTCTTACACCTGACCTGACACTCGACCAGAACTACTTTTTATAACTTAACTACTTCTTGAGGTCTTTTGTTTTGAGCCTCCCAGTCTGGTGGGGTCCTGCACCACCGTCTGCTGCCAGTCTGAGGGCGCTAACGGCAGCCGCCAGCGAACGCGCTGTGCCTCCTGAAGAAAGTGACCCTGCACGGACGGATGCCTGCGGGGGGCTGCCGCCGGGTGTCAGCGGAGGGCGGCCTCGATACAAACCCTCCAGTCGTCGATGAGACCTGTGAGTGTGTGGGGTCGCCGGCGAATCTCTGCAGGATGGCGCCGCCCGCCTGCTGGAGTGGGTCAGAGGCCATCATCTCTGGTCTTTCTGACTCGCAGCTGCCTGCCCGGACTTGAGACTGGTGGCGTGAGAGACTGCGGCTTCATTTCCCTGACCCTCCAAGCTGAGCGACAGTTCAGGAGAACACGAGACAGCCAAGAAGGCTGCTGTGTATGACGGTGGGTGTGACGGTGACGATCACCGACTGCCACCGGACCATGTGCGAGGACAGGCATGTGTGTTGGAGTCAGAACTGTTGGTTGTCTGGAGAGTGGTGGTCGAGTGATGTTTCGACCCACCAGATGCTGTTCCTACTGGCGTGTGCTCGCCATCAGCCCACGCTGCTGCTGCTGCTGCCACCATCATCCTGTCACTGTCTCTGCTATCAGCTCATCAGCCTGTGTGGCCCATGGATGGCAAGGGTGACTTTGACCACACCACATTGAAGTCAACCTTAAACCAAGGGAACCATAGAGAGCTGGACGCTACAACTGAACTCTGGACTTGCTGTATGCTAACCGGCAGCGCTGCTGCCTACCCTTTCCCCCCTGGTGTGGTGGTCTGATCATGACCTGGTCCGGCTCTGCAGTGACAGCCGCCTGTGGAGCTGTGGACACGGTGAACTGGAAGGGTGGGGATTGGAGGTCTCTTGAGGCTGCAGGAGTCAGGAGTGCTTGGCTTTGCCTGGGGGGTTTCATCAACAGTATGACCGACTGCATGTACTGCACACATGACTCTGCTGCCGGGGAGCAGCATCCAGGTCGACCAACCACCCTTCATCAAACTGAAGCTCCTGACACTGGCATCATCATCTGCCAGCTACCAGCCTGGAAATAACGGTGGAAGAGGAGGTCGTTGGATGAGAGGAAGGATGAGCTGGACCCAGCCAGCCACCCCCTCAGTCACCTGAAGGAGAGAGAGACGAGGCAGGGAGGAAGCTGGAGGCCAAACTCCAGCAAGACACACAGGAGTGTGGAGTGAGCAGTGACAGTGATGAGGCTTCAAGAGTTCACCTCTGCCAGATCACTCTAAGGGAGAGCTATATTTTTTTTTTTTTTTTTATTCAGTTGTTGCTGCTACTGACCCCTCCAAATTTCCACCACCTCCAAAACCTCCTCCCCTCCTAAAATCAAATAACTACGAGCTAATTACTGAATCAGGTGAGTAAAACATCTGAACAGAAACACATCACACAAAGCTAAAATCCACATGTCGGATTCTCAAGGTATGAACAAAAGAAACAGCTTACAGCAAACATGCTAAATCAACAACCCCCACCCCCACAAATACAGAATCTGTAAAGTACATGAGAGACAAAGGAAGCTCATGTGGGGGCTGTTTCTGTCTCAAATATGTTAAGACATTATAGAATTAGGAATATATATACATATATATATATATATGCGTGTTTGTATATGTATATGTGTGCATAAACTGTGTATAGATAATATGTGTGTATATGTATATATATTTATATGCATGCGTGTATATGCATATGTTATTTTTGGATGGAAATTAGTTTTCAGGTGGTTTGACTCGAAACAAGTAAACACTGGATTATGTCCATCACATTTGCATCTGCAGTTTGTGAAAAATGTCTTGTGTCATCTTTCACCGTCATATTCCCGCTGTGTGAGTGTGTTTGTCCACCGAGAGGAGGAGGAGGAGGGTGAGGAAGGGGGGGAGGAGGAGGGAGTGCGATGGGGGCTTTCAGGCCGCCGAACCAGCGAGCGCGAGGGGAGGGACTTGAGCGAGCGGCCCCTAGTGCGATTCTCCAAGCTCGGCTGCGCGCGTTCGACGGAGTACGCGCGCGCCCCACGCGGGCACCAACGGCAAAGCCGAGCCGCGCTGACGATGTTGTGAATGAGGGGATGGAGTGACGTCAGCGGCCGAATGTCAACAATGTAGCGACCGAGAGTAGGCGTTCCAGTCGAGTGTAACAAACAGCGGAGACGGAGCGGCACGCCGCGCTGGATCACACACGCACACTTTACACACGAACGCGCGCGCGCAGTCGTACACGCGGCGGCAACAAACAGACCGTGAAGTCGCACAGAGACGCCGTGTGTGTGTTTTTTTTACGACAAGAAGTCACCCGTATTTCTGCAGCCCCGGGGAGGCTTTGAGGAAGCGACAAAAGCGAGTCACCATGTGAAAGAACTTATGTGGGAAACGGACGAAAGCGCTGGAATACGAGCAGAATAGGAAGTACAAGGTGAGCTGCCGTGCACGCTTCTATATCTCTCTGTGGTATGCGCGCGTGTGTGTGTGTGCGCGCGCGCGTGTGTGCGCGAATGCCGGATTTGTCAATCTCTCGTATTCCGAGTTGTAAACTTGCATAAGTGTCGCAGCGGTGAGAGTCCTGCTCACTGTGATATATGACGTGTTTGTGTGTGTGTGAGTGGGGGGGGCGGGGTAGTACTTATCTTAGACCCCCCCCAGAAGAAACGCAAAAAAAACAAAACAATGCATGACTAAAGCTTTTTTGGCGGCGGTGCGAATATTGAACGTGTATATATGCGCGCCTGGGTGTGAACGTGGGTTCAGGACTGAAACACAACTCTGGACCACATCCTGTTGGGCTTTGAGTCAATGCGCTCCCCCCATTTTTTATTTGTTTCCCCTTCCTCTGTTAATTTCTTTTCAATTTTATTTTTGCAAAGTAGAAGCGTCGGTGATCCCGGTCAGCTCAGGCATGCCGCTGCTTTAAGAGCACAAAAAAGAAAAACATATTTTCCCATAAAATAAATCGCTTTCTGTCACTTTGCAGCGTCATTAAACACCTCCCTCGTGCACTACATGTGCATTCGTCCAATTAATCTGCAGCGGTATAGAATACTTATTATTATTATTATTATTATTAGTGGTGGTGGTACTAGAAGTAGTAGTTGTAAGCATTGCACTTTTTCGTATTTTCCCCCAATCTGAAATGATGTAATCACCTGCTCATTATTCCACATGAGAGACAAAATCATCAAATATTTGCTGTGTAAGGACGAGCCTTGTTTGCTCCGACAGCCAATAGAATCGTCTCAACCGCTCGACGGTGTCGTTTAAGAACCCATATTTTCATTATCATTAACCCCTTATGTTAAAAACTATATATATATATAAATAAACGTGAGCGAGCATTTCTTCCATCTTATTGTGGTGCATTAGAGAACACTGGGTTTTCTGTGTGTGTTTTTAAATTAAGTGGTGACTGTACATCCAAACAGCTGCGCCTTTACGCGCGGTCCTGCATTGTCATGAGGACGGTGTGCTGCAGCAGCGGCTCCGGCAGCCGGTCAGTGGAGCTCGCGCTGTGCCGGAGAATTCTGCTGCCAGGCCCTCTCGAGTTGATTCAAACGAACTAAATCAAATACAACGTCAAAAGAATCCACACACTAAGTTGACACACGCGGTTCATTGAAGGTATTCATTCATCGCGACTGTGTGTGTGTGCGTGTGTGTTAAATTGTGTACTAAGTTTCTGATGAGAATGACTGCACGCTTCCGCCGTTTTGCTTTGCTGAGTCTATACTCTCGTGGAATTAAAAAGGGCAGCGTGTCTTCACACAGAAAATACAAAAAGAATCCCCCTATGCCCCCCCCCCCCACACACACACACAGATGCATGCACACACACGAAGCGGAATTAATTATGTTTATTAGGGGAGACTATTGTTTGATCGTGCACGTGCGCGCGACGAGGCGCGCCCGAAATCATCAGGGAGTGGGATGCTGCCATTTAATGCGGTGATACAGCATTTTGAGGAGGGGAGGGGGGGGGGGGGGGGTTGTGACATCCACGGTATCGCAGCCTCTTTGTCTGTTTGTGCTGATGCAATGATGATGATGATGATGGTGGCACCGAGCTGAGGGGATGGCAGCATCACCGTCCGTTCGCCACCGTGGTGCGTCGCGTTTTTCCGCTGGTATTTCAACCGCGCTGCACGAGTCCGCGCTGCACGGTGCACGCTGAGTTGTCGTAGTAATATTGGCATTCAAAATACATTTTAAAAAATGTGTCTGAGTGTGTGTGTGTGTGGGGGGGGGGGGGGGGGGGTTCAGAAATGTCAACACGTCCGGTCATTCCGCGGCTCTGCTTTCACAACACGTGTGTAGAGAGCAGGCGGCACTCATGCGCAGTTTTTACGCAGGGGAGAGCCTTTTGTTCTGTACAGTAGCTCCGCTGTCTTTCCTTTTTTTCCACCGTGCGTGGCAACCCCCCCCCCCCTCCCTCCTTTATTGTAAGAGGGGAGGGGGGGCTCCAAAATATGTGAAAACCCCACAGTGACTCAGTCGGGCTTAAAATGCCACTTCACTGTCTCTGCCTGCGCTTTGTTTGTCCTGCTGCTCGATGGCCATCTGAAATACGCGGTGATGTTTATTTCCCTGCTTCACGATTCTCTCTGTTCTTTGTCCGACCACTTTGACCTTGGTAGAAGGTTCTTTACAGTATGTCGTTATTTTATTTTTTGTGGTGTCATTTTTACGACATATATTTATTGTATATTATTATCATTTTAATAGCCTCGTGATTGTATTGTATTTGTGCAATGTTTTTATTCAGAAAATTGAGAATTTGGCCTGTTTTTGTTCAGTGTTGCTGGAAAACCTGTAATTTGGAGCGAACCTTTTAAAATGTTGCATGCAGCAGCGTTATTGTTTCAAGGCATTCCTCATCCAGAGAACACCTCTCCATTGTTGTCCAGTCAGTATTCAGCTCCCATTTATTTACCTTCAGGAAATACATTTTGATTGCTTTTTCAGCATTACTTTTTTCGTAGATGTGCACAAGAATACATACTATCATCACTCTTAGGACAGGCGATTATTTAAATCAGTATCAAAATGTGAATACCAATATTTTCACGCCATTGATTTACAGCCCTCCATGCATTACAGAGAAATACAATAATCTGATTGATTTATTTGAGCAGAATAATCCTAAACATACAGTATATTATATGATATAGTATGTTATTATTCAGAATATATAATATAATTTCACTGAATATCAGAAAACAGTTATATAAAATGATTGCGCTGTTGTTGCGTCATATTTTTTCATGAAGTTCTGCCGCTTCCATTTTTGTAAACGCTGCTTTTAAAAGTTCCCATATGTCCATTGTGGTTAATAATCCACGCTCAATCCATGAAGTTGGCAAAAGCGCAGATTCGGAAATCAGAAAAAAGAAACTCACCAATCAGAGCACAGTGGGTAAGGGGAGGGGCCTAAAGAGACAAAACCCTGTGTTTCATGAACAATGTGTTCATTGAACAATAAAGCATGTCTACATGTTCGAGTATCAAAAAAGCAAAAAGTGACGACCTTTGAGTGACATAAAATCCCCCGTTGTTACATGACTATAGTCCATTATTTTTTTAAAGAACATAATGTGCATAAAAAATGTAATTGACAGCAATTATGAAGTATTACAAACTGTGACCGTATACGTTATTAATAAATGCTTCTATTATATGCTGCTGTTATTGTTATAAGGCATTATGGAGTAATAGTAAGTATAATTATTCATCGTGCTATTTTCATAGAAAATTTATATTTTCTGTGAATTGACAGTCAAAATGTTGTTAAAGTTCATTAGTCGTTCAAATGAGCTGAATGAGTCTTAAAATACTCGAAACTACTATGGTAGGTTTTAATTAAACTCCTCTACCGACAACTTGCTAAAACTCCTGAATTCTTAGAAAGAATATCCCGCAAACGTTTCTTCAATGTCCAAAAATGGAAAAATGGAAGCTCCGACCCCGTTTGGCCAGTCGCGAAAACATCCACCAAACGTTTGGGAAGGTTGCTACGCTTCCTCTTCCTCCATTTCAACCGCAACGTGCGTCAAAAGAATAAACGAGGCGAGACCCCGCTGAAGTACCCCCCCTTTTTTTTGTTTTTATAGAAAAGACAAGTCATCGTGTTGTTATATAACAAGTTGAGCTCAGCTTGGGAACATGTCCCAGTCTGTTTTGGGGATCTCGACATAATGAGTCCCTCAGGGTTCCCAGCAGCAGCTGAAATCCCACACGGCAACAGGATCCCCTCCATGTGACCCCCCCCCCTCCCCCTTTCATGCTTTCCATTCTCAACTGTACCATCCTCGGCTATATAGCTCCTCCAGCTTTCCGTTGAGCTCTTAGCAATCAATTATTTTGTATTTATTTTTTACTGTTCCTATCAGAAATGGTGATGACGGAAGAAAAAAAAGGAGCAGCTTGTGTACAAAAAGTAACCGCACACTTACGGGTTAATGATTCATGAAATTGCATTTGGAAGCCGGATGTGAGCGGAGCGATTTCTCCGCGGGGAGCGTAGCGCCCCCCCCACCACCACCATTAAAGCATTGTTTGCATCACCGAGGATATTTGAGTAACCCCCACCAGCTCGGCTCAAGTCAGTGCCGTGGCCAGAAGAGGGGAAAAAGCCACGTCCCCATCGCTCTCCCACGTCAGCACAAAGGCATGTTGGACTGGGCCGCTGCCAGCGAGGCGTCGATGGAGCAGCGCTGCTGGGAGGAATCTAAGATCCTGCCGCACGTTACACCAAGGGCTATTGTTTCCCCCCCTCTCTCTCTCTCTCTCTCTTGTGATCCCTTCTTCTCGTCTTCTCCCCCCGTCGGTGGCGATGTGCGACCCGGCACCGCGCGTGAAATCAGATTGCGTTATCCCGGCTAGACCCGGCCGCCGTCGGTCGGCGGCTCGGCGCCTGTCTGTGTGTTTGCCGCTCAGCGCGGACGCTTGCCAAGAAGCTATACACAATTTAAAAAACGCCACAGGCTTGTTTTGTTGTGTCTGTTTGTGTTTTGTCTGTGATAAATTAGCGACACCGGCAAATGGTCCTGCGTCGAAAGCCATCTGAAGATCTCGCCCTCTGAACTCTTTGGGTCGGTCCCCTTCGGGAGCACGCCCCGCGGTCGTGCCCGTGAGTTTGTAACTGAGCGGATAGAATGATGCACGTCTGGTAATACGCCATGGGGAGAAAAGGGCGGGAGGAGGTTCAGGAGCCATTGAGGCAGTTTAGGAGAGTGGGCCGTTTGTAAAGAGGCGTTTAAGGACATTTAGCACCGTGAAATGAGCGGTTTGGATTAGCAGCACCACTAATACTACTACCATTACTACTACTTTACCATTACTACTACTATACCATTACTACTACTTTACCATTACTACTACTTTACCATTACTACTACTACTACTATACCATTACTACTACTACCATTACTATTACTACCATTAATACTACTTTACCATTACTACTACTACCATTACTACTACTACTACTACCATTACTACTACTACCATTACTACTACCATTACTACTACTACTACCATTACTACTACTACTACTACTACTATACCATTACTGCACCATACCACTGCTACCACTCACTACCACCACTACTACCACCATACCATTACTACCACCACCATACCATTACTACTACTATACCATTACTACTACTATACCATTACTACTACTACCATTACTACTACTACTACCATTACTACTACTACTACTACCATTACTACTACTACTATACCATTACTACTACTACTACTACTACTACTACTATACCATTACTACTAATACTGTTACTGTCAAAGGACTGGAGAGCTTTGCAGTTTAAAGCGAGCTTCTGAGACCAAGGGGGACCAACCAACTTGAGGGAATAAAGAGTGTCTTGTCCAATCTAAATATTCCACCAAATATCGTTGCTCTTTTGAGATATTAGACAAAAAGAAGAAGAAAAGAAACTTAATTAGGAGAAATTAATTTTAAAGTATTGAAAGTAAACCACGTAAAAAAGAAAAAGGTTTGCTGTTATTAAGACTTCAAGATGAAGGAATCAGCACAGGCAGTTAGAGCGAAGTAAAGTCAAAGTAAATATAGGAAGAGAAGATGATGAGTTGCAGAACAATAAATACTTGAGAAAAGTAATAAAATAAAATAAGGAATTTATACAAGGTTGAAAACTTAAATACGCTTCACTTTTTACACTAGAACTTAAAAGTTGCACAACAAACTTACGTAAGGAGGTTGAAGTTCAATTCAATTCAAGTCAGTTTATTTGTATAGCCCAATTTCACAAATTACAAATTTGTCTCGGAGTGCTTTACAATCTGTACACATAGACATCCCTGCCCCAAAACCTCACATCGGACCAGGAAAAACTCCCAAATAACCCTTCAGGGGGAAAAAAAGGGAAGAAACCTTCAGGAGAGAACAGGAGGATCCCTCTCCAGGATGGACAGATGCAATAGATGTCATGTGTACAGAAGGACAGATTTAGAGTTTAAATACATTCAATGAATATGACAGAGTGTATGAATAGTTCATAGTAGGCATATTCCACGATGGAGACCTCCACGATCCATCAGGCTGATGGCGGTGGGGAGGAGGAGTGGGCGGAGTCTCAACAGTGGGCGGAGTCTCAACAGGACAGTGGTGTAGTCGGTAGCAGGAATTCCACGACCCAGACCTCGATGATCCATCAGGCAGATAGGATCTATGTGAAGTCAAAAGGACTCCGGGGAGAAAGCAGAGTTAGTAACGTGTGATTGAGAGATGAAAATTCATCACTAAGGAGAGAAAAGAGGAGATAGGTGCTCAGTGCATCCTAAAATGTCCCCCGGCAGCTATAAGCCTATAGCAGCATATCAAGGGGCTGGACCAGGTGAACCTGATTCAGCCCTAACTATAAGATCTGTCAAAGAGGAAAGTCTTAAGTCTACTCTTAAATGAGGTGACTGTGTTCACACATACAAACAAACACACACAAATACACACACAGACAGGAAAGTCGACTTTCAAACTCAACACCTGAACCTTCTGCTGGATAGTTAGTGTTTACCATGTGTCATTTTAATAATTTTTTCTCGGGCTGTCAAACGACACACTAAAATGTGTGTCGTCTTAACACACACACGCTTGTTTATTTTCACCAAGAGAGATTCTGCGTTCAACTCGGTGGGGAAGTAATAGATTACCTCAGAGTTACTTAAACTCCTTCCTAAAGACTGAAAAAGCAAAGTTTTCGAGCAAATGAATAAATAAGTGAGCGCCGCGGAGCATGTCGGGGCGAAAGAACTCAAATAAATGCCCCGTCGGAAATCAAAACACATTTGGGGGGACTTGATGACAGAGAGTGTGTGTGTGTGTGTGTGTTTGTGTGTTTGCAGATGCTCAAGCAGGAATTGCAAATCTACAAACTAGCCTCTTGGCTAACTCTGGCACATTTACTGAAATATTTATATTAATGTGCACTGTCCCTTTTTAGATAAACCCAATAAAAACGAAAAGGAAAAATAACTGCACTTTTCTTTTTTTGTATATTTCAACATTTTTTCACTCTAAATTCAGTCGACGAAACGGTCCGTATTGAAGCTCTGCACGCTCGCTCGCTTCGGCTTAAAAGTGACATTCTCAAGCCAACAAAGGGTAAGATGTCTGTCGATGAGGACCATGTGATGGGGTTCAAAAAGGTCCCGAACAAGTGGACCTGGAGCGAAGGGTGTGCGAGTCTTATTATGGCTTATTATTTTAGATCTAATGTTTATTTTTACAAACATTTTCTCTTCTGTCAGCTGGCAAAAAATATATTTCTTTGACAAATATGTATGGTATGTAATGTTACATTTATATATGAAAGAAAAACATTGTTTTTTTGTTGGAAGTATTAGTATCGGCCTCTAAATCCTGCATCAAAGTCTGTGTTTCGATGAGTCTCACTGAGTTACAGCACCCCCACCCCTCCCCCCCTTCACCCTCTCTAGTGGAAGGTATTTCAAACAATAAGCGGATTCCTGGTACAGGGAGTGAGGTCATTGTTTGACTCTCGTGGCAGGACGTTGTTTTTTTGTCAGAATTCCTCCCTAGATGGATTTATTTGCACATCACACAGACACTCTGGGGGAAAAAACTAAACACGCCGCCATTGTGCCTGTGAGGCGTGGTAACAAGGAGACTCTAACATCTGTGGCTGATGAAGCGCAGTATCAATACAAAAATAATAGGCTTGCTTTTCTAAAAGGCCGGAGTAAACAAATTGTCGAGGTTGGAGAACTATTGATCAGCCGATACTCGACGTGATCTCTTGTTTGCTTTGTGAGCTCACACCGCGACAGACCAACACAGTCACAGAGCACCATGAGCAACGCTCTTGGCTCATGCGCGTCATCATCGCTGCACGATTGCAAACTCGGCAATAACACAAGACCATGAACTCTAGGGCGGCAGCACACGCCACAGCACACGCCACAGCACACGCCACAGCACACGCCACAGCACACGCCACAGCACACGCCACAGCACACGCCACAGCACACGCAACACACCAACGTCTGCACCAGAGCCTCATGGTATCAATGCACGGCAGTTGCCTGCAAGTTTGCTCAACCGTCACTAATTAACGCTAACCATGGAAATCGGTTAAAGATTTATATATTTTTTCTTCTGGAAAAAGTTAAAATTACCACTGTATATCATTTCGATGTTAGAAACGAAAGAATAGATTGTAGGGACTATTTCTTCAGAAAGACCAACAAAGTCGTATTTCTCTAAACTGTCACGCTTCATTTCCTGACTGACTACCAGATAACTTAGTGGAATAATTCACTAAATAATTAATTTGATTTGATAACTAAAGTGCAAATATTTCACTTTCATCAAGTATGCAACGTAGTTAACCTGCGTATGAAACAAACACACTTATTTGAGTACTTTAGGTACATACACCTAATAAAGTACTTAAATAACCTAAACCTAACCAAACTGTTACTATTTCGCAACACAACTGTCTTGTTGTGAAGAGTGGTCGAACCTTCTCAGGAAAACTATATCATTGTTTTAAAGCTCATCGAAACTCACCGCTCATTAAAACCCGGCAACATCTTTCCAGAAACGGTGTTAATTTGATCTGAATGACTTGAGAAGTAAATACGATTATTAGAATTTCTTCTAGTTTTGGCTGGAGGGTGGACCACCTTCTTTACGACTTCATGCATCTTGAAACCACTCACGGTAAACCGAATCATTTCTCCTTCACTGGCGTTGTAAAAGCAGCGGAGTGTAAAACGACAAAGTGTGCAGCGTGTGGTTTGGTGAAAAAGTGCAGCTGTAGAGGAGTTTGTCTGAGGGAGGAGAAGAGGGTTTGGGGGGGGGGGGGGGACACACACACACACACACATCCTGTGAGACAAGCACAGGTGGTTGGGAGGGGGTGGGAGAAGGTTGTGGGCGTGGACCTGCAATAATGTGCCCACTTCCTGTACCCAGCCCCCCCCCCCCCGTACTCTACTGTAAAACAGTGAGCTTACAACGAGATCAGCAGGATTTGCCGGCGGTGGCTTCCTGCCATCTCACAGCAGGCGTTCATAGGTGGAGATCGAGCCGGTGCACTCCAGGGTCCCACTGGGCCTCGTACTTCTCCCCATAATGGCAATTAATGGTTCCTTCTTAGAATGGCACAAGACAAGGGGGCCAGAGAGGGGATCATTAATTCTAAGAACAAAAACCAAAAAAAGCAGTGAAAAGAACGCATAAAAAAATGAGAGCATGACGTTTTCTGCCTGATGGGTTTTCCAGTTGTTGCACACTCACAAATGTGGAATGGAAAACATGAAAGTCTAAGTGGTGGGTTGAAGCAGCGGCGTCGCGTCGTTCGTGTGTGTGTGTGTGTGTGTGTAATTTCATGGGAATGAGCCTGTGAAAAACATAACAGTTATGATGTGCTCACATCGGACATGCTTGATGGACGGGCAAAATAAAAAGTTAGGACTTTCACCCAGCAGGCCACCGTTCGTGTCCCCGGTCAAAACTAAAAGTCCACATATTTTACATTGAGTTTGTTACGCAACTTGAACGCATAACAAAGTTCCAGAAGTCCCTTCGCCAAAAAAAATAAAGTTGTTTAATTTCACAACTTTAAGTTTCACAGCGTGGTGGCTGCACGTCGGTCGGTCTGAAGCATTAGAGCGGTAGAGATCACATGACCACAGAGAACGCCCATTCATCATGGTCAGTATGCATTTCATGTCGGTACGTGAGTACGGAAAAACACACGTCAAACAAACCAAAAAGACATTTTAACATTTATTATCATGTGTTACAGAATTAGCCCAGACTTGAATACTCCTATCTATCTGATTGGGTATTTATGTATGAATACCCCTTAAAAAATTATTAACGAACAGGAGCTAAATTATTCCTTTCAAAGATGTTGTTTTCTTTACTGGTTGATCATTACGGACAAATGAACTGAATTCTGAATCATCAGTATCGGAGTTAGATATCATATATTTAATAAAGACGCTTTCTTTAAAGAGTTTGGAGGACTAGTTACCCCGACAACCTACTTTCATTCACCAAAATCAACGCTGATGCCCTGACATCCTTGACGTTTCTTTTTTATTCCTCCAGTCGACAAAATGCAAAATTAGATTACCAGCTGAGGAAATGATTACGCTGGTGAAAAGTGACGTTAGTTATAAATAAATAACTGAAAGAGACAGAAATCACAACTCCTGCAGAGTGTCAAAAAAACAATGTTTTCCCCTCTCCGTCGGCCAGAGTACGCTCCCTCGTTAGGAAGAGGTGTTAGAATGTAATCCAGAGTAACGAGAGGAAATGACCCCACGGCGCAAAGCTTTATGGGCGGAAGAAGTCAGATGTTGACGTCTGAAAGCCAGCAGGTACTGATTCTCACCTCAAGTAATAAAATGTGTCTTTTGATGGTCTGGCATTCAGAACAGGTAAGTTAAGGCATTAACAAAAAAGGCAGTTCGTGTGAACCCTGGTGAGTTTACAAGGTGGGGGGGGGGGGGGGGGTTGAACCCAGATGACCGGCATGGGCTCCGAAGTGAGTCAGCAGACTGTTGTTGTGTACCTGCAGCGGTCACATGCAGTCAGCCAGCCGTGTCATCGAGGACAGATGGGGAAAGGTCAACAGGTTGGAGTTGTGGACAGCTGTTGACACCGAGTCACGAGATCTGTGCCAGCCGAGCGTGTCGAAACAAGCCGGGCCGTTGACTTTTAAACCCGTCCCTCCCGCGTTTGATTTTTAAATCGGAGTTTTTTCAAAAGAATATATCTTTTTTTGCCCCTTTTTATTTCCATTAGATTAGATTTGAGTCTCCACGTGATAACTTCTCACCATCCAGTGCACACGCGACTCTCTTCTCACTTCATAACGCTGACATGTGTCAACGGTTTTTTCTCAGCGAGTGCGAGAGACATGGTTACCGCCGCTTCATTATTGATGGATCAGTCAGAGGAGTTGGCGTTCAGGGGCTGAACAATTCATGAAACCATAATGGCAATCGTGGCTCTAGACGGCGATGTTGAAATTTAAAATCCGCTCTCTGCTGCGCTGCCATAAATAACTTAACAGCCAAGCCACCAGGGGGCGATACAGATGTTTCGGACTCACTTTGGGGGACTGTCACGCCTTTGCGAAAAAAAACTCTGCGATCCAGAGTTGAGCAGTAATATACTATTAGTGTTATTAATTAGCAGGAATGTAGCACAACGGGAAAGTCAAGTTTATTCGATTTAAACTTGCTACTCAGATTTAATTTGATACTCTGTACGACGGACACATTTTGGTCTGTGCAGTCTTTATATTTTAAAGGTGCAGATTATTTGGCTAACGTCTAACATTTGGGTTGTTGTAGCAACCAACGGAAACTTTTCGATGACTCCAATTTTAAGCCAGTGTTCGGTTTGTCCGTTCTGGGCTACCGTCGAAACATGGCGGCCGGCTCCGTGAGGGGATCCTCACGCAGATGTGAACGTCTCATTCTAAGCTAACGAAAATGCAACAATTCTGATAAATTATTTTCAACAGACGACATACTTGTCGAATATCATATTCCATTTCTACCAAGAGATCCCGCTAAATGCCACACGCTGTCACACAGATTGTTTGGCGAGAGCGCGTTTAAAGTTCAGTTGCATGAAAGAGAGAGAAGAAGAAAGATGGAGAAAACAAAGGCGGACGGGGGGGGGGATCGGTATCCATGGCTGCATGAAAGGACGCATGAGTCGGCCATTTAGATGGATTACAGTAGCTCGGCGTTCCCTTTTCATCTCTCTCGCGGGGTCGCGTCTGGAAGAGAGGAAGCAAATTGGTTCCCATCATGCTTCGCAAAGCGCCGCTCGGTCTCACACCGATGGCTGTCTTGAAGAGCGCGACGTGTGCGAGGGGAGCGCATGCTCACAGTCCCTCCCCCCTCCTCCGAGGGTGACGGCGATGAGACCACGGACAGGCTCATCCATCAGGGCGACCATGTGCGATGGGTTTATCAGTGGAGATTTCACAACTGATTTGAAAATGAAAGTGAAGCGTTTGTTTTTAACCGCAGTGCCGTCGGCTCTGACTGCAGCCGAGACGCCATCGCGTCGGACAGTCGATGGTTCCGACCGCTCTGTGACGGCTCCGATGTTCCACCCGTGTCGTTGTTTCAGGATTTACTGTTGATGTAAGACGTCGACGCCAAATGAAATCAATTCATGTCTTGGGATTCGTAACAGCGACGGACGACGTTTCCTCAGCAACACACCGGCAATTGAGATTGTTGAAAATGTATCCACATCATTTTTAAAAAATATATTTTTACCAATTGATGAAGATGTGGCTGAAAGCTCTAGACAGGTGGAGCTGAGTTGACATTTTTCCTGTCAAACTAATATTTCCAAAGTCAAGATAGAGCACTCAATTGATTTAATTTATTTAAAAAGAGATATGAGTAGGTGCAGACACAGATGTCATTTTGAAAAGATACAAATAGACTACGGTTAAAATAATTAACATTTAAAGCTCAAATATATACAGTATATATATTAATTTGAAAGCTCTTGTTGTCAAAAAGATGGCGTATTAGTCTTTTAAATGTTTTTAAGATGATGACAAATTGTCATTGTAATTTCTGGCAATCTAGATTTCTTCAAACTGCTTATTTTCAGCGGTATTGGTTGTCACTTCACATTGTAATCTTATTACAATTCTATTTTTGTTTAAAGAGCAACGTAACTTTAAGGAACAGTGATGTGAAACCATGAGGTAAAGCAAGAGGCTGGAAATAGAGTGGGCAGATTGTTTCCGTCACCACACACTGTAACAGAAAATATGTTGTATTGTTGACACGTATATTCATCTTCCCTTTTTTTCTTCATCTTCAAAGTTGATTCTAGAAAAATCCTAAAACAAAAAAATATGCTGGGGGCAAAAGTTTTTGATGGTACGTTATAAAACGTGAAAGCGTAACGGACCGGGGAAAAAGCATGACCGTGAACACTTCATACATGCCCCCCCCCCCACACACACACACACACTCCCCCACCCCTCTCCTCTGCAAGCCCATTGGACCTGCCAGTCATGTACCTGCGACTTTCTGAGTCCCAGTGAGTTGATAAATGATCACCGATCGCCATCAGAAGATGAAGGACAAGTCTGCAAGTACCACTGTGCGTACTCTACCTTCTGTTTATTATACGTCAACACTTTATTGTCTGTGGGCAGGAAGGCCGTTGCTTTTATTTGTTCCTGTTGTGGTTTTCGAGGCGAAAGTTCTGTGACACAAACAGAGCTTCTGACGGGTGCTGAAGACTGCTTCATACTCTTTTTGTATTCCTTCAATATGCCAACAGACTGAAATGTATTTATTTGCTTTGCTGGAAAAAAAGAAGACAATGCTTTCCTTTCTGTTTTGACGTTAAAAAAAAAATAAATCAAACTTTTTCCAATAAAACAGATCATTCTGAAGTTCTTGACGACGAGCTAAAAGCACAGCGTTCCAAACTCATACATTGTGTTTCCGTTTATAGCTAACGGTTGAAAAATAAATCACGCTTCCTTCTCTTACTTCCTTTGCAGGTGCAAATATAGTTAAATATACTTTAAATTCATTGATAATTGATCCAACCCGCGTCTTTCGCCATCTCTCGCGCTCGTGTAAATCTTCCAGCGGGGCCAACGCGCCATTAAAACTCGTAAAAATAAATGAAGGAAAGCAACATGTTCATAATAGACCCCATGCGATATATCCCATTGAATATGAGCTTGTTAACAGGGAAACTATAACTCTGAAATGACACGCTGCCCACACATCTCTTTATGGCAGCTCTCGTGTGTACATGAAGTCAGAACTCTTATCCGGGCTTTTCTTAAGTCTCCTCTTCAAACACAAAGGCGTCCTTTGTCCCGGAGTTGTTAGTCTCATAGTCAGAGTTTGTGGCTTAGCGTATATATCATGGGGGTTAAAGCCGCTATAGTAAGAACACAAGTTGTCAGAGTGCTTAGCGCAGACCACGTGGAGCGCTGGCATCTGTGTGTCGCGCCCTGAGACCGGCTCAGCGTGGGGACTTTTGTTTCTGGCAGCAGCTGTGGCGTTCTGCTCGGGGCCCGTGAGACGTGGACCTTCAGCTGGGAAATGCAAGCGTTAAATTATATATTTATATTTATGTATATATATATATGTCACTTTCACTGATAAATCAGTTATATATGTATCATTCCCACCTTCTTTGTGTTTGTTTTTGTCTAATTTGGTTACCATCGTGGTGTTCTTCAGATCATTTCACAGCCCGTCTCAAAGAAGTCGACGTAGTTGGTTTGTGGACGTAGTTTCTGAGGCTCTGCGTTTGGCATTTGGCCATCTCCATCTTGGTTTTTGGCTGTCGCCATCTTGGCTTTTGGGAAACAGAAGTGACACAAGAGGGTGTGGCTTAGTTCAACAGACATTTTGGGCGACCGAGATCAAGTCAAACCCACTGTGAAGAGGTCGAAGTTCTAAGACGATTCAGATCGGACAGCGCCTGCCGTGGAAGCAACCTGTCAATCAAAAAGTAGCCACACCCTAAAGTATATCCTGCTTTACTAAATGGCACCATCATCTACTTAATGAATAACAGACTTGAAACCATCAACTGAGACCATAAACTCATGTTCACAATGTTTTTTGAGGGAACAAATCAAGTGAGAAGTAGGGTAATTTTCTCATAAACTTCAATACAATCTGACTTCTTTTTTCATCCAGAGGAGTCGCCCCCTGATGGCCATTCGAAAGAATGCAAATGTAAGGCACTTCCCTTATCAGACCAGGAGATTGCTGCCTCGTTGGCTCGTACGTTTGGTGCCGGCTGAAAATATTGATACTACAGGATAATATTCTTAACTCTTCTACCGAGGGGGGTAAGAAATCTCTCAAAACGGAAGCTAAAACCATGAATGACTTCCTGCTTCCTGTTACAAAAACAATGTGTGACAACAAAAAATTGCTTATCCATGTGCGTATAACAAAAAGTATCCCAAGGGGTTCCTCCGTCTCCAAACTGCATTGGAGACACAAATCCCCTTCATTTTGTTATGCAATTTAATACAAACTTTAAGGGGTTCCATAGCCTTGAAAATGTAAATAGATATTAAATAAATCCACATTAATTTAAGAATATATAATATAATATTACTCTTGAATTCTTGCAGGTCCCCCTTCTTGTTTTAAATTGCCAGCAAATCTTTTGTGCACCTGAGAAATCATTTGCGAAATTAAATACGGGGACCAGTTGTGCTGGGTCGACATCTTGAAAGGAGTTGCGCTCTGTGAAGCGCCTGCCTTCTGATCCGGGCTCAGCGTTTTCGGCGGCGTGTGCTTTTTCACAAAGCGCACAACTCACACATGGCCCATATCTGGAAGCTTTAAGTGCCGCCGCTTGTTGCCGGGGGGGGTTTGTGCGAAGGCCTCTCTGAGCCTGTCTGCTTCCCATGATGCACCTCTCCGTCTCCAGCCCCGGCGACGGCAGTGAAAGAGGCCATTGTTCCTGTCACTCCGAGGCATGTTGCATGCACTTCTGACACAGAGTGGGAGAAACGATTCCCTCTTATAGCCCTCGGAATGTCTTTCGAATCAATCACTTCTGAATTAAGAAGCGCTGCTCTTTTCTGTCCCCCTGGCCGTCAAATGTGCTGGCGTTGCAGAGAAAGGGAAAGTATTGCATCGTAAAGGAATTTAGGGAAGAGAAAAATTGAATACAAATTACAACACCTCGTTTTATGCTAAAATAGACCACCTCCGGGGCCCGATCCAGACGTCTGATCCTCTGATTGAATGGAGCAGCCTGTTAAACACAAAAAAACAAGTGGCTTTCAGGAACTCCCCCCCCCCTCCCCTCCCTCCCTCCCAGTGCCCCTCTTTTCTCACCGGGTTCTTGATTGATGTTGCAAAAGCTCGTGGCCCTTTGCTCGCAAATTTTTCCTGCATGACACGATGTTTCCCCGATCCTCTGTGCGATGCTTCGCGCTGGCATCAAAAACAAAAGAAGGGTTCCTCCCTCTGGAAAAAAAAAGGTGGTCTCCTCGGGCAAATCAGTCATGCCTCACATACCACGAGGGCCTTTGAACCCCCCCCCCCCCCAACAGGATGTGCTTTGCTCTGACGTGCATGAGAATGTCAGATGCCCTCCGTCTTCAACTTCCAGGCCACAGCGAATCCTAATCGAAGTGAGGTTTTATGATCCAATTTCTGAAGGCTAACCCTTGTTTTTTTTCCCGACTCAGTGTTCGTATGAGTCCCACTCAGCCTCTACTCGGGAATGTAAACCAAGAGCGCGACGCAGAAGTCACCAAACACTGTCCCGTCCGTCAGTGGCGAGTCTATTTTTAACCCTGCTGTATCACGTATCGCCTCCTCCAATTGTGTTCCTTTGTTCCGGCGACGAGGGATATATTCAGGACACTCTCGGGTAGCGTGGGAGGCGAGGTGAGGCCAATCCTCTCCTCGACAATTGATCTCCCTCTCCGCTCTCTGTGTGTGTGTGTGTGTGTGCGAGGGGAGGTGGAGGCCCACGCCTGCCACTGACCTGTTGCAAAGGGGTTGAGAATGTGCTCTCCCCATTCATTAGGCTGGGCGGCCCCGCGCTGCCACCGAGTGCTTTCACTACATCTGCGTTTGCGGTCTGTGATCGGCTCCAGATGGCAGTCTGGAACACCCGTGCAGACCTCGTGCGAGCTTCCCATATGGCGAACGGCAAAGGAGCGTTTAAAAGGAGCCTTCGCGCTCGAGGGTCACGCTGTGAACAATCTCAGCACCCGGGCATTTGCAGTGTTGGCAGTATGAGCTGGCAAAAGTTGTCTTTGTATAACTTTCTGTCTGTCATGTGGGCGGGGTCACGATGCGCCCAATCGGGACAACATCCCACACTTTTGGTCTCTCCTCGGAGGCCTTCGTGGTGTTGCATCGGGGATGTAGGCGATACACCACATCCCTCAGAAAAAAGAGAAAGCCAGGTGGCGAAAGGGGCGTCAGACGTTGTTTGGTTTTAGCTTTGTGTGGCTCAGTCATCGCAAACAGAGAAGCGGCGCACGCACGCTGCTGGAATACGTGGGACTGACTCACTGCAGCGATGACAGTATCTCAGTCGGGGATCTAAAAATCCACTTTAGAGAATTCCCATTAAAAAATGCTCCCTCCCCAATTTCCTCATAGTCATCAAATTCAGACAAATTGATTGGAGCTTTTATGTTTGTCGACAAAGACACTTTCACTCACACCAACAATAGATGACGGGCAGTGACCCAAAGGCTCAAGTGGTTTGAAGGGTGACGAAAGAGTGTCAAAAGCTGCCAAAAAATATACAGCACAGGAACGAGAATTTCGAAAGTGACGTTTTCCGAGTGTAGAGTCGTTGTCGGTGATGAGGACCAGACTTCATCTTCATCGACTCGTCTCCTGCTGTATTTGTTTGGGTTGGTTATGAGTGTTCAATCCAGTCTGCTGCTGCTCTGTTTTGCTCCATTTTTCTTTCCTTTTTCTTTTTTTTCTCTTCCTGCCGCTATGAATGTGGCGGGGGAATGTGCGTAGGGCGGGGTGACAGAGGTGGGGGGCGGGCGAGGTGGGGAGGGGGGGGGGGGAGAGCGTAGGAATTCCTCACTCACTTGGCTCATCTTCCATTTGCTCTACTCCTTCGCTGCGCATGAAAAACAGAAAATGGAAAAAAAGGGGGGTATTTTGTTTGTGCGTTCTCCCGGATGGGGGGGGGGGGGGGTCATCGCTGCCCAGTATGGTGGGCCCGGTCCAGCGGGAGGAGCAGCGCTGAGTTCATTAATCCGCCTTTCCGAGGGCCCCTTTTATTTGCTTTTTTAATTTTTTTTGCCAAAATCCATCAGGCCTGACAAGTGGGGCAGTTTGAGGCAGTTTGAGGCAAGTCGAAGGCAGCGCTCCAGGCCCCCCCCCCCACACACACACACACACTCCCCCCCCACCCCACCCTGCGCATAGCCAATCTGCTCCTCCCCCCCTCTCGACCAAAGCCCGGGGTTTTGTCGAGTCATGCTGGCCTTGTATAAGGTAATGTCTAGAGAGCTTGCTGGGGTGGGACGTGTGCACAGATTTATTTTAATACACTGCCGCTCCCGCCAGTGGGGGGAGGGGGAGGGGGATGCAGAGCCTGCCAGCTCGTCCTGAGACCACTGTCACGCTTCGGACCAGACGGGACTTTTTAGGAGACAAATCCACCACCGCGGGCGAGTTTAAAAAACACAGAAAGGAGGCAAGTTTCACTCCAAGTTTTTGACTTTTTAACCCGCATGCTGAATGCTGTTGACCTTCCATGACCAGCTGCTCTCACACATGCATGTTCTGAGTGACTTGCCCTGCAGGGGAGCACTGGATCTGGCATGTCAGTCTTGTTTTTAGCATCGAAGCGATGAGTCTTGAGGTAGTTACAGTGTAGTTACAGTGTAGTTACAGCACGCCGCTCAGATCTGATTGTCGGATGTAGCTCCACACGGCTCTGCTGAGTCATTATAAATTATGAATTTATTCATTTATTTATTATTATATAATCATTTACCAATTAATCTTTAAATATAATAATGCTATGATAATGATTTGATCATCAAAATAGTTCCTTATAATAGTTGGTTGGGTCTGAAAGCTCATCCTTCCATTTGAAAGCTCAGGAAAAAGGAAGTAAATGGATTTATTTTCTTTTTTTGAACAAAAAAAGTTCAACGAATCTATTAATCAACACATTTTTTAGGCTGCTCCCATACAATTTTCACGGATACATCGACGCTAAAAGTAATGGACTGTACTTCTTAAATCTAAATCCACAGAAGGTGTCTTCCATCACTTACGGAGTCACTGTAACCCAAAGCACAATCTTTTCCGGAACCTAACCAAGTAATTGTCTTGCATAACCATCAGTATTCTGTATGAATCAAGACTAGAAACTGCTTCATTTCAATGTGGGTGGAAGTATTCCGGTAGTATTCGCATAGATGTCGTCTGTGTTGATTCACGCATTTGTTCAGCAACGGGATAGAAAAGGGTTCGGTAAGGGTCAACTTTCTTTTTTCTTTTTCTCATAGACTTCTACACAATCACACTTATTTTTGGCAACCAGAGGAGTCGCCCCCTGATGGACATTAGAAAGAATGCATGTGTATGGCACTTCTGCTTTGGCTTCACATTGGAGGGGGCCGCCTGGCCTCATCAGTGTGCTAGCGCCAGTGTGGGCACGTTAGCATGCAGACATTATTATTCATTTTTATAGAAGCACAACTGTTACCGCAGCGGTGCTAGCGTGGCCGTGGACTCTTGTTGTGCAACCAAAGATGGGGAGAGAAAGCATGCAGGCATCCATCATTTAATCTGAGCTAATTTTGGAGTCAGAGTGGCACAGAATTCTCCTATCGGGTTCACTGTTAACTCCAGGGCTAGTGGTACCCATTACTGTGATGCCCGGTGAGTGTTGCTTTGGTGTAAAATCCACTTTTTCTTTTCCAATAAATGTCTTCTTTGACAGCAGTATTAGCTTTGCAGAAACAGACACTAGCTTCTTTTCTTTTTCACATGATATTTTCCATTGTGAAACAGTTTAGAGGACGCTCAGTGGGTTAATGCTTTTTATAGCCTTTAAAAAGCGGCAACGCTCTCACAGGGCATAAATCAGCACAGTGAGCACGTTGGAAGAAAACAAGGCTGTACACCGCTGTGGCAAACCCCCCCGTTCACCACGCCTTGAGTGACGAAGGCCGCAGACGATGAGCGTCGCTCACCAACACACGGGGCGACTTTAATGAGCACAAGTGTTATTTAGATTCCGTCGTGGCGCGTCTTCAGACACCCGTTGGAGCTGTCAAGAGGCGGGACATCCTCCGTCTGTGCATGTGTGACTTGTGTTTCTCAGGGTACGATGCGTTTCCACGCTGCCGTGTGTGTTCAACAAGCTCTGCCGTTCTGCGTCTCATTACTGTGCATTAGAGCTCCTGAAGAAATGTGATCGCCGCACCCTGACTGGGTGTCCGACATGATCTCATCACGACTCGTCCGAGTTGAAGAAGCGTGTCACGAGAATGATGCCAGGGCGAAGACTCGACTCGGAAGGGTCGGGTGTCTTAGGAACTAAACTGCTTGTTCAGGGTGACGGGGGAAAAAACCTCACGGTTCGTCCATTTAACATCCGTTAACCATTTACCACGGCGGCGCGCAAGCTAACGGAAATCACTCATCTTTTGGTTTTTATGCGGCAGCAAACGTTTGTTTGATGTCCCTCCAACCCTCAGCGAGCACCTTCTCACTCTTCATACCATCGTCGGTTCATCTGAGCAGCTCATTTGACAAAGATGGGTTTACGGTTGCATCAGTCGAACGTCGTGCGGAAAGGTGCCATGTGCGTCGGTATCGAGACGCGTCAGTATTTGTCTGTGTGAACAGCAGTTCCCCAAATAGCTCTGCAAGGAGCCACAACCTCAGCGAGTCCCTCGCACCGCCGATACACTTCTCTCACTTATTGATGCATTCCTCCAGGCAAGCCCAGCCTTGTCGAGGCTCAGACTCCGACCCCAGTTCGTAACCCAGACATTGGGGGATACATTTGAACTCTCGAGCCAAGCTGAGATAACTAGGGATGCACCGATCTGATCGGGGCCGATCCATATCGGCCGATATTCCCATTATCGGTTTTGATCGGGGTTCTCAAAACGGTCGATCAGATGACGTAACATCTGCGAGAAAAACTATCAGAGACGTTTCAATCGCCGCGCACCGCAACGGAGACGATGCGCCCGACGAGGGCCGCAGAGTGAGAGGTCCACGAGGGGATCCTCACCACCGAGCAGCGTCCCCGTCCCCCGAGTTGAATCTCTGGGTCAACTCAGCCGACTCTCACATGTCTGAGCCCCTATAGACTGATGCTCACGGTAAACGCATTCGATCAGGAGCGCGCGAGGGTTTTGATAAAGTTAGCGGAAGGATTTAAGTGACAACATCCGGTTTTGCAAAGTTAGCGGAAAGAACCACGTGAAACAACATCCGTTTTTCAAAATAAGATGTCGACAAATCATTCACTAGCATATAAAAGTAAACAATGAACTGATTTTGTATCTTTATAGATCGTTTCTGAGATTTAGCTTAAATTATGCTAACATTAAAACATTTTTACTGGACCAAGGAAGAGTTTATAAAAAGTCAGACTTTTGTATGTTAAAAAAAGTCCTGTAAATAGATTTCCCCAAGAGTTCCAGGAAATGAATAATGCAGATGTGTTCCATACATATCTGAAATCCCCTACAATAGCAATCAAACAATTTTAATGTGTCAATTAGGACATTTTTCAAAGTAAAAGTCCTAAATGTTTAAAGAAATCTGTAATTTCTTTGATGTTTGAGGTGCTTTATATTTGTATTTCCTCATAGTCCTAGGCAATAATGCTACACAATAAATAGAATGCTTCAATCGACACCGTGATCGGTGATCGGTATTATCGGATTGGCATATCCTGATTTCAGTGATCGGTGATCGACACCAAAAAACCTGATCGGTGCATCTCTAGAGATAACCTTGATGACATCTCTTACGTCATCAGGGGTCAGATTTGACAAAGGAAGTCATTGCACAACTGTGGTTCACTTGCTGAGTCGTACTAACCACGACGAGTAAACATGGACGTGAACCAGCCCTAACAAAGGCCCGTCCACACAAGATAGAGGCAGTGGCCGCATCTCTGTCACTGTACATTGATATGTTGTGCTATTATGAGAGCGGTTGGGGCCTTTTTGACGTCTCATTTCAAAGCCAAACTCTTGAGCCGTGACTGCATTTATTGCTCTTTCTGTATTTCATGTGGTGTGGCATCTAGCCTTTGTTGCCTGCCTCCGGGGGTCTATAAGTGGGATGTCACGCCCCGAGCCGTGAGCACCGTCCAGAGAGCCTTCAGCCAAGGAAGGTATCGCGGGGTGGCGTGTTTTCCAGAGCCGTGCCTCTCTTAGTGTGACATCATCATACCTCCAGCTATGTAGCTTTACTCAACAGAATGGAATCTTTCCTTCCCGTTGTCATCTTTCTGTTGCAGTGCGTTATGCCTCGTTGGACTTTAGTATTGATTAAATGTGAAAACTCGTGTAAAATTGCAAAACTTATTACAGACTAAAAATAATTCATGAAGAGCTCAGAAGAGACAAAAGAGGGCTGCTACGAATCCATAATGTAAATTTACCAATGATCTCATTCTTGCTGCAATGGAAATGACCCTTCCAAAGGGAAGTGGTTCTCCAGATTTGTGGATTCTGTTCAGGATGTTGTTTCCTTCCAAACTATTGATGCATGCAAATTCCTACTGTGTTGTCAAGACCGTAGGCTGAAAGGATGCCTCCGGCGGGAAAAAAAAAGAGCGTTGGGGAGTTTGCGGCTGTAACCATGGACCATGGGAACAGCAGAGATGGAAACGGAACACGGACAAAAGCGGATTTTCTTTTCTGTGAAACAGCATTTACTTACCTTCTGACACAGAACGGGGGAATAAAAGGAGCCGGCTGAAAAATGTTCTGTAACGCGGTGGAAGTTGGGGTCATTGTTCTGCCGGTTCATTTCTGTACCGCGGCCCTGGATTCGAGGACCCATCTCCATGGAAACCATTATGTGGGGCAATTGGCGGCAAAGCACTTTAGAAATCTCCTTGGAATATATTAGTAGCTGCAAAGGCCTCACTGGCCTCACCTTCAACCTCTCGCCATTGTCTCGGAGCTAGTCTACTTAAGGCGCTGTTCTCAGGATTTTCAGGCCTCGGCTCAGGAATGCTCGACCTACAGACGTCGAAAGAACCTTCGCCGTCGTCGGCGGAGGGTTGAAATCTCAAGTACACAGGCTGGAAAACAAGCCGACCTGCCCGCCGGCGGAACTCCAATGCCTCCCGATGCCTTTTTTTCATACAGAAGAAATCCAATTTAATTTTAAGAAGATTCATTTCACGGACTCATACGGACCGTGTCAGTGCAGAACGCCAATTTCGACTTTGACCGGGGAAATTAAATGACTTGCAGCGCAGAGCCGAAAGAACCACGCGCCGTTTTCCCCCCCCGACATGGCACAAAAACGCCAAATGAAGAGATGAGGACTTCATATCGAGCAGATGTGCTGAGACTCGAATTTCAGAGGAGAAGGGCTGCTGATTCAGAAATCAGCAGCCCTGTCAAGCTGTACACGCGTGTGTCATCAACCGAGCCATACACCCACGGAGCAGATTTTTTTCTCTCCCTCTCTTTCACAGTGATATTACCTTTTTGCCCTTTACAGACATTTTCCTTTGGTATTCAGTCGGAGGTATGAGTTCTCAAACATGAAACCCTCAGCAATCTTGTAGCCGATCACCCGGGAACGTGGGAGTGCCACATTCTGTGCTATGGCCTGATATGGCACCTTTTACGGCAGCAGGAAAACAACCTCCTGAAGATCCGCTAACCCATCTGGCTTAGGTGATTAGCAAAAGCCGAGGCAGATGGTCGCCACGGCCAGATTCTGCGTCGCCTCGGGCGTGTTGGTCTGCGCGTACAACCGACAGCCAAGTTCGTCTGTGAAAAATAAATACAAAATGTGTCTGCAGTGTGTGTGTGTGTGTGACATGACTGACTGGGAGTATGAAAGTAGTCCTTTTTCAGCAGTGTGTGGGGTTTCTGGTGGAGCCGATTGACTGGGACCCTCAGGATATTTTTATTGGGGGCCGAGGGAGGCGTGGGGTGGGGGTGGGAGTGGGGGTTGGGAGGCACGAGGGATATGTGCCCCCCCCCCCCCCTTTCTTCATCTGCGGAAAACATGCTAAAAGTGAATGAGCCACGCAGCCGCCGGCCCTCCCTTCCCCGATGGCAACGGGGTCTGGAAATGTTGACACAGAGAGAGCAGCCCCAGAAACCCCAGGAATCCCCCCGAGAAGGGGCTGGGCGGGAGGCTGAGGTGGAGCCTTGGAATGTGCTCCAAAGAGTCAGTCACTTATTTACTCGCTGAACTTGGTGAACCTTAGTCAGCCACTTCCACCACGGCCAGTCTGCCCTCCCTCGCCCTCCCTCCCTCCCTCCCTCCCTCCCGCTCCCCTCTCTTGTTTTCTTCTCGGGGCCTATCGCGAGGCTCCTCGTCGAAGTCGCCCCTCCCCCTTCCATCCCCCTTGTTGACAGACGCTCCGCTTCTCGGCCTCTCATTGGCCCGGGCGCCTTCGCCCGAAGCCCCGAGTGGCCGAATCCAACCCCCACCGGACCCCCGTCGGCCTGTTGCTCACACTGGAAGCGCTGAGGTCATGAGCTCATGATGAGTAATAAAACAAATGTCAGTGGGAATGTGAGTCAAGATGGCCAGTGTGTGGAGTACAAAGGGCCATCAGTCCCCTTCCTACACATCTTCTGGAAGTCTTAAATAGATGAAAACAAATAGTTTGTTTTTGACTACACTTTTGTTTGTTTTTGACGACAGTTTTTGACGACAGTTTTTGGGACAGTCAGACTGTATAAAACAGGAACAATAAGTCTTTATTCTTTGTGAATCCACAAGATTACTTTTCAAACTCGATGAGCCGAGTCGGGCCGGCCCAATTGTGTCATGGTGTCAGCCAATCACAGCTCTCGTCGTTAATTAAAGTCGAAGTGAAACTAAGAGAAGGTAATGTCTTTTAGTCCCCCTGTGAAACAGTATATTGGAGTGTACAGTTACAGGGGGGTGTTTGAATCATCTTTTGCATTACAATGTGGGCGGGCTTATGAAACTACGGAGGCTCCAGACACTTCGCTTGTCACTAAAAGTCTCGGATTGATTGATGGATGTCTTGATTATCATGATTGGTCAAAATTGGCTGGTAATAGCTAGCGTAAGCACATGTCATATTTTGATTGACAAAGAAAAGATGATTGGATTTGTCTTACTTACTTACATACTTTTAAATAGATGCACAATATGACAAGGCATCTAAAGGGGTCAAAGGGGGCACTTAAAGTCCTTCCATTGACCTGCCAGGTGACTCTTTTCCGTAATTGCCCTGTCATGTTTGAATAAAGCCATAGCAGAACATTTATAGCCAAACGCAGACTGCACGTCCGAACATTTTGACGGGGACGGGATCTGGTGGAAGTCGATCCTCGGCCCGAGAGAAGCATCGTGAGGAGAAGGTGTAAAGATTAATAGCCGTCTCGGTCTTGGCCACTGATTTTATGAGAGAACAATAATCCATGACTCGGTGGGAATCCAGCGCTGTCTTGTCTGTGATACTCCCCGCATGTCAATTACTCGCACTGGGAAATGTCAATGGGCTTCATCTGAATTCAGCTCAGCAGACGGCGGAGCGCCGCTCGAAATCGACAGCGAAACCGACTCGTTAGTTCCGGTATCGAAAGACTGAGCGAGACCTTCAAGCAAAAGTGCAAACAGACAATGTTTCGTGAAGACGGAAGAATGAATAGCAAAGTTAGGGTGTGTGTGTGTGGGTCTGTGTGTGTGTGTGTGTGTGTATGCAATACATATGATGAATCTGTTTGTTCGTTATTCAGCAGGATGAGTTCGAAATATATATCAATATATACACTACCGTTCAAAAGTTTGGGGTCATCCAGACAATTTCGTGTCTTCCATGAAAACTCACTTTTATTTATCAAATGAATTGAAAATTGAATAGAACATATAGTCAAGACATTGACAAGGTTAGAAATAATGATTAATATTTGAAGTATTAATTTTGTTCTTCAAACTTCAAGCTCAAAGGAAGGCCAGTTGTATAGCTTATATTCAAGATTCAAGATGTTTTATTTGTCACATACACACACAGGGTGTGCAGTGAAATGAAAGTGGCAATGCTCAGCAGGAATGTGCAAGGGCAACAAGTACACACTATTTACAATAAAAAACAACACAATATTTACAGTAAGTGTGCGTGTGTGTGTGTGTGTGCCTAAGAGGGGCAGTTGTGTGGGTCTATGTGGGGGTCCTGGTGATGTCGGAGTTCACAGTCCTGATGGCCTGAGGAAAGAAACTCCGTCTCAGTCTCTCTGTTCTTGCAGCGTGACTACGGAGGCGCCTGCCTGACCGCAGCAGCTGAAACAGTCTGTTGTTGGTGAGGATCCTTCATGATCCTGCCGGCTCTGGTTCTGCACCTCCTGGTGTACAAGTCCTGCAGGGAACGCACTACTCTCTGCAGAGCCTTCCTGTCCTGAGCGGAGCAGTTGCCAAACCAGGCTGTGATGCTTCCTGTCAGGACGCTCTCTACAGCTCCAGAGTAGAAGGACTGAAGGATCCTCTGGGAAACTTTAAATTTCCTCAGCTGCCTGAGGTGGTAGAGGCGCTGCCTTGCCTTTCTCACCAGAGTGTCTGTGTTCGTTGACCATGTCAGATCCTCAGATCCACCAGCATAACTGTTTTCAGCTGTGCTAACATAATTGCACAAGGGTTTTCTAATCAGACATTAGTCTTCTAAGGCGATTAGCAAACACAATGTACCATTAGAACACTGGAGTGATAATTGATGGAAATGGGCCTCGTTACACCTATGGAGATATTTCATTAGAAACCAGACACTTCCACCTAGAATAGTCATTTACCACATTAACAATGTACAGTGTGTATTTTTTATTAATGTTATCTTTATTGAAAAAACAGTGCTTTTCTTTGAAAAATAAAGACATTTCTAAGTGACCCCAAACTTTTGAACGGTAGTGTATATATAAATGAAAAAAAGATACATTGAAGGAACGAGTGTCTTATTGAACATATTTTAAAAACACTTATATTATATTCACCACTTTCTTAGACATATCCGCCGCATGTATGAACACATCGTCGTTTGGTTTTAAATGACAGTGATAACCAAGGAAAAGCAGGTTCTGTCTGTTTTGTTGAAAACTATAGTTTCATTCAGGAAATCCTCACAACCAAATGTTTGTTGGTTATGTTTTGGGCGTGAAGACAACTGACAGAATCAAAATAAGGTTGTCGGATCAGGAGATGGAGTCCGGGCTGAGAATACCTCTCTCACATCGCTGTGCTTTGTTCTGGAATATGCAGCAGGATTTTGTCCAGATAATAATCAACCCGACCGCACACACACACTGACAGAGCGTTGTATCGGAGGAGGCTTTTTTTTGTGGGGGGAGAAACACCTGTCAGTCAAGGCCTTTCTGTTTGTGCAGGTGCGCGCTCCTCTCCTCTCCTCTCCTCTCCTCATATGTCGCAATCCCACTGTTGCCTGTGGTCGTGTCGAGAAAGCGTCTTCTCGCGGCCGCTTAAGGGCCGCGCTTCCCTTGAACGACATCTGAGCTCGCTCTGTGTTTATTTTGGGCCTGTGGGCTGGAAGCAGCCACGCCCCCAACCCCACAGGACATTCCACAACGTCTCCTTTCCAGTGAGTTTATTTTTTATTTTTGTAATTTTATGTGCTACTTTTCTGTTTTGACTCTCCACATCCCGCAGCAGCAAAGCAGGTCACGCGCTGACCGAGGCAAAGTGTGAGGCAGCAGTTTGCCGTGGGGCCCGAGGCAGATTGCGCCTCCCGTGCAGGAAACGAGGAGAGGCGTTAAAACACACGAGTTCCTGTTTGGCATCTGTTTCCAGCGGGCCTCCCTCCCCTCCCCTCCACCCTCACGCTTCACCTACAGCCGCTCTATCGGCCAGGTTTTTTGTCGGTTGAACTGCTCTGTGACCTCCTTCCTCCCTTCCCCTCCTAGAAACCAAGCAGAAGAAAAAATGTGACGACGTTCCCGCCGCCGTTTGACTCGGAGCCCAGAATAACAGAAGTCTTCAGAGATACAGGCGAGAAAGACGGGTCCTGATGCAGGTAGCTGCTCCGCTAGACTGCAGAAGCCTCAGGCCAGTGAATAATTAGCCAGGTGTTGTATTTAAGGAGACGAGGCGGCGACGTGTGCGTCCTCTCGGAGTGCATCTGCTCCATTCGTGAACGAGCTCTTCCTGCCGCCTCACACTCGTGAAAATCCTCACCTTTTAAGCCCTGATCCTAAAGATCTCGTCCGAAGGTGCGACGGATGTGCTCTGAGCTCCCGGGAGATACTTTGATCCGGGTCAGACCTCCAGAGGACAAGCTTTCCTCACGTGAAACCCTAGTCAGGCTGAGGCGTGGAGTCCGAGGCGACTGGACGAGTCCAGGCAGAGGGCCAGTGAAGCACGGAGGGGGGGGGGGGGACACCGGGCCACAGGGGTCCCGTCTCACACAGGGGAAGGTGTGCGGCTCAGCGACACAGAGACGAGATCTCATGCTGCAAAAATAGAAAAACTCTGTTCACAACCAGTGTAAACATCACATACCAGTAAAACCATCATGAGTGAAACAGTGAAGTTATTGTCGTAGAATCAATTCTATATGTTTTAAAATCTATAAAAGGCCCAGGACACGCTCCAGGGTATGTATCTCCCAGCTGGCCGGGGAACGCCTCGGGATCCCCCAGAATGAGCTAGAATATGTTGCGGGTGAGAGAGAAGCCCGGGTCAGCCCGACCCGAAGCGGAGGAAAATGGATATATGGATGATATTTTACATTTTGCTGGACCCTCAGGAACAATTAAAATGCGATACACTGGCAGATATTTTGTCACGTTGGGCGCAACAATCTTATACATCGTACATATAAAATAGACCTGACGTGCCTTCAACGGGCCGGACTTATTTTAAGCCTAACGGTTATTTTCTGAACCGAAGCACACAATGGACATGAAACAATGGACGTGATTTTGTTAAGTCTTGTTTTGTCACCACGTGTTTGGAACCTACGGCCACACGGTTTAGTGCTAATCCTCTCACTCACTTTCAATTGATTTGCTTTTTTTAAACTGTCCGTGAACATTTGTTGCACTTCTTTTGAAGATGACACAAAGCTGATGTATTACATGTGTATTACTTATCTTTTTGTAGTTGTGGCCATACTTTCTGCAACAGAGTTCAACCCACCAAACTATCCTGGATTGACTGTCGGCTTCTTTACAAGCTGTCTGATCACCTGACCTCTTGTGACCCCCAAACTGATTGAAATGAAGAATGTGCATTGCTGTAAAAAATTTTTTTTTTTAATGCACGAGAAAACAAGAATTATCCCTCAAGTCTAAATCTCATTCGCAAAGTTGTAATTTGTTCCGCCGAGTGGAGCTCCGACTCGTTGCCAAAGTCCTGTAATGCATCAAAACGATTGCTTCTCACCAAATGCCGGAGCGCTTACTCATCGTGCAGTCGATCCAAACGGTTCTGCCCACTTCCTCAGCGGAGGCCGATATCCTGCAGTCAGGGATGTGATACAGTCACTTTTTAAATGTTAAACCGCTGTACATTTTCCTGTGTGGAAACAATGAGGGGTAGTGGGCCCGGCAAACATTTCCACAGATTACATTTCTCTTTTTGTGTGTGTGTGTCTGGGAGGGAGGGGGGGTTGAAGCGTTACAGTGGCTGATTCACATTTTCCACTTAGTGTAAAGCTCCTGGCAGCCCAGCGTCGCTCCGTGAGCGGTCGGTTGGCGGCGGGCGCGGTGAGACGGCATCTTCAAAGTGTTCCTGCGCTCCTACTCATCATCACATCTGACGCAAGTTGAGTCAATGCAGCGGCGCTTACACAGCAACATATTGATATTCATATTTTTCTCCCGGGCGCCCCCCCCCGCTGCCCTCTCAGCAAATGAATCGCGGCGCGGAGCGAAGGCCGCTGCGTCTTCTTAATGATCGTTTTGCCGATTTTTTGGTTGTTGCTGTGAGCAAAACATTTTTTTGGGGGGCGGGGGGGAGGAAAGGACTGCTTCTCATTTTGTGTGATTGTGATTAGGCGGGGAGGGGGGTTCGAGGGAAGATGCTGTGAAGATATTGAATACATAAATTGGCTCCATTTCTCTCGGAGTGTGTGTGGGAGTCAGCGGGATGAGAAGAGAGAGAGAGAGAAAACTGCTCTGTTTGTGTTTGCTCGCCCGGCGCTGCGGGCTGAGATCACACTGATCAATAGCGAGGATGACGTGGAGATGAGCAGTATGACATCAATATTAGGCGCGGAGGTCCGGCAACACCATTCTCCCCCGGGGAGAAAGGAACTCATTGATGGCCCCCGTCGGCCTCTTTGCCTCTGTGCATTGTTGGGCCCTCTGACACAGAGCAACCTCATCACACGGGAGGGGGGGGGGGACACTGGACTCACACTACCTGCTGGCCAGCACCAATCGATGGGTGGTGAAATACGATGACGTCTTTGTGGTTTGCGACATCGGAGCCCCCCCCCCCAGGCTCCCCACTCCACTCCACCACTCGACACCGCCCAGCGCTTCTTTTTTTGATTGGATGGTGAAATAAATCACCGAGGTCCGGTCGAGACGATTCCCGCGGGGGATCGAGGCGTCGTCCTCGAGGAAGGTTCGGCTTTCACTGACGCAAGATGATTTCGCAGCGGCTTTCTGCCTGGCCGTTTGGGTTGTACAATGGGCGATGCACGATTTAATGTCGGATGAACGTGAAACGGGTGCTGATGTGATCCACGAGAAACAAGGGAGGTCGTCTGTTCTCTCTCTGATCCATAACCAAGTTGTTACACATTAATCCCCCTTGGAGACGTCGGATACGCTAACGATGCAGTTTTGTTCCCGGTCGATTCCACAAATTGTTTTCAAAAACAGATTTTCCCCCTTCAATGGTTTTCTACTCGTCGGCCTTTGGGAATGGCCGAGGCCGGTCGGCGTGGAGCTCTGTTGGCTCACTGTGATCTTGACAAATTCTGAATACCGAGGACAAGCTTGAGATGTTCATGGGCCCCCGGGGGAGGAATCCCACTGAATCAGAACCTATTGCCATTTATGTTTACACAGACATGGAATGTGTCACGGCGGGCGGTGCGACAGTAGACAACGTCAACAACAACAATCAACACGGACGAGAATTAAGAATATGAATATTCAAACAAACAGGCAGGTTTAAGAACATTTTAAGTCAGCTTAAAGTGACAAGTGTGTTTCGTGAAGAGTTGTGTGTATGTGAGTGTATGCCTGAGGTGATCCTCAGACTGTTCCATGAGGCACCACAGTGAGGGTTGACGCGTTACATTTGAACTGACAGATACCTGCTGCACTGCCACGACATTTGGTTCAGCCAATGTCCGACTTAAGATTTACAAATCTTTCTAATATCTACTACTTATCACGATGTCAAAAGGTTTATTTGTCAGGACTTTGTGACGGGGTGAGGCCGGACGCAATATAAATAACAAAAAGCACTCTTTAATGAGGCAAAACAGTTGCAAAATAAACAAGGTCCAAAAGGGGCAGGCAGGCAGGGTCGAAGCAGGCAGGATCAGGAACACAGACATGACGACGGGGAAAAAACACGGAACTAGAGACGACAATCCGACAGCAGACAAGGCAAAGACTGACACAATATATAGGGGGGGAAACAGGTGTACGACATCAGACAGTAACGAGACAAGAGTGGCTGAGGGCAGGTGCAGGGAATTAAACAATTAAGACAGAGAAGACACAGAGGAGACAAAAGAGACACGGAACACAGGAGAAACAGAACAGGGTGTTACATTATTAGTCATCTGTCTAGACACAACCATAGAATTCATGGCATGCTTATGAAGATGTTCATCTCTTTTCAAATTGCTGTCATACAATCCCTGATTATATAGCAGGCTTGACATGATAGGTAACCCTCGTCCTCCTCTCTCGTGGGCGTGAGCGAGCCGATCCAATGCTGCTCATCTCAACCGAGGAGCACTCGAGCGGACGCCGTCTTGGTGCAGCTTCAAACTGCGTAAACCTCAGGTGGAAGAGAGCCAGAGACTGAAGTATAAAAAGCACATTATCCGCAATATTTTCAGTTTGGGGGCTTTGTCCTGAGTCCTGTCATCTGAGGCTCTTTGTTTGTTTGGGATAGCCATGATGTGGTCAGTCATGGTGGGCGTCACCTGCTAGTGGGCCGCTGAACACAATACCTGTACCTTTAAATTGGGGATTCGGGTGTGTGGGTAAAAATCACGAGCATGGTCATTTCAATTTTTTTTTCAGCATCAGAAAATTATTCTGTCTTTGGAAACAAAGTCTGATTTTATTACACGTTCAAAACGTTTAGCTTGTCAAACTGTTTCCCATGTCACAGTTTCAGCTCCACTCCCCGTCGTCAGTCTAACTCTCTTCACCTGTTCACACACCTGTTGTCACAGTTCAGCTCCTCACTCTATGGTTGTCACTCCCACCTCGTCAGTCTGACTTCCTTCACCTGTTCACACACACCTGTCTTTGATCACTAATCAAATCCCGATATAGTCTCCTGCCTCACACACACCTTGCCAGATTGTTCTTCCTTTTCTATGCCAGACTCTCCAGCACTTGTTTCTAGACGGATTTCCTGTCGCCGACCCTGCCTGTCCCTGGTTAACCCGCTATTCCGACTCCCCGAGAACCTACCAGCCTTTCGTCCTGTTGATACTCTGCCTGCCGTTTCCAGAGTGTGGAATATAAGTTCGAAGGATCCCTGGAGTCGAGGCTGCATTTGGGTCTACACACGAGTCGTTACATCCCAAAGCCGAGAGTGAACTTTGCGATTGGACTTTAATTTTTTAATTTAATTTCGCGCAAAAGTGTATACCTTTCATCGGAATAATTATGATTTAAATCGGTCTCCGCTAGAAGCGAATTGAACTTGTAACCAAATGAAAACTAGTGTCTGCTAGTGCATTAATGACCGGTGTCGTAAACGTGCTCTCGCCTGCAGCCACAACTACGGCTCAGACTGGTGACTCATTGAACCTGTGTGAAGGGGAGCGCTTGATTTGGTGCACCAGAGCGAGAATTCCCAACTGCAATATTGCTTTGTTGATTGTGAGATCGAAAAATCCCTTCTTGTCATCGTGTTATTTATTAGGAGGCCAGAGTTCGGTCCCCCGCATCCCAAGAGAATTTTGTTCGCGTTCTCCAATTTAACCCAGGTTTGGTTCTCTTCCAGTTCACGATGCCGTGTGCCTCATGTAGCGAAGAGGAAGGTCTTCTTCGGTTTCACTGAAGGTTAAAGGGCAGCGTTGTTATTTTTTATGCTATGTTTTTCTATATATATGACTAAAGCACTCTGAGACAAATTTATAATTTGTGAAAATGGGCTATACAAATAAACTGAATTGAAATGGGGACAACCATTTTTGGGGCTAGGGTTAGTCGGTCCAGTATTGAAGGAGAGACATAAGCGATGTAGGTTCACTAAAAGTGCTTGTTTCTTGGTCCTTTACCTTTCTCCTCTGTTTCTTATGGCGACTAACCCAATCTTGCTCTCGAAGAAGTCTCACTTTAGGAGAAGTCTCACTCTGAAATCTCTCGTTGCGTCCATATGTGTCCGAATCGGCCATGACATTGGACATCTTTTAAATGCCACTGAGCTTTCTGTACCGCAGCACCACAAACTCTGACAACATCGGACCCCTCACGGTTTCCTCTGTTGTCTTCCGGTTACAAGTCACATGACACAAAAGCAAACAAACTCGATCAAGGGAAAGAGAAAGGTTGTATTGTTCTGTAGGGTCCTTTGTCAGTGGGGAAAATATGCACGCGTGTATCATTGCTGGTGAGGAGTTGCCCAGAGTCCTTATGTTTCAGCCTGTTCAGCATTCATTCTCAATACTTGAGCAGCTCTAACAACTGTAGTCATGGGAAGATGGAGTCCAGGCAGAATATAATGAGACTTTATAGTGTGCTTTAAACTTAACCACAATACCATCCTCGTTTCCTTTTAAACGTTTGTCATTGAAGAGCGGTCCATTATCAGCGTTCCCGTCTGCAGATTGCTTTCTCAGAGATAGAGATGGAGCAGAGGATCTGGTTGGCAGAAATAAACCCTTAATGCACACAGGCAAAGAATAACTTATTTATTACAAATATTGTCCCGCAGGGGTACCCGGCGTACTCGTCCGCGCTTTGATGTGACGCGGCTCCGCTGAGCCTCTCAATTCAGCACTTAGCATTTCTTAACAATAGGCGTTCTCTTTCATCTGCAAAGCCAATTAATTTGTGGCGTGGAGTAAAATTTCAAAGAGCGGCGGCAGATATGTTTAATTTTTTCTTCTTCTGATTCCTCAGCGCAGGACGGCGGTGCGATGGATGCGCTTGGTACTAAAAGCGCAGAGAACGAATCCCAGGCGGTGACGCAGGCGGTTGAGCCAGGTCACCTCGGGGAACCTCTGTTTATTTTTCCACACTCGTTTTTTTTTGGGGGCGGGGCGGTATTTTATTGGAGGCAGCCGGCAGCGAGTTCCGGCTCGTCGCTGGACTTATTTATTGTGGCAAGAGCCAAACGGCCCCTGAGAGCCGTTCACGCTAAGATGTACTATTAGGCTTGTGGAACATTTTCTTCCTCCTTCATATTATGACTCAGAGGCACAGGGTGAAAAAGTGTTCAACTTCAGCGCATTCTTCTGTGTGTGTGTGTGTGTGTGTGTGTAAATTGTGCGTTTCTGTATAAGCGTGACACACATTTTGATATGCATAGGCCATTTTTTTTGCTGTATTTGTTTTGAAAGTATACAGAGCAAACAGGTCTGACAAGGCCTTGAGTACCCCCCCCCCCCGCTAACACCGTATGGGCATTTCTCATGGGCATGAATGTGTGTCCCTGCGTTGCTCTATATCTGTGGGAATGTTGAGTCCAAATGCCCCCACCGCGTCCACTTCCAGTGTGTGTGTGTGTGTGTGTGTGTGTGTGTGAGGATGGGAGGGGATGCATGTCCTGCTGCAACCCCGGTGCTTTGTGAGCTGTTTACGAGACTCCTCTGCAGCCCGGCACCTCCCTCCTCCCTCTCTCCTTTTCTCCCTCTGCCCCGCCTCCTCGGCGTGGCGAGTTTTGTTGTGACGAGTCGGAGAAACTGTTAGAAACACGGTTACGGCGGTCTCACAGGATGTGAAAGAGTTTCGGAAACAAGTCGGCTTGTGTACCGAGTTGAGCCCTCTGGATGCCTGTCCCTTTAAGAAACTACCAACTCTGGAGGCCAAACGGCAGCAGCCGGCTTAGTTGACGTCAGCTCTTCCCTCAAATAACCTTGAGTCAGTGGAGGGCCGATGAACGGACCGTGACTCATTCCGGGGCCCTTGCCCCGACAGGTGGAGTCTGGGCCGGGGCTGTATTTTTTGTGTGTGTGGTTTTTTTTTTTACGAGTTCCGAGAGCTTTCGAGGTGAGAAAAGTTCACCAAATGAGACCAGAGGCGCTGCTCGTAAACCGTTGCTCGTGTTGGAGCCTGTGCAGAGGGCCGGAGATCCCTGAGATACTCTGACAAAGCACACTCGAGGAATGCAGAGCTGCGGTTCTCCTTCATGATCTGTGAAAAGGACGGACGGAGCACAGAGTTGTTGTTTTTAAGACAGTTACAGTTTGCCGTGTCGGGACAGGTAAAAGAAAACAGAAGCCGTTGCGTGTTAAGAGTTTCACTTTCAGCCACTCTCCCACTGCTTCTGCCGAGGCCTCGGAGAACACTGGAGACGAAGGGCGGGTTTAAAGACGCGCAAAGCATTAGAGAGCATTAACAAACACTGGACTTTACGTTATTGACGTTCGGGACATGCTTTCCTCTTGTCACTTTGTTTACTTATTTATTTTACGCCCAACCATGAGTTTCTTTTCCTGAACTCAACTCACTGGTTTTTCCTCACTAAACGCAACCGCGTCTTTCCCCCCCCGGTGTCGGAGAACTACGGTGGCGTACATCGACTGTACATCGATATCGTGCCGGGAGATCAGATTTCCTGGTTTCAGAGACTGCATTAAGCTGCGTTCACACCAAAAAAGCGTTGCGACTCTTCGCGAGGGGCGGGGCTTATCTCCGAAAAACTCGTCGAGTTGCGAATATTCGCGATATTGGCATGGGATCTACTCGCTCGGACAATTCGCAACTCTGTTGGCGTGAACGCACATTTACAGTAAAGCGATAGATCCCCCAAAGTGTTGTCAGTGGCCTTTGTAAGTCGCTCATTCTCACACCCCTCGAGTCCAAGTCTCACCTCTGTATCTTGACACTGCCGTCATTGTGTATTCTTTTCAGTCCAAAGCCCGAGTCTCAACGGACAAAGTGGGACATGTGTACGACTTCCCCGTGGACGAGAGAGAGAGAGAGAGAGATTAGTTGCTCGGGGCTGAATACCTGCCTCTGACATGCGCTCATTCATCAACTCCTGGAAAACGAATCGCCTGCTATCACATCGTCCCTAAGTACGAGCTCTTATCTCGCTGTAGCATGAAGAGGTTCCACCGCGACGCCTCTGGTTCTCAGTGTCTGCTCGTTCGTCTGGCCTTGTTGTCGGGGAGTGGTTCAAATCTCTTGACGATCTTCACGATGAAGTTATTCACGGCTCGCTCGCCTGGCAATATGTCTTACAGACACAGTTGACACTCGAAATAATGAAGGGACAAAAGAAAGCAATATCAGGTCATAAGTAACAGAAGTGAACACACCTGTTTTTTTAATATATATTTCTAAATATTTAGAGGACAGGAATGAAAGGCCAATCTCAATCAAATTAAAAGGAAAATTATATATGTATCACATCTTTGGGGGTTGGTTCCATCTCTTTGGCGATCACTCCTATCTGTCATAACATTTTGCTCGAGGTAATTGCTGAGATCTGATGACCCCATTAAAAAAAACTAAAGATCGACTCACTGAACTAACACGTAGGAGTGTGACACACGTGGTTTAGTTCGGACCCGTGTGTTGCGAGGTTTGCTGTGTTTCCAGATATCAGCGACTCATATTAAATAAACTACAAGTTGTAATAAACCAGAATTATCCTTTTACGGGTAATTAGTAAATGTACCTTCTTGATACTTTGTGATTAAGTTGATACCATATGCCGTATATATAAGAAGTGGACGTTGCCATTGTGGCGTAAAGCCACGTTTTTGAAACCTCAAGTTTTGCGTTTTCCACTGTAGATTTTGGCCGACGCCATCTTGTATTTTGACCATTGCCATCTTTGTGTTTGTTTTTTTATCAAGCAGAAGTGACGCTTGAGGGCTGAGCTCAGTTCAACCGAATGCTGAATATGAAATGTTTTAAGCTATTTAAATGTTATAATTTACAAAAAAAACAAAAAGAAAAGAAAAAAACAACTCAACTTTCCAAACTCCTTTCCAGAAAATATTGCATATTTTTCTTTTTTTTCACTTTTTGCAACTAAAGTAGTCGCCCCCTGATGGCCATTAGGAAGAATGCAAGTGTAAGGCACTTTTCTGCCGTGCCTTCACTCGGCTATCGCTGCCGCTACCTGGGATACATACCCTGACCTGTGAGTGAATTGTTCAATAAATAAAAAATAAAATGAAAAAAAAAAAAAAAAAAAAAAAAAAAAAGATACTTGATTGAATCAAAGTGTTTCCATTCCATTCTGACCTGGCACTGACTGAATGAATGATGGATTCTGATGGTAAAACAGGGGGATATACTCTAAAATGCGTGCTGCCAGTGGAACAAAATGTATTGCCTTTAATGTCTAGTCCGCTTCAAAAACAATTACAGGGCAAGAGGTTGAGGCCCAGCCGCTTTGTGTTTATGTCTCCAGGATTCTCAACATTTAGGAGGTTTTCATCCCAACAAAAAGCAGAGGGGGGGAGTTCATCCAGTCTGTGTGGTCATTTGTGTCCCCGCCCACCTCAACAGATTAGCTGGACAGTTAATGCTGAGCCGGACATAAGAAATTAATCTCCCTGAAGAAATCCTCCTCCTAGTCGTTCAGATTCAACATATATGAGAGCATATCTAGAACCACAACCATGATTATTATGTCTCTTTATATATTTATATACATTTTCGTTGCCACAACTGTATGACGTAGAGATTTTTCTTTCTTTCTCATAATGGAAGTATAAAAGGGCAAATGTAATGACAGATGAGACATAAACCTAGTACGCTCTTTAACATGAAGCTGTTTAATGTTTATTTTCGTCATCTCGCAAGTTGAGGCCATTATGAATCCATCGAAGGATTAGGGAGCTAAAAATAGCCCCTGACGACGGGGGCCTCGGCGCACGGTCTGAACCATAAACAAAACAAATGGCAATTTCTCCGCGGCCCCGTCTGCTGCCGCCAGTAATTTGCGGTGCGCAGAGAGGTTGACCCCGGTCAGGAAACAGAGGCAGGATAAACACGGGTCCCAAATGGCCCCGTCGGAGCTTCAGAGCGGCGTCCTCGCGGGCCGCGGCCACAGACGGGTGGTGATGTGCATCAGTCCGTGCCTTTCTCGAACTCTGCGCCACGAGAAAGCCAAACGTCCTCCCGCAGACCGCCGTCCAACGTAACCCTCGTCCGCGAATAGCAGCGGCAGCTTGCGTCTGCGGTTTTTTATTTCTATTTATTTTCATCTGCCAAAGGTTTCTGCAGGAGCACTTTACAGTTTCCTTACTATTTTATTGAACTTTTTTTCATAGTCTGATTTACAGGACAATGTATTCCTACAAACAGGGCCACATTAGATTTGTTTTCTACTTATGGAGTGATACAAAGAGATATCCAAAAATGAGATTGAAACATAAACATTCAGGAAAGAATCAACATGACCTTTTAGCATTAATCTCAATGTAGATTAGTTTTGTTGTCATTTAGCTGGAACTGTCAAGTGATTTGGCCAATTTGAAAATATTGGAGCTGTGAGTCACTGAGTCACCACACGGTCATTTGATCCAATGTTAATATGAGACACATACAGTGTGGCTGTGATGAAAATATGAACCCCTTACACTAAAAACAACATTTGTATATGAATGTCAAGGTTCTCCAGTTTTAAAAGAGGCACGTCAGTCTCGCCGCTCTCGAGACTTTATTCGTATGCCAGCGGACTAAATTCCCTCGTATGAGGAAGAAAATAAACAAAAACAGAATCCCATCCGAAGAGGATCGATGCGTGACAATAAATAGTGCAGCTGTGTGTCGCCTATAGACGTGTCGGTGCTTTCAACTGATTATTGGATTAGTCGTTTCCACCCGTGATGGAAAAATCAATAACTCAGAGAAATGCCAGACCGACATACATACATACTTATACCATCGGTGTCTGCGCTGTCGTTCTCCTCAAACCTTGAGACAATTCAGTGTTTTAATCAAGAAGGAAATCCATAACCCGAGAGATAAATATTGATCTCTCAGTATCGACTGACTGCCACAAGACTGTGGCTGAGTTATCGTATGGGGGGGGGGGGGGGACGACACGTCACACGTCACGGCGAGAGTCGCATTGCATCGCCGTGTTTAACAGATCGCTCTAATGGCTGCATGACACCGCCGGCCGGCCCAGTGGACATAAATCACAGGCTGGAGCCGAGCGTTTGGGATCAGGGAGGGATTAACAAATGAGTGGCTCTACAAAAACAAAACAAAAAAAGATTTTCACAGGTTGTGGAATTACTCTAATTCTGCCAGACGGACATCACCGCCGCAGACTGACACGGGCTGCTCGGAGCTTTGAGGCAATTAGAAGGAACCGTTTCACCCTTTTAATGTATCTACGACCCTCGTGATCAAAACCGGTGCCAGTGATGTTCCTTCCACTGTGACTTCCACCGCCATCTGCCTGATGGATCGTGAGTCAATGGGTGAATACTACTACTACTACTACTACTATACTACACTCTGTCATATTCAATGTTTTTTTTTTAAATAAACCTTGTCTCTGTCACACATTACATCTATTGCATCATCCATCCTAGGATCCTCCTCTCCTTCTCTCTCCTCCAGGTTTTTCTTTTTTTTTCCCCCCTGAAGGGTTATTTTTTTTTTTCCGATGTGAGGTTTTGGGCAGGGGATGTATGTATGTGTACAGATTAGCAACTGAGACAAATTTGTAATTTGTGAAATTGGGCTATACAAATAAACTGAATTGAATTGAATTGAATACACGAAGACCGCTTTCTCTTCTCGGGTTGAGTCACCGATACCGAAGCCGCCAAACCGCACTCTGTGTCAGCATTCTGCACACGCTCAGGAAAAAAATAAAACACCTTTCATTGTCTGTCCTCGCGCTTCAATTGAGGCAGCCACGAGGGCTTGAATATCACATGTGTATGTTATGAACCATGTCTGTCGGGAGAGTTTCACGTGTTACAGAGGACACGCTGTTGGATTTGTGACTCGGTTTTGTGATTGTTATTTATTTCATTCTGGGTTTTTTTTTCATCCGGTCACGCCAGGTCAACGAGGGGCTTTTCTTTGGAGTCGCTGAAATCTGCTGACTAACGGTTTCTGGCAGTGATACCAAAGTGATTCTCTTTTCCCTATCTTACATTAAAGAATGTCAAAACTTTTTTTTTTTATTATACACAAGAAAAGTGTTGAAGCTTTGTTTAAATATGAGCAAATATTTGATGGAAGATTTAGGAAACAGGAGCAATAATCCCTGGAAGCTTGGTGGTTTAGCGGTATCTCCCTGTAAATAGAAGAAGACATCGATGACTTTCTCTGGTTATCTTTTTTTTCCCAATCCAGCAGGTGTGACATTCCAATGTGGCAGAGACTTTGTGGGGCGAGGTGAGAGTGGATGTCTCGTAATAAATAATACAAATCAAAGTGAAAAACATGTGCTCACCGTTATCATCCTTTCTGGAACCAGGTGCTTTGAGAAGCCTCAAGGCCTTTTGAAAAAAGGAGAGAGAAAAGGAAATTGGTTGATTGTGAATGTCTTACAGACAGTATGACCATTTTACATTTTACCCTCACATATTTCCATTCGCATAAATGCAAACGTCGCTAAAACTTCATCAATACGCCAAAAAACTCAAATTAATTGCTGTCGTTTTTTTGCCTTTTTTTAAAAACAGTCGATGGGATATGTAAAACGGCTGATCACATGACTGATCAGATGTTGCAGCTGTCGGCATCGTTCTGGATGCATATTCATATTGTCGTCGTCTCCGGACAACATGCGACGCGTACGAGCTGACATGAAAGAACAATTCAAACTTCCTGAAGACGTCTCTCCCATTTTTCTCCCATAGATGGTTCGGCAGCCGAGGTTTCTTCTTCTACTCTGTTTCCGGGCAGATTACAGCCAATGCTTAGCCTTTAGCGTCACCCTCCGACTACAATACACCTGAGCAGAGTTTATACCCTCCAAACTAAGTTCATGGAAACAGTTGCATCTCTTTTTTTTCTTTTTTCATTTGAAATATGTTCCTAAAATTGACATGGAAACACTGAATGATACTGTAGCTGAATGTACGTTTCTTTGATCGGGTTGATTAAAATAACTAGCCTAAAAAAACTAGATGATTGCTTGATAACTGTCGTCACGACAACATGATTCTTTTCATGTTTTGGGCAGTGAGTATTTCACACGGGGAGAGAATAAGAATGTCACAGCTCTTGTTACCTAAAAGCATGATGCTGCAATATGTGTGTGTAGATACACCTGTCTCTGTCACAGTCCAGTCTCCGTGTGTGTGTGTGTGTGTTCGCATATATTTTTACCCTCACATCACTTCCTAAATTAGCTCCCTCAGTGTGGCTGCTACTGCCAGTGGGTCATCTAACCCGGTATGGCCATTCCCTGGCTGGGTAATGTGAGTTACGCCCCCCACCACCCTCCTCCTCCTCTTCCTCTTCCTTTGCCCCTCACACTGACGGCGACGGCTGTCCAGCAGATCCCTCGACACGCACCGTCCCGAGTGACATTTTTTTTTCTCCCCTGTGAACCGACTGTTCTGTTTACCTCAGTCGGCCAACCAAAAGTCTTCTCTTCAGTCTGGGGAGGATCCCTCTCTTCGGCGTACGGCGTCGTGCAAAATACAGACCGTCCGATACGATACACTCGACTGTTCCTGAAGCCATGAGGATGACCTGACCTCGGAGTCCTGTTGGACTTCCTCAGGTGTCCCAGTCTGTGTGTCTCCTGTGATCAGTGTGATGGATGGGACAAACAAACACAGAACATGTCACCCAAACCTCGATCTTTCTCCTTCATCCTAACAAAGGGATTGTGAGGCCTCAAAGCTAGTCAAGTGTTTTTGTTTGTCTCCATGATGGTAGCCACATGTTCGGCTACCCGAGGGTTCTGACCACCAACCGTCCGTACGGGACAACATCTCGTTCAGTCAATGTCCAAATAAGTTTTTTTAGTCACTTAGATTTTTTTGTTTGACAAGAACTATTGAAGAGGCTTGTTTGAGACTAAAAGAAAGGAACCACTTGCGGTGCCTTGCGGTCTGTGCGTAATCTTTAACGGCAGCTAGAAGATGAACAGAATGAGAAAACAGCGAAATAAACGAGGGAGAATATGCCATGGCGTCCAAGGGCCTCTCAGGCGTTGCGTGTCTCTTGGTTCATTTCGATCAGTCACATCGGTGGATGTTGTCTTTCATCTTCCTCAGCGGCCGGCTTTGCAGCCCTTGTGATCTCAGCTGGATATTTTTATACCATTGTGCGGGTTTTGCACATTTCTGCATCTTTCTGCAACAAGAGCTCTTGCATATATTCTTTCATGTAAAGCAATAACAATTAAATAAAACTTGCAAGAGCAATGTGTCCTTGCCTTATCAACGCCGTTGTACCCTGCAGCCCACTCACACATACACACACGTACACACAAACACACACCCACACACACATGCATGCGTACAGACGTGGCGTTGGAAGGTTTGTTTGGACGTGGGCGGTGCCTCTGTGTCGACTCTTTCTTGTGGGGAGACTTTCCACTTGCCTTTTTACCATGACTCCTCTGAGCGTGAGCTTTTTTTCCGCAGTCGAAAGCTGATTTTCTTAACTTCCTTGCATGTGCTGAATTTATTGTTTGGAATTAAAGGCTTCAATTCAATTTTTCAAATTCATTTTTCAAAAGTTAAATTTGTCAATTACAAATTATCCCAAGTTACAATCTGCACATAACACTCACATCCCAAAACTAAAACCTCACCCTTCCAAAGAAAAAAATAAACCTTCAGGGGGAAACAGGAGAAAGAAAAGGAGAGAAGAACAGAGGAGGAGGATGGACAGATGCATGAGACAGGTGTAGATGTAATGTGTACATAGGGACAAATTTGGATTAAGAACGATGAACAGAGTTACAGAGTAGTATATAGTTCATAGGTGATATCCAAGGGTCTATCTCACGATCCATCAGGCAGGTGGCGGTCAGGGGAGGACAGGGGCGGTCAAGTGGACAGATGTGGTCTCATGAGGTGGATGACCCGCCAGAGCGATCCATCAGGCAGATCGGATCTATGCCGTCTCCATAGGTCCGATGACCATGATGCCCAATAGTCAATAAGGAGGGGAAAGAAGAGAGTTAGTAACAGTGCATGAGAGAGCAAAAATTCATCCGATGAAAGAAAGATAGCAAGACAGAAAAGTGCATCCTAAGACAAACCAGCAGCAAGCTAATAGCAGCATATAAAGGGAGGAACAGGGCAGGCAAACCTGATTCAGGCTAATAACTAACTGTGTCTGCAAAGAGGAACTCTACTCTGAAGCTCTTGGTCTAAAGGTTCGCAAGGACCGGACTGCTTCTGGTTACTGGTGGGAAGAAAGAGAGCATAAAACCATAGGCTCCCTGGTTCCCTCTCTTTGAGCTCCTAGAACTTAAAGTAGTCCCGTGGACAAGTAGTCCCGCATTAGTGGGGCAATGAGGCAACAGCAATTTTAAGATGATGCAAAAGTGATATGATCAAATACTGGGAAAGAAGAATTAGAAGAAGAAGCAAAGTGATGATTTGATTTTTTACTGAGCCAGAGCAGCAGCAAGTAGTGCAGATTTCTGGATTTTCTTTCTTAGTTTTAGTAAAGTGAGCTAGGCAATTCTGCATCAACCTGAGAGTAATCGGAGAACCGATCAATAAGGAGTTGCAGTAATAATAAGCATTGCAAGTAACAAGATAACGCTGAATGAAAGCCAGATCTTTTGAGACAAGATGTTTGAGAGCCTGATTTTGAACGTTTTAGAAAGAATTAAGTCCCGAGCCTTCTTGACTTTTGATTTGAGGAGTTAAGGAGGAGTCCAGAGCAATGAACAATACAGATTCTTTACAGTGGTGTTGGATGCCAGGCCCAATGCCGTCTAATGACCATCCGCAGATAACCAGATAATTGATCTCTGAGGTGCTCAATTACGATTACTTTTGTTGGAGTTTAACCAGTTTTCTTGAAGGTCATCCATTATTTTATGTCTTCTATGTCTTTAAGATAATTTACAGTTGCTTGAAGTTGCCTTTTATGAAAGTTTATTTGTAAATAGATAATATTGTCATGAAACTTTATATATAAGGTATGATAGTGTATTGCCCAAAGGAAGCATGTAGCATGTATAAAATAAAAATTGGTCAGAACCTTGTGGAACTCCGTGATTAACGTTGGTGGTTATCGAGCGTCATAGTTTACAAAAAACAAAAACTAAGATCGATCTTGATAAATGAATTAAACCAAATTTAGTGCGAAATGCCAATGCCCTCGACTGCTCCAGTCAGGTGTAATGTCATGTATGTGGTGTCATATGCAATGCAGTCCTAGGTCTAACAAGACCAGGACAGAGAGAGGTTCTCATCTGCCGTCTCGAATTGGTCATTTGTTTTTCTATTTCTTGCCGTGCTGTGGTGTTTGTTTTCTAAAATGAAATTGAAATTTAAACTATTATGATGTATAATGTAGTAGATCTGATTTTTGATTTACACTTCAAGGATCAAGGATCTTGAGAGGAGAGGTTAGATCGGTCTGTGGGTAGGCAATAACCTGGGGATTCAGGGAGAGTTCTTCTTAGCCAGCCAATAACAGCCACCGTGGTACGTGGTGTGTTAGCAGACGTTAGCAGAGACACATTGATAATATCTAATAGAGAGCCGCCAATTAAAAAACGCTCGCTATTCGGGATGGGGTCCAAGAGACAGGAGACAGGTAAAGGAAGTGAAAATAAGAAAAAAAAAAAATAATGTTGACGGAGAGAAAATATCCAAATATACACCAGGGGCACCAGGCATACAGGCATACAGCTTCCAGAAGGCAGATTGGCTTGATATGGGCAAGGGTATTAGATTATTAGATTAATAATAGTTAAATCTTTCTTTAAATTTCTTTTAAAGAAGTTCATAAAGTCATTAAGGTTTATAGGAATGCTCGGCTCCATAGACTCTTGTGACTCTCTGTCAGCCTGGCTACAGTGCTGAAGAGTTATTTTTATTTTTTTATATTTGATGTTAATAGGCTGCTCTACATTACGGAGGGCCTTCTTATATGTTTTAAGACTTTTAAGACTATCTCCGCCAAACTGAGATATTCTTGGAACGCCGTTGCCTGTTTTCGTTTCGCTTTGCTTCTCTGTTTGTCTCAGGGTTGGGACATACCAGACCCTCCTCTTCCTCTTCCTTCTTCTTCTTCTTTCTTCATCGAGGGAGGTCGAGTTCAGAGAGGAGAGAGCCTACAGCAACATCAACAAGATGATCAATCTGGGACGGACTAAAGTTAGACCTCTGTTATATTATTGATTATATTGAGGATCCCAAATACAGAAGAGAAAGGAATTAAATTTTTTCTACAGCACTATCAGTTAGTTAGACATCTAATAAAAACTTTTGACCTACACTCCAGTAGTTAGTATAAAAAAAAAAGGTTATGGTGTTGTGGTCTGAAGAGATTCTGTGGGGGGAAGTTCTCAATGCTCAATGTCAACGCCATAAGTAAGAACACCTCAAACCCTGCCCCCCCCCGCTCTCTGCTCCATCCGCCTTTTATTTCCACCCGGGCCCCATTAATAATGCAGGATATAATCCAGTCTCGGGCACACTCACGCTTGCAGCCTCTTGGCCTGCCAATCATCGGCCTAATGAGCACAATATCTGCTCCTTCCCTGGCTGCTGCTGGAAAAACACGCCACATATCCTCATCTGAATCCCTCAAAGGCCACTTTCCCTCCTGGCAGTGATGGTTTCTGGCCCTTTTTACTTCCTCCGTGAGGTGGATTTCTGTAGTTGCTGACCGAGGTGTCTGGAAACACCACGCGTGTTTCCTTGTTGATTCAGCCAATCGCGCACAGGAAGAGGCTCAGACGATCAGGTGTACCACGTCAGCGTCAATGCGGAGAAATCAACAGGAAACGCGTTAAGCATCTGCTACTCTTTTGTAGAATCTCTCAAAGTCTATATTTATCTCCGCCAAGGAAGGCATGGCGTCAGTTTTCTGTGTTTGGAGCATTCTGGAGAAACTGCTCGTCCGATTGTCGTAAAAAAAAATAGTGGACGGTTGTGGCGTGGGTCAAGGGTGGACCCACAGGGTAGTTTTGAATCATGGAGCGGATACGCACATCATATATATATAGGACATGCTGAGGGTTGAGGAGCATTCTCTGCTCCGGTAGACATTACTCCCCTCTATCTTTACATTGCAAATAGTTCTGTGTTGCTATGTTACTGCTCCCCGATATTGTATGTAGAACCGTTGCGAGATTTCGAGAAGCATTCCAGTGCCCTTTGACCCTCGAACCTGTCAGTAACGTATGTCAGACGTCGGGTCAAAATGAAAACCAAAGTGGACTCACACCAAAATGTTGAAATCAAAATCCCAATATGTCAAAGACCCTCGTCGTCAAAGAGGAGATTAAACAAGGACGGGTGAGCCCTGACACCATCTGACGACCAACACTCTGCTTCAGACTTTTGAGACGGCGAGCCCAGGCTATAGATAACCCCAGTGTTTCTATCACATGTGCAGCGCGTTACCATATAAGACAGCAATATGACTCACCCCGCTCACTGACCTACTATGTGGGAAGTCATGATTCATGCACGGTGCATTTGAGCAGGCAGGGCCCAAAAATACTCTGGCATGCCATCACACAAGCACATACACAACTATCACAAACGCACACTCGCACATACCTCACTTGCTCAGTCATACTCACCACCCACAGACACCGATAGGCTCAGATGCTGTCGGTAACACACGGCGAGAGACATTAGAAAGTTGTCAGAGCAAAGACTGGAATAACAAGATGACTGGATCTGGGTCGATGCCTTTCTGAGGTAATGCCAGCGTACGCTAGCAGCTGACAGTTCAATTGTTTTTTCTGTTTCTGTGACTTTGAAGAGATGGAAAAGGTGACCCTTGAGATCTTAGTCAAGTCTGCTTTCATGCCACAGGTAGTAGCCTTGGTGAAACCGATTTCATAGCATTTTAGCCATGCAGCTAATACCTTGATGGCATCTGCTGGAAGAAAATTGATTTGTCTCCTTGGTGTTTGTCTTATTCTTCGTCAGCAGAGTCCATCTATAAATAGCTTCTTGAGTGACAGATGCAGATGCCACGATGATGGAAAGTTTTGAAGACGAGTCTTGAAAAAGTTGTTAAAAAAACCACCTGGTTTGGCGCGCTAACCACCTGTTTCTGCATCCTGCACTTTGCTTGTCTTTCAGGGATTGAAACGGTCTAAAATGCTCCACTCAAGCTTTTTTAAATGTATTCTTCTCTCATATTAAAGATATCAAAGACATACTAAGCATCCACACATTTTTTGTGCAGATGTCGGTCTACTCCGATAACGAGCTTCTTAGTACTTAATCCGGCTGTCTTCGATGGTTTCCGTGCCGCTTGTGCTCCTCGCGAATTGCTTTTTCTGAAAAAGGTAAATCTCCACAGTGGTTTGAATATTGATTCACGTGGTCGAGGTCACTGCCGGGACCTTTCCATCGCTAAGAGATGAAGTATCTCTGGTGGTAATTTGGCAGATTGCAGAATGACGCAGGTTTGTGCGGACGGGCTGTCGCCGCCGACCCTATTTAGCCGTGTCAGCGGCGGGAGCACCCGGGGAGGGGTGGGGGTGGGAGGGGTGGTGTATATAAGCCAAACTTGAGTAACCACACCGGACCACTTGAGAGCTGGTTTTTTTTGCGATGGACGTCACGTGGAGGGGCATATAAGTCAAACGAGAACAATACCTCTCGAGTTCAGCTGAAGCTTCTGCATGAATACCTCGTCCTTTGTTCAGGAATCGATGCCGTCGTGTCTTCGCTCAGTCGGTAGTGTCTTTGCTCAGTCCCCGGATCGAAGCACAGGGACACAGTATTGATTTCTCTCCAGAAGAAGAGAAGCCCCTGATCCATGTATAGATCCAGAAGTAGCCTGAGATGACTGTGTCCTCGATGTAAGGTGAACTTGAACTTTCTCGAACACTTTACCTGTCGCATCTTGCAGACATCAAGTGTGAGGGATCGTTTTGCTTTCACGCAACATATTTCTTCGCCTGTGTTCTTTCACAAGGACACCCTGGTCTCCTTAAAATCACATTCCCATTCCACGTAGCCGCATTCTCGACTACGATTCGAGGGAAATGTATTTTCTCCCTTATTAAGGTATATTAAATTAGGTTAACATTTATTGTTTTTGCGATCAAATGTTTTTATTTAGCATAATCACACAGGATGGCGGAACACCAACACATGGTGCCCTTTCAAATTACAACAATATGCTGAGACCAAAGGAGTCTCTCAGAACCATAAAGCAGAGAGGAAAGAGGGGGGGGGGGACATAAATATACACACAACACAAGAGACAGACAGACAGACAAATAACATTGATAGGGACCAAGGACATGTTCAATTAGAAGTAAGGGGCGATAGCACACATCTATAGCATATTTTTCAAAGAGTCAGCAATGTTGCCCCAAGTGTCCAAAGTCTTTTCTGATGCTCCATTTATGCGAGCTGTAGAGATCTCCATATATACAACATCCAAAAAGGAAAGCATCCATGTTCGAACAGACAAGTCATGAGGTGGTTTCCAACGGGTTGCAATCATTCTCTTAGCAGCTGTAAGTCCAGCAAATGCAACACGCATTTGGATTTTAGAGAGCTGAAAGTCTGAATCAAAAACATTTAGAATCAAAACACTGAGAGTGACAGGCACAGTGACATTAATCAGGTTAACATTTATTATGTTTCTAATCTGGTCTGTGGAATCGGTGTAGGGTGGAGGTCTTATTTTAAGCCACGTCATGATATTTTACAAAAACAAATTGGTTTTGTCTTGTTTCAAATCTTTACAACTGCGATCGTCACTTAACCCTTGTTCAAGATTCAAGATGTTTTATTGTACACTACACACATGTGTGCAGTGCAATGAAGTAAAGATGCTCAGCAGGAATGTGAGGAATGCAAAGTACACACTATTTACAATAAAACAACACAATATTTGTGTGTGTGTGTGTGTGTGTGTGTGGTGTGTGTGTGTGTGTGTGTGTGGGTGTGTGTGGGGTGTGGGGGGTTGGCAGAGGTCGGGTTCCCTGATGGTCTGGCCTGGGAAAAGAAACTCAGAAAGAAACTCCTGGTTCTTGCAGCTGTTCGCACGCCAGACCGCACCGCAGCAGCTGAAAGCTGCAGCATGTGAAACAGTGGGTTGATCACCTCTGGGTGGGATGGTTCTGCCTGCACTGGGGTCTGGTTCCTGTGCAAGTCCTGCAGGGTGGGAGTGCGCTCAGGAGCAGTTCCCCACTGCACTACGAGCCTACCACCCTGCCCTCCCCAGCCTTCCTAACAAACCAGGTTGCCAAACCAGGCTGTGATCTCTGTCAGGGCGCCCTCTCACAGCTCCAGAGTAGAAGGACTGAAGGATTCTGGGAAATTTTAAATTTCTCAGCTGCCCTGCCTGCCTTCACCAGAGTGTGCCTTCACTGTGTGTCTGTGTTGTTTGCCCATGATGTGGACTCGTGATGTGGACTCTGAGGTATTATACAGTCTCACCCTCCCCACAGTGGTCCCCATTCCCCCAGTGGTGGTTGCCCTCTGTTGTCCCCACTCCCATAAGTCCCAAAGTAAGTTTGGTGATGATGAGTTTGATGACATTGATGATCCTGGCACCAGAGTGACAGATCAGCAACTTCTCCCAGGTAGCCGCTTCTCTGTGTTGTTCCAGGATCAGGCCACCCACACTGTCATCCGCAAACTTGATGATGATGTTACCTGAGAAACCTGGCACCACAGTCATGTGTACAGGGAGTACAGTAGGGGGGAGGGAGGGCCCTGGGGGGGGGATCCTGTGTTCAGGGAGTTTAGGGAGTGTCCACTGACCACCTGGCGCCTGACCACCCTGACCACCAGCAGCCAGGAAGTCCAGAAGTCCACACAGGGGCTCAATCAGCTTGCTTGCCGGCCAGTCTGGGGGACTATGGTGTTGGAACTGGAGGCTGATGAACAGCAGTCTCACACTCCCCTCCCCTAGCCATCCCCCCAGATGAGTGTGGAGTAGAGTGTGGTGTGCAGACAGCAGAGCATCATCATGGTCTTGATGTTTGGCTACACTAAAACAGCATGGTCCATGGAGGAAGGAAGAGGGCGAGATGTAGTCCTTATCAGCCTCAAAGCATTTGACCACCACCCGTGAGGGAGGCCGGTCGGTAGTCATTCATACATGCTGTGTTGCCTTAGGGTCATTTTGACCCGAATCAATATTACACCCTCCCCCCGCCTTTGGGTCATTTTGACCCGATTCAATGTTTCACCCTCCTGTTACCTTTATATTTACTAACATATTTTACCCTTTGGGTTCAATTTGACGCCAGCAATTAAAACCTCCAGAAAATTATTAGAATTAATATTGTTTTCCAAGTTTAAGTGTGAGGCACTTCATGTTTGTTTGTTGACTACCGAAAGAACACCGACATTAAACATTGAATGGGGTCAAATTAATCCTAAAGCGGGGGGAGGGTGTAATATTGATTCGGGTCAAAATGACCCTAAGGCAACACAAGGGTTAAAACGTCATTGAGAATGCAAGTCTAGTTGTTTGGGAACGTCATTTCTTTGGAGATGGGGTTGATCGAGGGGGCGTTTGTTTTGGGTTTAATTGCAGTTTTAAAATAATTGAAAAACTCTCATTATTCTGAACACATTCCTCAGGATGTAATCTGCTGAGCATCAGCAGTGTGTCTCAGATGTGTCTGTCTTGCATATGTTATCTCAGGATCAATATCAGTAACCCAGTGACCTTCTGAAGGGATGTTTACCCTATCAGCAGTGAGGAGGAAGAGGAGGAGTCTCTGCCATGAATGCTAGTGAACTTTCTGTGGCCGGAGTGGAAAGCCCAACCAAAAAAAGTGCTCGCCTTCAATCGAGTCTCACAATCTTCAACGGAGGAGATCACTTCAGGGATGGTGTTTTTTTTTTGCTTGTCTGATTTGCAAAACACCAAGATTGTATGTTCCTTTCCAATCGCTCTCACTTCGAGGTGTGAAGAAACTTGTTGAAGGTTGAAGTTCGCCAAAACACACGGAGAAATGCTCACATGATTTGTTCTCTTTTTTTAAATTTCAGATTTTTGATTTAACACTGTTATTTCCTTTGTAATCGTTTGCTTCCTCGCACTGAGAAGCATGGCGATAGGTCCTGAACAGCAGCCTTTTTGTCTGCAATACTAACTGTTGCTGATGAAATCCACATTGAGTAATAAGAAAATGTTATTCAACTAACAACAACAGCTTTGTTTAAGTCTTGATGACTGTGCGCATTCATTGGTATTCAATGGGTTTCGCAACGGTGTCATGAGTGACAAAGGTCAAAGAGTTGCATCAATCCGAAGACAACCACATAATCCTAAATTACAACGTAACGGTGATAAAGAATATGTGTACAGTGAAAACCTTTAATTTAAGATTGAAGTCGCAACGTTTTTACACAAACAATCCTGGATAATTAAATTTCTTCGGATTATATTTACCATCTAGACCAGAGTCTTAAACAATGAGTGTGAAGTAATGGAATAGAATAAACAGAGGGAGGGGGGGGGGGGGTAATATCAGAATAGCCAGGGAGACATTTAATAAAAGTGAGGACCTTTATCCTCAATAGGATTCTCTATTATGGCCCAGATAGACCAAACCCAGTCTTATCAATCCCTGTGGATGGTATCTCTATTAATGTTGTAATGACGCATCGACACGTTTCTGATGATCTCTGCAGTTCGTCTTGCAGCAAAGCACCGTTCTGGGTATGATTACAGGCACCACCGAGGCTCTTGATGAACATTAGAGGCAACATGATGCACTGTATGCCGAGACATGCACAAAGATAAACTGAAATATTGTTCCAACCATGGAAACCAAAACTATTTGAAATGTAGTGTTTGAAAGTCATTTTACAGCAAGTCAATGTTCAACATTAGCCAGACGGCCTGCAGTACAAACAGGTAGCCTGGAGTTTGAAAGACATTAGCATTTACCAGGCAAGCTGGGTTAAAGAAAGGATGAATGCATTGTGGGAAATGTAGTGTTTACGGAGCTCGACCTATTCTGAGCAAATTTGGTTGTGTTAAATAAGACATTATTGCAGAGGCTTGGGACACCTCAAGTGCTGGAAACCATGGTGGAAAGTTACCTGTGTTAAGGTGGAAAATCACATGTGTTTATTCCTCCTTATCAATAGATAATGTTTACATGACACTGTGTTATACTGCGCAGTGTTTTTCCGCGCATTATTGTGAATGAATAAAGTGGCCTACTGGGTTTTGGCAAGCAGATAGTTTCACTTCAGGAAATGAAACGCCTCCAAAAATATCATCAGCATGTTCCATTCAAAAACAGCACATTACATTATTCATTTTTTTTGGCGGCAAAAGGTTTCTGCCGGCATTTGTTTAGCTTGCAAACACCGTCGTAAAAGCGGACCTGTAACTGATTTTTATTTGAACTTTACATGGTAATAAACTATTACTGCTGCCATTTACCTGCCCGTCATCATCATCTCCAACCCTGTTGGCATTTGCTACCTTTCACTGCTCCGAGGGCAATCGTTGCCGTGGTCTAATTTGATAATTCCAATTAAAACCATGTTTATCCTCAGTGTATTTACAGCCACCTGGCAGGAGTCCTTCCCCCTTAATTGCACACAGTGACACAGTGTTCACATGAGTCTGCCTCTAACTGTACTGGCTCATTGGATAATGTTATTAGGCTGTAGCAGTGGCGGTTGAGACTAACGTTGTTTGTTACAAGCAGCCACAGGGAGCGTTTGTGTTTTGTCACGATCAGGCTGAGTAGACGTTCCGCTTGACAACATCATCCCAATAACTCAAGAGATGTTAAAATGATTGTCCCGCAGTAAGCTGTGCATCAGAGCTCTTGTCTGGGATTTCAGTTATTTCCAAAGAACTCATCACTTGCAGCTGGTGTTTGTGAATGTGGGCCTGTGGGCCTCATTGTGCTCCGTGCTGATTCATTGTCCCGCTGTCTGAGGCACTTCATCTGTCCGGAGATGATAGAAAACACTCCCAATATGTTTTTATATCGAGGGAAAAGAATATGCGTCCGCTTGCCAGCATAACTTTTAAAAAATGCATTCTGATCATTCACGCAACAGAGTTTCTCAGAAATGCAGCAGCTTCTACTTTATAATAAAGTATAGCCCCTAGTAATAAAACAGTCTGCGTTTTTGTCTTGACTACCGCTTCGCTTGGAAAACCATTTCTAAGAAATTCCAAAGAGGCAAGAAACAAGTACTTTGTAGATCAAATCAAACCTACTTGGAAAGAGAGAGAAAAGATTAACAGTGTTGACATCCCACATGGTCTATAGTCCAACATCTTGCTTTGTCTTTGACCAACCAGACTCGCCATAGTTGCCTTCTTTTTTTATGTTTAAAAAGATTCCTGGATCTCAACAATGACTTGTGATGAGTACAATCATCGTGACTGATAGAAAGTATTGACAAAAGACCCACATCATTGAGAAAACTACTTCTACTCAAGGTCCATTGATTCACTGTCTCTTGAGCTTTTGCCCACATCACAGTTAAACTGTAGATCAACTATGTATATATATAGTGTATTTAGATATATGCACTGTATATATATGTAAAGCCTAATTCTTGCAGCGGTGCCTAATATCTATTTGCTTGACTCCCTGAAGCATTGATGTGGAAACTTGCAATGCCAGTTTGGCCCGTCGTCTTGCTGTATATAGGTGCAGGTGCAGAAGAGTCTCAGAGCTTCTCAAAATGTTAAATTATAGGTTTTTTTCAGCCCCTGAAGTCTTGTTACTGTCCGCCCTCGTTCCTTTAAACATTTTGTTCCGACATGACCTCTTCCTTCCACACAGCCTGCATATTATTCTGCAGGGAGAGAGAGAGAGGACACACATCACAGAGTACTTTATGACACACAGTGAGACATTACCATCCCACTTAAAGTCCCCAAACTAAGAAAGTGTGAGATGACAGTCGGGCCAAAGCTGACTCAAACATCCTGCTGTTGTCCTGTTCAGCTCACCTGATTGGCTGTGTGAATGTGTTTCCCCTTTGTAGTCCTAATTCAGCTCCTCTAATGTATTGATGCATAGCAATTAAAACAAATCTAGGGGGTGTGGGAGAGGGGGGAGAATCTTACCACTAGGGTATCTCAGCTGTGTTTCCATGGTTACAATAAGTGACACCTGTGATCTGCAGATTAAACACGGCTCACAGTTTGTGGTGTGTGTTGCAGACAAAATAATGTGAAAGTTAGTCTGAAGCAATATTTAAAATTTCCAAAACCATCCTTGCATGTCTATCAATATGACAATAATTGAGAACAACTCAGAGGATGGAAGTGATTTATCAACTAAAAATGTGAAACATTGGCTCATTCCAGCTTCTCAATCGGATGATATGCTGTTCAATTTCTGAAATTAATATCTTTGAGTAGTTTGAGAACAGCATCTTTGGCTTCAACCAAACCTGCTCAGTTTGCCATTGTTGTTATATGACGAGAATGTTCAATTTACCCAGAATGCATAGTAAATTAGTTTTTCTTAAAGGTCAACATTTTAGAAAATATACTTACGTGCTTTGTTCCAGAGAGCAATGTGAGAAGTCTAATATCAATCGGTGGTTCTCTTGATGTTGGCGCTGGCATCAGCTAGCCTAATTTAGCATAATGACTCAGCATGTAACTTCCCCTAGAATCACATATTTATAATTTTTACAGATTAACAGACGTACAGATTAAACAAATGAAGTACAATGTGTTAATCCGTGAGCCTTAGAGGTGTTGGTCGGTATATTTCTTTACTTTGGACAGAGCCAGGCTAGCTAGGCGGCTTCACTCTGCGTCCAGGCTTCATGCTAAGCTAGGCTAACCATAACAGCTTTCCATCCCTGTACTTGTTGCATTGAAAAGACGAGTGTAACTTTGGCCGTAATGAAAACATTTTTAAATCGGAGGCTACCTTCAGCTCCCTCTCAGTCGGACTATCTGCACACATGCGGCACACCATAACTCCACAAACACAATTGCTGTAATACGTAATGCCGAGCTGACGGGTTGCCCAGCAACGTGAGTCTTCATCAGCCTCCCTCAGATCAGCAGTAAACTCCTGAAGTCAGCTGCGGCCGCCGCTGGAGGATTCTCATCACCGTCACGCTGCGCGTTTGATCTGCACAGGAATGCCAGCAGCTCACCGAGAAGGTTGGCGGCGGCGGTGGGTCAGAAAGAGCTGCAGTCAGACAACTGGCCAGGAAGTCGGGGAAAAAAACACGAAAAACCATCTTTTGCATCCATCAGCACTTCTAATCCAAATCCTGCCACAACCTGCTACTTTGTGGCGCGTCTGTCTGTGTATGTGTCCGTCCGGATGAGTGCGTGTGTATGAATATCTTTGCACCGTACGCATGTGTTTGTGTCACCCGTGCACTTTCCTCCCGCTGCAACAAACCCATCCAATGTCCGAGTGCAGCCGCCGGGCATTCCAGGGTGGAAATAGCATGTTTGCATTGCTCTGAACCTCGCAACCGCATCTGGAAACATTATTCTTGGAAGACGGGTCTTTATCATAAAAAAGCCACCGTAGAAATGTTTGGTGGAAATAAGCAAACTCTACAACAGTCGGACCGGCCAGAACCACAGGAGAAGTCTGGACCGACATTGTCCCACGACACCAGACTTAGTCTGCCGTAGCAGTGGACCGCTCCAGTCGTATCATTGCTCCATCTCTGTCCCGGGTAAACATCTGTATCTGCAGACGGCCTGGTTGTAGCCAGTGGGTCGGTGTAGCCGTGCAAAAGCCAGCCCACGATTCTCACTTCCCCCTTCGGGCTTGTGTCAGACGTCAGTTGTTGTCGGCTGCACCGCAGACAGCGGATGACTGAAAGGTGTTCTCCAATGTTGATGACACATCCAACTTGACCCCTTCTTGCACCCGATTGGATAAAAGCACCTGCTCGCAATTAGTCTTGTCGAAGATGCCTATCGTTCTGGGAATGCTCTCAACTGTCGCTCAAAATCAGTTTCTTCACAAAGCTGAGGTCAGAAACAGGTCATGCAGTCACTTAGTCATTTGCATATTGCACCTGCAATGCCTGGGCTATGGTCGTGACATTTGGAGTTTTAAAAGGTGACAAGTTACGTCATCAGCTTAAACACTTCCCCCTGTAGTTTGTTGATATTCATCAAAAAGTTAAGTAAATGCTTCTACGACCACCTCGTATTCTAGATCTAAGAAAATGTCTCTGGCTCGCCTTTATCTACGTTTAGTATTACATTTATTTTATTTACAATCATGTACAACAATGAGAGTAGCAAACACTTACACAACGCTGTAAATGGTAAATGGACTATCTTCTTGTAGAGCGCTTTCCTAATCTTCTGACCACTCAAAGCGTTTTAACACTACGTGACATCATTCCCCCATTCATAAACTGATGGGAGCGGCTACGGTTCCACCTGCACATCAGCAAAACATTCACACACCGTAGGTACAGCAGCAAATTTGGGGTTGAGTTTCTTGCCCAAGGACACATCGACATGGACTAGCGCAGCAGGGGATCGAACCGCCGATCCTCGGTGGAGGGCGACCCTGCACACGTGTACCGGTGCGACATAAATAGTAGAACATAGAGTCACACAGCCGATGATTTCGATCAGCACCCCTATGAAGGTGTTTGGGGTATAGACCCTTCGCCAAGTGTTGTCCCTCAAACGCACACTCTCCAGTCATCGTGTAGCATCGGCCCCCTCTGAGCTGAGCTCCCACAGCTTTACAGGATCAGTATTGTTCCCTGATTTCATTATCTTTGGTCTCAATCGCCAGGTGATGTGGTGCTTCCTTTAACACTGTGATCTATCGAATAGAGCTTTTACCGTTGATCTTTTTTTTGTATTGCTGACAAATGTTAAATACGTGCTTCAAACACATATTCTATACAACTCTGTCTGTTCCAAAAATGTTTCTGTATGTATGCACGGGAGTGCAGTTAGTGACTGCTCTGACAGTCTGATGGATGAGTAGCAGCGAGGTGCGGCGCTCAGCGTCGGGTCAGTTGTCTGAATTAATTGGCTTCAGTGGGAAAAATGAGAATCAGAAACCATATTCTCAGAGGACCAGCTTAATGTGTGCGCCTCTATTAAGGGATGTCGCTCTGCTTTCTCTTTTTCAGTAACTCTTTGCTGAGCATTTCTCAAACATCAACGTGAATCAATGAGAGCTTTCTTTGCTTATCTTGCTTATTTGGTCATTGCGAACCCAAAGGAATATATATATGTGATGTATTTTCAATCGAATGCTGTTACACTTCATATCATTTTCTCTCATATCATCGCAAGGGTACATTTAATTAGAAGAAGTCCGTGAATGAGGACATTTGCTGTGTCTAATGACATGTTCTAGACCTCTACATTTGTCTGGTGGCTGGCAGGTCAAATGAAAAGAAAAGAGAAAAATATATCCGAGGAAATCTAATTTGGAGCGTTGAGTGAAACTCGGACAAAAAGACAAAGTCACCCCATGTCAAAGCATTAATTTGCGCAAAAGAAATATGATGAGATGGAATAGCACATAGTCTACTCTCGTTGAGGGTCCTTGAGTGTAAATTCTCACCAAAAAACCCAAGAGGGTCCCGATCAACGTGTTAAAAGGATGACATCATCTGCAGATGACAGAAAGTCTCAAACTGCCCACATGTAGCAGAGGTGAAGGAGAATATAACCGTAAAGCAGGATCTGCCACTTTTTTAATGTGCAAAATTGGTATTTTTCACACACGCATTGATTTATTTACTGCTGCTGCACATCTTGATTTACATCACACATCCACTAACGTATAACTCGTCGCCTACAATGATGTTGGCTGCGGGTCAAAGTATGAATGTATACAACACACTTAATATCTCTGAGACGTGAGAAGAAGAATCGGCCAAAGGAATGACATCAGAGTAAACAATGACCGTATGTGGTAGGAATGCATAATATAGTGACTCCTGTCTAAATGTCTGCATTGGCGGTCAGAGGAGTAGATGCTCCGAGATCTTGTGCGTTTTACTTTAGTAACTTCTCGGCTTCGGACGACATCAACAACACGCAATGAGGGAAAGTTTTTATTTAAAATGCAAAAAACACCAGTTAGTCAGACCGTCGTGGCAGTCCTAGTGTTAACGTATTGTGGTTATACATTGGATGTCGGTGTGTGTGTATAAATATATACTGTATATATATATATATACTGTATATATATATATATATATGTATAAATATATATATTATACCACAATGTTGAAGTTTTCCTCTTGAATTTCCATTTGAGCGTGTTCTTCAACACATGTGTGTGAAATTGAAATGACCTCCAAACTAACCGAGACGCAGCAGCATTGAATTAATTTTCGGCCCAGGGCCATAAAGCTGGTTATAGACCTGATAAAGTTATGAAAAGTGCCACATGCATGTTACGCAGAATTTCTTTGACTGATGTCTGGGCTCTGGTGCTGATTGTTCCCATTCCTCTCCAGCTGAGTGTGTCTATGCTGCATACCTTTACACTGAGCCCTCCTTATATTACAAACACATGTGGATCTCAATAAAAAAGAAAGAAAATCGTGCTTTTTAAGCGGGACTCCGCCTCCTTTGATTTAAACACAATTGCTTTTTCAAAAATAATGTGTGTGATTTTTTTGCTGATGTGATTACCCTCATTTGCGCATTCATTTTGAATGTGCAGCTTGTGGACTCCACATTTAAGGTCAGACTGGTTCGTGTGTCGGTGTCCCGTGCGGGTTCTGCCCGCTTTTTTTAAATGTTAAAGAGTCGGTGAGCGTGTGAAGCGTAGAGCGTCAGTTAGTCCGGCTTGCATGTGTTGAATGTTGAATCACAGCAGCCCTCGCGGTATGCGCTCGTTGGGATCGGCTGTAAACTGACCTTCTCCCCCCCCCCCTTTCCCCTTTCCCCTCTCCTCTGTTGTGCTTCTATCTCCAGGGCGTGAGCGGAATGTCCGTGGATGAGAAGCCTGAAGCCCCCATGTATGTGTATGAGTCGACAGTGCATTGTACCAATATCCTCCTCTGCCTCAACGACCAGCGGAAGCAGGATATCCTGTGCGATGTGACTGTCCTGGTGGAGGGCAAGGAGTTCCGCGGGCACCGGTCCGTGCTGGCGGCCTGCAGCGAGTACTTCCTCCAGGCGCTGGTGGGCCAGGCGGAGAATGGCTTGGCCGTTAGCCTTCCGGAAGAGGTACGTCCCCTGACAGCTTTTCTCTTGCAGGGGTTGGATGAGCTAATGACTTTAAGACAATGCAGCCCTGAAACTCCCCCACTGACACCGGGACGAAAAGCAATAAGCGATACGAGCCCGGCTCTCTGCACACTTCCCCCAGCATCGCCACCCACAGTGATGTGTGACCACTGGACTTAGGCCCTCTATCCCACCTTCACCTTAAGAAAAAAACTAACAAATAAAAGCTCAGAATGCAATTTTTGCCCATGATCACAAATTAAGAATTTGCCGAAGTGGGCTTTACAATCTGTACACATACGACATCTCTGTCCCAGGACCTCACATCGGATCAGGAAAAACTCGCAAAAAATAGAAAAAAAGATTTCACAGGGAAAAAAAGGGAAGAAACCGCCAGGAGAGCAACAAAGGAGGATCCCTCTCCAGGATGGACAGAAGCAAGAGACGTCATGTGACCAGAAGGAATCATTACAGAGTTACAACACATTCAATGAGTACGACAGATTCCTGTAGTGGCCGTAGTTGTTGTTGTGAGGTCAGGTGACGCGGTGCAAAGAGCAAAATTGGATTTGGGTGGTGGTCGGGGACGATGAACACAGGCCGCTGTTTGTGTCTCGTGCGGGAAGCCAAAGTCAAGTCAATTTATTGTACCTAATTTAACTTACGTACTTGTTTCAACCCAAACAACCGAACCGCCTCAACCTAAAGTTGATCGGTTTAAATTCTCTTCAACTTTCAGAACAAAGCAGGTGCAGGTTGGCCCTTCCGGAGGATTCCAGCGGTTGTGATAAGCACTAATGACGCCGCTTCAATCCGCTGTCATTATTCGTAATGGGTGCTTATTGGCCATGAACAAAGCCTGGATACAGATCTAGATACACAAGGATTGCATTTTTTTTTTCAGACTAACAAATTAAACAGTTAAAAGAAGTATCGAATATAAAAAAATAGACTAAAAAAGGTAGAGCATCTCATCCACTTTAAAGGCCTGAGGTGTTGCGAGGTCAGGGCTAACCCACTTCACACAGCAGGTGGCAAGCGAGACACGAGGGACTTGGCTTGGTCTTTTTCAAACACTTAGCGGACTCACTGACAGGTCACACCAGGCGGACAGCCAGTCGACAACCTCACAGATAAAGTAATTGAAACGATGAAGACTTATATAATGTGTCCATTTGACGATGCACGTAAGGGGTATCATGCATGTGGTTGTTTCGGAGTAGTTCGGACCCAATGCCTGACTCCGTTATTGTGCAACCCGTATATTTATCACGGGAATTCTCAAAATTGGCTGGTTGGTTTGTTGGCATAAAGTTCAACAAAGGGATCCGAGGGAGAATGACACATCCTTGTGAGTTGTATATATTTTTATTTAGTAATTTGGCTGAACGTGAACAGCTGTCTGGTAAAGCCCAACGGACGCTCAACGGACGCTCAACGGACGCTCTTTGTCAAACAACACGACAGCTGTCCTGTCCTCTGGAATTTTTCCCATTTATGTTGTCGGCATAACTTTTCAGATCCCTTCAGGTGCTTTCACAGTTGCAGTTCCGTTTTTTGGTGGGTCCAAAACGAGGTGAAAATTAAGATACGTTCTTGCCTCTTAGTTCTGGTCCGCTTCATATTCACGCTTGTTTTTTACAGAAGAACCAAGCTGACATGAAATCTTATGAACCGACAGGTCCCTCATTTGCAAGTTTTGATGTCTTTCCACATCATAAGCATTCCACAGGGAAATCAAATTGAGTGACAGCAATATTTATCATTTCTATTGTCACAAAAAATTACTGATAGTGAGCATTATTAAATTGGGACTGTTCCGGATGTTTCTATCATTAATAACTGAATGTTGTGTCGTAATATGTGGGTGTTGCTATCTTTTGATAGCTTTCTGTAAAAGCAAAGCAATGTTTTCATTCCTTTTCTCTTTCAACATTCAACTTTTTTGGCAACACTCCAGCTAACATTGGCAAACTTATTGCACTAGTAACTGACTTGTTATTAGTATAGTGGCCTCACGCTTCAAACGGCTTTTGACTTTTTTCCGTTTACTTAAGCAGCAAAAGTACTTTGTAAAAAGACGTGTGCTTTGGGTTAAAATATGTTTGTTACTTCACTGACGACAGTTAATTACTTAAGTTGAATAACCGTACGCGGGTTGTTTTTGTTTACGTTGACTTGGTCTCCGATAGGTGAAAGTTCTGTGTTCATATGACCCAATCATTCACCTCGGCCTCGGTGCGTCAGTATCCGACGCCGAGGGGCACTGACCAAGTGTCAATATTTGATAAGTTGGCAGTGAGAAGGGGTTGAATATTAATATCTTGTGCCATTAGTGCCATCCTAATAAAGTCTTTTTTTGTTAACTAATCATCTCCCATGGTGAACTCTTGTTTGGTCAAGGGCCTTTTTGGCTTTATTTGTCCACTTTGATTTAGAAACATTTCAATTTTTTACTATAAATCCATTTGAGACTGTTGGTTTCCGGCTGGTACCACACACTATGCGAAAAACCCTCACCTTAAAAGGTGCTTAATTCAACATTCAGAGTTTAAAAATACCAGGAAACAACTATTTACTGTGTAAAGTATAGATTCAGTCCCCCGCCTCTCAGGTTGTTTGTAATGTTAGCACCGTTAGCGCTGTTAGCATCGTTAGCGCTGTTAGCTTCTAGTCGCCAACTCTTGTCGTATTTGAGCACCTTGAACTCCATCTGCTTCATTTCACTTGACATGTTGAATGTCTTTTGAGTTATTTTTGAACCTCTTTTTTATTTGCAGAGGATAGCAAATAAAACGGTGTTTTAATTTGATGCGCTGGAGTATAAAGACACAGTAAAAAGGTGTGAGAAGGTGCATTATTGAGCCGATGAGGCTGCGATTACCAATTAGCACCTGTCAGCTGCCGGTGGCAGAAGGTTGCGTTTTCGTGGCGAGATTAACGCCACCTCGGGGCTCGGCGCTCATCAGGTTTAGCAACACTCCTCCCTCTTGCTCACCTCGGCTCTCACACTGTCGCTTTCAACCAATCCCCCCCCCCACCCCTTTCAGAGCTCTTCCACGGCATACATGATGAAAGCGCCCCCGCTGACGTATTGATGTCACACGGGCGCACATACATGTGTGCGCTGTGAAAAGTGGGGCACGTCCCGCATGTGCCTCTCGGAGTTGTGGCTTCTCGAAGGGGCCGGCGCGTTAATAAAGTAACGCCTGTCAAACGACTTTGTCGCTGCGCTATTTGAAAAAGGAGTCGGCGTCACATTGTCGTCTGATGTGAAATGAGCATATGGGGCCTTTTTTTTTTTTTTTTTTTCACTCCTTAACTCAAAGAAGGGACTGCAGGGAAACGGCTCCAGGATGCTCAAAGCTGCATCTCTCTTCATTCACTCACTGTATCGCATGAATAATGCATGAGCGGCTGTGTGTTTCAGGTGTGTGTTTCAGGTGTGTGTGTCTGTGTGTGTGTAATATCTTTTAATGTGCCGGAGAGTTGCTCCATTTGATCTTTTAACTTCGCTGTCTTCCCTTTGTTCATCCCTGTTCAATTTGACAACATTTCATGTGTTTGTCTTCATCATTGTATCTAAAGGGTCAAAACGACATATAATGAATACATCTGCTTGACTCTCTCACAATGGACAGCAACCCCCCAGCTGATGGGATCATGCACTGCGGAGACAGATATTTTCATTATCTTATTCACCTTCCCGGTACTCAATAAGGTTTCGACCGAAATTAACACATTATAGTATCAAAACTTCTCGGATTAACGAAACCTGCATTTGATCCTATTTGTGGGCAGATCTAGAAATAAATTACTATTTGTATGGTTTTGCTTGTTGCCAATCACCGCAAGCTTTAGACCGATTTAATGTGGATTGTGATTGGCCCATACGGCTGTCTCTGGTCATGGAGATGTCTGAGACGGTGCCGAGCAGCTAACAGCGCGAGCAACAGCAACAGCGCGAGATTTAACCTTTTTAAAGACAACATCCAGCCCTACCTATGACTCATGTAATCGTTTTCAGTGTCGGGAATAGTGAATAGGGTAATTTCACACTCCCTGAGGGGATCTCCTTAGCATTATTAATTGATTGTTAATTGTTCATTTGAAATGTTTCAGCATCGGTAACAAGTGAAGCTCCCTCATTAGATGCATACGTACAATAAGAAAGAAAAATCGGAAAAGTACTCATAGGGCAAATTGTCAAATGTTAACGTTGTATGATAAAGTATATATGTAATACATTATTACTGATTCATTCATATGTATGGAGCATTTCTTTTTTTAATTTTATTTATATTTTATTAGTGTTCAGAATCTCACACATATTTAAATTTTTCAGATTCTTTGTATAAAGAGAAGAAAAAAACAAAAAAATAAACACATATGCAAATAAAGAAACAAAAACAATACCATAGTAACAAAACTATAAATAAATAAAGCAGTAAGGAGCATTTCAATGGTGTAGCTGCGGGTGAACTGAGCTCATTTTAATAACTGTATGTTGTATATATCTTTTATATTTGGGATGTAAAGTGACGCGTAACCATAGTAGTACAGCTGTGAAATAAATGGAGCCAATGTCGTGAAGTAGAAGTACAAAGTGGCAACTCATGAGAAAACTCACGTCCAAAAAATAAGAAGATGGCTGAGAAACAAAAGTAACTTTACCAATAGCTCTTTTTTTATTTTTTTGTACTGTATTCATCTATTTAAGATGACATTTCCTTTCCAAAAGCATTGTTCTGCCCTGCTCGGCAGATGGCACAACTCTATCTGACCGCCTCGCGTCACGGAGGACTGTCACTCCGTTGACGAGGCCCGTCTCAAGGTGCCTGTCACCCTCTGACGATGATGACGGGTGAGGGCCGGGTCGGCTCAGAGAAGCAGCCCTGAGCTGTGGCTCGGTTCACGGAGAATAGTATTCCTTCAGTAGCTACATCAACGACTGCCCACCGATGTGTACGAAAAAAGAAGAAGAAAAATAAAAAAAGAGAGACCTCAGCTCCCCACTGGGGGAGAAAGGGGGAGGTTGGTGCAGATGAAATGGGAAACAAAAGACCACCTCCCCCACAAGCTTCATCACTCCTCTCTCGTGGTCCCCACCGCCCTCTGGAATAGCCGGGGCCGAGCGCTTGCGAGTGACATCATCTATATCTAATGTGATTGTGGGCTTTCCCGTTCAAGGGGCTTTGTTGGCCATCACTTCATGGGAACAAAACAATCCCGCTTTATCTCGGCGCTGCTGTCAACCGGGCCAGGGAGGAAGGAACAGAAGAGCCACGGTGTCCATCTTGGGCGACGGAGGCTTCACACACACACACACAGACACACACACACACACACACAGTGTTTCTCCACATCATGTTTCTTGTGAGCGTCAGAACAAAGGGGGATTCATCAGAATCAGCGTGCCACAAATGTGAGGCAAGGAGAAGATTATTATTTTTTTTAAAGAGAGCCCTCCACTGGAGAGGAGCAACCATCGCTGTGACAAACACAGATGACCTCTATATAGATGAAGTGTGATTAAAGCTGTGACTCAACCCTCACTGCCATGATCACAGCAGACTGCTGCCTGTCAGCTCGTTATTAGCGCAGCATGCTGCCTTTGTTCGCCCGGACCAGAGGCCGATGCTGACAATCTGATGACGCTCTCGTAAATTGTAGCAGAAACCGAATGTAATGTAGTGATTACATAAGCATATAATTATGTTCATTCCAAGGACTCGCTACTGCCACTTCCTTTTGCACGTCTAACATCTAGTTTGGTTGTGTGTCTGACTGGCTGTAAATTATTGATTCCAGACCGCTGTGGGGACAGTGGAAGTCTCCAGAATGTGGCATATAATCAGCGCCACCGTTTTAGCTCTCTCGTGAGTTTTATTCTGGGGGGAAAGGAAAAAAAATCGGAAGAAAGCGGCACTGTGATTCAGCAGAGCGCCGGTTCACAGACCTCAAACCACCTCCTGTTTGTCAGTTCTTTCCTTCGTCATGAGCCAGGGATCACTGTACATTTTTCATCTGGAAAAGAAAACACACACACACACCAATCCGAGTTTGGTGTGTCCACCTGCAGTGTGTCGCAAAGGGTTTGCAGTGATTCATTTGAGCTAAAAGTCTAAAGTACTGCTTGTGTGCTTTACACCACACAATTCCAAAATGTTGGATGGAATACGAAAGAGATTGTTTTTTTAACGGATTACTTAAAAGTAGGGGATAGTGGTCTGGGTTATGGGGGGGTTATGGGGGGGGGGGGGTAGTTGGAGGTGTTTGGCAAACACAGCTGGGTTTATTCATCCAGCAGACTGCTGCAAGGATTACAAACCAGGGCAGATTTCCAAGACAAAGATGTGGTTAACAGAGAGGTGGGTAAGGTTTAGGGAAGGATATGAAATGATCCATTGGACTGCATGAATGTACTCAAATATGAGAGTGTTCATTAAAAAAACTATTTTTTTTACAGTTGACTTACATGAACATGTGGACGATGCCGTGGTCACAGCCCTAAAGCATATCCTGCTTTATCTTCTATTTTAATCGAAATGGCACCATCATTTTCTGAATGATGCTGGATTTGAAGATTTGAAACTAGAAATTGAGATAATGAATCAAGAGAGAAAGGGGGTCATATATTTTCAAAGACTTTTGTACAATGGAACTTTTTTTTGCAAACAGAGGAACCGCCCCCTGCTGGCCATTAGAAAGAATGCCGGTTTAAGACACTGGAACCAGAGCTTGCCGCCTGGGTTGCAACATTACTCGTTTAGAAACGTGACAGTGGTGACATCACTCGAGCAAAGGTCCCAGAATGATCACAATGGAGTTTTCACAGCAAAGCCATCCACTGGAGACCATGGTAATCTACCCGTAGACCAGGTAATATTATTATGGATCAAAGGTAATCTAGCCAGTGGTTGTTGAGAAACATCGGTTTGGGCCAAAGTGTTAGAGACAAGAGACAAATTGAGACTGGCCTCGTCAGAGAAGTACTGGTTGCATTGGTTTCTTTTTTAAATGACCATTGTCACAACCTGATCCCAGTAGATCTAGCCACCTACAGATAACCAGAGCCATGGAGGTGGCAGGTCAGAAAGCCCTCTCATATGGACGCCACTGCCCAAAAGCCTAATTTGTTGTTTGGGTATGAGGACGTATTAGACTACAGTCTCCTCTGCGCGTGAGCTCTGCACAGGAATAGAGAACGGGCTTAACAAAGACCAGACACCGGCAAATGGAACGCTCTGTGGTGGTTTATTAGGGTTGATGAGTGACATCCAACCACCTCAAGTCAAGCAGTTGATCGTGTCTCGAACTGCCCAATGCCGGCTTATCTGAGGGGGCCTTGCACAGACTGGCCGGGACACTATCTCAGAAATACATCCTAGTAGACAGATGGTGAGAGCCGGGAAGCAGGCACAGAGCTCTGCCTTCCTTAAAGACGGGAATCGAGGGGGTTGGGTGGCGGAAGATGAAGCGGAGGCGGTGGCAAGAGGAGCGATACCCAACCCCCTCGGTCCAGCGGGGGGTCTCTCTTTCTCTGCCAACGCAACGACACATCTAAGCCGACTGAGAAGGCGCCGGGTCTTTGTTTGAGGCCGCTGGGTCCGGGAGCACCTTGAGCAAGCCGGCCCGCCGGGACGACAGCCTGCGGTGTGACCGCCGTGTTTAACCGCCAAAAATCTGGGCGTTTGGATGTTAAACACAAAGAGCAGCTAGCATCCGCCCTTGTTGGAAGGAACACACAGACTTCCATCGGCCTGGGCCTGACAAACCCACCACACACACAAGGTGGACGAAGCAAATGCTGCACACTGGAGCAGAGAGTAGCCCGGCTCGTGTTATTGTGCTTGGGTAAATTCAACCACTGGTGTCTTAAAACGGGTCGAGGTGAGGTCATGTCCTCTCCGGTGTCTGGCCTGTGCAGTAAACTGCACTGGGAGAGGATTAGGACCTAGACTATCTGATTTAATCCAGTGTGAGGGGGAGGTCGACTCACCCGCAGCTCAGCACCAGGACCGTCTGAGCTTCTGCTGTTACCGAGGGTGACGCTTTCCTCACGTTTCCAAATCTCTCAACATCACTGCGAAAATGTATTTACCAGTGCCAAGTCCCTGTTTGCACTGGTAACGCCGATGCTTCGTTCATTTAACAGCAGGACAATAAAAGAATAGACTGCATCTCGATGTGTGAGCGCTGACAGATCTGCAATAATGCAATGACAGTGTTTACAGGCTGCATGTAATGTATTTAGACTTTTTCGAGTGCATTTGGATCAGGTTCAGAGAATTCTGAGTAATTTTATATACGGTTCATGTCATATTGTCACAATATTTTGGTATTTATTTATTTTATTTTGTTTTACAGCTTTAACCACATGGCTTTGTGCATTTCTGCCAGCGCGAAACGAAAAATTGCTCCGCATACTTTTGATTCAGAAACGACATTATTCAACGTATCCCGTGTTTGTTTTTAAAAATGTTCACAGCCATCATTTTTTCTGGAGACTTGGTTTGCGTAAAAAAGACACTCCATGTACTGCGGGTAGCTTGTAACATCAGATTACACCTCACAGTTGTTGTTTTTTTACAGTTTACCTTGTATTTTTTTGTATAATTTCTGTCTTTTGTCCCGGCACATTTCCTGTCTGTCTCCTGCTCCGCGACAGCTTCACCCACCATGGCGTCACAACGTCTCCCAGTCCGAGCCGCGACTCGGGCCTCCTCTTTGTGTCGCCTGTGAACACGGAGGTTTGATGTCAGGTTACTCAGCAGATCTGATGTTAAAGCGCCGACCGCTCCCTCGCCTCGGAGAGTGAGTGTTTTCCCCTCAGCGCTCCTTTGTCATGCCATGCCGTGTCCTCATTAGCATGCATGACATGCAGGAATTCGCTGGGGGGTACATTTGCATGAATTGCGGAGGCGAAAGGCCGATGTAAGAGAGAGGCGCGCTGGCTGGGTGAGGGTCAAGCGAGAGCGATTTGAGGAGGACAGGGGAGGGCGTGTGGATGTTTGCTCGGCCTGTTTATGAAAGGATGTTTTGGCTGGCTTCCTGAAAGAGTCATGCCAATAAGCCGGGGTCTGTGATTGGCCGCCGCCTATCCTGCTCTGTGAGGGTTTCATCCAGGCGCAGAGCAGGGGCAGCGGCGGCATGAGGCCCTGGTGACCTATCGCAGCGTGTCTCATCCTCTTCCTTCTCCTTCAACAGCTTCCTGAGACTTTTTCTCCGCTGCCCCTCTCATTTCGCTCCGTTCTCCGGCCATCCTCCCCACCCCAACTAAACCTCCCGCCCGCCCTCAGTCGCTCACGACACGCTTTCCTTTATTAGGCCGCTGTGCCGGTTGTAACAGTGGAGTAATCACATATGGAGCAGGGCACACATAAAGATGCGCTCCCGCAGGCAGCAGCTGCTGATACTGGCTGGAAATAGATCCCTGGTACGCTCAGCACTTTCCCTCCTGCAGCTCCGTGTCTGTGTGTCGGCGGGCCGTGGCTGCAGCCGGCCAGCCTCATTCACGCCGCCACTGCCTCAGCGTTACAGTCGGCCAGATCCAAGGAAACTCACCGTGTGGGTCTGTGTGTGTGTGTGTGTGTGTGTGTGTGTGTGTGTGTGTGTGTGTGTGTGTGTGTGTGTGTGTGTGTGTGTGTGTGTGTGTGTGTGTGTACACTCGACAGGCTTAGTTTCTATGTCAATGACGTCGGCCCACAGTTTTAAATTGGCCAACCATGAGCATTTTGGGCCATTCCAGTGGTCGTCAATACGTTTACCGTGTTTTCGTTTTAAAGCGTCGCCGCACTGACCGGTGACTCTCGTGATTCTGCAGCTGTTGAATTCACCAACAGAATATGTAGTAGTGAATATGAGTTTTGAATACACACTCATTAGTGTGTTTTTTCCTACAGCGAGCATTTAGTAAAGTTACTACGAATGCGAATGCATTTGGCTGAAAGTCACACGGAAGGTCACAGTTAACGCGGTCACTCGTCCAACTGGAACACCTGCTGCTCTGAAACGGTTGTGATGCCGTCAGCCTGCGGTCGGGATGACGATCCTGACAACCCGCCGCGCGACAATGTTGACGACGCTCTCTGTTTTGGTTCAATGCTTAAAGCTTCCGACCACTTCAAAACGCCACTTCCGTTGCCAATGTCCGCCGCATATCTCTGACAAAGAATATTTTGCACTGTAAGTATAGACTTAGTATTCATTTGTAAATATTACAAATGTTGTATGTTTTATATTTTTCACAAATGTGTCTTTTGTCTTTTTTATGGCTCCTCCACAATGAAAGCAAGGCAAAAGTCTTTTTTTCCCGCCGTTTTTTTAAAATGCCACTCTGAAGGTGTCCGAAGCAAATCTTCACCTCCTGTTACTTCACCTCAAGTGTGTCGTCGGCCCTGTTCACACCCGGCATTAAAGTGAGTCTCGGGTGATCCCATCACTCGTGGACAGCTCTCGGTGCATGTGTGAATGCACCCGAGACGCCATGAGGATGAGACTCATTCACAAGGAGGCGCTCCGCTCGGCCTGTGAAAACAGTCGTGTTTTATGTTCTGTGGCTCTGAAGCAGCTTTGTCAAGTCTGAGAGAATAAGGTCTGATAGTGAATATCCTCCTTGAAGCATAAATCCAAATATTGGCTTTATTCATGTCATCGAGATCATGAAACTAGAAATTGACATGGAAGATGGAAGATCAGTCAGCATCTTAAAGGGCAAGCGCAGATTATCAGCACATATAATATACAGTAGAAAGAGCACAAGATTCAGATCCAATGGAGTTAGTCTATCAGCAAGTACAAGTAATGTGTGTGTGTGTGTGTGTGTGTGTGTGTGTGTGCTGGGCTCATCAGTAGAGCGGATAGTCCACTCAAAGCCTCTACTCCCCCCCCTCCTTACAATCCCCCTGTCAGACACACACACAACCACCCACCCACCCACTTATCCCGCGTACGCACGTACATCCCTCCCCTCCCCCCTCCCTCCCTCCCTCCCTCCCTCCCTGACAGATATGATGGAGTCAGCAGCTTTCTCTTAGCAATGACCGATACGGACGGTGCTGTTGGACTGTCTATTAGCCAGAGCTCACCGTTGCTTTACACCAGGTGCATGCTGGGAGCCGGCAGCCTGTGGATGCACTGGGTTAACACGAGAAGGACGCAGGACCACAAATGCAGAAACATTTCCTATCGAGCGTTCACAGTGGTCGCCGTCACACATGAGACACTGTGTGCAAACAGATGTGTTTCTCGCATATCACCCATCTGTTCAGACAAACATGTCTCTGTCTGTTGCCACGTCACAGCGACAAATCAATCCAGCAGATCCGAGAAAAAAAGAAAAGAACATGATAATAAAGATTAAAGCACAAAATTTAATTAGTATGAATATACATTTCGTGTGTATGTAGAGGATCACAGGTCATAAGCAGCGACTTATAAACCCGTCTGGGAAATGCTTCAAACTGTCACGGGCCAGTTGAAAGACGTATTGAAAGATTTGACAGCTGCTGCTAAGAAACATGATTATTTATAGCTTTTCAAGAGGCGCTCTTCGAATGAGCAACAGTGTTTCCCGGAGGAGAGCGATGAATGGAGGGACGGCGCAACAAAAGAACGGTGGAAGTCACGGACCAGGCGGCAACCCTCCGGTTCTGTGTAGTGAAGCCAATGCAGAAGCGCTTTAAACTTGCATTCTCAGTAATGGCCATCAGGGGGCGACTCTGGACTCCTCTGGTAATAAAAACAAGTCTTAATTGTATAGAAGTCAATGAGAAAAATGTACCCTACCTCTCATTGGATTTATTACCTCAGTAAACTTGAGTTTATGCTCTCAATCGCTTGTGATTTGGATTCAAATAAGTATGTTCGTTACATAGCATAAGTACGCTTGTTATGTAACTAGCGTTACTACAGTACGGAAGTTACGCAATAAAACTAAGTGGCAACCTGGACCGACCTGGAGGGTGTCTGTATAGATTGATCCAGGTATTTTTTTGCACCTACTATAACAAAATGTGACTATTTATAGGCCAATAAATAATATAACTCGGGAGGAAAAACATGGGGTTTGTTTGACAGATTCGTAATAGGCTAACCCTGAGTTTCTAAAATGTGGGCTTCGTGACTGCACAAGCACTCCACATAAATATCATTATATTGTGATATTATATATATGTATCAAGTGCAGCATGACTGTCGGCGTTTGACAGTACCATCCGACCCAAGTTCAGAGCCAGAGGCAGTTCAGTCCAGCTGTTCTGACACGTTAGCTTGCAGATCATGGAGTTTAGCTGAAAGTTAAGTTGGATGTTTTACAATTCAAATCTGTAATTCTCATATGTGCGCTTCAATCACATAATCCCCGTCTGTATTTTTGGATCATGTTCCATTCAATTTGTCACGGACAAATTCCGCAATGGTGCTGTTGAGTTCTGAGCCTCCAGCATGTATCATCTCTCATGTGAACACAGAACGTCTGAAGTGAGATCGATGAAATATGGTTCCAACCTTTCAAAAAAAACAATTAAAAGCAGCCACCTATTGCACATCTTTATTCATCTCCATGAAAATCCACCAAGCCAGATGATTAAACACATTCTTAGACCTCAGGCTATTTTTTTTACCGACACAATTCTGTTTCCTCGTGCATAACTGCTTAGTTGTGGAAAAATCCACGGCACAGATTCTTGTGGTTTTTTTAAGCTAGATTGTTAAAGGGGAGAAAATCCTGTTCTACTCGTGTGTCTGGTGCAACCTAGTGTGAGCCTCACGCTGATCTCCAAACGGCAGACAAGCCTGGTGGGAAAGCCGGCTCCTTTCTCCGGTCTGTGTGCTCAGCGACAACAGCGTCAGAGGGCGGTCTGGACTTCTGCGGGCTCAGGAGTTTACTTAATCATGTGGCATTAAGTCTAAATGGAAGGCTTCCCTCTGTCATCCCATGCCACATGGCCTCGACGGGGATAAGCCGCAGTCTTTAGGCTTTACAGGCACTTGACCTGACGACGCAGGGTACTCGCACAGAAAGTGAGCCTGTCAGGTCGCGCCCTGACCCGGGCACTTACAGTACAGTGCACTGCTGGACACACACAAATCAGTGTGGGGCAAAGGGCAAAGAGCTAAGGGTGAGCAAAGTGGTTTTAACTAAAGGTCCCGTGTAATAGTGGCTGGGTATCATGTATATATATGTATGAATATATATTTTTTATTTTATTTATATATCTATATGTATATATATATGTATATATAAATATATATATGTATATATAAATATATATAAACATGTATATATAAAAATATTCTTCCCTTATTTCTATCATATATATATACATTATTTTTCCTTGTCTTATTTATATATATATAAACATATATATTTATCTATATATTTTGTTTCTTATTTCTATCTCATATTTGTATCTATATCTAAAGATACATACACTACCGTTCAAAAGTTTGGGGTCACTTAGAAATGTCTTTATTTTTCAAAGAAAAGCACTGTTTTTTCAATAAAGATAACATAAAATTAATCAAAAATACACTCTATACATTGTTAATGTGGTAAATGACTATTCTAGGTGGAAGTGTCTGGTTTCTAATGAAATATCTCCATAGGTGTATAGAGGCCCATTTCCATCAACTATCACTCCCGTGTTCTAATGGTACATTGTGTTTGATAATCGCCTTAGAAGACTAATGTCTGATTAGAAAACCCGTGCAAGAAAACAGTTATGCTGGTGATATAAGCTATACAACTGGCCTTCCTTTGAGCTTGAAGTTTGTAGAACAAAATTAATACTTCAAATATTAATCATTATTTCTAACCTTGTCAATGTCTTGACTATATGTTCTATGAAATGTTCAATTCATTTGATAAATAAAAGTGTGAGTTTTCATGGAAGACACGAAAATGTCTGGGTGACCCCAAACTTTTGAACGGTAGTGTATATATATATATATATATATATATTGAAGTATTGGCTTTCTTTGTTATTAAAAAAGATATTTCTCACCTCCAGTTTATTTCAAAAGATAAATTATTGAAAAAGTATTAGCTTGCTATGGGTTCTCTAGAAACTGAGCTAGAACTCCAAGCGTGGCCTTGGTATAATTCACTGAACAGGTCACAAAGATCTTTGAAGATTCTTTTAAAGAAGAAGAATTCACCATCAGTTGGCCCTCCAGCTGAGAGCGCATTTTCTACATAGATTCCTCAACAGTGAATACATGTCCGTGTATGAATATAAAGAGGCACTTGAGCTTAGACATCTTACCTCAAGTAAGTAAGGCAAAGCGGTGACGTGAGTGCAGGAGAAACCAATGATATGACCACGGAGGTGGTAGACGGCTGCAATGTCCCACAGGTTGTGGTTGTGACCACGAGGCTGGACACACAACCAGAACACCAGATCTTATTTAACATAGGTGAGGGCACTTATAAACTAGATAGTTTCAGCCTTGACCCTTTCGGTCAGCCACTTTCTTCTTTTGTTGAGTTCTGATTACCTTCGCATTGAAAATCCGGAAGGTTATGTTTTGATCGCCGTGTATTTATTTATTTATTTATTTGTATGCGTGTTATTCGCATAACAAAAAAAGTTTTAAGCCGAATCGCATGAAATTTGGTGGGATGATTGGTTATTATCCGGGGACCATTTGATTAGATTTTGGGATCAATCGGGTCAAAGGTCAAGGTCAAGGTCATGGATAGGTCAAAATCTTCTTTTTACCATAGCATGGTCAATTTTTATCCAATTGGCATGCAACTAATGCCAACATGTTCATAATTCAATGCCCAATCTTGTGATATGCGAAGGTATGCGCTCTACCGAGTGCCCGTTCTAGTTGTTGTATATTTTGCTGATCGAAATAAACTAAACTCAAACTCAATTTACCGCTGTATAGAAAGTTCAGTGCTGAAAAGATGAACCGGTACTTTACCGTGTCGGTTTACGTTCGCTGGAGCTGTCGGGTTGTCTCACCACACTCCAAGTGCTCTGAACAATGCCTGTGCTGATGGTAACGCTGGCAATTTCCCTTTTCTTCCCCTCGCAGGTCACTGCCAGGGGATTCGCTCCATTGTTGCAGTTTGCCTACACCGCGAAGCTGTTACTCAGCAGAGAAAACATCCAGGAGGTCATCCGCTGTGCCGAATTCCTGCGCATGCACAACCTCGAGGACTCCTGCTTCCGCTTCCTGGAGGCTCAGCTGCGCAGCGAGGACGACGGCCTGCCGCTCTGCCGGAAGGCGGCGGCGGAGGCGAACAACTCGGAGGAGGATGAGAGCATGCAGTCGGAGGCGGAGCGGCCCGCCTCCCCCAAGACGCGGCGGTGTGCCGACGCCCTCGCCTCCTTCGGACACCCCGACGACGATCGGCCGGCGATCGCCGTTCCCAGCAACTTCGCGGATGGCCGGCTGGACTTTGATCGGCACGGAGCGTCGGACCTGCCGCGATGCCCAAAGTACAGGAAATACCAGTGGGCTTGCAACAAGCACAATAATGACACCTCCTCACACACCAGTACCTCAGGTTTTCCAAGCACATTAACGGAGAGCAGTGTTAGCGGGCCAGATCCGGATCAGGGTCGGCTGCCTTTGGCACAGATCAAAGTCGAACCGCAGGCAGAGGAAGAGGCCGCCTCGTTGTGCCTGTCAGGGGACGAGCAGCAAGTCCGGGATAAGGACAGCGAGACCGCCATGGAGATGGACAACCCCGTATCTGTGGAACGAACCAAGAGAACCAAGTCTGCTTCCTGCCTCCGAGCCTTCTTCAAGAACGGGGCGGACCTCCCCGGTGCGCCCAACACCTCACAGCAGCTATTCGCCAACAGACTCGCCTGCCCCCAGGACAAAGGAAACTCTCAGGGAGATCATAAAAAAGACTTCAGGCCTTTCCCTGGGGAGCTGTGTCTGTCTGTCACATCCCCAAAGGACGCGGACGCTTTCCCCGCCGGGTTGTCCCTCAAGTCCGCCTCCTGCGACGGGGTCTGCAAACAGGAAGCTGAGCTCGATCGCCGCAGTGTCATCTTTTCCTCGGGGGCCTGCGACCGTCTGGGAACCCCAGCACATTCCTACCCCGGCGGGAACTCTTTGGAGATGGAGCTCTCTGAGCACATGCCAAAGGGCCTGTGGGCGGGAGCCAGCCAGTCCCTCCCCACCTCCCAGAGCTTTTCCCCCAGCACCGCCTCCACCGAGCCCCCGCTCCCGTGCCGCCCGCGACCCAACACCAGCTGCCCGGTGCCAATCAGAGTGTGCCCGCGCTCGCCGCCCTGCGAGACGCGCACCAGGACCTCCAGCTCCTGCTCTTCGTACTCCTACGCGGAGGACGGCAGCGGCGGCTCCCCCTGCAGCCTGCCCCAGTTCGAGTTCTCCTCCTCGCCGTGCTCCAACGTGGCCCGCTGCCTCAACGCGGACCAGCAGGAGCAAAGCGCGGGCGGCGACGCCCTGTTCAACCAGGCGCGGCCCAAGATCAAATGCGAGCAGTCCTACGGCACCAACTCCAGCGACGAGTCGGGCTCCTTCTCGGAGGGAGACAGCGAGTCCTGCCACGTGCAGGACCGAGGGCCAGAGGTGAGTGCGAAACACCGTCTCTCACATGGAGCACGCCACCTCGCCGGTACCCTCGACTCCACCGTGGCTAATTATAATGCAGTGCTCCGCTCTCCAGGTCTGCATTAGCAGTCATTAAATCATCATGTAATTGAAGCGGGAGTGTTCAGGACAAGATTTACAGCATCACCAAAGGGCACAGATGTGCTTTGATATTATTAATCTGCTTCATGCACTGCTGGAGATCTGCGTAATGAGTTTGAATACGTGAGCACCAAATGCACCAGGACAGCCTAAATGCAGGAGGCCGCGAGAGAGACGTCTTTTTTTTTTTACGACGGTGATTGGTTCCATCGCCGGAGCGGAGAGAGAGCAGTGTGAACACGGCGCAGGCCGTGGAAGGCTCCGGATCCTCCCGGGCGAGACTCGCCCTCTGAAGCGATTCCCTCTGGCTCGATCCGTCTCCCCGCCGGCGCCAACGACCCTAACTAGCTCATCGCGTCCTGGCAGAACCGCCGGTGTCTATAATCCGCCCCGATAAATATGCAAATGCTACATTTCAATGGAAGCCCAGCCGACTTTTGACATTTCTGATCTATATTGACAATTAGCGGCGCGTCGCAGAAGGGTTTAAAACCAATACATTACGGCGGCGATGTACTTCGGCCATTAAGTTTTAATGTCCGGCGGTTGCAGTTCGTGGGCGAGAGGCTCTTGGCGGGAGTGTAGCGTAACTCCACGGTGCTGACGAGGATGAATAGCCAATCCTCTAATCATCCTCCCCTAATCCACCTGGGCAGACGTCCTCCAAGCTGCAGGCTAGACGACTGCTGTTGTTTACCAGGTAAAGATCAGTGAGGGACCGGCCGATTCACAGATGGAGCGCAGCGCCCGGGCAATAATATCAAAATGAGCAGATATCCCACCTGAGGGAAAGTCAAAAGGCATTAAAATCAATTTACACTGAATTGCTTTGCTGCTTCACAGCGCTGCTGTTTGCCCACGTTGATGATTAAACTTTCCGTCCTCGGGCCCTTCACTGAGTCATGCCGTTAGTGTCGGCTGAAAACTTGAACCTCCAAAATGGCTCTCGAACGCTTTTAGGAGCTCGGAAAAGGAGAAGGATCACAACAATGTAGTTTCTGTTTCCCTGTTTGGGATTTGAAACGCTTTTACAGTCAATTCTACAACACGTCTTGCCATCTGTCTCTCTCTCTCTCGACTGTGACATCACACGGGGCTTGAACTTCCGACCTCTTGGCTCCGGATCCCGCTGGGGCCATCTCAACTCTCGCGACGTCACAGCCAGTGATGCGCGCTCGAGGTGCAAGCGGGATAATGTCTGATGAGCTCCAAGTGTCTCCGGGGGGGGGGGGGGGGGGGGGGTGGCAGAAAGGGAGGGCGAGAGTGGTGCGTTGCCATGGCGATGCGATTCAAAGAGCGAGTCGGTGTGTCGCGAGGGGTTGGAGCTACATGACAGGATCTCGCTTTCACCGCGGAAAAATAATTCGGTTCCGCTGCTCAAACAGAGCTGCGAGATGAAGCGGCTCGGCAGTAATGTGTAATTGTGACCCTCGTAGCGTGGCACACGGCTCACGACCGCCATTAGATTTACGGGCCTGCGGAATGTGCTCCTGTAAAAGATGTCGGATTGATTCACACTGAGCGATGAACCCCCAAAGAAATGACCGGGATACGTTTTAGTCGCCTTTTGTCATTTCTTTGTTTATGTGTCAGACATTGATGACGCTCCATTACTCCTCTGTCAAATCTCTATTGACTCACGCCGGTGATCTGCCAGCTTTGCACTCGCTATCGCGGGCTGCTGATAAGCTCCTCCATGAATGAATGTTTCCCAGAGCCGCCTTTTAAAGGTACTTAGCGAAGCTCGGTGTTCGGTTACTCTCCCTTGGCCTTCATGTGGTGAAGAAGTGCTACCTCATGCCACTCCTCGCGGCGCCCCACCGCTCTGTAATTTCTTCCGTACAAACAAAGCACAGAGGCGTCGCTGCCGTTTTGGCAAATGGCGGCAGCGTCGGTAAAAATAGCTGCAGCCTCGGGCCGCGGACGAGACGCAGCGGATCCCGATGAGGAAGGAAGTTGTTTAAAAAAAAAAGTGCAGGGCAAGTCTGACCGAAGCCTCGTCATTCGAGGCAGCGCCGAGTCACTATAGGTCTCTGGGCGGCTCCCGCTCCGAGGTTTACGAGCTGTTGCGTTTATACGAGCATCATCTGAGAACTATTAGCGGCTTCACGCTTCGAGATAAAAAGAGAGACGAGCAGCTTTTGAAAGAGGATAGCCACGTTGCCTCACTGACCGTGTTTACATGCATTCGAATAACTGGCTTAGTCGGACTGAAATCGAATTATCCGTTTCATGTAAACACCTTTGTTCGACTATGTGCGGTCCGACTACGATCCGATTAACACCCCTGGATAACTCGATCCGATTGATAATCCGACTATCGCGGCATGTAGCGGTGAATTGGATTAGGAACTGGACTTTGCGTCTTTGCGCATGCTTGAGATCCCGCCGCCCTCCTCCCCCCTCCCTCCCATGTCGTGACCCGGAAGTCGAAAGAGACGATAAGTTGTCACTGCCGGGAGCCTGGCCGGCAGAAAACAAACAAACAACGCTATGGAGAACACAAGAGCCACCACACATCTCTGGACCGAAGAGCAGACAGAATTTATGCTTAATGTATTGAAGGAGTTGAACATACTAAAGTTCATGGTTCTTTCTCGAAATGTTGATGTTGTTGTTGTTGGTTGTTGTTGGTGGTGGTGAAGAGGTCAAGCGGAGATGGCTGTATCACCACGAGTTGTAATGAAAACAGCGCCGCCTATCGTATCGGATATGACATGCTTTCGGCCAATGATTCTAATTACTCACTGCCATGTATATTGGGATAACAGCAGATCCCCCAAAAGATAGCAGAGTCCGACTAAAGCAAGATTCTAATTATACCATCATGTAAACACACTGACTTTGACCCGAGCGTGGCTCCTCGAGGGGTTTGATGCGACTCCATCTAGTCTCACTGGTTCTGTTCACTGCTGACGTACCTACAGTGCAACAGTAATAATGGAAATGCATGTTATTGTGTTCAAAGAAGATCACGCCTCGTGTGACGGAGAACAGAAATGTTTTGAGCGCCGACCAGGGAAGGGATTTGAATTGTCAAATTAAAGTTGAATATGAATCACAGCCTCGTGTTAACTTTAAAAAAAATGTTTGGACAATTGCCTTCAATGCTGCAAATAATCATGAAAGTGGATTGAATTTGTTTCGCCGAACGAAACCGAGACTTTTTTCCGCAATAATCCGAAAATCCAAAGGAAAAATCCAACTGGCTCTTTGTATGAGGCCAATGCCAAGATTCTGACTTCCTGGTTGGCCTTCAAAAGTACGTGGCAACCGAGCAGATTTCTCCATTCAGCACACTTTATGACCGGCGTGGGGGCAAATTAAAAAGGTAGACGTTGTTGCGTAACTGACAACGCTGTGTTGATGCCACTTTCACACTTTCAAACTTTATAGCTCACACATCAGAAAGTGGCCGCTGCAACCAGCAGCCTGTCAACTGCCTTCTCTCTCTCTCGCTCTCTCGCTCTCTCTCTCTGGCTCCCTGGTTGCAGTGTAGGCGTTGAGCTCATTCTAGCGTATCGTCTGACCACAGCGGTGCAAATATTGATCTCAGAGCGAGTGGGAGGAAGGAATGAGGAAGTAGTCCTGATACATCAGCACATTGTTTTTTTGGTGTTTTTTTTGGTATCAGGCAAAACATGAAATAGAAAGAACACGTGACAGGAAGAGCACAGGCCTCAATATCAGTTCTGCCGCCCTTGCACAATGTGAGATAACCTTTGCTACACTCTAGATATGATGTGGCTGCGGTCCAATTTGCCAATCGTAATGTCAGCTGCTGACCCATTTTAGTCATATGCAATAGTAATACGTATATATGCGTTAGATAAATGATGCCTTTTTTTCATTTTGTTTCATTCTTGGGCACAATGCCTACTGTGTACACAGAGGGAGGCTTGTTGATATTGAGAAAGAGGAGCAGTTTACCCAAGCGTTTTACTTTGAAATCTATATTTATCTAGCGTGATGCACTTACAACAACAACAGAAAGTAGTATCAAAGAAATGAGATACAGTGCCTATTCATTACCCCACCGAAATCCGGCCTGGGGCGCTCAGCGGAGCGAGACGAATATAGAGCCCAAGCAGACGAGAGATGTTTCACACTGTTATTTGTTTATTTGTTGTGCGTTGTGAAGAGCAGAGCACAGTGCGTGGGCCCCTCGCTGTACTTCACAGCGATAACCTGCAAGAGTCTTGTGCTGATTTTGGCCACGTTGGTGCAACTCGGCGGCCAGTGCCTTTTATTTTCATTTTTTTATTTTCACTCGAGGAAATGACTTGGCAATCAAACAGAAAAATCCAGTGGTGAGAGTTTGTTGTTGTGTTTTTGTTTATTTGACATCTTTTTTTCCAATAAACTCCTCATTTCTCCGAAGATGCATCAGCTGCTTTGGCCATGACACTGAGCGCCGCGTGCATTCATAAAGCTCCTTAGGAACGCGGTGCAGGTTGTTGCTATTCATGATTCAGTAAGCAGCGAAACATTTAGTTATTTATCTAAACATGCTGCAGATTAATGCTTTAACCCCCCCAGACAGAACAGTTGCTACTGAACCTCCCTAGTTATCTTCGTTAAGATGTGACTACGGATAAGAGCGGCGATGCTTCTTCATAATCGAATTTTCAAGCGTTAACAGGGTTAATTACCGAGAGGGCGTGAAACACACTCACAGACGTGCAGAATGCTCAACCTCATATTGCGCGATAAGATCTCATTATATTTTATTCTTTAAAATTAGAGGAGAAGACGTGCGTCTCAAGCGGCGTTCGTTTGTTTTTAGAAAATACTTTTGGTTACATTCCCAAAACAAATTGTTAAGTGACCAAATGGGACAGGATTGGATGAGATGATTTTACCATTTTACCAGAAGATTCAACAAGGAGTAGTTTTAAAGGGAGGATTAAAAAGAGATTACGTTCATTATGCAATATATTATTACTTTTCCTACTTTTTAATGTGAATCTCCATATCATGCTCAATATTACTTTTTCTTTTTTAGCTTCTATTAGTTTAATATTACTTCCTCTAGTTTTTAATTATTTACCATATATATTTACCTTGTGTTATTGCTTTTCTATTTTTGCACTGGTGTCAGTATTACTTCTTTGACACTTAATAGTTGTTATTGTATTGTTCATATGAATTTTTCTTCTTCTCCCTTACTCTTCTGTTGTAATCTTTGATTAAACTCTGGCACAATAATTCCCCTCAGGATTAATAAAGCCCTATCTTACCTTATCTTATCATGTTGGCTGCAGAGCTGGAGCCAATGTTTGGTTAGCTTAATTTAGCATAGAGACCAAAAGTAGGCCGTTTAACTCTCTTTCTGGCTTCATGCCAAGCTAGGCTAACCCCTTCCAGCTCTGTATCGGCACAGACATCAGACCGACGTAGACGGATAACTCCCGTAAAGAAAGCGGTATGGAGCGCTATTGTTTGCGTAGCAAGCTAACGTAAACCAGAGACTGTATGTAAGAAGTGGATGTGGTCATCAAGAGGTCACTCATTGGTCTATGGACTGTCTTATGGAGCCTCGAGTTCCGTGATTTCGGCGTTGCCATGTAGAATTACAGCCGCCGCCACGTGTTTTTCTTTTTTTACAACCGATGAACCGAAGTAACCGAGATGTGGAGCGCGGAGGAGTGACGTAGAAATTTTCACAATGTTCACCGAGTTAATGAATCAAATGATAAGTAGGGTTATTTTCTTATAGACCTTCCATACAATCAGACTTCTTTCTGCAACCAGAGGAGTCGCCCCCTGGTGGCCAGTAGAGAGCATGCCGGTTTTAAGACACCTCCGCGAGGTTGTCGCCTGGTGTAAACACACACATCACACTTCTCTCATACACACATCCGACTGCTCCTTTTTAAAAGGTAACGTTGCTGATTTTTGTGAGATTTCTTATTTTACTCTGATGCTATTAACACTGTCATAAAATATTCCCCGTATTGTATGAAAACCCTCCTTCAGGGGTGGTATTTGCAAGCCTGGATTTGAGACAAACGTGCATCAGGGGGTGCCTGAGGTTCAGTAGAGCGCTTGGTCCTGATGTCAGATGATACCCGCGTACTTTACACTCCATCACGACCCGGAGCAAGAGACCGGCCGGCGAGTCGGGGAAAGGGAACGAGAAAAAGAGAAAGAAACGCACATTTTGGGACAGTTGGCTTTGAATTCTCGACCGCCGTTGAAGCGCACTCCGTCATACCCCGACCTCGCTGCTGAACTGGGTCTCTCTCGCTGTGAAGCTGTTAAATATAGCCGTCCCCTGTGTACCGGCGGCTGGTGGATGATGGCGGGGAACTGGGCGGTCGGGGGGGGGGGGGAGAAACCAAGGTCACATCTTTTCCTTCGCCCTTGTTTTTTTCCCAGCTCTGGGTCAGACCCATGGAGGCTACTTGATCCCAAACAGAGTCATCTTCTCCCCCCCCCTGCATTTTAGATGGAGCTGGTAGCCCGTGCTGATGTTTTACAGCCCCCCGCCACCGCCCCCCTCTGCTCCTCTGCTTTTGCGGCTGGAGCTGTCATGGCCTGGCAGAGCGGCGCGAAGCCGAGCGCGGCCCTGAAAGCTCGGCTCGTTATTTATTCATGCGTCTGCATGCGGATGTGGAGCAGCGATGAGGAGCGTGGGGGGCTCACAGGGCTGCACTCCTAATGAGGAAACTCAAGCCGTTTTACATCTTTCGGGTGCAGATTGACGTCTAGATTTGGATTCCGTCATGAGTAAGCACCCTGCCCCCCCCCCTCCCCAACGCCAGGTGACGCCTCAGCCACCGCTGTGTAACCACTTGGCGGGAAAAGAAAACAATAAGAAGAAGGGGAAAAAAGCCCAAAGCTGCCGCCACCTGCGCCGCCTGCGGTCATCCGAGCGGTTGAGGGGTCTCCGGGGAGCATCCCCCCCCCCCCCTTTACACACACCTCCCCCACCCCGGGCTCGAGCAGCCAGGTACAAGCAGGAGCGAGGACTCTCTCGCTCCTCTTTCTCCTTTGTTTGACTTCCTCAGAGGCAGCCACGGGGAAAGGGGGTGGGGGGGAGGGGGGGGGCAGCTCCTCTCCTCTCTGCCAGCTCTCCCCGGCTGTCTTCCTCTCTGGCCCTTTGTTGTGCCTCCACCGGCTTCACTCGCCGCCTACAGCTGAAGGATCCCTGGTGCACGCTGATACCGCTGGGGTGGATCTGCCTGTGATGTGCTCATCACAAGGTTTGCCATCACCTGAGGGAGGGAGGCCCGAGTCGTTGTTGCTCTTCGAACTGGGAATAAACACTTTGACGCGGTGTCTTTTTTTGGGGTTATAGGGGGGGGGGGGGTGTTTACCAAATTCACTGCTGTGTTCGCTTCCCGCTGATCCTTTTGTTCTGCAGCCACCGCGAAGGACTCCGCTAGTTGCCAGCGTAGATATTCATCATGCCCCCAGAACTCACCTGACACTGAATCGGATCAGGTTGACGAGTCACTGCCCCCCTCCCCCTCCCCCTCCATCTCCATCTCCCCTGCAATCTGTCACACTGGCACCTTTCCAGCTGCTTAGGGACAGATGGAGAGGGGACTCTTTTCTTGGATCGCCTTTCCCCCTCTGCTTGGGAATGTGCGCTCCGTGTGAAATGTAAGGCGAGAGAGAGAGAGAAGGCTCATACCGAGGCCTGCTAGTCCCTCGAAGCCGGCGCTCTCTTGACACCTTGTGGCCGGAAGCTGCGGCTGCCTCGCAGGAAGCCTGCGCGGCGATGCTTTGACTCACCTTGGACGTTCTCCTCTACGCGCCTGCCAAAATGAGCCGCGGCCCTTCATTAATCTACCCCGTTAACTCACAAAGGAGACGTTCATCCAGGCGAGACGCCGCCGGGACAGTTTGTCACGCTCTGATCATTAGAGATTTGGGGCTATTGTCTTCTTTCAGAGAGAAAAGCATCGGAAAATACACATTTAAGTGTTAATTTTTCTACTTTCTCTATTTGCATTTGTAGATTTTCTCATTAGAAAATGCCTAATTTGCATTTAACATAGCATTTCAGGAAACAATTTTTTAAAAACATTATCTTAATGTAGGTAGGTTTCATGATTATATCTATTCGTTGAAATGTGTGGAATTTACTCAAATATTGGGCTTTTGGAGCCAGAATCTTCCTCTCCAGCAGCAATCACACACACCAAATATTGCAATTTAATTCCTATCTATATTGTTGAAGGTTATCTACACAGCGATGTGTTCATATATCATTCATAGCCTGATTTATAAAACATTTAATCCTTAAAAAACTTCGCAAAATGGTATTGGCTGTAGAGAGTATTTTCTGATTTATGGAGCGATTCTGAGAGATATCCAAATTCCCTTGATTATTACTTTATTATATTGGAAAATGAATTTGGGCCAAATCTGTAGCGTTATCATATCAAACAGGCAACATTCTTTGAAAAAGAGAAAAAAACTAAACCGGCAGCTCGTGATATGTAGTAATGATGTTTTGTTTCAGTTCATTCTAGTTACATAAACCTGCAGAAATACAACGTGTCCTGGATTTTAAGCAGATAAAAAGAATGTTAGAAATCCTTTGTACTCTGTCTGCGCATTAAACGCAACCGAGCAAACCACCGGGTGCACAGTGTGAAGGCGGCTGGCAGATGGGGCGTTATGTTGTCTTCAAATTGTGAGCTCATAAACTCAAATTAAAAACAAAAGAGCCGATCCAATGGTTTTAAACCCGCGCAGATTCTTTACTTCTTCTCCAGCTGACGGACAGATGTTTGTCTGACATCTCCTTCCCTCTCCGGAGCACCCTGTGGTTCTGACCAGCCAGAACAACCCAGAACATTTTGAAACATTCTAAAATCGCTGTGGCAGCGGGGTGTGTTGAGGCTTGACTGCAGAGTGGGTGGAGCGGGGGGGTGGTTCAGGGAACGGTGTCTGATTGTCATTAGCTGGACTGATGGGTAATCGGTCCAGCTGATGACAATCTGTGTTTGTGTATCTGCGAGGCTTTCTCTTTAAAGGAGCTGGACGGACTGAAGAGGAGGGCAGTGAGCAGAGACACAGGCTGCGGTCCGAACGTAATAAAACTCATTTCCAAATATCCCTCTGTGTTGTGCACCGACAGATATGCTAGAGAGGTTCATGTCATTTATGTTCGCTTTCTCTCATTCCAGGCTTCCTGATTGTTTTCACCTGTCATCACACCTGTCTCCTATGCTCATCAGTGTCAGCCCCGCCCCTGATTGGTCCCACCTGTGTCTTGTTACCATGTGCTTAAATTCCCCTGTCTCCCAGTGTTCCTTGTCAGTTCGTCTGGTCTTTTGCCATGATCAGGTCGGGTTATGTTGTGCTCTTGAAAAGTTTTTGATCCCTCACTACGTGAGCGCTTTCATTTTGTTCACTGCAGAACCGAAAAATAAAGTACTTACAAATACTTTATCTCTGTCTCCCGGGTCGTGCAATTGGGTCCTACTTCCTAAGTGTCTGAGCTCGTAACAGAACGAACTGACCACATTATGGACCCAGCCGACCCAAGAACGCTTCACGCCGCTCTGTCGGTACAGGGCGTGACGATTTTTCATCACGAGGAAAAACTGGACAAAGTCAGCCGGGAAATACAAGAGCTGAGAGGACGCCAGGCCGGGGTTCAGGAAGAATTATCTACACAGATGCAACAACTGGTTGCCCAAATGAATAATTTTTTCACTCATCAACAGACTGCTCCTCTGGTGACGTCATCCACAGCTGAGAATTTGCCTGTCAATACTCCAGCTGACGACCCAGGTCAGGCTGTTTCCTCCCGTTACGGCTGGCTCTTCCGGAGAGATTTTCCGGAGACTCTTCGAATTGCAGAGCCTTTCTGGTACAGTGTGATCTGCATTTTCAACACAACCCAGCAGCTTTTTTATCTGAGCATGGTAAAGTGGCGTTTATTGTGTCTCATTTAACGGGAAGAGCTGCAGCCTGGGCTACTGCAGAATGGTCTAGAGACACCGAACTATGTTACTCATTGGCCGATTTCATAGAGACTATGAGGCGCATTTTGACCACTCATCGCCTGCTACGGTGGCCAGCAGAAGACTGTTTCAAATCGTCAGCTCAACCGTCAGGTGGTTGATTATGCCATCGAGTTTCGTACAGCAGCAGCGGACAGCGGATGGAATGTTCCGGCTCTTCGTGACGCCTTCATGACAGGACTTCGGAACCGATAAAGGACCAGCTGGCTCCACTGGAGACACCCGGGATCTGGAATCCCTCATCGCTGTGGCCATCCGGATCGATAACCGTCTTCGAAAGAGAGAGGAGCGTCGACGCAACCGAGATGTTATTCCCAGCTTCCAGAATTCGCCTCGGAGGGTCGCGCCGCCAGCGGAGGATTTCCAGCTCATGTTACCGGACCATCAGAGGACTACACTTCCGAATGACTCCGGTGAACCCATGCAGCTTGGAAGAACCAGGCTTTCTCTGGAGGAGAGGCAGCGCCGTCTACGGGAGGGTTGCTGTTTCTACTGCGGCCAGCCGGGTCATCAACTCGCTTCATGCCCGGGAAAGATCGTGCTCACCAGTCAAAAGGAGGCGCTGGTGAGCAAGTTTCCGCAGACTTCCTCCTCGACCTGTTACTCAGGTAGACATTTGTATTAACAATCAGACCATTGACCAGGGTGTGTTAATAGACTCAGGGGCTGACGAAAGCCTTATAGACTGGGGCCTAGTCAAACAGCTAAAAATAAAAACTGTCCCGCTATCTCATCCTGTTAGTGCCAGTGCCTTAGACGGCCGCTTGTTGTTCATAGTTACCCATTGCACTGAGCCCATACGGATTACTATAAATAAGGACCATACCGAGCATGCAATTTCATATTTTTGAGTCGACTCAGCACCCGATTATTTTGGGGTTTCCTTGGCTGAAGATCCACAATCCTCACATAGACTGGCCTTCAGGAAAGTTATAGACTGGGGAGAGGATTGTAAGGGCAGGTGTAAACTTCGCAACCTGTTAATGCACCAACAGACTCTAGTAGGATCATTATAGATCACCCTGACTATCCTGATCTACACAAGGTACCTTCCTGTTACCATGATTTAAAAGAAGCGTTTAACAAGTCTAAAGCCTTGTCGCTACCTCCTCACCGAGATTTTGACTGTCCCATTGATCTCTTACCGAGCCCCCATTCCCAAGGGAGACTTTACTCGATTTCGAGACCTGAGAGAACAGCAATGGATGAATACATCTCCTCTTCACTCAAATCAGGGATTATCCGTCCTTCATCGTCTCCAGCCGGAGCGGGATTCTTTTTTGTGGGAAAGAAAGACGGGTCTCTGAGACCTTGCATAGACTACAGTCCACTAAATGACATTACGGTGAAGAACCGCTATCCTCTGCCACTCATGTCATCTGCTTTTGAACTGCTTCAACGGCCAAGATATTCACCAAGTTGGATTTAAGAAATGCATATCACTTGGTTAGAATAAAACAAGGGATGAGTGGAAGACTGGATTCAACACTCAGAATGGTCACTATGAGTACTTGGTAATGCCTTTTGGACTGTGCAATGCACCGCTGTTTTTCAAGCTTTTGTGAATGAGGTTTTGCGGAATTCTTGAATATTTCAGTGTTTGTGTATCTGGATGACATACTGATTTTCTCCCCAGACGCTAAATCTCATGTTAACCATGTCCGCCAAGTTTTGCAGAAACTACTGGATAATCAGCTATATGTCAAGGCAGAGAAGTGCGAGTTCCACACAGAAGAGGTGTCTTTCTTAGGATACATAGTCTCACCTAATCATATCCAAATGGATCCTGCGAAAGTCAGTGCAGTATCCCAGTGGCCCACACCAGACACCAGGAAAAGGTTCAGCAGTTCCTAGGATTTGCTAACTTCTATAGGAAGTTTATTAGGAATTTCAGTTCTGTTGCTGCTCCTCTGCATGTTCTGACTTCTCCTAAGGTTCCCTTCAAGTGGACTCCCCAGGCGGATCTTGCTTTCAAACTTCTCAGAGATAGATTCACATCAGCTCCCATACTCACCATTCCAGATCCCCAGCGCCAGTTTATGGTAGAGGTGGATGCTTCCAATGAGGGAATTGGAGGAGTACTGTCTCAACGTTCTGCAGAAGACAACAAGATGCATCCATGTGCTTACCTGTCGCGGAAGTTGACAACGGCAGAGCGGAATTATGACGTGGGAAACAAGGAATTGTTAGCTGTAAAAGCTGCCCTCGAGGAATGGAGACACTGGCTAGAGGGTGCAGAGCAACCGTTTTAGTCTGGACAGATCACAAGAATCTAGAATATATAAGAAAGGCTAAGCGTCTCAACTCCCGTCAGGCCAGGTGGACACTTTTCTTTAGTAGATTCAACTTCACACTCTCTTTTCGTCCCGGGTCTCAGAATCAAAACCCGATGCTTTGTCTCGTCTTTACGATCCCGAACCACTTGCGGTAGAGCCCAAGACCATCCTTCCACTTAACCGGGTGATCGGAGCCTTTTCCTGGCAAGTGGAGTCAGACGTTAAAGAGGCAAATGTCATGAATCCAGCGCCTAGCGAGTGTCCCAACAATCTGCTGTTTGTTCCTGAGGCTCTTCACTCCAAGGTCATCCACTGGGCTCACTCATCTGTGCTTTCGTGCCATCCGGGAGTAGCAAGAACAATGTTCAGGATTCAACAACGTTTCTGGTGGCCCTCCATGAAGAAAAATGTGGCCGAGTATGTAGCGGCTTGTCCGGTGTGTGCGTGTAATAAGACCTCATCTCAAGTTAAGATGGGCTTGCTCCAGCCGCTGCCGATTCCCCATCGTCCTTGGTCACACATTTCGATGGATTTTGTGACAGGATTTCCCTCATCCAGAGGCAAGACTACGGTTCTAACAGTGGTTGATCGATTTTCAAAGATGGCTCACTTCATCCCATTGACCAAGCTTCCTCTGCCAAAGTCACCGCAGAGGTCATGATGAATCACGTATTCAGGATCCATGGATTCCCTAATGACATTGTTTCCGACAGGGGTCCACAATTCATTTCCGCCTTCTGGAAAGAGTTTTGTCGACTCATAGGTGCCACCGTCAGCCTGTCATCAGGATATCACCCTCAGTCAAATGGACAGTCGGAGCGTCTGAACCAAGAACTAGAGACTACGCTCGTTGTCTCGTCTCCCGAACCAGACCACCTGGGTGACCACCTCACATGGGTCGAGGTTGCCCACAATACCCTTCCGACGGCGGCCACAGGTCTCTCTCCATTCCATTGTGTCAATGGTTTCCAGCCTCCACTTTTCCCTAACAACGAGGAAGAGGTGATGGTTCCATCGGCACATGCCATGATCAGACGTTGTCGCAGAGTTTGGGCTGGTGCTCGCCAGTCTCTTCTCCAGTTCAGCTCGGATGAAGGCTGTTGCGGACGTTCATCGCAGGGTCGCTCCCTCCTACAGTCCAGGCCAAAAGGTTTGGCTCTCTACCAAAGACTTACCACTCCATGTCGCCTCAAAGAAACTGGCTCCGAGATTTGTGGGTCCGTTTCCAGTGTCCAGAGTCATCAACCCGGCGTCGACGCTTGCAACTCCCAGGACCTTGAGAGTGCACCCAACGTTTCACGTTAGTAGAATCAAGCCGGTGTGAGAGCACACTTGTTCCCGCCTCAAGCCCCTCCACCGCCCCAGTTCTTTGAAGGGGTGACGTTTACAAGGTCCGTAAGCTACTGGAGGTCCGTAATAGGGAGGGCAAGCAATTCCTGGTAGACTGGAAGGGTTACGGTCCTGAGGCTAGAAGCTGGATAGCTGCTTCATTTATCGAGACAAGACTCTTATCCACGACTTTTACAATCAGCCTGGGCCATCAGGAGTTGGCCCTAGAGGGTACTGTTGTGCACCGACAGATATGCTAGAGAGGTTCATGTCATTTATGTTCGCTTTCTCTCATTCCAGGCTTCCTGATTGTTTTCACCTGTCATCACACCTGTCTCCTATGCTCATCAGTGTCAGCCCGCCCTGATTGGTCCCACCTGTGTCTTGTTACCATGTGCTTAAATTCCCCTGTCTCCCAGTGTTCCTTGTCAGTTCGTCTGGTCTTTTGCCATGATCAGGTCGGGTTATGTTGTGCTCTTGAAAAGTTTTTGATCCCTCACTACGTGAGCGCTTTCATTTTGTTCACTGCAGAACCGAAAAATAAAGTACTTACAAATACTTTATCTCTGTCTCCCGGGTCGTGCAATTGGGTCCTACTTCCTAAGTGTCTCAGCTCGTAACACTCTGGTTGCGCATTTCCTTGGTGCTTAGGGGGGGGAACCTACTGGTGACGGCTACAATCCTGTCACAATCGCTAAACTGATTTTGCGTCGTCTTGTCTTCCCACGTAATCATGTGTTCGACTTTTTACTTTTCCTATTGAGCTCAATAATCCGTCCTTAATTTAATTTAAGGAAGCTATCATGGTCGAGCCGGGTCGCGGTTCGACCCGCTAACCCGTGACGACACTGAACCCCCAAATGGCTCCTCCAGGCTGCTCCTGAACGGGTGTGACTGGTTAGATAGAGTACTGAATGTGAGAGGTGGCACCTCCTGCCATCAGTGTATGAAGATGTGTGAACGGGTAAATGATGACATGTGGTGGCAAAGCGGTCGGAAGACGAGAAAAGCACAACCCTTTACCATTCACCATATTGATATGAATATTCACAAGATGACGAGTCGTACATGTTTTTGGTAACATATTTTCCAGACAGCTGACGTTTCGTGCAGAGCCTCAAATCTGATAAAATGATTTCCTGACAGACTTCTCCTGTAGATTAGCCACGGATGATGAGATCCGTGTTCATACCAGACATCGTTCAATTCAATTCAGTTTATTTTATATAGCCCATTATCACACATTACAAATTTGCCTCAGAGGGCTTTACAATCTGTACACAGACGACATCCCTGACCTTTGACCTCACATCGGATCAGGAAAAACTCCCAAAAAATAGAAGAAAAACCTTTCACAGGAAAAAAAAAAAGGGAGGAAACCTTCAGGAGAGCAACAGAGGAGGATCCCTCTCCAGGATGGACGGAAGCAAGAGATGTCATGTGACCAGAAGGAATCATTACAGAGTTACAACACATTTAATGAGTATGACAGAGTGTATGAATAGTTGGTAGTCGGCATGGACCTCGATCCAGACCTCCATGAGGCAGATGGAGGTAGAGAGGAGGAGTGGGCGGGGCACATCATACGTCCGGGGACGTTGCATTGCACTTGTGCACTTCAATCTCGATGCTGAAGCGATATGTCATGCAGGCCTAATTTAATTTTAAAAGTATAAATGGATTATTTAGCCCTCCATACAAAAAGAAAGATGAACTAAGTATGATTTAAATCCACACGTACCGTCCACCTTAAGTAATGCTCGACGACTAAATGTCTTGACATGATGTCTGGTTTGTTTTCCCCGCAGGTGAAGCTGCCTTTCCCCGTCGATCAAATCACGAATCTTCCACGGAACGACTTCCAAATGTTGGTGAAAATGCACAAACTGACCTCGGAGCAGCTCGAGTTCATCCACGACGTAAGGCGGCGGAGCAAGAACCGCATCGCGGCGCAGCGCTGCCGCAAGAGGAAGCTCGACTGCATCATGAACCTGGAGTGCGAGATCCGGAAACTGGTGAGTCGACCTGGAGCAAAAGGCAAAAGGAAACGACGATGCAATGAAACGCAAACCGGATTAATCCAGTAAAAAACAAAAGAAAGGTTTTATTTCTATATTGGCTCTTTTACAGATTGTTGTCAGACACTTCGTAACAATCTGAGCGTGCCGGTGTCACAAAACAAGAACTTTAAGAGCGAGGCGAGGAACTACCCAGAGCGCTTTCATAGCAGTCCGTTTAGCTGCTTATACCAATTTCTAAAAAATGCCGTAGCCCATTAGTCACTTAGACACAAAAATCAAGTCAAAGTACCGATGTTACCCTTTAGATAATCCCTCTGTTATGTGCTTCCGATGAAAGTGATAAGATACAGTCTTTGTTCTGCACAAACATGGACGCCTGTAAGAACGTGGGCTTTGTCGACCTCTGCTGGCAGAACGTAGGAACTGCAACAACATCCTGTCTGTCTCGCGGACGACCAATGATAAAATAATCCTAATGTTGGTTTAATTTTAATTTTTTGGCCCAAGAACAACAACATTCGTCCTTTTTTTTTAGGTTAAGAGACTTTTTAGAAACTCCCTCTAAACTGGTTGTTTGTCTTCGGAATTTTGCAAATGCCCCGAGGAGCTAAAGGAGGCTAATCTGTTCACAGGTGATCTGCCTCGTGCACTACTGTCTGGATACAGTGACAGTTTTAGAAAATACAAGTGAATTAAAGTAAATTATAGAAAAAATACTGCATGGGCAGACTTAAAAAACATTATTGTGATTTTTGCATTGTTGTGCGCAGGTGTGTGAGAAGGAGAAACTGCTGACGGAGAGGAACCAGCTGAAGGCGTGCATGGGCGAGCTGTGGGAGAACTTCTCCTGCCTGTCGCAGGAGGTGTGCCGGGACGTCCAGCTGAGCCCCGAGCAGGTCCAGTCCCTGAACCACTACTGCCCCGTGCTGCCCAAGCCCGCCCCCGCCAGCAAAAACAACGGCGCCGACAACACCAGCAGCAGCATCGACCTCACCGGCCGCTCGGCCTCAGCCACGCCGGAGCTCAGCCTCCACGGGTCGCCCGACGGGCCCTCGGAGAGCGAACCCGACTCGGCCGTCAGGAACGGGGCGGAGGACGCGGACATGGACGCCGGCGTGTACGCAAAGTCGGAGCTGCCCGGAGGGAAGTCCAACCAGGCGGTGACGGTGGATTTTTGCCAGGAAATGACTGACAAATGTACAACTGACGAGCAGCCAAGGACGGACTAAGTAGCGCTGGTTCTTTGAGTCGTTGTATTTCTGAATTGTTTTGTTATTATTTAATTGTACTCTGACAAACCCCTCTCTCTCTCTCTGCGGGGTCTCTTCACTGAAAAACAAGCTTTGTTTGTATTTTTGTTTTTTTTTGTTTGTTTTTGACCGGTCGACACTAAAGTTGTCTTAACAGCAGCAATACTGTTCTCCAGGTATTCTCTCCTCTGAGCATGACGGAGTGGGAACTTCTCACCAAAACACGTACAATGGTGCTAAACTCGCCACGGCGGAGTCACAACTCACAGTGAAACCTCATCGGACCTAAACAGCAGCTCTTGGGTCTCTCGTATGGACCGACAGTATCTCTGTTCCTGCCTTTTCTCTTTTATTATTTGTGTTCACACACTTTTTTTTCTTCTCTAACGATCTTCTCTACCTCTTTCTCTCTCTTTACTCTCTCTCGGTTCTACTCTCGCGATATCTCAGTGGCCCTTTTACGTCACAGCAATTCAAACTCAGGAAAAAAACAACAACAACGAAACAAAAAAAAGAAGAAGATGGAAAGGAAGAAATCTTCTGAATGTTCAACGTAACTCATGACAAATGAGAACACGGCTTCTGCTCACACGGGGAAGTCGAGACGCAGCCAGACGGTAAAATGTTCATATGCAAAAAAACAACAACAACAACAAACAAAAAATGTTTCCACGCATTTGTGTTTCCGTGCGGAAAAACTTTGTACAGGCTGTAACCTGAAAACATTCCTCCTTTGCCTTCCTCAGCACTGAATTGAAAGGAAAAAGGTTTTTTTTTTTTTGCAGGCGGTTAAATAGCAATTTTTTTATTTTCCACTCATCAGCAATACCATTGTATTTAGATGTTGTACCGGTGACTTTCTAGTGCTTGTTTGGCAGAAATGTACATAGTATGGAGCATGATGACTGTAACAGTGGTTTTGTACAGATAGAAGCGTAGATGTTTCTTTTGTTTCTTCTCTTTTTTTTGTCACACGGGGTTATATCAAGCACCTTTTATTTTATTTTTCCTGAGGGAAAATGTTTTGCTGTTTCCTGTTTCCTGTCCTGCCTACCGAACGCCCAACCCACCAAGGTGAGCGTTCTTCTACTCAGGAAATCGGCTCGATACACATGCAGACACACACGTGCAGCACACACAGACACAATTCTGGAGCTCCATGCATGTTTAAAAGTTAGACATTCGAGATTCCTCTTTTAAAATGTGAAGAAAAAAAACAGTGTCGTTTGGAGGAATCCTCTTTTTTCCCGTCAGTATTTGAAGACGCTATTCGTGTTTACACTCTCGACAGACATGCTGCGGTGTTGCCGTTAGATAGACGGCAACAAATTTAAAAAATAGGTGACGGATGCTTTTTCGAATTTCATCCGCAATGAAAATTTATTGACTCAAATCAGGCACTTTGTTTCTGAACCTGAGCGCTCAGAGCCATTAAGCACTTCAACGGGGGGGGGGGGGTGGTCTTGGTCCTTTTGTGTCGGACCCCTTTGAAAAAGTCTCAGACTGGAGCACTTAGAGAGGAAACGTCTCGTTAATATAATCATAATAATTACACAAATTCAAGGTCTTTTGTGAAGAAACCTCGTCTGAAAGCCGAAAAACGTCAAAAGAAGCTATAATGTTCAGTTTGGGAGAGCATTCTCGCACTCTCCTCGGGAAGTGAAGAAGCTAACTCGGATGTCGTTTGTGTGTGTCGTCCCAGTGGTTGAGCAACAATCATGTCAAGATTAGAAACACGTCTTGTCCCGTGCATTCGGTTTTTTTTAAGCATCCTCCTTTGTGACATGCATGCCGCCTACAGCCGTGGGCCTAGTTAGTTTGTCTATAGCTAACGTTCCCCTCCGGGAGCTTTTCAAAATGATATTTTTATTTTGTCGAATTTCTATGTATAAAATGGCCAAGACGGGCTGAATCATCTCAACCCTCGCCGCACCGTACGCTTCTAGCACAAACTGGTTGGAACCAATTGGAATGTGAAGCTTTATTCATTGCTCTTTTCATCTTTCTTTCGTTTTTTTTTTTTTTAAAGCCCCAATCAAAAATGGCGACCGCCCCGCTAGCTTAATCGAGAACTGACGCTAGTGTGGCTAACCCCGTTGGCTAGCCGTCGTTCCGCTAGCTTATTGTACATCGGCGCCATCTCCTCCCTCTTTCTGGAAAGAAGGGCGACGTGATTCTGAAGTTCACCGTCCTCGCCGTGCTTCACTTTTATCAAACACACGCGGGGCGTAGCAAATAATACTAATTTGAGTATATGTCTAGGGCTTTTATTGTGAAAGGTAAGAGCAGAAGGAGGGGGTCTGGTCTGCCTTTGTCGAGATTTGAAAGGGGAAACAAAGATGGCCGTCTTTTTGTACACTGTTGTTCAATTCGTGGGGCGAAAGCTAATAAAAATCTCCCCTCGTAATATGTAAGAGTAACAACTGCAAAGGTTTAAAAAATGATATATCGACGTGCGAATTATTGCACGGAGAATGAATATTATTCATAAGCTAAAAGAATTTTATTGAATTTTTTGTTGTTGAAAGAAGCTATTTTTATCGGCCAAATAAATCTGGGGTTGGGGCTTTAGAAGTGTGGACGAAATGTTTTGGAAATGTTCTCCCCCTGACTTTAAATTATGTACATTTTTAGATGTCGTTTCAAATTTGATGTCTCGTGTGAGACTGTTTCTGTTATGCAGCCGAACAGAGTCAGTGTATTCTATAAACCTGTCTTTAAATTCTCAAACGACCGGTACAGAAACCCGTACATGCACACACACACACACACACATACAGTCATACAGCAGTAGTTGCCACTAAACTAAAGTGGAACCATCAACATCACAGGAGCTTCTTTTTTTTCTGCAAACGTTATGCAACTAACTTTTCGACTCGCGTGCTTTTTTTTCTTCATGTAACGATAAATACCACAATGACCACGTTCTTGTTTTTGCATATAGATGAATGTCTTTCATGCCTGTGGAATGTTGATAATTCAATTAACAAAACCCCTGGGATCTCCTCTTCGAGTTATGACGACAGGATAAACCCGGGCTCCTAAAGAAAAGCTTTCCATCCAGACCTCTACGCTCCCCGAGTCTTGCTCTCGTGCTCCAACACCGACTTTTTAGTTGTTGCTCAAAGTGTAGTAACAAGCGTCCATTTACACCTCCGCTAGTTGCTAAAGGGGTCAAGTTCAAGTGTTCAAGAAAAAGTTAACATACGATTCTTACTTAGGTTTTGTGGTATCTAGTCATGTTTGGGTTTGGATTTTATTTAGATGCAGAATTTTTGGGATATTGCTCTCATGGGGGAGGAATTTCCTTTGTGGGCCTCATCGTGAGGAGATGCCACATAGCATCCTGTGAGTCTGGATAATCACATTGCTGTCATCAGTATTTTTTTTAAAGACCGTAGGTAAAACCTTGGTTAATCAGACCAAACCCATATGCATGGCTAGATACAACTACAAGTTAAAAACAAGTTTATGTGTTTTTTTGTAATAATTTAAGGTGAACTGACCTGTTGGTATAACACTTGAGCAGATTTATTTTGTTTTGAGTCAAGCAAATAATCCTTTTCAAAAAAGTGATTTGTTAGTATTATTTAAAGCTGCATTAATTGATTTTTTTTGTGTGGCCACGCTGTAAACACAACATTGACATAGTATCACGGTATTAAGCTTTAATGGCTGACAACTCAGCAAAGGGTTGTCCAGTTTCACACGGGGCAACATTACCGTTCATTTGATGTCCCCTCATCTTGTAGCTCTGCTTTGGTCTCCACCAACTCCTGAGAAAAAAAATATCGATGCCGGTGGGAAAACAAATTGAACTAATAGAGGCAAAAAAGCGCTGCTGAACTGAAGGGAAGCGGCGTTATTTCTTTCTGCTGGTTCGTAGCTAAGGGCAACACACATCACACATCCATTCATATATTGATTTGTGCAGCTTTAAAATGAAGTTCCAGTAATAATAAGCATGAACACCTCAAACTTTATCCTCCAGGTGCTTTCTTTTGGTTATGGCCATTACAGTAGATTGCAGCTGCTATTAGTAAATGCTTGTACCTTTCTTTTTTCTTTGTGTGGTTTGTTTATGTCAACTTTTGTTTTGTTTTGTTGCTGCTTCTTCTCTGAAACAAACACTGGCTTTTCAACTCCAAAGGTTGTTCTATGAAATAATATGAACAAAAACATGCCTTTCTCACAGATTGCTCAACTGTATTGAAAAAAAAAAAAATGAATTTGGTGTCCTGGTTGAATGCACAGCCTGAGATCTTGAGTAAACTTTTGGAAAAAAACACGAAGAAAAAAAAAACAAGGAAAATGTTTACAAATGGGTGTCATGTTTGATACATTTTGGGTTTTTTGCCATGTAAAAATCGCTCGGTTCAATTGGACTGGTTCTCGGTTGTTGTGTAAAGAGACAGACAAGCTTCTGGGATGGGTCAGCATTACATGGATACAAGTGCAGCTCCGATATTTGCCTTAGAACTTGCAGAGGCCATATAGTTCACATTCAAGTGAAGTGAGTGGATGCAGGGGCCCGGGCCCCTCCCCCCCCCATCCCTGAGTCACCAGTGCGGACTTTCTCACACTTATCTACCTGTGAAATCCTTCATACCTCTCATAACTGGTCAATGACTGTATCAGCAAACTGCATCAGGTGTTTTTTCTAAATGCTTTTTACACAGATTATATGGATTATTGTATTAGTAGATTTTGGTGCATCAACTTTTAATGTAATAGCTCTTAAAAGCTTGTAGTTCAAGTTGTCGGTTTTTTTCCCTTTCATTTTTCTAGATGAAATGTTTTGTGTTAATATTGTCAATTTGAAATAGCTGTTATTTGCTTATTCTCTACTAAGAGTTCTTACCTTTAGAATTTTTAAATGCTAAATGACCCTAATTGATTAAAATGACTTAATAACCATTGTAAATACGGTATTGTGCAAACCCCATTTTCATTCATTTCAATTGCTAGTGTTATATAAATGACTCTTTTGTCTAGACACCATTTCTCTTTATGAAATAAAGAAACATGCATATCACGTTCTGTGTTGTGTGGCTTGTTCTCACAAAGACGCTGCAACAATGCTGAGGGAGATATCCGTCCCTTCAGGCCGATTTCTCTTGAGATGAGCTGCGACCTCGTGATCTAAATGTATTTCTGCTCACACAGATTTTTTGTAGGGGGACTTTAACCCCAAACCATGGGAGATGGACAGTACCTGGTTAAAGGGGACTGATTCCATAGATCCTCTCTGATTGGCCGCAGCCATCAGGTGACAGAGTATGAAAGGTCATGGACTGAGATCTGGTTGGTGTGTCTGTGGTTTTCCAGCCTCCACTTTTTCTCATTAGTTGTCTGCGGAGAACGATGTGTGGCTGTTCATAGTTAGCATTCAAATCACAGACACAAACGAAAGAAAGAACGAAAGAACGATGTGTGGCTGTTCATGGTTAGCATTCAAATCACAGACACAAATGAAAGAAAGAAAAAAAGAAAGAAAGGAAAAAAAGAAAGAAAGAAAAAACGCCCAAAACGACTAACTTTGGCAAATTATTGTAGCGCCCCCTATTGTTCAAATTGTACGAAATTTGCTGTGTGTTACAGGACGCCTTTTGCACATATGCTGTGAATTTGAAGTGTTTAGTCCCAATAGTATTGAGGTTATGAGCATTGAAAAACAAGACACGCCCCTAAAATGTTCTTTGGGCCATACTTGACACAATGAGATATGTTACATCGTAGGTGATATAGCTTCCACTATGATCGACAGCCATTTTTTAAAGCCGAATTTCAAAGTGTATGTCATCCGTCTATTTTCACTAAGACTGACAAGCGTGCCAAATTTGGTGAGTTTTTAACACGCGGAAGTACCCCCAATGTTTAAAAATAAAAATTTGAATAATATTTTTATTTTATTTTAACAATTTCAATAGGGTCAGTCGCTCGGACCCTAATAACGTGTGTTTGTTTTTCATGTCTAACTTTACTGTTTAATAACAGAGAGCAGTTTTCATTGTGACATGAAGTCACTATCCAGTGGCGTCCAGCAGGGGGCGACACAGCTCTGTCGTTGGAAGGAGACCCAAACTCTCCTGGTGAGCCGATGGCAGCCATGCATCAAATCCGTTGGTCTTTAGCCATGTTTTAATCTTCCATAAGAGAACATTTGCATTTCAGCCTGGTGTTTAGTGACACTTTACTAGCGACTGTGTCATATACTGTCACACGGTCGTTGCTCCCGGGCAGTGAGGGGGCCACATCGGGGCCAGGTGAACATTTTCTAATTCACAATGAAAAGACATTTATACACTGTGGAATTTTTTCCGTACTTTTTGTACTTTATTGAGCTAAGAGATTCCCCAGTTAATCACTAACATTAATTAAGATAATCATTTTTTAAATTAAAAGTTTTCTGAAATGATGTTAAATATACAAATGAGGCATTGTTTTAATAAACCCGTGCTCATGTTCATACATTTCAAGAAGATGAAATTCTTGTTTCACTTTGCTGACATATTAGAGTCAAAGGTTTTTACAGAGGGAAGTTTGGGATGTATCATTGTATCACTCCATAAATCATAAAACACTGCAATCCAATGTTGCCATGTTTTCTCGGAATACAATGTTCTATAAATTAAACCCCCTGTGTAAAAACATTTGGGAAATATAGATAGGAATGAAACTGGACAGTCTGGTGTGTGTGTGTGTGAGTACTGAAGTGATCATCAGAGAAATAACTCATTTTGAGAAAATGGCTTTTCCAATTCAATCGATATCCACATAAAAACATTTCACAGTTGATTACTTACAAGAAAACAATTATGTTTTGTGTTACAAATGAGGCGTTATATAAGGCGGCCTTTTTGGGAATTTAGGAGAGATCTACAAAGAGACATTAGACATTAAGATAAACAGCTAAATGTCTATTTTGGATGTTTTCTTTCCACTAGTCTGAAAGTAGACGTGTCATGGAAAATAATTACAAAACAGATCCAAAATCTCAAAATGTATCAGTGCATGAAAAACGATGATATGTCTGTCTCGCTTTAAAGTGCATAAAAAAAGCATAGAAATAGACTTAATAAAAGTTTGTTGAGCAATAATAAGTCAGAATTTTAAAGAAAGATGAGTTATTGGCCTTCTAATGTTTCTAAATGTTATATATTTATTAACTGACCCCTGGCCTGCCATCATTCAGCAAATTGTCTCACTGCCTCAGGAACCAGACAAATCGTGACCGGACCTCACCATGGACATCCTCCTCCCGCTCGATGGCGGCGGCGGGGTCACCGCCGGACTCTCCCCCGGGTTGAAGTGCTGGGCCTCCACGTCCGCTCCGCTGTGGGAGTCGCCGCTGTCGGACGTGCTGGTCAGCTTGCTGTCCGACAGTCCCCGGGACATGAAGCTGCACTTCCTGCCCGCGGGGCTGGTAGTCACTCTCCGGCGAGTCGCTCATGTCGCTGAGCTCCTTGCCGGCGCTCGCCTTGCTCCCCGTCCGTCAGCGGAGAGCAATGGGTTCGTGTTTTTTGTCTTCTCATCCGATGGAAAAAAGCAGAAGCTCGACGACCGCCACGTTTTCCGAGGGTCGTCGTCTCACATGCTTCCGGCTTGGAGCCTCGGACTCGTCTGTGGAGACTCCGCTGTGCAGATGTAGCCGACACTGTTCCAATGCCGGTGCAAACTAGGACTACAGTGTGAACCCATTGATCCGGCACGTGGCCCCGGGTCACATTCAGCAGGACAAAACACTGAAAATAGCACCGACCGACACATGGATGCACAGCCATGTGCAACGTGTTCTACGGCGATGCTTATGAGGCCCACCGGGGGGGCTTTTGATCCCCCGGCGTCCTCATGCACAAAGTAACCCCTAAATTAATGTTTTATTCCAGTTGGGTATGGAAGAACTTCTTTTTACCGCCGATGAAAAGCCCTCATTTTGGTTGAGATTGGCTTGGATTTCATTTATCTGATCAATAACAGCAACAGCTTTGCATGACTGAGTTTCAGAGAGCATGGAAGTGAAACAGGAAACATAGAGGTCGAAATCTGCATGCAACTCTGTTCACTTCTGCCCTCAAATTCCTGATTCACTGAGTGATATAATCCCAGAGGCACCAGCCTCAACTTTCCACACTTTGTGGCCCACTCCGTGTAACATCACGGCAATACAGTACAGGCCCATTGTGTTCTACTGGTACCGCCTGGTGGAGATATTCTATTCTACCAATTTAAGTGCCGTTAATCCAATGAATAAAAACATCAGAGACGGCGGCATAAATAAATAAAACTTTATTTTTTAGTAAAGAACAACACACAATATTCACAATATTGCAATCCATTGTGTTGACAAGCGATAGGGTGAATGAAAGAAAAAGCCATTCGGGCCCACGGATAAAAATGGTTCATCTGTATTAACAGATGAATGTACCGTCCATCAACTGGACAACATTCAAATATTCCCCCTCCCCTGATATACAAAAAAGATCCAGTAAAATAAGATCCATAACAGAACCGTGTCGATCCTCCTCTCAGTCCCTCAGCTCAAGCTCTATAACGGGCGATGCTTCCGGTGGTTTCCAGTGAGCGTCCACTTCTACTTTTAGGAACATTTGGTTTCACTTGAACTCGGAGGTATCGTAGTCCAAAGGCAGTTGTTTTGTCCCCCGACTGTATGGAGAAGAACGCGTGTTGGGTCGGGACTCGTCTTGTTGCGATGAGTCGATCACACCGGCTCAGTCAGAGGAGGGAGGCGGCTTGAGATGAGGAAAAAGTGATCATATCATATCCTGACTGGACACTTTTTATAGTGACGGCAATGTAGATTCCTAAAAACCCCAAAGTGCATCAAAAACAGTTAATACTGATGACCGCTCATTGCAGGAACCTTTTAGATTATTTATATATACTTTAAACTTTGGGTTCTTTCCCAACAGGTCCAGGTCACTTCTCCAGAACTAAATACTTTTTATGGACATTTTTACGACAATGCCGGGTTAAACCGGCTGCTGGCGTCCGTCTCGGTGGGACGATGCAGGGCTCACGATGTTGACCGGCATGTCGAGTGGCTTACGGCGGGGTGTCGATCCTGTGATGCCCCCCCTCTCCCCGCGTTGCGTTTTCTCCCAGCACATGTCACAAGCAGCCAACACGCCGCGGCGAGTGAGCGTGGGAACGCTGCAAGACAAAAAAGGACTGACGCGATGACGCAGTCGACGGGGTCAAGGGTCCATCTTCCCCTGCTTCTTAAAAAGCTTCATGAGCTGGTTGAATCTGTACGCGATCTGGGGAAAGAGGGAACACGATATTCATTGGCCCGTCCTCACCGCCGGATGCATCGCAGAACGACGACCACGGAACGAGATGAACTCACCTGCTCCGACGGCTTGCTGAGTTTCTCTGACAGGACAGAGAACGTCTCACGCGAGGCACCTTTTGTCTTCAGGTCCATGAGAATGGCTCGATCTTCATCTCTGGGGGAGAGGAGGAGGAGCAGAATACCGGTGATGAGCATGAATCCTTATCAGGGACATCGCGTCTCACAAAAGAGCTGCTCGATCCAACAGGTCGCTCTCCTGAGAGCGATCTGAGGAAAGTGTCGCCGCATTAAACGACGTTCTCGTATTCTGGCTCCTTTAATCTGAATTGGATTTTTATTGGTGGTCAACTTCTAGAAGTGTAATGCATTTTGACATTGTAATAATGGCATCACATCTGTAACTATACTTCACATTACTAAGCATATTAGTAAGAAGCTTAGTAATTACTAATTACGACTTTGCGTGCGAGAAGAACGAGAACTTGGCCGCCGACTTCCTTTTACAACTGGACTTTGAATCGACACCATCACTGTGTATGAATTCTTAAAATTGGCCGAGCCTAAAAAACAAGTCTTCGCCAACAAGAAGTAAAAATACAAAAGTACTATTTAGCAAAATGTACTTCAATGGATCAGAAGTGAATGTACTCGTGGTGCAGAATGTCACACGTCATTTCCGAACACGCTGACTTATGGCGAGGATCGGTCAAAATGGAACGCCATTGCAAATAGTGAGTCTGTTCTCTGTTTACTGACGCTGTTATTCACAAGGTAAAGTTCTGACCTGGTCCACGCCATCACCAACTCGCCCTTCTTCCTGACCACGTTCTTGGCAGAGAGACTGTTGGGCGACAGCGCCGCCGGGGACGACTTGGACTCTCTGTCGTCCCTCTTGCCGTCGGACACGGCCACCTCCTCCGCGATCTCCTCCTCCTTCCTGGACCGCTTGGATCTCGAGTTCTCTTGGCGCCGGCTCCTCCGCTTTCTACCTTTGTCGGAATCCCCCGACACGGCCGCTTCATCCCTCTCGGATCCCGAAGCGTGGGCCGCCCGGCGCCCCCGACTTGTTTCCGAGCGTCCGGCCGGTCGGCGCGGGCTGTTATCCGACGCGCTCTCCGAGGCGCTCGTCCTTTCCTGGCGCTTCGACGAAGAAGCTCTCGAGGGTCTCGCTCGAGTCGTCGCATCTTCTCCGCGACTCGCGTTCTCGCCGGCGGTGACGGCGACCTCTTCCTCGCCGGCTGCGCGGCTCCTTGGTCCAGAGATCGGGTCGGGGCTCACACCGTCGCGTGACCGGCTGTCTGACGCTGCTTTGGGACGATTCTTCCGTTTCTGCGACTCCTCGGCAAAACAAACCTCAGAGGTGTGTTGTCGGGTCGAAGAATCTTTTTCCTGGAGCGAATCTTCCGTTAACGTAACATCCGCGTCGGCGTCGGCGCGACGGCCCCAAAGCAGACCGCTGTCCGACGGCGCCGCTGGACCGTCGTCGCCGTCTTCCCTCTGGCCTTCCTCCGTCAGGGTCCTGTTCAAGCTGTCGTCCGCGCCGGCGGTCGCCTTCCGAATCTTCACGATGAAGTGATCGTTGGACTTCTCCATCACCAGCGCCTCCATGGGCAGGTCGGGCTTGAACGCGAAAGGCGTGGCGAGCACCTCGCCGCCGCTGCCGCTGGAGCAGCAGCTGGAGTTGTCGGTGTCGAGGGCCAGGTGGATGTCCTGCTCCGACGCGTCCTCCCCGTCCAGCAGGGTGTCCTCGCTGATGTGAGCGCTGATGACGCTCTCCGGCGTGGACATCAGGCGCATGCTCGACGGCTGCAGGAAGCTGAGGTGGCCGTCGGACTTGAGCGGCGACGGAATGGTCAGGGAGACGGCCAGGTCCTCGGTGAGAATGGAGTACGACGTCTGCGAGGACGAGCCGCAGTGCAGCGACGCCCGGCTCACCGACGGCACCTCCAGCATGCAGCTCTCATCGAACAAAGCCGGATTCAGCTGGATCCGGCCTCTGGATCGCGGGGACGCCAGCCGGCGGGGGGAGATGCTGGACCACGTGGCGATGAGCTTCGAGGGCGTGTCGAATTTCATCGGGGACAGCAGCGCGGACGGAGAGTCAAACCTGGTGGGCGTGGCGATGCCGACGAGCCGCTCCCCGTCCTTCCTCGGCGTGCCGAGGGCCCAGGCCGCGCCGCCGGTCTCCAGCAGGTCGGACCCTTGCAGCAGGCACTTGAAGATTTCCCCCATTTGAGTGTCCCTGACCAGGTTGAAGGTCAAACTGGAGGCCTGCTGCTCCGTGAGAAGCTCAAAGTCGGTTTTGTCGAGTAGAGAGGCATTCTGGGAGGCGGCCGACGACGCCGCGTTGCTCTTTCCCTCTGGGGTTGAAGGGGTGGTTTTCTTTGGGAGGAAGACGGCCACCGTTTGTGTATCTGGGCAACTTGTGGGACGTGGGTCGACACTTCGGTCTCTCTCGATCCGCGGGATCCGGATGTCTTTTCCTCTGCTCCCGAGGCCGGTCCTGTACGGCACGACCGCACCGGGCCGGGTTCGATGCAGGCCGGCCGGAGCCGACTTCGCCTCCGCTTGCTGACACTGGGGCCGTTTTGCGGGAGGCTGTCTGGACACTTTCCCGTTCCCACCGGTGCCGTCGCCCTCGGGTTGAGCTCTGGCTGGTTTGCAGAGGCTCTGCAGGGCCATGTGGATGTGCTTGAACAAGTAGTCGACTTGGACGTCCACAAAGTCCCACAGCTTCTGCTTCAGGTCGACCGCTTGCTGTTCAAAGATGCGCTTCACGATGCCGTTGTTCGACACGTTGCCGAACACCGATGCGATCAGGTTCTTCAGGTTGGACTTCAGCTCCTGCGCCTTACCGCATATTTGACCGAAATGTGCGCCGTCGACAAACTCTAAAAAAGACTCCTGGAAGTTCTCCATCACCCCGTAGAAGCTCTTCTTGGGGAAGGTTTTGTGGAGCTTCATGTACTTTTTTCGGATCTCGGCACGGACGGCCTTGAACGTCCCCATCACTTCCTCGGTGCTGGAAAAAGAGGCTTTGCTCGCCGCGGGACAAACCCTTTTAAAGCGACTCTTCGGGCTTCGCGTCGACACACCCGCCGTTTCTTTAACGGCGACACCCTTTGCTTCAGACTTCCTCTCCAACAAACTCTTAGGACTTGGCTTGTTTCCGACGGGCGGAGCTAACTTCGCCCTCTTTGTCGCAGGAACGGGAGAAGCTCCGGCCGCCTCGTCACTTCCGCTTAAGATCTCGCCGTCCTCCAGATCGTTGTCGGAGCGGCTTGAAGGCGGGTCGGACGCCTTGTCCGCCGGGGTCTGGGCGTCGTGGTTTGCAGGAGAACCCGGATGCTTGTTTTCTTTGTTGACGTCCAACTTCTTTGAGTTGGCATCAACGGGACTGCTGGAGAAATCTGCACAGGAGAGAAAGCAAGGATCAGAATATAGAGAATGTAATATGGATTCAATTCATTACATTATCAACGAGAAAATGCATTTCCTGCTGAAAATGTGTTGGAATGCTAACATCTGAAAGCTTGAAGCTGAAAAATAAAAACTAAATTGCTGAAAATGTTTGAAAATAGCTGAAATATGAAATGAATAACTGAAAATGTCTGGAAATAGCTGAAAATGTCTGGAAATAGCTGAAATGTTTTTTTTATAAAGCTGAACATAGGTGAAAATAGCTGCCAACAGCTGAAATAGGCTGAACATAGCTTAAACATCTGAACATATCAAAAAGGGAAACTTCCTGCTGAAAATGTTGAAGGACAAACATATTGGGTGGAAATGTATAACTGGAAAAGATAAGCAGTCAGTTTTCCGTGACGGTGGCGTATAGTTTGTTGTGATGGGGAGGAGCCTGTTTTCCGTTACGGGGGCGGAGCCTATTTTTTTGACGGGGGAGGAGCCTGTTTTTTGTGAAAGAAAAGATTCAGCCGAACGCACCGATATGCTTGTTGAGTTTGTGGCTTATATGTGACCTGAGAAACTCTGAAGCTGGTTCTCCTCTGATATCTCTCCATTTAAAGACACACACGCGCGCACAAACGTTGTGTGTGTGAGACCCGCCACTGATTAGCCTAACATGAAACACCTGTGTGAGAGACACAGACATCATCCATCTCTCCCCACACAGCTGACCCTCCTCTCACATACAGATAAACAAGACTCGGTGCGTGTGTTGTCGTTTGCTGTGCTGTCCCAATTTTATAAATGTTAGACACCGGTAGCCAAAGAGCAAGAATTATGAGCCAATGGCAACCCTTACGGTCAAACTCTGACAAAGAAATCATGATTAAGAGACGGGTTGTGACCACAAGGTAACAGCAGGAATCTCATCGACTCTACTGGGTGTATTGTCTGACGACCGGGCCACCGTTACCTTTTTGAAGGCTCTTGACGTGACTTGGCTTGCCATGGAGATGGAGTTGACTTCTTTTCGTGACCCGGATCGGGCTCCTCAGAGGGCTGATGACGTCGGGGATTCTCTTCAGGTTGCTCAGCGTGTTCATCATGGAGTCCTCGTCGTGAAGCGGCGGCATCGAGCTGGACGGCTCGACGTTGCTCTCGCGACTCTTCCGGGGAACGAAGCTCTTTTTGGGCGTGGAGTTGAGGGCGGCGCATTTCTCCGTCAGCGCCGGCTCCCCCGTCGTGCTGCTGACTTTGGGCACGGCGATGCAGCCGGTAGAGGAGCTGGGCTCGGCCGCGCCGCTGTCATTGCTGTCTTCGTTCGCCCGAGTCAAAACGTAAATGGCCTCGGGCAGACTTAGCCCTTCCTGTGGAAGGGAGTCGAGGCTTATCGTACTGGACACAGCCTCTGCGTCTTTAAGACCGCCGCGCACGCGAGAGGTGTCCTTCTTGTGACTCGGTCCTCGCCGGCGGTCCTGAGGTAGCACAGCGGGAGCAATTCGCTTTCTTCCGCGTTTTGCCGCGTCAGCGACGTCTTCAGCTGCAGGAGTTTTCCTTAGGGGTGAACGTTCCCCGCCTGAACCCGCGGGGAGGCTTTTCTGCCCCGCGGCTTTAGGAGTACTACACTTCAGCTTCACGCTTGGATCAGGCACAGCGGGGTCTTTAACAGAAACAGGTTGAACCGGATTATATCCAGGACTTACTTTTTGTGAAGAATTGCCCAAAGCGGCCGTGGCAGTGTCACCATGTGCGGCCTTCAGGGGTCCACGGTCATCCCCCTGGCTGTCTGAGGAACGCTTGCCCTCACGATTTCTTGAGACAACTGTGGCTTTTAGAGAACTGACCGGCGGTGAGGTTGCCGTGAGCTGCGCGGCCATCCGATCCCCCGCCGCGTCCGAGCGCTGGCTGCGGCGGGCCGAGGTAGTTTGAGCCGAATTGTCTTTCCGTTGCTCGTCAGCAGCGTCACTCGCGTTCCCGTCCTTTCCCCGTGCGGCGTTCCCGTCCTCGCATCTCTCGCTTGCTCCTTTGGAACTTTTTGGAGTGTGTGAGGATTTTTCCTCCAACTCCCCCGACCCCGCTTCCAATTCACTGCTGTTCACTTCGTCGATCACACACATGTCCTCAATGTTGGGCTGCGTGCCCTCATCTTCTGGCTCGTCTCCAACTTCCCTGTCCGCCGGTGCGAGGTCAGCCTGGCTGCCGTCGAAGGGCAGCGCTGGCTTCTTAATGGGCGAAAGGGTCAGGTTCAATGTCTCCATGAAACACAGCTTCATGTTTGGACTGCTTTCCTCCACGGAGCTTTTCTCAGGGACATTTGGTGTTTCGGATGATCGATTTATGGCCACGTTTGTCTTTTCTCGTCTTTCCTTACTACCGCCGTCGACTTTACCCCGGTCGGATTCTTTTGATCTCTCTTTCTTGCGTTCCCTGCTCCTGCTCCTCTTGTGCTTTCTGCTGCCTTTATCTTCATGTCGCCTGTCCTCCTTCCTTTCATAATCCTTTGGCAGCCTGTCCCCGGCCCTCTCTTTGGAGAACTCCCCGCCGCGCTCAGCACGTGGATTTGAAGAGGACCTTTTCCGGTCCTTTGAGGCTGAGCGTCGGACGTGTCCGTCGCTCATCTTTACTTTTCTATGATCTCGGCTGTGGCCCTCTTTGGAGCTGTGAGCGCCGCTGTGTTCAGAGTCTGATGTGGACATTTTGACTGCATCTCGCCTACCTTCCCGACTTCTGCTCCTTTTCTTGTCATCAGAGGGAACTGCACTCTCTGGTGCAGGGCTTTTAGACCGGTCGGACCTGGGCTTGCTTTTACACGATCTGGAGTCATGTCTTCGCTCTGTGTCTTTGTCCTCTTTGTGAGACCTGTTCTTGCCGGGGCCAGAACTGTCCTTGTTGGGATCTGAAACACTTCTATATCTCCTATCTGTCGGCTCAGGTAGTTTGGGATATTTTTCCTCTCTGTGCTTGGACTTGTGCTTGTCTGATTCACTGTGTCGGCTTGATGAACTGCTACCGGACTTCCTGCTGGATCCGCCGGGCAGATTGCTTTCTCTCCTGGGAGGCTGGAGAGGATCGCTTGGAGGATGATCCTCCCTGGGAGGTGAAGCTGGTAGAGTCGAAAGAGGACAGGATGGAGCTGGAAGCGGCGGCGGTGGACAGGAGGGTGGCCGTTGACAGGAGGGTAGCGGAGGACAAGAGGGTGGTGGAGGACAACAGGGTGGCGGAGGACAAGAGGGTGGTGGAGGACAAGAGGGTGGTGGAGGACAAGAGGGTGGTGGAGGACAAGAGGGTGGTGGAGGACAAGCGGATGGTGGAGGACAAGAGGGTGGTGGAGGACAAGCGGATGGTGGAGGACAAGAGGATGGTGGAGGACAGGAGGGTGGCGGAGGTAAAGCGGATGGTGGAGGACCAGCAGATGGTGGAAGACAGGAGGGTGGCAGAGGACGAGAGGATGGTGGAGGACGAGAGGATGGTGGAGGACGAGAGGAGGGTGGAGGATGAGAGGATGGTGGAGGATGAGAGGGTGGTGGAGGACAGGAGGGTGGCAGAGGACGAGAGGATGGTGGAGGATGAGAGGAGGGTGGAAGACAAGAGGGTGGGGGAGGACAAGCGGATGGTGGAAGACAAGAGGGTGGTGGAGGACGAGAGGATGGTGGAAGACAAGAGGGTGGTGGAGGAAAGGAGGGTGGCGGTGGAGGCGGCCTACTCATGGAGCGTTGACTGGAAGACTTTTGATCCCGCAGATGAGAGACGTGAGATTGGTGCTGATGGTGACGTTTGTTTGATCTGAGAAAAAAAAAAGAGGCATTAATCACTTTACATGAATACAATCGGGAGAGCGCTCATAAAAAATAACACGTTACTTATTTACCTGCTGGCATTATATTTTACAATTCCTTCAATTATTACATCATCTTATTATGGAGTATTTCATATGTTACATTAACCTACAGCCCTAAGCCGAGATGTCCGCCTACCGACCTTCTGGAGATGTCCAAATGAAAAGTTGTTGCTAGAACTTACTGTTGGTTCAACCTCTGGATCTCAGCATCTTTTCGAGTCACCTCTAGTCTTGCGGTTTGTAAAAGTGCAGAGATGTTCTTTTTGAGACGGAAGTTCTCAGTGTTCAACCCTGTATTCTGTTTAGAAAGAGAGAGGGGGGGGGCATACATATCAAAACATGTTAGTGCTGTGGGGTATTGAGAACCATTTTACTGGAATACTCAGGTTCCCTCATCAGATTATTCCACGATCACCTCAAGAAGGGCCTTCAAACAATTATTTGTTCTGTGCATTTGACTACAAAACTTTCTATTTTAGTTCAGGCCTTTCAAAAAATGAAAATCAGAACATATAAATCACAATGAGCCTTTACATTTTTCAGACTTCTGTGTCCAACGTAATCACATTGAAGCAATAATGCACACCTAGGAACATAACACAAACCTGTATCTGCATTTGCTCCACTCTCCTGCGCAACTCAATAATTTGGTTTTGAGCTGCTTGAAATCTGGACTTCAACTGCACACAAACAAAAAGAGAAAAAGGACCGTGAGATCGTTGGCCTGCTGAGAGCAGCATTCTACATCTCCGAGCATGGCGATCTCTGCATCAGAGCATCGTTATACTCCTTTTGACTTTCGTTGTGTACGACACTGAATAATGAACAAAGAGGTGACGCCGTATTTCACAATTAACACCAGACACAGTGCGGTTACAGGTCACCAGGGAGAAAGGAAGCATGGAGCACATGGCAAATCACCTCGGAGTACGACGTCTCTCTGCTCTGCTGTTCCTCTGTGACAATTTCTTCATAAAGATCCATCGATTCTTTCAGCTGAGAAGACTTCGGGGACGCCGTCTCTGCGATACACCAAATAGGGACAGATATGATAAACCGCAATTATAAAGCCTCAGTGTTTGATGGACGTAATCTGTGCCGGACTATCTCCCCAGCACTGGAATATTATTTATAGTAATAAAAATTGTGCCCCAGCGGAGCAAAGTGAACACTTTCAGAAAAGACTTTTACCTGCATTGCTGCTAAAAGTGATATCCAGGCCATCATAGATGTCCACAGATTCCTCGTTGGCGTCAGGTACAAAGACTGTGGAATGTAATATACATGTATTATTAATGTACGTTGTCAGTTATGTACTAGCTACTTGTTTCTCTCTAAGACTTGAATGTGTCCTGACCATAATCACTCCAACATATATTCCCCAATACTACATGTTTCATTCCATTGTTATAAAAGGCATACATTTTATAAATAAAATGTAAACACTAAACGCGACAGTGCTAGCCACTCCACCACCGTGCAGCCCCAGGGTACAACATGTGCATCTATATTTGCGTTGACATTTCTTTTATGAAATTTAATTAATTATTCTTCATCTTCAAAGACTTTACAATTTGAAATTCATAAATGCAATCATTTGATGACTTCTGTGGCCCCTCGTATAATCCAGCATTCCATATAATACACAAATAGCACTAAATAAAACCAAATGTGCGTGTTATTTTTTTTTTTACTCACGACCAGAGGTGTCGATGTCCATGTTGTCCATTCTTCCAAATGTCTCTGTGGCTCAGTTCCTTAAGGAGTTCCTTCTGGTAAAGACAAATGAAAATCAATAGTTATTACCAGTCTACAAACAAAGCATAGAATAGAGAGCAGAGACAAGACCAAAATTAAACAAGAACGCATTGAATTAATCTACAATTGATTCTAGTGTAAACATACCAATCTTAAAAAGGGCACTTGACCAATTCTACATATACATGTCAACCAGCTGTTCAACTCGGCTTGTAACTTCTTAAGTGGCTCTCGAGAAGCTTTGAAAAGATGATGTCATCTGTGTAATCTCATCTTTTACTTTACTACGATATATTTTCAACACAGGTCTTTGGGCTTCAAACCAGTTCGCTTTTAAAAGATGTCTGCCGGCCAGAAGGATAGAACTTTAACTTGGACCGATTTAACTCAATGTGTCCCTCGTTTGTCACCCAACTCTCTGAACGTGCAATAACAAATCAACATGAACTGGTTACAGGTAATCAGGGCCGGGCATTATGACAAGATATATACGAAATGAGGATATATATGTGTCAATGTCCATATTGTTTATACCCTGGTAGTCATCTCTTTATTAGGTAACTGAGGGAAATGTTGCAAAAACAATGAACAGAACTACTTTATGGAAGTTATAGTCCCTCCATTTTTTATAGGATTTGTCCAAACAAATGGAAGTGTCAGTTCGGCTCTTCTACTGAGCAATTTCCGAATTGCTATACCCTCAACACGCACGATGAGGTAAACATACTCGTGTGGTGGGCAAACAAAGGCCGGTGTTACGGTTCAACCTGAAACCCTGTTAACTGGCGACCTTCGGTCGAATGCGTTTGTTGTTGTCGTAGTTACGGCAGATGTTGATAATAGCAAGAGAACACGCAGCTGTCCTCGCGAATGCCGCATTGTTTAGTTCTACAGTTCAATGAGAACCCTTCTCGTGTCGTGTCTGGTCTGAACATACCGGAGGAGACGATGTAGAAGAGAAAGCGTCCAGCGACTTGAAGCGTCGCGTGTTGTTTATGGGTTGAAACGGGAAGTTAGCAAACTGCCCTTCCTTTAAAATACATTTGGTCAAATAAATAAACACTTAATCGACATACAATTGGGAGTCTGTTTTGTGCAAACATGTACCACGTAGCATAACTCTGTAGTACAAAAACAACAACAACAAAATATATCTAAGGATGTTACGGGATTCAAACTCATGTTTTTGGGAGGAAAAAAGGTTAATTGACGGGGATCTTACCACTAGGCCAAGATCGACACGATATACTTTGTTCGCACAATTAAATAACCTGCACTGCGGTCACTGGTCACCACGAAAGGCAGAGAACCACCAGATCAACTTGTGACCAAGCACACTGCCGACTACCATGGAGCATGTTGACGTGAACGAAGGAGCACTCTACAATAGTGATGGCTTCTCAAACAGTCAGCCGTTTCAATTCAAAACGTCTTTAAAGGGCTGCACATTAATGAGGAAAATGTTTGTGTTGTTGTCATGAGGTAAACATACACAATCTGGACAATAAGGCCAGAAATGGTCATACATGTATGAATATACAAACATTACACCCATATGTGATTGTTTACCATCTGTCATATTTAAAGTAAACTAAAGAAGTGACCTGAACTGTTTGACCTCTCTGTGTTCTTGGCTGGTTGAATTCTTAATTGTGTGGCCAGCCAAGAACACAGAGAAGTCAAACAGTACAGGTCACTTATTTACTTTATTTAAGTGGCATAAATCACAGACACAATAAGGCAAAGTAAAAATGACAAACTTAATGTGGTCAATGCCCATGGTCTATGGACAGATGGTAATCACATATGGGTGTAATGTTTGGATATTCATTGAGAAGCCATCACTATTGTAGAGTGCTCCTTCGTTCACGTCAACATGCTCCATGGTGGTCGGCAGTGTGCTTGGTCACAAGTTGATCTGGTGGTTCTCTGCCTTTCGTGGTGACCAGTGACCGCAGTGCAGGTTATTTAATTGTGCGAACAGAGTATATCGTGTCCATCTTGGCCTAGTGGTAAGATCCCCGTCAATTAACCTTTTTTCCTCCCAAAGACATGAGTTCGAATCCCGTAACATCCTTAGATATATTTTTTGTTGTTGTTTTTGTACTACAGAGTTATGCTACGTGGTACATGTTTGCACAAAACAGACTCCCAATTGTATGTTGATTAAGTGTTTATTTATTTGACCAAATGTATTTCAAAGGAAGGGCAGTTTGCTAACTTCCCGTTTCAACCCATAAACAACACGCGACGCTTCAAGTCGCTGGACGCTTTCTCTTCTACATCGTCTCCTCCGGTATGTTCAGACCAGACACGACACGAGAAGGGTTCTCATTGAACTGTAGAACTAAACAATGCGGCATTCGCGAGGACAGCTGCGTGTTCTCTTGCTATTATCAACATCTGCCGTAACTACGACAACAACAAACGCATTCGACCGAAGGTCGCCAGTTAACAGGGTTTCAGGTTGAACCGTAACACCGGCCACTGTGTGGGTAGCTAACGACGGACCTCTTTTGTTCACTTCCTACCTAACAAAGACGACAGCCGAGGACAACGCGTTGAACAGCAGAGCAAGGCAGAGGAAACAAGAGTTAACCCACTCCTGAGTTTTCATCGCTGTACTTTCGTTACGTGCTGCCCCCCTGGCCCGAAGCTGATACTGGACACTGAGCTCAGGCTCGAAGTTAGCTGTGGTGATCTCAACGTTATAGCGTTGAGATCACCACAGCTAACCTAGCTTTAACGCAACTATCGCCCCGTCCTAAACTCTGTAACCACACACAACACCCCCTGGAATGTACACACATCACAGGTTACTTATTCTTCATAATAAACAGGCTTTTGGTCAGTGAGAAGAACACTGTTCGCTGTACTTAATTCCTGTGCTGCCAGAAGAGGTTCGGACCTAACGTTAATAACCTAAAGGTCCAACAAGTGCTCAGGTGTAAGTTCTGGACACGGATGTGACCCCCACGGAGCGCATCACAGTTAGTTAATCATATATCAGTGTACTTACGTGTTTGCGTGGCGTTACGTGTTCTCCTGTTGTTTACAACTGTAATGTCGCGCCAAGACTTCGTTGCACCGGAAGTAACGACATTTTCCCGCCGCATACTGCCACCGCCGTGGGTGTGTTCTCGCGACTACTCGGGGTTTCTTTATTTTTATATTCCTCCTGAATTAGAACCCTTTGTAGGGCGTCTCGCGGTCTTCTCACATCTCCCCACAGCCAACTGACATCAGCGAAAGCATTTAAATTAAAAAATAAATTAAAAAAAGGAGAAGATGCTGCAGCAGCTCGCTCGAGCGGAAGTTGTCCCAGCCGCCGGCTTTGCGCTGTGCTCTCGCGTCGCTCTCCGGCGACGTCATCACAGCGCGACGCAGAACTGCGTGGAAATCCAACCCCGGCCTGACCCGGAAAGACTTACGCTTCACTCACATGTGGACAGGATTTTAACGCAAGACACGGGAACATGCATGTGTGTTGTGATACAACCCCACGCAGACAAACGCGTAATGTAGCTCGTAGTTTGTTTTAATATCAGCCACTCGGGACACACTGTTCGTGGAAAGCGCGAGCTCGTTTTTACGCTGAAGTCCGCGTCGCCAGAAGGCGACAAATGATACGATGGAGAATTTAGAATTAAGCCTGTCATCACTGGGCACCATATGCAGACATGTTGCCAAAAGTCACAACGAACTGACCCAATATCTGTCCAAGCAGGTAAGACAATTTTATTTCGGGGTGGTACGGAATTAAAAAATAAATGTAGAGAGTGTTTTCTTTTCACGCGGACTTGAAACGTGTCCTGCGTGCTGTCGCCTTCCCATCTCACGTCAGCAGGCTCCCCAGAAAAGACACACTTTCAGAGTGTTTTGACTCATTAAAACTATTCTGCTGCCTTGTTAATCCCCCGGATGTTAATATAAAAACATATAAATAAGTGCCAATTTTATATCAGCCAATCAATGTGACAATTGGGACCCCGTCCTGCACACTCTCTCCTCAGATATGGAGCCAGCAGGACAGGCAGTGTATTCTAGAGTGCGTGGCCAAGCTGCTGTTGGAAAAGGATCACACGCTGCTGATCGCTCGACACCTGCGCCCGCTGGTTTTGGATCTGCTGGAGCGCAACGCAAACAGGGTCAAAGCCGGTGGCAGGATCAACCATGACCTCCACGAGCGCCTGTGTGTGGCCCTCAGCAAGCTCCTTGGCGTCAGTCCCGATGCGCAGGCGTGAGTGCAAGCCAGACCCTCTCAGAAACCCGTCTGATCGTTCCGATCGTTTCCGCGAACCATGTCCCCTCTGACCGATTCTCCCACCTCTCTCCGCCAGGTTCGCTGCGAGGTACTTCAACGACGCCCCGCCGGTGTTCCAGCGGCTCTTCTTCACCAGCGAGGAGTCATCGGCCGTCCAGTACGGCCCCAGGAGGATGAAGCTGCGGGACCTCATGGGTGCCACCCTGCGTTTCCTCCAGAGTGACTGTGCCAAGTTTCGAATGCTCTGGGACTGGAGTCCCTGCGTCTCCCAGCTGCTCACCAGCGATGTCATGGTCCGAGGGTATGTTACTCTCTTCCTCTTAACACCAGAAGAGTTTTCATGGGCCGTCCGTGCGGTGTAACAAATCCTTTCAGACCGGATGCTTTCATTGGTTAAAATACACACAACAGCAATGGAAAAAAAAATGTGGGTCATAAAAACTAGATACATTTTGAATCAGATCAACCTTTAAAAATTGGTCTGGTTTTACTTTGTCTGTCATCTTTTGGGTTTTTTTTTGACTTGAAGGTCGACCCATCTTGAAGCATACCCTGCTTTATGGTGTATTTGACTCTAAATGGACCATCATTTACGAAATGAACATCATGCTGTATTGAAGAAGACTTGACATAGAGATTGAGATCGTAAACTCATGTTTACAGTGTTTACCGAGGGAATAAATCAAGTAAAAAGTAGAGTAGTTTAAACTTCGGTACAATCAGACTTCTTTTAGCAACCAGAGGAGTCGCCCCCTTATGGCCATTAGAAAGAATGCAAGGAAAAAGCATGTATTGTTTGCATTATTTTGCCTAACAAATTAAACATACAGTGTTTTTCTTTGTCTCCAACAGGTACACCGCTCATTGTTTAGCGATGGTCTCTCACATGACTGATAATCAGAAAACCATCTTTCTGAAAAAGGTGCTGTCGAGCGATGAGATCCTTCACATGAAAATTAAGTATGTTCCTTTTTGGTTCTCCTTGTTTTTATATCTCTTCTCATATGTAGGGCAGATTATTATGGGCCATTTCTTGTTTCAATCGGCGGTGGAAGAAGTGATCTGATTCCTTACTTGAGTAAAATAAAAATTGAGGAATACACAATTACAAGTGCTGAGCACAACATTTTACTTTAATAAAATAACATGTACCATGCCAGAATCATAACTATTATTTGTTTTTTTGCATCTTTCATTAGAGCTTTGGAAGAAACTCAGCAGCTAGAGGTAGAAAAAGCCCTGGTGTTAGCCAATCAGGGCTCGGTGATGTGGCGCCAGGAGAAGGCTAATAAGTTTACCAGGGGCCAGGTGGTATCAGAAGACCTCTCCCAGAATGTCGTGGCAGTCTGTGGTGTTGTGCTCCCCCGTATAGTTCCGAGAAAGACTGAACAGGTATGAACCCTTTGATTTGTTGCATGAAATAGTCCACTGTTGATCTTTTCTGATCCAAATGTTGGTTTTGTTTTGCAGAGGAACCCAAAAGATCTGGTGCTCGTAGACTCCACCTGCTGTAATCTGAGAAGGCTGGCCTTGGCCGTGGCTTCCCAGAAGCCCGTGCTGCTCGAGGGTCCCATCGGATGCGGCAAAACAGCACTGGTTGAGTTCATGGCTGCTGTCACAGGACATACGAAAGCCACAGAGATCCTGAAGGTCCAGCTTGGAGATCAAACTGACAGCAAGGTGAGAGTGGATGTAATCAGTCTAACCCTGAGGGCAAACTCCACCAAGTTTCCACTTATAATTCAGTTTACTGAGATTGAACAATTGTAATAGAATACCTGCAATATTCTTTTTGGACCCTGATCTAGAAAAAAAAGAAAATATATATGGTTTTGCTTGCAGCCAATCCTGGCAGGCGGCTTCGCGCCATGTGATTGTCTCACTGCCGCAGCAGCCAAAACCTCTGAACACGGCGTGAACCAAAATGTGTGCACTGCGCAGTGCGGCAGCGATTAGCGACCCAGTGTGACACACACACACACACACAGCTTCAATTCACCCGATTGGTATCCAATTAAGTACTTTGTTGGCATCGGTATCACATTAAGGATACTGCTATTGATACTGGTATCATATTTGTTTTAAACAGTTGGGAGTTGCATTATGAGTGGTAGGATCCAGTGGGTTTGGAAACCCGGCCTAGTCAAGGGACTAAACATTGGGGTCTCTCGGCCTCGGCTGCTTTCAGTTTAACCATTCTTTTTCTTTCTTTAAAAGAAATTTCCCATGTCTGTCTTTTTAACTTTACTGACACTCGAATACAAAATCCCCGGAGTGCCCTTTAAACGTTCGATGGCGGGCTGAAGTGTGACTGTTTTGTTTGGTTCACAGATGCTGCTCGGGATGTACCGCTGTACTGACATACCCGGGAAGTTTGTTTGGCAGCCGGGAACGCTGACGCAGGCCGTGTCCAAAGGCCAGTGGATCCTCTTGGAAGACATCGACCACGCACCTCTGGACGTGGTGAGTTCAGGCTTGTTGACAATGTAGATTCTAAATATAACGACTTAACTTAATGTAAAACCCCTTTTGTTCATTGCAACAACCGTCTACTTTTTTTTTTGGTAAGATATCGGTGCTCCTGCCTTTGATGGAGAATAAAAAACTGATGATTCCGGGACGGGAGGATTGCATCGATGTTGCTCCTGGATTTCAGTTCTTTGCAACAAGAAGGTAAGAACGTCATTACACTTCAAACGTACTTGTGGAATAGCAACTTCTAGTGATATGATCTTTGGCGATAACCTGATCATCGTTCACTTTTTTCGATGCATCTCACCGCCTGAACATGTTCCCGTGGAAACAAAAACCTCCTCGAGGGTATCCTGCAGTCGGCCTCTCTGATCTTGTCGGCTTCGAACAATGCATGACGTCTAAAATCACTTTTCATTAGCGATCGCTAAGCTGAAGCCAGCCAGTTACAGACACATTCTGCAGTTAGAAAAGTTTCACTGAATCCAACTTGCGACACTTATACGAAGAGTATGAAAAGGATCTTGCGTGAGGCGCTCAGCTGCGTGTGCAAACGGTGACGGAAGAAGCTGCGCGATCAACGGGAAAAGAACTTGAGACGCTTCCAACCTTTGACGCCTCTGTATGCCGATCCAGTGGCCAGTCCAGTCCTGACATGACATGGGGTGTGCTCGTCCGTTTGCAGGATGTACCTCAGTGGCGGCAGTTGGCACAAACCGCATAATTCACACGCGGCGCTGCTGGACAAGTACTGGACCAAGCTGCAAATGGGCAACATGACGCGAGAAGAGCTGAAGAAGGTGAGTTTTGGATAGATGAACTGTATCCGTCCCAAAAGGGAGATTTGGGGAGAATAACAATTCGATGAATTGATATCAAGGTGTTTTATGATCTACGTTTTGATTACGTATTGTGGAGCGAGGACATGGCCTTAGACCCCCCCCCCCTCTCTCTGCGTGTAGGTGCTCATCAGCCGGTATCCGAGGCTGACGGTGGTGTCGGAACGCCTCCTGGACATCTACTGCCAGCTGACCGGGGAGAGACACTCTGACCCGGACAGCAGCATCCTCCCTGACGACAGCCAGCAGCTCAAGTCTGAGGACAGAGGCACATCGCTGGAGGGGAGAGCCCTGTCCCTGAGGTGAGGCCCAGCTCACCCCTTCCCCTGCGCTCCCTTTTGCTTTCCTTTGTCGGCAGTTTTGACAGAAATATATAATTTTAGGAAAAAGAGTCCCACTAAACACACAACACTCGTATTTTCCGAATCATATATATGTATTGAAAAACCAACTGACACAATTTGAACCTTTATTAACGCATTAAAAGTAATTAGGGGTGCCCCGGTGGCCAATAGATGAAGGTGCAGACCGTGAACTGAAATCTCTCGTCATTATTCTGAGCCTCCAACCCAAACATCTTTGTAATAATAAACACAAACCTAATCATCGGAAATTTCGCTTTGTTATCTCGCACTAATCAATCGATAGCGAGCGACGGATCCATCAACAGTCTAAATAAATCTGCAACATTATTATTTATGTAAAGTGCGTATTGCTTTTGCTTCGCAATTTGTCTTTATTTATTTATTTTTTCATGGATCAATCTCGATAGTTGGCTATGTAGGACCATTCCCTTCATTTTAAAAATTTACTCCAGCCATTTAGTGTCCAAAAGCTGGCGGTCTTTTCAAATATCTGTGCAGCAGAAATGGAACAAAAGAGATCCCGACTTGAAGTCCTTCGTACACCCGGTCCTTCATTTCCCAAAAATTCAGCCGTGTTTCTTTTTTCATTCCGGCCTTCCTATAATTTTGACAGTAACCCCCGCTAATGACATCATCGTCTGACTTGAGTTATTCATACAGACGGATGCACGGGCCACGTATGGCCACGTGCCGTGCACAGCCCCACGTTGCAGTGTCTGGCCTCTCTGCATCAGCCCTTTCATCCCGACAGCCACCAAATTCAATTCAATTTATTTTATATAGCCCAATTTCATTTCATTTCATTTATTTATTTATTTGAACAGGGACCGTACACATTAATCAACCCATGGGTAAATGTGTTAACGTTAGCCAAGGCTAAATTTCAGCTTTGGTCCCTGTGGCCAGATGTTACAGCCTTCACTAAAGGAGTAAGAGGTTAACACGGTAACATAATAGAAAAGCAGTAAACATACAGGTTATGATAAAATACTGGCCTCTTCATAAAATCATTAAAACATAAAATAAAAATTAAGAAAACAGACATAAAAACAACAATTATTTACACAATCACTGAGGAGGGAGTCACAGTTCATGCTCACACATCTGACTGGTAATAAATATCACAAATTACAAATTTTCCTCAGAGGGCTTTACAATCTGTACACATACGACATCCCTGTCCCAGGACCTCATCGGATCAGGAAACACTCCCAAGAATAGTAAAAACCCTTTCACAGGGAAAAAAAGGGAAGAAACCTTCAGGAGAGCAACAGAGGAGGATCCCTCTCCAGGACGGACAGATGCAATAGATTTCATGTGTACAGAAGGAATCACCAAAGGCCTTGCATCATCAAAACATCCAGCCAGTCTGCAGCGGCAGTCTTTAATGAGCTTTTCCGCTGGTTTATCGATTGGGCCGCCCTCTGTACAAATGTGCCGGAATCCCAGATTGTGAAACCGAGGCCTTCTCATTTATGTACATCTCCTGGGACATCCTGCACAAAACCCCGCCCCTTTTTGAAGTAGCCATGCTGCCATCAATAGCGACAGCCAAATCTTTCATCCACTTCGCCCCCATCTTCGCATTTGCATTTAAAAAAATGACAATGCAAGCGAAGGTTGGACCGTTTAATCGATGCGTCTGTTGGTTTTCCATGCACTGCACTTCAATAGCACATGTATACTTTTCATGGATCGATGTAATTAACTGCACAGCTCGGGCCCGCGGTGCTCGTATGCGTTGCTCGTTGGGTCCGTGTTATTGAAGAAGGCCTCCGGTTGCCGGCCGCTACAGTGACTCTGGGTCTTGTTTTTTTTCACAGCGTGAATGTTGAAATGTGGCGCCCTTTTAAAAAAGAACTAATAATTGTTTTCCTGATCCGCCTTTGCCGTGATCCCACAGGGACCTACTGAAATGGTGTGAGCGGATCAGCGAGAACTTTGACGGCACCTCATCGGCCACGGCACAACACGTCTTCCAAGAGGTGGGTGGTTTCGGCCTCTTGACAAAGTCGGCACGTAAAAGAGATGACAAACTTTTCACACAAAACAGCCTTTTGCTGTATTGAGCATGGTGCCGCCATTGGTGGTGTTTTGTGGGATGTATTGTGCTGACGGATGGATGTTGGTGGGCGCCTCTGTTTGCCAGGCTCTCGACTGCTTCACAGCCATGCTGTCTCGTCCTGAAAGTCGACTGCAAATGGCCGAGATCATCGGAAGCAAGCTCAACATCTCCAAAGAGAAGGTGACCGCCCTCTGTTTTTGGAGGGAGAGGAATTTCTCATACTTGGGGAAGAAATCAAAATCCAGCACCGTGGCATTTTTTATTTGCTTTTACAATCTCCTTTGTAATTCCAGGCCCAACACTTCTGCCACATGTATCAGCCCGGCATCTCCGTGTCCGAGCTGGAGGTCTCGGTGGGCCGAGTGACGCTTTGTCGAAAGCAGACCGAAGCGGTGCAGCTGAGTGTGTAAGTGGGACATCCCGCCCACCTTTGACCTCTTGTTTACTGTGCATTGGCTGGTGACTGTGCCAGCCTTCCCCCTACTGATAAGCCAAGCAGACCCCCTGCTGGCAAATTGAATCAACATTGAATTGATTGTGGTAAACCCATCGACCTAATTGCATCAGGACGTGCCCAAATATTCGCATTGATTATTCCTGAAAGTCGATATGAATGGGCTCAGACTGAAAACAAACATCGAGTGTGACTTTATGGACCGTTTCACACTCGTAAAAACGCAAACATCGCAAATGTGTGCCAGTTTGTTTCCTGTCACAGTTAAAGGTACTCGTAAAAGCTGTACACTCCCCAGAGCTATTTTTTTCTTCTTTTATTTGTAGCAACTCTTCCATAAAGACCAGCTCTGTGGAGTGAACAGCTTAAAGTGGCCCTGTGGACGGATCAATGTCCACTGTGGATCCATCAGGCTTCACTTTGGTGTCTTAGTTTCCTTTCTGATGAATGCCTTTCAGAACGGAAGGTTTTTTTTCTAAAATTGGAACCAGGATGTCACGCAAAAAAAAAAAATTTACACATACTTTTGTGTGGTGGCAAATGTTCGCTGTTTTGGCAGATATTGCTCTGCTTGTGCTACCCTGTGTTTAAATATATACCAATATCCGATGACCTCCACAGGAACTATCAAAATTCTCCATCTCTTCACTATTCTACTTTTTTTTTTTCAAGTATTTGCAGTGTAAATCTCTGCATAGTCTGGTGTATGGTTATGCCAATGATTTTAATTAATCATTTAATAGTAAATAGTCAACATGTGATCGCGAGATAACAGGATCAAACCAATCAAAACATGTTTTCAATTTGTTTGTATTATTATTATTATGGAAGCCCTAGCTTCTAGATATTCATCTATTTTAATCTTCAAGCCTGTTCCGGTAGTCTACATGTTATGACTGAGGGGGGCCTGTGTAATCATTAAATGTGTTCTTCATGGCCACGAACAGGGACAACCAGACGTTTGCCGCCACGCGTCCCTCTGCCGTGCTGCTGGAACAACTGGCCGTGTGCGTCGCCAAAGGGGAGCCGGTCCTCTTGGTGGGAGAGACGGGAACCGGCAAGACTTCAACCGTGCAACACCTGGCCAGAATCACAGGTCTCTATGCCCTCGGGGTTACATAAGAGCTTTTGATTAATGCAGCAGCCCGTAAACGACTTCCCATGGTTCTTCGACACCATCCCCGATTCAAATACCCCCCATTGTGTTTCTCCAATGCAGGACACAGGTTGCGGGTTGTGAACATGAACCAGCAGAGCGACACTGCCGACCTGCTCGGAGGGTGAGTGGCACACAAATGTGTCCTTAATATCGCGAACATTGCATTTTTCCATCACATAGAGATTTCATGTCTTGGTGGAATCCCCCAAAACATGGGTCCTTTTGATAGATTATTACAGGCTACAAAAAGGCAACATCTAACAAAACGTCCATCTCCATAAAATGGTTCATAAAGGTAATTGTATTGATAATATTAAGACAGTCATTTGTAACACTACAGGGACTACAGATGAAAATGAACCCTCATTGCATATTTCCACTAAGGTGGAAACTGAAATGCTGATTAATGTGCGCTGTAGTTGGTCAATGTCGAAATAAATTTGTCTCCCAACTCCAAACAAACTCGCTCGGAGATTACGACTTGCATCACTATGTCATTTTTTCCGTCCCAATGCAGCTACAAGCCAGTGGACCACAAGCAGATTTTGCTCCCTCTGCGGGAGGCCTTCGAGGACCTGTTCTCCCAGACGTACTCGAGGAAGCAGAACCTGACCTTCCTGGGTCACGTGCAGACCTGCTTCAGGGGCAAGCGCTGGCAGGACCTGCTCAAACTCATGGATCACGTCTGCAATTCGGCGCTCACCAAGGAGCTGCAGGATAAATCAAATGGTAGTGCAGTGGAAAGAATAGAAACAAATGATAATAATAATGTACATGGGCTTCTGTGGGACTAATGTTCCTCGTGTGCGTTTGTGCAGCTGCCTTGCTGCGGGAGCCGTGGGAGGCGTTAGCCGCCAAGCTGAACCAGACCCAGCAGCAGATCCGCGCCTGTGAGGCGGCCATGGTCTTCGCCTTTGTGGAGGTAAAGACCTTAAAGGGGCATTTTGGGTGTTACAAGAGAGTTGTTAAATAAATAGTTTGTATCTTTTTAAGGGATAAACCCATGTCTTAGTCTCTTCCTGAGACTAAGACATGTTTGGCTGCTGTTCCCCCGTCCACAGCAGTACATCGCTTTACTTCCATGCTGGTGCTCCGGTGTATTTCTCCAAACTGGATACCAGCCTAATGATTAAGATGCACGCTACATAACCATACCCCTCTATTTGTACTGTCAAATATATGCAGAAAGCCCCCAATACAGTGTTGCACAGGGATGGAGAGCCTCGGTGAGCAGCTGTAACAGCTTGGTGCTCCTCTGTAGGGAACATTAGCTCTGGCGGTAAAGAAGGGCAACTGGATCCTGCTGGACGAGATCAACCTGGCGGCGGCCGAGACCCTGGAGTGTTTGAGTGGACTGCTGGAGGGCAGCGCCGGGTCTCTGGTGCTGCTGGACCGCGGGGACACTGGTGAGGACCGCTGTCATGTCGGAATCCAGTTTCAAATGCGTCCGCTATACCCACATCCAAATACCCTGTACTATAAATATACTAATGCAAATAGATGGTAGTGAAGTCCACAACTCTGTATTTTGGATGTTTTCTCTTCTCCAGTCTGAAAGGCATGTTTTGAAAGCAAATTAGCCATAAATCTAAAAATTGATCAGTGCATGAAAACCTATTCCAGCCTTTTAGTGCAACGCAGCATTTCTACCAGCACCGAAGCACTCTATTATTAACTAGATCTGCTAAACTTCTCACGTCGCTGACTTTTTACTGACTTGATGTGACGTTCACACATGTGACACTCAAAAGATTCCACTGATGGGCCCAGATTTTTGCCATTGAATCAAATATATTTAGTCGTTCTGCATTGTATTTTTCTCATATTCCTGGGATTGTTGCTAATATTGTTATGTTTAAAACATTTCTTTTTTTATATCACAGAGCCTCTGGTCCGCCACCCAGACTTCCGGCTCTTTGCCTGCATGAACCCAGCTACTGATGTGGGGAAGAGAAACCTGCCTCTGGGCCTCAGGAACAGGTGAGAGTGCAGAGCTGACGGCAAACTGAACGTCTCAACGTCCCCCGAGACTGACGTCTTATTTCATTTTAGTTTGTTCAAATAACGGAGCGTATCAACAACTCCATTCCTTATCTTTACCGCGGAGGGTTATTCAACTGTCCCTCCCCCCAGAAACTTCTTCCAGCTCATCCCTGGGGTCACCAAACCAGATAAATATATTCTCTCCAGTATGTTCTGGAGCTACCCCGGGAACTTTAACAGTTGGACGGGACCGGAAAAAACTTCTAAAAGGGACCACAAGGCCTCCTGATCAGATGCCCGAACTTCCTCAGCTTCCTATCTTTAAGGCTGAGCCCAGCAACCCTATTAAGGAAGCTCATTTCCTGTGTGTATGTGTGTGTGTGTTTGTGTCTCCCAGGTTTACTGAGCTGTATGTGGAGGAGCTGGAGGACGAGGGAGACCTGCGGATTCTGGTTTCCGACTACCTCAAGTGCTTGAATCCCCACCGGAGTGTCATCGCTGGCATCATAAGGTTGGTCTTTACGTCAAATCAAAGTGACCGCTGTTTGAAGGAGAACATTTTATTTAACAGACAGACATTCTTAAAAACCCACCCAATTTGTACAGCTTGTATGAATTTTCATTGAGTTGAAGCAAAAATCAAGTCCAAAGTGGCACAAGGCTCTTTGTAATAACGATGGAAATGCATTATCTGCCATTAAGCTTCTTTTTAAGGTAACTCCAGGGCCAACAGTGCAGGCTTTTTGGGATATTTAGTTACAAAAAAGCACACGCCAGTCCTTCTTACTCTTCAAGCCTATTTTGTAGCTTTTTTTCTTCTTCGAAATCCCCCTCTAAGCTCAAGCTGATTTACTTCTCGATTGTGTTTCATGTGCAGCTTTTACCTGACGGTACGAAAGGAGGCCAACTCTCATCTGGTGGACGGAACGGGCCACAGACCTCACTACAGTTTGCGTACTCTGTGCAGGGCACTGAAGTTTGTGGCAACAAACCCCTGCCACAGTGTGCAGCGCTCGCTCTACGAGGTAGGGGGCTAGGAAAACCTTTTTCTCATGTCATAATTTATGTTTTTTGCAAAAGAAAGATGAGATCATTTTAGTGTTTTGGAGCTTGTTGTTTCCATCCCCATCACTTGTAAGTATTCTGAGTAAACGGGGTCCCTGGTTCCGGTTGGCAGGGTTTCTGCCTGAGCTTCCTGACTCAGCTGGACAGAAGTTCCCACCCGGTGGTCCAGCAGCTGGTGTGTCAGCACATCCTGATGGGGAAAACCAAGTGTCTCAGACATGTAAGTTTTGAGAGCTACTTTATTATTATGAATTTTTTTATGCTAAGTACTGTATTTGAACTTTGAAAACATCAACCTTCTCTATTTCAGAAAGTAAAGTTTATGGTTAGATATTTTTGGACACCGGAAGGTGGGCAAAAATGTTGTATCTCGATATTTTGTTTATTTCATATCTCAATAATGATGATTGTATATAAATCGTGCTATATATATATATATATAGCACAATTTCTGGTAGTTCAATAAATATATAGTCTAGGAAGTGAAAACATATTTTTGTATTATTCAATACTTGACAAATAAGTCTTTTCTTTTTGATTAAGAACTTTTAATGCAGTTTCAAGTAAATAAATAAATAAATATAGGCCGAGCTTACAACGTGAAAAACATGAATATAAAATATCAACAACAAAACATTTCTTTGTCTGCTGCAGCCCATCCCGGCGCCCTTAGACCGGCCCTGCGTGGAGGTGGAGGGCTACTGGGTGTCCCAGGGGAAGATGGAACCGGCCACGGACCCGAGTTACATCCTCACCGCCTCAGTCAAACTCAACCTCCGCGACCTCGCCAGAGTGGTGTCTGCAGGGTAGGAAAACTGTTGCCCAGCTGGCCCCCCATGACTTCCCCGAAATCAATTGGTTCATCTATAAATATCCAGACATTCATGTTGTCGGAGCTAGATCTGGCTCTTGGTAAAGGATGCATTAGGACAAAAATGTTGTCTGACAAGGATCCAGTTCATCCCAGAGGTGTGGGGTGAGGTTTGAGGTCTGGGAGAACCGTTACTTTAATGCAGCTGGCTTTGTGCAAAATATCATGGTGCATCGTTAGATTTGGCCTTTAATAGAAATAATGGGACCAGATCATGCAAAACACCCCAAGAGCAAATTTACTCAAAAAGTACATTGTAAATCAACATTATTGCCATAAAGTGCAATTAAGTTCTCATTTTGTCAAACAAAATAAGTACATTTCATTTGAAGAACGAGTCGAGGTTTTGATTACATGGATTCCATTTATTAATGCAAAGGTTTGTTGCAGTAGTCAATTCCATTATCCATACCGCTTATCCTCATTAGGGTCGCGGGGCGCTGGAGCCGATCCCAGCTGACATAGGGGGCGAAGGCAGGGGACACCCTGGACAGGCCGCCAGTCCATCCAGGGCACACATAGAGACAGACAACCATTCACGCTCACATTCACACCTATGGGCAATTTAGAGGTCAATTAACCTGACTGCAGGTCGCAGGAGTCATGATGACGAAACAGAAAATAAACTTCTTTTAGTTAAAGCTGCATTACCTGATTTTGCCATTAATATGAGGTGTTTTAATTACAATATTGTTAGCACAGCTTTATGGCATGAATTATGTAATCATTATAGGTAACTCCAGTGTCGCAAACAAAATATCTTGAACTATGGGATGTGAAAACACCCCCGTCGTCTGTCATGTATGAAGATGACAGGCGACTGTTGTTCTGGGACTACAGATGAAAAATAGCCTCTTGGCTAACTCTGGCCCATTTACTGAAATGTTTTTATTAATGTACACTGTCCTTATTAAATAAACCCAGTAAAATTCTGGTTTTGTTGTTGCGAGCAACGGCTGCTGTGTGACTCGGCGGTTCCTCCTCACCCCTCAATAGCCCTTCAGGTATATATTTGGCCCACAACATCACTCTAAGTTGTGCCCATTGACAAGTCTCTGTCTCTCTCTGTCTCTCTCTCTCTCTCTCTTTCTGTGGCCCTCACAGGACTCACCCCGTGCTGATCCAGGGGGAGACATCAGTGGGGAAGACCAGCCTGATCCGCTGGCTGGCTGCATCCACAGGGAACCAGTGCGTGAGAATCAACAACCACGAGCACACCGACATCCAGGAGTACATCGGCTGCTACTCGGCAGACGACAAGGGCAAGCTGGTGTTCAAAGAGGGTACGAATATGAAGTGAGCTGGTTCACATTTATAAGGACCACAGTATCCGAGACTTCTATGTCTAGGTGAAAGCGGGTTGAATCCAAAGCACTAAAGAATAACAACAAGAATATTTTTTTATTTAAGAAGCGAACATATTGCGAGATGTGCACTAATGCCGATATCTGCTATATAATTGATGTAGCCCTTTATACAAAAGCATGTAGTATCACATGTATGTGAAAAACACAACAACACGTCAATAAGCCACACTGCTGCACTGGTCAGGAGGTCATGTCCTCAGTATTTTTGTCTGGGAATATCTGGACCAGAAATGACCATTTATAAGGTCAGTAATCACGTTTTTGACCATAACATTGAGACTCTTGACTATTGTTCTCCACGGCGTTTCCCCCACAGACTTTCGTTAAGTGCTTGTCTGTCTGCAGGTGTTCTGATCGACGCCATGAGGAAGGGCTACTGGATCATCCTGGATGAGCTGAACCTCGCCCCCACCGACGTCCTGGAGGCTCTCAACAGGCTGCTCGACGACAACCGGGAGCTCTTTGTGGCCGAGACACAGGAAGTCATCAAGGCTCACCCCAGATTCCTGCTGTTTTCCACCCAGAATCCCCCTGGTCTCTACGGCGGCAGAAAGGTATCCCCATCCGTTCAGTCCGAGAGGGATTTGTCAGGTGGCAGCGAGGTTACCTGCCCGATTTCCTTTGCTCAAACTCGTAGGTTCATTTCGAGAGAGCTTCGCTCACGACTTGGCAAGATTGCCAGGAAATTTGATGTGGATGAACTCTAACGCCTTGGTGACTCATCCATTCTATCTTGAGGAATCTTACGTTTTTATGCACAATGAAACATACAAAACTTACAGACCAATTGACATGAAATTGGCAGAGCACATTCATTTTTCAAGGAGTTAAACCCTATTAATAAAATTAGCATACCACCCAATACACTGCTGGTCTGGCGTCACGGCAACATTTAAAATGTTAAAATAGTTACTCTCAAACTTTTGCCATTGTGTTGACCTTTTTTTGAGGGAAGGAAAAATGACTTCTCTGAGTAGTGAGTATAAAATATAAATCACATGGTTTGTAGTTCACGGTACAAACATGTCCGGTAGACTACAACATGCTAGTGTTGTCTGGGATCACATTGTATCTAATAAACTCATCCACTTCCGTTGAGTCATGTTTTTGCGGTGTGATCTCCAGGTGCTCTCCAGGGCTTTCAGGAACCGCTTCGTGGAGCTGCACTTTGATGAGCTGCCCAGTGAAGAGCTGGAGACCATCCTCCACCAGCGATGCAGCCTGCCTCCGTCCTACTGCACCAAGATGGTCAAGGTCATGCAAGACCTCCAGGTAGCTGAATGTTTTTTCATTTAAAACTATGCAATTTTACATTTTTGGACCATTTTTATTGGAGATAATAGCCAATGAGCTTAAAAGAGAAAACTTTCTATAGTTACATTATTATTGTATTATTTAAACATATAATAGCCTTTGTCTGAACATTTAATTATTCTCGACATTTATTGCCCCACGAAACCATATCCTGTAAATCAAAAGAGCAGATTCAGAAAAATAACTTTAAAATAATGTTTCATGAATTATATTTGTTCACAAGTGGAACATTTCAGCGATACATTCCCCCCCCCCCCTCCTGTTCTCATCTCCCCTCCCCCGACGTGAGATTTAATATGAATCATTTAATACACTCTTGTGTGTTGTTGTAGCACTGACTGTACCCTGCGTGTATCTTTGGATTATGTACCTGTTTTGGATTGTTTTAACTTTCCCCACCCCCCAATCAGGCCTTACGCAGGGTATCTTCTGTGTTTGCGGGGAAACATGGCTTCATCACCCTCAGGGATCTGTTCCGCTGGGCCGACCGCTACAGATTCGAGGAGCAGACGGACACCAGTCAGGACTGGCTGCAGCATTTGGCCGATGACGGTGAGACTCCGACAGACGTGTCCGAGAAGCCGCGAACCCGACACCGGCGTTCCATCGGAAACCTTCAATATCGTGTTTGTCTTCGTCTTCATCAGGGTACATGCTGCTGGCAGGGCGCGTGAGGAAGCCAGAGGAAGAGGCAACCATCCTGTCCATCCTGGAGAAGCACTTCAAGAGGACAGTAAAGCCTGAAAACCTGTTCTCCCAGAAGCAGGTCGCCAGCCAGTTCAGTGAGTGCAACATAAAGACACTTCTCTAGGGATGCACAGATCCGACCTGGAATAATACCTGGGCTCTGTGTATCGGCTTCTATCGTGTACTGGTCCAATACCCCTCTTTAGTGACTGGGATTATTTTCTATGTGTAAGGTGTGATGGCAAAATGTGTGGCAAAAATCTTTTTAAACTGTAAAGGGTAAAGAGAAAGTGACGCTGTAGACTTGTAGTAAACTAGACTTTAAAAAGTCTGATGAAACAATGACGCCACCTGGCTCGTCTCACGTTGGCTCTTCGTCCTGATTGGCAGGCCCCTTCATCGACAGCATCGCCGGAGTCCCAGAGGAGTTCCGCCATGTGGTGTGGACGTACAGCATGAGAAGGCTGGCTGTGCTGGTCGGACGGGCGCTTCGATTCGGCGAGTCTGTCGTGCTTGTCGGGGACACTGGGTAAGATTTAAATCTGTCTTTTGAGACGATCGGAGTCAAATGGACGCTGTGATGTTCAGCCACGGCTCCAGCGATGGCAGTAACTGTTGGTCCAGACTGGGGGAAAAAATAAGATCCAACTGGACGGAACAAGATCAAATATACATTTATATATTCCTGGATCCAATACGTTGAGTTCTCAGAAATCTGGTCGTCGACTGACCTCTCCTCTAGCGCCGCCTGTTAACTTGCTGCATGTGCAACTATTTTAATCGTGCTCACATTTAAATTGTTTCCTTTTCCTTCCCCAGATGTGGAAAGACAACAATATGTCAGCTGTTTGCTGCCTTGGCTGGACAGAAGTTTTTCGCAGTCAACTGTCACCTGCACATGGAGACGTCTGACTTCCTGGGAGGCCTGCGGCCCGTCCGGCACACGCACCAGGTACTGACGAGTCGGCGAAAATAACAAAATCTACAGACGACGTTGGACATCTTATTATTGCTGAAACTTGTTTTCATGCCAATTGAAACATAATATCTTTGAAATCGTAGAAAATTTAGCAATAAAATATCTTAATTTATGTTACAGTTTAATTACATGTTGCAAGTATGTCTCAATCATGAATGGAAAGTAAATCTATAACATATCTTTGTGTGTGTGCAGACGGATGGGGAGGACTGCAGGTTGTTTCAGTGGAATGACGGCCCGTTAGTGCAGGCCATGAAGGAGGGAGGAGTATTTCTCATGGATGAGATCTCCCTGGCAGACGACTCGGTGCTTGAGAGACTCAACAGGTAGATACACACACACACACACACACGCACGCCCAGCCATTCACTCAAAAGCAGCAAACGGCACCAGTAACAGCCACACAGAGGTTTAAATTCATCCAGGTCAAGACTTTCAAGTAATTAATGATCATTTCTATGCTATTCTCAAGAGTTATCCAGTCATGGGATCTGCTCTGATGAACTTTCACAATAGAAAATAAATGTGCTATACGGAGGTAGCTTTAGTAGGAGACATTGAGAAACTGGATTATAGTATGTAGTTCTTGTTGAATGACAGATATCTCAGCCATCCAGTTCACACGTGATGGTGGATCCGTCCTCATGAGGGAAATAATAGTCTAATAAAAGCATCTGGCAGCCCGGCAGGTGGATAGCATCACGGTGTTTTGTGTTTTCCCCGTCAGCGTTCTCGAGACGGAGAAGTCCCTGGTGCTGGCAGAGAAGGGCAGCGGGGAAAACGACGACGTGGAGCTGATCGTAGCGGCCACAGGTTTCCGTCTGGTTGCCACCATGAATCCCGGAGGAGACTTTGGCAAGAAGGAGGTAGATGAAAAAAAAACACAGTAGCAGCAGAACTGCTCTTGGTGGAATGTTTGTCCTTGTTGCTTTAACATGCTTTTTTAAATGTGCGTGCTTCAAGAGTAACCAACCAGAACTGCATGAAGTCTGACCTTTCTTTCTCTTTTTGCTTGTCTGTTTTCCGACAGCTCTCTCCTGCCCTCAGGAACCGGTTCACAGAGATCTGGTGTCCGCAGAGCAACAGCCGCGGTGACCTGGTTCAGATCATCCAACACAACCTGCGCGCCGGGCTTACACTCGATGGTAAACCAGCTCGGAGACATTTTATTTTATTTTTTATATATTTTTTTATAAATATACTTGCATGTCTCGAATACAACGAAAAAAGTCTGCAGACTTGTACATAACCATTGTTACATAACTGCTACATCATAATTATACATTATAAATATTGTTGGACCTGAATTGGATCATGCAAAAATAATCGTTATAAGACTGAATGGTAATTAAATCTGTTTTCATCCTAATAGACATTGAATGTGTTTGGCTATGGAATACTAAGCTAGTTGATATCTATTGAATTCTAAGCCCAATGAACAGGGAGGCATGACCTCTGAGCAACGGTAACACTGCTATTAAGTTCAAAGTCATTGGCGTCTCCCTAAATTCAAGGATCATAATGGAGGCTTTAAACTAGAGGGCCTTCGTCTCATTCTACATCTCAAACTGGAGACCTCGGGGTTGTTGTCCTGAAGCAAACGATGCAGAACAGTTGCCCACATGAACCAAAGGGTCACTCGTGCGATTCCTTTTCTTCTCAACCGCAGGCGGCGACATCGCCGAGCTGATGCTGGACTTCATCGAGTGGCTGACCCAGCAGGACTTTGGGCGCCGCTGCATTCTGAGTGTCAGAGACGTCCTGTCGTGGGTCTACTTCCTCAACACTGTGTGCGAACGGGACGAGGACGGCTTCATGACCATGGGGGCCCTGGAGGAGGACGAGGAAGCGGAGTGGAACCTCCGACTGGACACCGTCACCGCCTTCATCCACGCCGCGTGTCTCGTCTACGTCGACGGCATTGGCTCCGGTAAGTCGACAGTCTCCTTCAGTTCTACTGAGACTCTGTCTTCCCAAATAAGGTTTTTTTTTTAAGAAAGGTGATCTGAGACTCCATTTTCTTTCAGGAACCACCGCCTCCTGTGCGGACAGCGCCATCCTGGCGCGCCAGCTGTGCCTGGACTATCTGCAGCAGCAGCTGAGCAAGATCATTAAGCTGGACCAGGAGATGCTAGACGCCCTGAGAGTGTATGACAGCAGCCTGTCGAGGGAACCCCAGTGGGGCGACGACTTCTTCGGCATTGACCCCTTCTACATTGCTTTAGGTACAAACTCCACATACATTACAGCTACGTCTAATGGCGCATGCCCCGCCTCCATCCGTCGAGAAAATGTCCAACTCCTTTTCTTTTTTTTCCTTTTACCCAGGACCTCAGACTGAGAGCCGCGACCTGTCGGACTACGCCATCGCAGCGGGCACGACCGCCGTGAACGCCCAGAGGCTCCTGAGGGCGCTAAAGCTGCAGAGGCCCGTGCTCCTGGAGGGCTCACCCGGTGTGGGGAAAACCAGTCTGGTGGCAGCGCTGGCAAAAGCTTCGGGCAACAAACTGGTCAGAATCAACCTGTCGGAGCAAACGGTAAAACGGCTTTCTTTCTTCTTTTCTTTTCACATGAATAACGCTCAAGAGTTCCCCCAGTTGAACTGGTGCTGATGATGTGTGCTCTCTGGCAGGATGTGACCGATTTGTTTGGAACTGATCTCCCTGTGGAGGGAGGAAAGGGAGGAGAGTTTGCGTGGCGCGATGGCCCCCTGTTGGCTGCCTTGAAGGCCGGCCACTGGGTTGTGCTGGACGAGGTGAGGTCACCTGTTCAGACATTTTAATAAACCGTTTCTTTTACTGCTTAGAGTCCGGAGAAGACGATTTGTCATCGGATGATGTCGATATAATCTGTGATATTAAACTGGCTCGTTCCTTACGCTGACAGCTGAACCTGGCCTCTCAGTCGGTGTTGGAGGGTCTGAACGCCTGCTTTGATCACCGGGCCGAGGTCTACATCCCCGAACTAGGGATGAGCTTCCAGGTTCAACAGGAGAAGACCAAGATCTTTGGCTGCCAGAATCCCTTCACTCAAGGCGGCGGTCGTAAAGGACTGCCCAAATCCTTCCTCAACAGATTCACTCAGGTGAGGACCGGTCGGGAGCGTTGTACAAACTCGTTATACACTTACACCTTAATGGAGCCCAGAGATTTGTGTTGCAATGATTTTGTCCTCCCATAACTTCTTCAGCGGGGAACTCGCAAGACAAAATGCCAAAATCTAATCACTGAGCAAAGTAATCGCCTTCTGAAAATGTGACTGGCCCTTGTGTCTTCAGGTGTTTGTGGACCAACTCACGAGCAAAGACATGGAGTTCATCGGAGAAGCCATTTTCAACAGCATCGAGAAGGAAACCATCGCTAAGATGGTGGAGTTCAACAACAAGGTAAGCGTTTCCTGTCCGACTGCCGATTGAGAGACTGACTCGGCTGTGCCTACCGATGTACAAAACACAAGAGCCTTTCTTTTGGTTCTGTCGACAGCTGGTCCAGGAGGTGTGTGTGGAGCGGCAGTGGGGTCAGAAAGGAAGTCCCTGGGAGTTCAACCTGCGCGACATGTTCCGCTGGTGTCAGCTGATGCAGGCCGACCAGTCCCCAGGATTTTTCAACCCAGGCCAGCACGTCGCCTTGGTGTATGCCGACAGGATGAGAGCAGAGGCCGACAAGGCTCAGGTACAATACTCTTTGATTTGCTACCCCTCAAAAGTCTGTGAGAAACTTTATAAGAATAAAGGTCAAGGATTGATGTCCATTGGTCTTAACGGGTGATGTTGTTTACTTAAGTTCAGTCTCATGTTTCTTACTTTTGCGCTTGGACACGAGATTTGAATTTGACAAAACTTCTTATGTTTATTGAGAATGTGTTTTTTAAATGGTTGTCTGGGTAGGGAGAGCACGCCATGTAAGGCTCTTGGGAAAGGGAACAACAGATTTATTTTTTGGTTAGTGAAGAAAATTGTATGACTGCTGCAGGCCAATGCAGAACCGCCTTTAGGAGATTAAGAGGTCGATGTACATTTAGAAAATAATAGATAAATACACTAAAAATGTTACGCAAGCTGTCATGAGTGGATTACACTAAAAGAATAAAGGACCTCCTTCTTGTATTTGAGCATATTAGATTCCCTCAGTGTTCTGCATCCAGCGACCACCCTCGGCTTTCTTTGTGTCGTTACCGACCCGTAAGGAAAGTATTTTCCCACTGTCCCGTCTGTAAAGCCCCTCCTCTTCCACACAGGTTCTCTCCGTGTTCAGGAAGGTGTTCGGTGAGGACTTTGAGCCTTACAGCGGCTCCAGACAGTTCCACATCACTCCACTCAACTTGCAGGTTTGTCAAAACCACAGAACCTCTTACTATTTACTTTTTTTTTACCAGAAGCGAATGTTTTGAAATTGTACAAACGATGAGGATGGCTCTTCCCTGTAGGTGGGGTTCTCCGTCCTGCAGCGCAGCGGAGGAGCCCCCGTGGCTTTGGACCCCCCGCTGTCCATCACACACCAGGCGCTGCGGCCCCTGGAGTCCCTGATGAAGTGTGTGGAGATGGGCTGGATGACCATACTGGTCGGACCCACGGCCAGCGGAAAGACCAGCCTGGCGAGACTGCTGGCTCTGCTGACGGGACACCGCCTCCGGGTCATGGCCATGAACAGCGCCATGGACACCACGGAGCTGCTGGGAGGCTTCGAACAGGTAACCAGGAGCCCCCGTGTGTCTGGCTCGCCTTTTTTATTGTCTTGAAGCATCCGATTGTGTCACTCTGCACTTTTCTTTCTCTCTTCATTCCAGGTTGATATCATGCGGCCATGGCAACAAGTGCTTGAGAGTGTGGACCACATCGTCGCCATGGTAATCAGGCGTGGCCTGATGTCTCTGGACGTCGGCATCCAGGATACAGAGTTCCTGCTGCAGACGTGGGGTCTGTTCTGCCACTGGCTGAAGGAGGAAGGGCTTCACAGAACCGGCGGGACCATCAACTCGGAGGCCCTGAACAAGCTGGAGGTCATCATCCTCCTCCTGCAGAAGCTCAACACCAAGCTCAAAGTGTTCACTGGTAAACGACAGAGTAGTCTGAAAAGAGGTGCAGTTGTCTCGCAGGTATAAGAATGTGCCGTAACGGCGCTGTAACTCTCCTGCGTTCGTCCCCCAGACATGTCCAAACTGCAGATGGACTTCACGCTGCTGAAGGAGCGTCTGGCTCAGCTGGAGGACGGCTGGACCAACGGAGGCTTCGAGTGGCTGGACGGTATGCTGGTCCAGGCCCTGCAGGCTGGGGACTGGCTGCTCATGGACAATGTCAACTTCTGCAGGTGAGCTATTAAAGTCTTTGTAAAAAAACACATTATGCCCAAACTGTGATGAGAGCTGTAGATGATGGGAAATCCTAAAATCAGCAACTAATACATTTTTGGAGGTGAAACTATTTTGAAAAATTCCACTCATCGAGTATTATTTGTTTAGCGCTTCTGTGCTGGATCGCCTCAACGCTCTGCTGGAGCCCGGCGGATCGCTCACCATTAACGAACGCGGCGTCATCGACGGGAAGACCCCCCAAATCACCCCGCATCCCAACTTCAGGTAGTGCGCCATATTAGAGCCTGAAGACTTCTTGTTGAAGCCTTATGAGATCTGTGCATGCTCAGCTGTGCGGGGGGGGGATCTGTTGCAGGTTGTTCATGACCATGGACCCGGCGCATGGGGAGCTCTCCAGAGCCATGAGGAACAGAGGGGTGGAGGTCTACATCCCGGGAGAGCACGAGGGATCCTGCTGGGACACGCTAGACCTGAAGACCCTGCTTCACACCGCGGGGGTGACCGGGGACTGCGTGTGTGATCTGCTGATTCAAATACATAAAAGCATCAAATTTGCCATTTGGGGTAAGCGCTGAAGGGTGAAAATAAAAACCTGTGCTACCAGTCAATCTGCAGAATTGATTGAAAAAACAAACGACAACAACAACAACTGGCCTCTACCTTTTCAGACTCCCCGGCCTCGTCGGTGGCCTCCCTGCTCCATGCCGCGACCCTGCTGTCCTGCCAGCTGCAGCGGGGCATCGATCTGCCCAGCGCCCTGCAGCATGCCTGTGGGGAGGCCTACTCGCTCTGCCAACGCACCGCCGCCAGCCAAAAGGTTTCAACGCCCCCTCATCAATGTTTTCATTGTCTCACGAGCATTCAATCAAAGACACGAGGAGTAGGATTTGTCACTTCCGGATCGTAGACGCAAAGTAGAATGAAGGAATCCGCTCTGTCGATTGACAGAATAATGAATTTACAGGGCAAACTTTTCCAGAAGAATGTCATGTTTAGACGAAGGCTGTGATATGTGTAAATTATCAAAATAATCATTTTCAGTTTTTGGGCAGTTCTGTATTGTAATAATAATGGTTGAAAAGGATGTAAATTGCATAGTTTTAAGGAGAAAAACTGAAGCGGAGACCCCCTAAACTCTATATATTCTAGTGTCTTTTATTTACTGCATCCCCCTGGCAGGAAAACGCTGATCATAAAACCTGAATAGATGGTTCAAACCCGGTCCATCAAATCCTAAATCCAAATGCTTTTCACCTTTCCTCCTGCTTCAAGGCATCCAGTGAGCACGACCATGCTCCCCATGGAGTGAATAAACATTAGTGTTCTGTTGTCCCCTTCCAGCGGGCCCAACAGGTGATAGAGCATCACCTGGCCATCCTGGACACGGAGGACTGGGGCAGTGGACTGCTGTGTGCTGGAGTCTGGCCTGATGGCTTCCCGTCCGCCCTCCTCTCCACGGAGGACTCCTGCTTCTCTGCTGTCCTCCGAGATGGACAGGTCCTCTCATTTTGCCTGAACACCCTCAGCATGCAGGGCAAACGGTAAGGATGGCGACGACACCAGTGAGTCTGCAACGGAGAAGTGCAACACAAAGCTAAAGAAGTACCTCAAGTTGATGCACTTTAATGCACCTAAAATGGCAGTTGAAACCAAATTAGTGTAAAAAAAAAAAAATTCATCGGTCCAAGAACTAAAAGGAGTAAAATGCAAACACTGAAATAAGTTGAAGTGTGGTGGATAACTTTACTTGCAATGTCAGCTAAAGCGTTACTGAACATTGAAAGGAGTTGATGTGTCAGTTTAAACGTATTTACCCAAAGCACTCTGACGAGAGATGAAAAGATAAAAGTCTTCGTTTTTGGCCTCTGATTTTGTGCATGCGCTGAAAGCAGTTTGGCGGTCTGGAACGGAGCAGTTGAGATGCCAGTTGTAAAGAAGAAAAAACTATTGTGTCGTCCACAGGAACCGTCCACTGAGTCTGAGTGACCTGCAGAGGGCGCTGCAGAGCAGTGGTGTCCACGAAGGGCAGATGTTCTCTGGAGGAGTGGTGGACCTGGCGGATGGAGACACTCTGAGGCTGATCCCCACAGCCGTCAGACTGCTCACTGAGAGAGCCTCTCATGGAGACTGGATCCTCCGCAGCAGCTGGCTCTCACACCTCGGGAAGAGCTACAAATATGCCCCCGGTTTGTGACTCACACACACATACATACACACGCCCAGAAGCCGAACATTTTTGACTCAGAAGGGCAGCGGTTTCATTCTCTAAAAATAGGGTATTCATCTTCGACGACAGATTTCAGGATTTTGTAAAATTTTAAATATTGGAGGCATTGACATCACTGACCAGTAATTCCTCTGCCCACAAGTCATCTGTCCATGTTCTCTACACTCTTGGAAGATTAGGTCCTAATTAGAACCATAAAGGTTTCTTTCGGGGGGGTTTTCCCAAAAAGGGTTCTTTTTATGGAAAGGGTTTTTAATGGAACCTTTAATCTTTCAAAGAAACCTTCGAGAAAAAACCCTGATTTCTCAAATTGCATGTTATTTCTTGTGAAATATAATAGTTTTAAAACTACTACTACTACTGTTCATTCACATAAAGATATGTTGAACAATACACATAATGAGTATATAGTGCATATTGCGTGATTTCGGATGCTGTACCTTTCTTTTTTAAGAACTTAAGGATCCTGCTTTCCAAGAGTGTTAATTGCACTAACTTGCAGAAATTAAAATGGGTGTGGTTCTTGACTCATCCAGATCCGGCGCTGGTCCAGGTGGAGGCGGGAAACCGGGCTCTGAAGGCTGTGTTTGGTAGCAAACTGGCTACCAAGGGCAAGTCACTGGCAGAGCTGCTCCAGCCTCACAGCACAGGTAAACTCTTTGGTGGTCGCACACACCACACACACACGCACACACCACGCACCACACGCAAGCACAGCAGCTGCAATCCCTGACCAAAACCCTTTGTAATCACTTTGTTTCTTTGTAGTTATTTTGAGTGTCTTCTTGGTTGGTGTGTGTGGGGCGAGAGGCCCACGTAGGCCCGTTCACCAATCCATCCGGGAATGACTCGCACACTGCTGCCATTCTTCACATATTTAACCTCTCTTTCTCTCTCTCTCTCTCTCTGTCACTTTGCCAGATGAATACAGGATTTTGGTCGACATGCGATGGAACAAGCAGTATCTGGATATTTTGGCCAACAAGTGCAACTTTGAGGACGAGGAAAGATACATGGAGTTTCTGGAGGCGCTGAACGCCGTTGCCAACAGGTACGCCGAGAGGTTGTGAAGTGTTTGAAAGGTGGCAACAGCAGAAAAGTCAGTGGAAGGATAACGAATCCAATCGGTGCTAAGAATTAGACCCGCGATACAGAGTTTTGTTCTAAAATGTCACGACGGGCATGACATGATCTTGATGTTTGTTTGTGTGTGTTTTGTTAGGACCGTTCTGATGACGGACAGGGAGGAGCGCTCCGTCATCTGCACCTGCGCGATCAACCTGTCGGCTCAGAGCTGTGCCCTGAGGATAGCCACGGCTTTCAGCAAAGGTACGGGCTTCAACAGCCGCCTGGAGAAGAAAAGAGACGTTTCCCCCTGAGGTCCACCTCACGCGGCTAGTATGTAACTCAGTTTGTGCAACGTGTGCGTTTCTCCACACACAGGAACTGTGGACATTGGTCACCTTCCCCACCCAGTGCTGATGCACCTGCGGACCTTCTTTGACCTGTGGGACTCGTTCACCCTGCAGGCGGTGCAGAGCGGACAGCCCTACATCTCAGACCACATCATGTTTGAGGTCAGAACCTACTCGCTTTATTACACTTTGTGTCACTTTAAGGACAACATTTTTATATTTTCTTTTTTTCAGACTTAGTCCACACCTTAGCATTTAGTACATTTAGTTCTGTACAACACTGGAGTCCATCTTTGTTAGAAAATGTAAATCTTCACATCACAAATTCTGCAGCTTGTATCGGGTGGATAAGAACTAAACGGAAGGTAAGATAATAATAGTAATGATAAAAATAAAGAGTCCAGCTTCTGGGTAAAATAATAAAATAAATCACAAAGGAAGTCTTCAAATCTACACAAAATGTAAACGCCCTCGGTCGATCTTCGCTCATGGCACTCTACCCGTCGCCCGTGTTTAGATCTTGCAGCTGCTGCAGTGGCTCGACCGTTTCTGGGACGTGTGCAGCACCCTGTCGGCTGATGCGCAGGGCATCGCCGTGCTGTCTCTGCACTGGCAGTGGGTGCAGAAACACCTCATCCTGCGAATGCCCCAGCTGCTTCTGGGAGACACTGACGGCACATTTGAGTAAGAACGTTTGACTTTATTTATTTCCATTTGGCTCTCACATTTCTGAGATGGCATGGCGATAAGATTGCAATAGGAGTTTCTATGAGATTTGTATTTGACATATTACTAATATGATTAACGCCTGTGACTGTGCTGCGCTGCAGAGGTCAACAGGAGCTGCGGGCGGTCTCTGCAGCCATCCAGACTGTTCTGTCCACCCCAGTGTCTGTGGCCTCGGCTCTGAAGGGCATCCAGAAAACCCTCGGCAAAGCTCTGCCTTTCAAGGTCTGGAGACTCTTCATCAGCTCTGCTTTACTGTCGGACCTGGGAGTGGCAGATATGTACTCATTATTAGTAGTTGTCTTTCTGTCTGGTCTAATACGGTTGTCCATCCCCAAACCCTTCTCCTCCAGTTGGAGTCGGTGGCCGAGTGTGCGTCTCGGCTTCGCATTCTAAGTAAAGCCCTGGACGTCAGCGATCTCAGGCTGGACGGCGCCACGGGTCCATGGACGCAGGAGCTGGTGCGACTGCAGGGCGCCGGGCTCGGCCTAGACATCAAGGAGAGTCTCCTGGAGGCCTGGGGCCTTGTTCTGCTGGCAAACAACCAGCTGGATCCAACGAAGTCTGGTGAGGCATACCCGCAACGCTGTGGTGGCTGTCGGGCCGGAGAGTAGCGACGTTTGTCAGTGCGTTGTTTGGCAGCTCCGTCTAATTCTCGAGTCCAGTTATGGGATGGTTGATTGAAGGACTGAAGATAAGCCATCATCTCACTAGCACCTAATTTGCTTGTCATGCTCCCATCAGGACAAACCTGAGAACCTAAATCATCACGATACAGTTTGTCCCTGTCCAGCATGTTCTCTATGTGCGGTGTCATAAACATTGCAGTGTGCTGCTGAACCTTGTTCTGTCACCTCTAAAGAGAAAACGGCAGTTTGATTATTAAAGGGTCTCTTTTGTGAATGTTACACCTCCAGGAGTGTTGGAGAGGTTGGTGTCGAGCGTGGAGCAGCAGCAGCGTCAGATGACCTCCCGAGGGCTGCTGGAGATGTGCTCCTTGCCCGAGGGTGAGGAGCCGGGCGAGGAGCCGGGCGAAGGAGTCCAGCTGGCCAGAGAGGAGCTGCAGCAGCTCAGCCGCAGGGCGCAGCTCTGGCCCCTGATGGAGGAAGTGGCTGTACTCAACCAGCTGCGACTCAGCACTGACCTGCTGCACCTGGCTCTCTCTCCTGGGTAAAATGCTACGTCTTCCTCAACAAAGCACGAGCAAATAATGCGGACTGATGTTGAAACAACTGACAGGCTGCGTAGTGAATTGTCCCCCGTTGATTTGCAGCGACCAGGAGGCGGAGGACGGCTTACGCCGAGAGCTCTCCAGACACCTGCGCTACTGCCTGCAGTCCACACCGATGAACGTCAGTCAGCTCCAACCGCTGTGGTTCCTGCTCAGCAGTGACAGGGTGAGTAGCCCAAGGAGTATAGAACAGGAACCGAAAGTACACAATATCAGTTAAAAAAAAGAGGCAGTCCCAGAGTCAAATTTAGCCTGTAGATGTGTATGAAGTATTCGCCCAAAATTGCAGCTTCAATTTAGGAAAGTCAAATTTGGGTACTGCCCTATTTGCTGCCCTAGAAAATATGTGATCCGAACTTCTGACGGTAAACTCCGAATCATGCATTAGAACCAGTTATTCAGAAAATTATTTAAAATAATTATTAAAACCAGTTTTATTGGTGGACCTCCGGGTCGAAGACGCTAAACATGTAATCGTCTTCGCTTTTTTGTCGGCTCTCCGCTGTGTAATATCATATAAAATGCTTCAATGATGAAGAATGTAACTCATGATTCCCCATGAATCTTTTTTCTAGCCGGCCGAGGAGCTGCAGTTTGTTTGGTGTGAGCTGCTGTCGGAGGCTCTGGGTGCCCTGTGGACCAGCAGTGTGACCTCAGACCCCAACCTCTGGCTGAAATGGGACCCGCTGAGACCCAAGACCAAGCCGTCTCTAAAACCGCACCACGGAGCAGACAACGTGGTACTCACCTAAAACAGCCTCTTGTTGATGTCACTGTATTCATCTCAGAGATGCCCTGCAGGTTTAATACAGTTCCATGTTGTCTTTAGGGACCAGCCTTGCTGAGTAAAGCAGTGTGGTCACGTTGCATACTGGGAGTGCTCTGCAGCAGTGAGACCGGCGGTCGGTGGGAGCCGTCAGGGACGGCCCTCCTCACCCTCTCCCATGTCACCCTGGGGGAGTGGAAGGAGAGGATCCAGCAGCTGCAGGACGTGTCTGCTGTGTTGTGGGATAATATGGCCCTCCCTGCACTGGCTGAGTTCAGGTACATTTAAACATGAAAAAAAAAACATTCTAAAGGTCATTCAGAATTAGTTGGGGTTTACTAATCACACCGATTACTTTTCCAGGGGCACAGACTTCAGGCTCCAGGGCGCGGTCCTGCGTCGCCAGCTTCAGAGCATGGCTGACCTCCTGCCTCCCAGTCTGCAAGAGGGCTACATGGAGAGCTGCGAGAGCCTGGTGGAGGACCCCGACCCTCTGATCGCTGCCCAGGAGATCCAGACCGTCTTCAGAGACTTCATGCCTCCCAATCTGCTCCCCAACGGCCTGGTTGAGGCCTGCATCACCTGCCTGCAGCAGTATGTCCAAAGCAAGGTCCAAGGCTCTAACCAACTGGCCCGATCTGGAGTGTTCTGGGTCAACATGGGCCTGCTGCAGATCAAAGTGTGGACACCACAGACTATCTTTGATCCAGCTGTGAAGAGAGCCTACAAACTCAACTACTTACAGCAGGAGGTCAGTTACTGTTGTTTAAAAAAAACATTTATATTAAATGTCATCATCTAAACAACACAGCTATTAATTAATCCAGGGCATGTATTGTGCAAAAATATTTCCAGAATTAAATATCCTTTGGGCTGGTGGTCACTAGAAGGTGGTTAAAGCCCAGAAAATACTTTGGCGTGATGATGTGACGGGCATGTTGTCTCTCTGTGTCCATTGCAGCTGGCTCTGCTGCAGGAGGAGTGGCGAGGTCGCAGCCTGTCGTCCCAGCTGATGACCGGGGCCAAGCTGGAGGAGAGCAGCACCACGGACGGCTTCCAGCATCCTCGAATCAGGTCAGTACCAGCAACAGGTTCATCACCATGTGGTGTTATAACTGAGAACTTCTGGCCGGATACAAGTTTTTTTTTAAAGACCACAATCCAAGTCTCAGTGGGACCGGGGACCGGTCAGATTTGCTTATGCGCATTTACGACCGGGAAATGGAAATGAATAATCGATTCCAAATTATACAACTGCAGTGAACCATGGTTCTTTCAATGTAAATGTGTCATGGTCGTAATGTATGGAGACAGACTTCTGAAATAGTCTTTAATCTTGTGGATGTGACTTGTTCGCAGGTACCTGTGGATCCGTATGCAGCAGGTGAAAGATCAGATAGCCGAGCTCTCCAGAAAGCAGGCATGTCGCCCCCGTGAGCCGCAGTACGGGCGCCTCTTCCAGGACCTGCAGCACTACCTGTGCAGCATCGGCCAGGCGTCGGTTGTGGAAACCCTGCTGTCCCACCTGCTCAAGGCCCTGCAGGGCTCTTCCTCCTCCAAGTCCAGGTCTGCAGTCCAGGTCCTGCTGAAGGAGGAGGCTGTGTGGCAGAACTCCCAGCAGCGCTTCTGCCAGAGGCTGCTGGAGGATTACCCCATGTACCCCGACGTGGTCGGGCCGGTGCGGACCGGCATCGTCCAGCTCCGGCACGGGATGCGGCTGGTGGCCTCCCAGGCGGCCGCCTCGCTCACCCCTGTGCCCGGTCTGCCCAAGTTGGTTTCCTGCCTGCTGGCCTTCCCCTCCCTGTCCCCCAGCCTGCCATCCTACCTGGCCCGAGCGGACTTCCTCTGCTCCAGGCCTTGCGCCGAGAGTCTGCGCTGCCTGGCGAAGCTCCTACCCCAGCAGCAGGACACCAAGCTGGTGGTCCCGCAGTCCACCACGCTCCTCCTGACCTCCCTGCTGTATGTGCAGTGTCACACCCTGTCCACGGGAGAGTTCAGCCTCGAGTCACGCAGCCTCTTCCGGCACATCTGTCAGGTCAGCGCTTCCAGTTCACACCAAGATGGATTGGATTTCTGGGTTAAAGAATTCAAATCTTTGTCCAACCTTTTCCGAAATTGAATTTATGATGTTGCCGACTCTTCAGGCGCTGGTGAACGAGTGGGATGACCAGGAGAGACAAAAGAGAGAGCGAGAGCAGATGGAGGCCAGTCTTTACCGCAACCGCAGTCGACAGCACGGCTCGGGACTGACGGAGGACGAGCAGGAGGAGAGGGACTTCAGACGCCAGTTCCCCCACTTCAAAAAGGTATTCACAAAGACTCTGGTCTGATCCTGGTGAAGATTTATCTCAGAAACAACCTGTTTTGATTATGATGGTGAATGAAAGATGCCAGCTGTCAGTTTTTATCATTAGATGATGAGAGGCAGTGCAGCCTTTTGTTTCCTGATCAAAGTTGCATTAAAAAAAACCTGATCTGGATGCCAAAACCGGTTGGGACTTGAACCCAGGCCCCTCTTGCTGTGAGGTGACAGTGTACTGAAATAGAGGGTCGGAGATCTAAGACGGAAACAGTCTTAGATGGAGCTATCGACCCAATTCTATTTCTCAAAATGCAGCAATCCACAACATGTTGTTTTGCATTAATAGGCTGATATTACCTGCGCCTGTGAGAACGCTACTATTATATAAGTCGTGATCACTGGTCATCACTATCATTAAGATTCACCCTCTAGTTAGTAGGGATGAGAATTGATGCGATTTTAACGATTCCGATGCCTTATCGATTCCTGCTTATCGATTCGATTCCTTATCTATTCTTTTATCGATTCTTATTGGGCAAGGGGTGAAAAAAAGAGCACAAACGGGTTTATTTACATTAATTTTCTTTTATATAATTTTCTATAATGCTGCACACACCATATACAGTATGTATACATACACATTTTTTTAAATAACCAAAAACATTTATACATATTCCTCTTGAACTTAAAATAAAACTTACATAACTTAAATAAAATGTATTCTGTTTAATTTAAACATGTTCCTAGAAATTACAGTGCTCCTTCCTTTTTTTTAAAGGGTATATGAACTGAGCTGCCAAAAATGAAACTAGCAGTGGCAAATACCAAGTGTGCAACCATCAATTGTATGGATCATCAACAATTCTTGTGCAGAAAAATAAGCATGTCTGCTTTCTCCGGGAGGATACGCGATCTCTCAGGACTTATTGTGTCTCCAGCCGTGGAGAACACTCTCTCAGATGGGGTGGAGGATGAACACAAAGATATGAGGAGGTGTACAAGACGTGCTAGCTGTAGCCTGTGACCCAGACAGACGACCAGCCTCTGAACCGGTCTGACTCTGAACGTCATCAGCTAAATTGGATGGCAATGGAGATTATTTATATAGTGAAAGCTGGTTTACACAATGAAACAAATGGCACTAACAAAATCGCTGAATTTGCTGAGCTGACATAAAGCCACATTAAGAGGGGAGGCAAACACTACCTCGCCTCAATGTAGGGGGCTGACAATGGAAGATTCTGTAGCTAAGCTAGCGTAGCTATATGCTAAGTTTAATAATGGGTTAACACGAACGTCTGCTGATAACACACGCCCTCCGATAATTAACACCGTTACGATCAAACATTTCTCAAAACTGGACTTTCAATCCAAACGTGAAGTGATCAATAATGGGACCAATGCCGGAGCTCAAATGTATGCTTCAAACGAAGGGACAGAAGATAACTTGATCGACTCCACACAATAAAGGCAAATTGCTTCACACAGTGAGTGGTTGTGATCACTTTGGAGGAGTTTACCTTGGACCGAAAGAGATGAAGCGCCGACGTTAGCTGAGCTGCTGCATCGAACACATGACATTCCTGTCATTTAATTCCATGCTGTATTCAAATGCTTCTTCATATTAGTTGTATTTCCTCCCTTCGACGAAATAGACTTTTTACACACGTTACAAGTGGCGTAGTTGTCATTTTGTCGTGTGAAATAGAGCCAAACTTTAGAACGCTTCTACCTAGTTGCCATGTTTGCTGCAGTCTGAAGAAACTAAAAAAGTTCACGCATGCGCAATGCCACAGAGGACCGTTAGCAGAACCGTTAAAGAATTTGGCTAACGATCCCAAACAATCGGTTCACTGGGAACCGGTTCTAAAACGGAACCGGTTCTCGATTCCCATCCCTACTAGTTAGTGTTCATATCCAAAGCGAATTTCATGAGATTTGGCACAGAGCCAGATGTCTTAATTCAGGGTCTCTGTTCATACTTCACCAGGACTTTGAAGACATCACGACCCAGCCAAGTCTAGAGGGCCCAGCAGACTTGGGACTAAAGGAGGAGGAGGAAGATAACATCGAGGAGGAGTCCAGCGAGAGCAGCTCCATGTCTCCGGCTGTCATGAACACAGTGGTCCAGGTTCATCAGCGCCTCTGTCTGGGGCACGCCCAATCGCTGTGGTACCAGAGCACGATACCAGCCGACCACAGCCGAGAACACGTCAAAGCCCTGGTCTCCTCATATCAGATTGCTTCCCCTGTGATGTCGCGCTTCTATCATCTCATTGGTTAGTGTTTGCCGTCTGTCGTTATGCAACAGGAACACATTTTTCATCATTTTCCAGCAGCAAAGCAGAATTATTCTCTTGTGAATGTGGATCATGCCCTCCTGTGTTTGCCCTTCAGATGCTGAAATGGACCAGAAGCTCACAGGCAGTGAACTGCTGCTCTCGGCTCTCCTCCAGAACACCGTGCAGGGCTCGGGGGGCCCCGATGGTCTCTCAGTCGCCCCGGAAGGACCGTATGACTTCTACCAGCAGCCCAACATGAGCGAGGCCCGTCTCTGTCTTCCTGTCCTGGAGCAGCTGAGTGTGGCAGCGAAGCAGAGGCTGGAGGAATGGCCAGAGCACCCAGCTCTCATACAGGTCGGTTACCTTTTTACATCAAGGGCTTGCGGTACGTTAGCACGTCGGGATTCAGTGTCTTAAGGCAAGAAATGAAACGGGATGCGAGGTCTCTTGATGGACATGCTTTGGTTATTCCCACGATCAAACCTGTGACATGTTCCTCCTGTCAAACTGAAAGATCACACCAAGGTTTTTGACATGGGGTTTAGAAAGCAAACGCTATTTGCTTCATTTTTGACAAAGTAAAGTCATCGGACTCATAAAGTTTGAACGGCTAAAGTTTTCTAAAATTGTCTAATCAAGCATTGATTGAGCAGACATGTTGCACGATTACATTGAATGTAAATCTATTATTAATCCAAATCATTTTGTTGCTTTGTTTGATTGTTTTCCTCTAAGGGAGATATCTGGCTCTTTAGTTTAGGTTTAGTGTATGGACAGGTAGTACATAATAATAGTAATAATAATAAAGCCAACCTTTTTTAAATTTGAGATAGAACTGAGCCACATAAAGTTGAACTGTCGTATCTTGCATCTTTAATAGCAAAGTAAGTTGACTTTGTTGTGTTAGAGTATTGATGAACAACTCAAATCACTGACTATAACCCACGATGCAAAACTGCAGATTAGAAAAGTCAGTGCATAACGTTCCACGTGACCGGTCCGGTCCTGTGGCCGGTTGACGACGTATGTCATCGCCTTGTGCTGGACTTCATGCTACAATGTGTATTCTGTCTGTTGTTTTCCAGCTGACTGTGGTCGTGGAGAGGATCATGACTTTCAGTCTGGCCAGTCCTTTGGCCAAGTTCCTCAACGGGCTGGAGATCCTGCTCAGGAAAGCACAGGTGAGCTCCGCTTGCAAGATTCCTCGTGTGCCACAGTTAGTGAGCGCCCCTCGTGTTGACACATTTAATGAACGAGAAAATTAATCGTTGACCTTTTTTTCCCCCGTCTGCTCTCTACCGGTCCAATCAGGAGTGGGAGAATAACGCCAGCCGGTCAGTCTCTCTGCGGAAGGAGCTGGAACCCGTCACCCAGCAAATTATTCAGTGGCGCAAACTGGAGCTCAAGTAAGACACGAAGGGGCTTGGATCAGCGTCTTCTGTTATGTTTTGATGCTTTTGCGAGATGAGAGAGTCCTTGGCTTGTCCCGTGTGGCTCTCGGCTGCAATACGAGGACATGACAAGCATGTGATTGTGTCCTCTTCCTGCCGTCTCTCGCGTGCTAGTTGCTGGTCGAGCAGTCTGGACAACGCGGTGAAGCGGCACACGGAGAAATCAACCAAACACTGGTTCTCAATCTACCAGCTGGTGGAGCGATATCTGGAGGATCAGAAGACGGACGCTAACCCGGGTACATGCACAGCGCCTTTGATTGGGCGTCGACTGACTGTGCAAACGTTTTAGATGATAGTTGTTTCTGATAATTAACGGTTGGTTGTATAGCAAAGCCAACGATGACACCACTGAAATGCTCTGAGTGCTAAAACTCTCTGTTGTCTCCCCATTGCGGCCCTCTCCAGATGAGGAGGCGGAGCGCCTCTCACTGTCCTCGGTGTCCTCAACCCTTTACGCCTTTATGGAGGGCTCCAGCCTGGGAGAGTTCAACACCCGCCTCAGCATGCTGCTGACCTTCCACTGCCACCTCCTGCTGATCCCCAGCCAGCCAGGACAAGGTCAGCCATCCCCACTCTACACACGTCAATCTTAATTACCTTCGCATTGAAAATGCGGAAGGTTATGTTTTGATTGCCGTGTATTTATTTAATTATTTGTTTGTTTGTTTGTATGCGTGTTCCTCGCATAACAAAAAAAGTTTTTAACCGAATCGCATGAAATTTGGTGGGATGATTGGTTATTATCCGGGGACTATTTGATTAGATTTTGGGATCAATCGGGTCAAAGGTCAACATCATGGAAAGGTCAACATCTTCTTTTTACCATAGCACAGTCAATTTGTATCCAATTGGCATGCAACTAATGCCAAAATGTTCATAATTCAATGCCCAATCTTGTGATATGCGATGGTATGCGCTCTACCGAGTGCCCATTCTAGTTCAATATGTACTGGCCGTGAGTTGGTCCTTTTTTTATAAGCTTGGCTCTTATCAAAGCTTTAACCTGTATATCCCCATCGTGACAAGCAAAAAGATGCAATAGTGAGGGTCAGTGGTGAAGGGCCTCAAAATAGAATATATTCTTTTATATTTCATAAAAACAATCAGACGTTTGTTTGTATAACAGAACATCAGTTTGTCAACTACTCAAATCCTGATTGGCCGCGTGGATATTGACAATTGTATCGATCCTTTGACCCGTCAGCGTCAACCAGACATCACTGATTAGATATGTCAGTCAGTTTACCAATACATTTGACCTTTTGTGTAGCCAAACATATCTTATAGTTACAGGTCAAGTTTTTCTTTTAGCCTGTAAGAGAGGCTGCACTATCGTTGTGGGGGGGATGACCTCTTAACGCTTCCCTCGTTCTACAGAGCCGCTGTCCAGCCTGTTGTGGAACCTGCACAAATACTACAGTCAGTTCTCTGACGGCATCCAGGCCAAGATCGGGCAGCTCAGACAGCCCATCGAGAAGGAGCTCAAGGTTTATGTCGCTGTCTTTTCTACGCCGCGTCTACCAATACTCTGAAACCTTGTCCACGCGGGTCACAGTAACACAGTGTGTGCCGATTCTTTTGTCCACAGGACTTTGTCAAGATCTCCAAGTGGAACGATGTCAGTTTCTGGTCCATCAAACAGTCGGTGGAGAAGACACATCGGTAAATTATCACTGCAAAGGTTTTTGTAAAATGCTGTGCAATATTCTTTTTTCGTGCCCGCCACTTACATTGCTCTATCTGTATTCTTTTCCCTCAGGACTCTCTTCAAGTTTGTGAAGAAGTTCCAGGAGGCTATGAGTGGTGCGAGTGTTCCCTCTCTGGTAGAACAGGGAAGCAGCGCCAGCTTGGACAGCGTGGACGCCAACCCGGAGGACACGCCCATCCATCGGGTTCACAGGGCTCTGAAGAGCAGCCTGCCTGGCAAGGGCAGAGACCTGCAGGTACGAGTGTTTTCATTGTTATCCATGATGAAATCGCTTTTCCTTTTAATCAAATGGTGATGAATAATAAGTGAATAACCTAAAGCTGAACTGGGCATTTCAGCATGAGGATCCAGAAGAAGGAGTCGATGCTTCATCTCTTCAGGGACGTCTGCCTGTGCTGTCCAGGAAGATGAAGAAACTGTGTGTCCAGCTGCTGAAGAAACACCCAGTGCCTGAGCTGGCTGAAGACCTGGACTACTTCACTGGTAAGAATCCCACTTTCAAACAAAAAAGATAAAAATCTCACGGACCGATTGACTGCGTGTTATAAGGAGACTGTTGGAGCCATTTTAATTGTTCTGTGTTACTTTGGACTTACACCACTAGGTGGCGCAAGGCCGACTTAATGAGGAGAGGCAGAGAGGCCAGGTGTTTATTTGTGGAAGGCAAACAGTTTTTCGACCGTGATTAATGAGACAATACGGCAAAGCAGAAACAGAAATGGTTTTGTGTGATATTATGATTTAAGTATGTGCACCTACGTAGTGGCATCATTGTTTGATTTAGTTTGAGATGCATACATGCAAATGGAACAATAAACAAACTGGACATAACAAACTGGTCCCTGAAACTCAATGAAACGCGTCGGAACTCCAGCAGATGAGCAGGCAGGTAGTGCCTCTGTGTTGAACAGGCAACACTACAGAGAGATGGATGAGCAGAAGGTTTATATAAACTTTAAACATTATATAAGAAAGTGGGTCACAGAACCGGTTTCTTTGCTTGAGCAAAAGAAATGTTAAGAAAAAATGATATGCTTTTATTTTGAAAGGGATTTTTTGTTATGCAGCGTAGTGCCGACTGGTCACACTCTTAATACTGCGTTCACACAAAAGCTGAGGACTAAATACAGGAATAGACTGGACACTGAGCATGACCTCACGAGTCACTACTATATGACCTCAGAGTGGCCTTGTATACTCCAACTCCAGACTTTGAGACTCTTCAAAGCACAATGTTTTCCAGTATTTACCGACTGATAAGGTAATCAGAAGAAAAGTGAATTTTGAATTCCAGTGTTTGTTGTCATAGCTTCAGTGAGTAAGTATTCTCAGCTAAAGTTACATCATTTGGGTCTTTCTTTCCATTTTTTTAATGGTGCATGAAAGCACCGTTGAGTCCGCTATCAGAAGGCTGAAGTTACTGAATTCATATGGAAGTTGTAAGATGCATTTTTGGGTTTTTAAAATGCATCTAATTGAGTGTAAAAGGGAATCTCTTACTATTTTTTTTCCTGTTGGCATACTGTACTATCCCAGGTGCACCATCTTTTCATTAAATCAATTTGAGAAGTTTGAAATGTTCCTCGGTTTTGGTCGCGGCTTGTCATTCAGAGGTGACGGTAGCTCCCGCAGCCAGTCCAGTTGAGAACCACTGACTTTGATGATAGATTTTTATTATAGACTTCTACACAATCCGACTTCTTTTTGCAACTTGAAGAGATTTTTCGCAACCCTGATGGCCACTAGAGAGAATGCAAGTTTGAGGCATTTATACCAAGCCAAGGGGGTATCAGGCATTTCTCATCAGATCACAAATTGCTTTATTATATTATTGCGTTGCTGCAACGTCCTCGGTGTTGATGCGGTGTACTTTTTCTTCACGCTTCTTTCCAGGCGAGGTCATCAGCAACCTGCGGCACCTGCAGAACCTCAACATCGACACGTCGGCAGAGAAAGAAAAGCAGAAAGCTGAGGTCAAGCACATCCTGCAGCAGAAGCAGAGAGCTCTGTCGGATCTGTTCAAGATGCTCACAGAAATTGGTGAGTTTACCTCTCTGATTTTAAGGCGTCCCTAGAAATGTAAGACTCTGAGGGGGGCAAAGACGTTCTCCAACCCTCTGATGTATCGTTCTCCCATGTAGGTCTTTCGTACCGTAAAGGCCTGACGTGGAATAGGACGGTTGACCCAGAGCAAACGCTCTGTATGCAGCCGCTGGAGATGAGCACCGCTCTGTCTGCAGTCAGGAACCAGGAGCCGGCCGAGAGCATGTAAGTACAAGTTGATCATAGATGCACTGACATCTGAGTGACGTTGTATTCCTGTGTATAACGACTGCCAGGTCAACTCTGGACTCTCTTCAAGACACTTTCTCTGCGTTCGTGGTGTTGCAGGTTGTTTACAGAGTTGCTGACGGCGTGGGACGGATGTCAGAAGTACTTTTACCGTTCATGGGCCAGAAGAACAACCATGCAGACTGCCCTTCAGCAAGCTGCCAAGGTCAGATACTGAACATCTTATTGAACAGAACAACTTGTTGCTTTTACCACTCTTACAGCCGTCTGCATGAACGGTATGACGTTGAAGGGAGAAGTCCAATCTAAATAGTTTCTTTACTGTGTTAATAATTCAGACTTCTTTCGCGCTTTTCTAAGTACCTAAAGACGCTTTACAGGGAACAAGAGACAAACAGAACAAAACAAAAAGAAAGCAGACAAAACAAACAAACAGGAACAGTAACAAAGAAAGGAAAACAAACTGGGGAAGCTGTATGAGTCGTATCGTATCGTTAATGACATAACAACAGGAACAAAAACGGGAAACAAGTTTATTTTTAATTCTATTCAGAAAAACATGCATTTCACTATCTGTGTTTTCATTTACTGATGAAAACTGTTAGAAAAAAGGTTCTGGTGGCAGAATTGTCTTTCGTTTTTAATCAAATCTTTATTGTCGTCATTTTGGCCACACGGTTGTAGTACTCACTTCGGTTTCCCCTCGTGTAAACACCGTTGACTCTATCAACGCTTTTGCTGTGTTGAGAGCAGTTGATCCCAATTTTATATAAAGCGCCTTAAGTCATTAACTAAGCAGATATAACAGTTTCTATCAAACTCAGCGAGTGGATCAATATTTTGCCTCTGAGGGCTTCCGTAGTTTTCAGATGAAATGTAAATCTTAGAATCTGCTGCAGTTCCTCATTCTATGTTTTGTGCGTCTGAGTCCGTTGGCTCTGTGGTCTGATGCTTGTGCGCATGTGTGTGTTACCGTTTGGTTGTAGGAGTTGGGTCTGGGCAACATAGAGCGCTGTCGAGGCTTCTCCTCTCACCTCTTCAAGCTGCTCCTCAAACAGAGGCAACGCCTGGCCAAGCTCACTGACCAGTGGGTCCATCTCAGGTCAGTCTGACTATGTTCACGAGGCACCGTGTGGAGTCGAGGGTTTGACTCCAGAAGTGGTTGTATGATCGTATTTCCCATTTTTACTACAAGGAGCTATTTCCTTTTTTATGGTGTTTTCCCCTGAATGTTAAACTGGCTTTATTTTTAGAAGACTGAATGAAAACATCTGGATTTTGAAAGTTGGACAAGAGGTTTATTTATTTTTTATAATAATGAACTTGGGGGACATGTGCCTTCATCTCTGGAGGCAATTAGGCCTTTAGTGAGGACCGATAATATAAATGCTTCTGATGTAATTCTACATTTTATGAAGCCATAGATAGCCTCCAGCTAGAATGTACCGGACGGCTTAATTAAGTTGAGACGATCCACAATGTGTTGCTGTGCTGTTAAATATTGTAGCCTGACCTATTGTCTCACCTCTCTCAGGTGGCTAATGGATGGCGTCCAGGCCATTAAGGTCCACCTCCAGAGCCACAGTGAGGACGAAGGCTGCGCCCTCCCACCCCAGGCCGCCCTCCAAGGTTGGGTCAGCAGAGGCCAGGCGCTGGCTGCCCAGTGCTCCACCCTCTTGCAGCAGCTGTCCTGGCTGCTGCAGTGCTGTCCGGAGGACCTGCAGCAGAAGGAGGTGACCAGCGGCTGCAGGCAGCACACCTTGAGGTGTCCATCCCCGCTGGCAGCGCATCGCCAACCCCCCGGCTGTCTAATCCGGAGGGGGGACGCCGCCTGGTGCCAGCTCAACCAGAGCATGAACGCACTGTCGAAGCAGACGCAGAGCCTGAAGGCGGAGCTGGACAACGTGGCGCAGCAGAACTCCGAGAGGGCGCTTCACACGTGGTAAAACATAATCACCCGAAGGGTTTATCTGAAATCTGGCGTAGGAGTGACAGAAGCGGACTAAAGCAACACCGTCGCGTTCCACAGGAACCATTTTGTCACGTGCAGCTCGGCCTTCGACCAGCTGGGAGCTGTCGCGGCTCAGATGCCCAGCATGGAGCAGCTCTTCACCCCGGCCACGTGCGTCGGCGGCGCCGACAGCCAGCCGGCCATCACCCAGAGCCTGCAGTATGTCAGAGGACAGGTGGAGGCGAGCATCACCGAGTTCACCACCTGGAAGACCCAGCTGCTCTCCCTGGGACACCAGCACTCAGGTGAACGCAACGAGCCGAATGCTACCGCTCCTTTTAATTATTAATAACCGACATCTCCCTCACAGACATGGCAGACTGGGCTGTGCAGTGAGAAGAAAACCCATTCAGAACCACGAGTCCACAGCTCCTTCGCTTATCTTCCCCTCACAGATCAGCAGCCCGCCTTCTGCACCGAGTTCTCTGCTGAGCTGGAGACGAGCATCAACACGGTGCTGTGTGCGGTCCAGACGCTGGTGAAGCGAAAGGAGACGGAGCAACAAAAGCAAAAGGAGGAGCAACAGCGTGGAGAGAAAGGAGAGACGGGTGAGTGATGCGGTCGGGGAGCAATAGTTCTCGCAAGCTGTTCATCTGCCAGCCCAAACTTTCAGGATGGCGTCATGAACTTTTCTTACACCAAATTCTAAGCCTTCTCGTCAGCAGGGTGTGTGATGTTGCCTCTGTCGCACATTTAGCATCAAGTGTTGATGAATGCATCGGTGTAAGACTGAGGCCGTCCGAACATGGCGTTACAGTTGGCATTCCATGTGCTGCTATTGGCATCTTCCAAAGTCACCGCGATTACTTGTTTTGTGAAGGAGACAAAGTCGACCGGGTCACGTTGAAACATCTCCATGTTGGTGGTGGCGTTGGCTGATTCATATGCGCTCTTCAGTTGCTGAGCTCTGTCATTGATCAAGGAGTGAGGTGTGATCCAATATATATCAAAAGTGCTGACTGGGAATGGAGTTGGTTCGAACTTCGATGTAAACTTCCTTTCACTCAGAACTGGTCGGTTACCCAACGTTGTTGACAACTTATTATAAATGACAACGTGTTCTTAAAATGTCCTGGGGGAAAAAAAGCTGATCAATTAGAATGTCACGTTTTTTATATCATGTTTCAGAGGGTGCGAAGCCGGAGGAGGCGGCGGCGGAGGAGGCGGAGGAGGTGGAGGAGGAGCCCATGGAGGACCTGCTGAAGCCCGGCCACCTGACCAAGCTCCTGGAGGAGGGGCTGGCAGCTGAGGTGGAGGCTCTGTGTGTGGGAGATGTTAGTGGCGGGCTGGAGAGGCTGCTGAGCCGCCTGAAGACTCACCGAGACACCAGTCAGCCGCCACAGCTCCAGGTACCAAGAACAGCCGCTCACGTGACCTCGAGAACACTTTACTGTCCAGCTGCATTCAGAAAGGAGCCAATGATCGGGGTTTCATATAGTGCATTATTTATGTTCATTCTTATCCTAACTAATCCACACTCGTATGCTCATATAATGTTAGCCAGGTCAAACTTGCTTCTCCAAACACACCTACAGAATTGATTTCTGAGATGCACTCTTATTTTGACATTTTTAAAAAGCAACCCGAGTCGGGAGTTGAAATCATGATGCACATTGTAAAGAAAACCACAAATTATATCGTGTGACAAATTTCTTTGTTGAATTTCAGTAAACTATTTGAGATAAACGACTTATTTATTTAAAGAAAATATAATTTAACTAAATGTATTTTTCCAATCCAACTGTATAACATTTAAACCTATGATGAAAGTACATTGTTAACATTGTATATGAACATGCTGTGTGTGTAGGAGGTGAACAGGGCGTGCAGGATGCTGGTGCATCTGGAGCCTCTGTTGGGGATTTACACCGACATGGTGCGTTACTACGTGGGCGCGTCGCTGGCAGCACACAGGAGCACCGGCAAACTGCTGTCTGTGCTGGCCAGCATCTTCACTGAGCTCGCCCAGAAGGTACAGACGCAACAAACTCATCCTCATCTGAACAAAAAAACCAGATATATAACTGGCTATATAGGGACAAGCGAGACCTCCTGTGTTTATGAATGAAGAACGGGTGAAAAAAAGGTGTTGGGGATCATCTTGAATTGACCGTACTTCTTTTAATGTGTTTTATTGATGTTTTAGAAGTAGTAGATTTAGTCAAACATACAGCCAAACAAACACAAACTACAAATGCACAGGAAGGAGCTTACTGGAAGGAAATCCAACGAATGAACCCAAAAAGACGTCAATCTGTCACATGGTAAAAAGCGGTTCCTTGATCTTTTGAACATTTCACACAGAAGGGTGATGTAATCTATTTGGGTAGAAGTGCAACCTACCTTTTGTAGTCTGTGGTGTGAACATCCAGAGAACAGCTGAGGACGCATGGTGAAGTGTCTGCTGTGGCAGTGAGACAGGAGCCCACAAAGAAGTGTCACAATTGTCAAAAATAGAATGTATGGATTTAACTTAGAAGCCGAAATGTTTTTTGGATTTAGAAATCTCGAAAATAGATGATGCCGGGGCCTCCAGACTGGGTTTAAGTGCACTGTCTGAGGCCCGGGCATCACCTCTTGATATACATCACCTGAGATCAAGATGATGATGAGCATGTACAAGTTATGACAAATAATTTTAAAAAAAATTGTTCACCTAGTTTTAGTTCAGAAACATTTAATTTCTTAAAATTCTAATCAGACAAAATGCATCTCCAATTCTTTTTTTCCCCCTCGATGTCGCTCAGGGTGACCGTAAGGGCGTCGTTATACGAAGGTTATGAAGTAATTGGTTTGTTGTGGCCTCCTCCTCAGGGCTTCTGCCTGCCTCAGGACCTGATGGCCGGAGACGGAGAAGGTTCCACCCAGTTCCACGACTATGAGGGCGGCGGCATAGGAGAGGGCGAGGGCGACAAAGACGTCAGTGACAAGATTGAGAATGAAGATCAGGTAATTCTACTTCACAAAGGTGGTCATCTCAACTCGAGGCCGGTGTACCTACTGGCTTCTATTCTTCTGTTTGTAAGCGTTCAACTCCATGAGCTGAGTTTGTGATCTCACAATAATAAAACAACTGTCGTGTCATTGGTATTTAAAATCACAATGTATGGCATACATGTAGAGTCTACGGCAAAACAATAACGAGTTATTGATGACCGCTTTATCTGAGAGTGCCGGAATGCACGAGAAGCCTATCAAATGTCTGCTTTAGATCATTTGACCAACATTTCTCAAAGCCATCCACGCATTCTTCTTCCAGGTGGAGGACACTTTACAGGAGGGCCAGGAAAAGGAGGAAGAGAAGGAGAAAGGGAACATCAAGGCAGAGGACAACGCTATCGAGATGTCGGACGACTTTGATGGCAAAATGCACGATGGGGACGAGAATGAAGAAGGTAACTTTGAACGGCCTGTAGCCCACTGACCTTGTGGGGCCCCACTGGTTTTGGGGTTTGTTCCACTTCCAGTTTAGTCTCTTGAGTTCTGGTTGCTACTGCTGGCTGTAGTTAGGACTGTGAACACTTGAAATGATATGTGAATGAACGTAGAAACGTCTGCCAGGATCCTCGCCGAGTGTGTTTTTCTTCTTTGGATTGGTGCGCAGGTGAAGATGAAGATTCGGATAAAGAGGAGGAGCAGGAGCTTGATAAAAACATGGGTGACCTGGGTGAAGGACAGACTGAAACTCTGGATGAGAGGATGTGGGGGGATGACGAGGATGACGAGGAGGAGGAAGGAAGCGACAAGGAGGAGGAGTCCGGCCAGGGCATGGACGAGGTACAGAGTTCCCAGAAGCCTTAAGAAGGAAACAATTGAATTTATATAGCGTTGATTTACAAGCTGGAAAAAAAAGCTGCGCTGTAAATATTTCAGGTTGCTGATTTGAAGTGAAATCGGTATTTAAGACGCATGGATGTCTTTTCTTTCTTTTTTTTATATGCCCTAATTTCTTGTCGACACTATATTCTTAGGGTGAATCGGAGCTGGTTGCTAAAGACGACAACTTGGATGCTGCCGACCCCAACAAAGACAAGAAACACCAGGACAAAGACGAACAGATGGACGTGGAGGAGAAAGACAAAATCAATGAGCAAGGCGATGAGGTAACCTCGCCCTCCACCCCCAAATCCAGAATTCTTGGAGATATTCTTCCAGATATCTCCAACACGACGCACATCTCTTACTTCGTGGCTTTGCCGTTTTCTGATCCGTGCCGTTGCCGTTCCCCAGCGAGAGTTTGATGAGAACGAAGTGGACCCCTACCACGGTCAACAGAACCGCAAGCCGGAGCCTGAGGCCATGGATCTGCCCGAGGATCTCAACCTGGACCAGGAGGAGGAGGCCGGAGACGATGGAGAGTGTGACGGTGAGGCCAGCATGCAAGGCCTGTTGTTGCCGTCTTCAAACGGAGACGTGCACATGGCGTTGTGTGCACGTGGCCTCAGTTCTGTGGTGGTTTGAACGGTTTCTGGGACGACAAAGAACCGTTTCCCAGACGTATTTGCAGGAGATTCGGGATCTCTGACTTCAGAGGGTCATAGTAATTTGAAGGGAATGAAGTTGAAGGTCAAATGAGCATTTGACCTTCATCTCATTACATGTCATTTAGCAGACGCTTTTATCCAAAGCGACTTACAATAAGAGCATTCAACCTAGAGTACAAACTAACAACAAGAATACAGAAAGTAACATTTCCTCAACAGAGTCTAACTAAAAAAGTACCACAATAAGAACCATTTAAGTGCCACTAATGGTAAAGATAGTTCTCAGCTGGCCCCCATGTACATGTTCTTAATTATAAACTTACTGAACATACTTTTACTGAAGTGAGATTTTGAATGCGAGACCTTTACTTTGTTTTAAATTGTGGTATCAGTACTTGTACTGGCTGCTTCTTCCACCGCCGGTGTTCATCAATGACATTGGCTCAGTCACTGGTGAGTCACAACCCCCCCCCCCCACGCCGGCCGCCTCCTCTTTAGCCTCATGTTGCCCTTTTTTCGAAATAAGCAGCTACAAAGCACTTTAATCTCGGAACACAATGAAATCGTTTTGTTAAGTTCTCTAAACCATAATTTCGTCTCGATGCCCACGCGCAGAAAAAGCAGGAGTATGCTCGTGATGCGAGTGCACCGAGAGAGCACGAGCAAGAAGACAATCGTCATTTACCGGAACCACGGTCTCATTTGTTTGTGGTCGTTACATAAACTCTGGGATCACAGTTTACCTCTAACAAACTGTGAAATACATTCACGTATTGAAACGAAGGCCACAGCGCGACTTTGTTTGGGCAGTTCGATCTGAGCTGTGAATTTTTACGCAGTGGCTTTTTCCTCTTCTTCAGAGGAGAACCCATTCGACATTGATGAGAAAGCCATGGCCCAAGAGGAGAAGGAGGACGGGCAGAAAGATGGAGACGACGAGACGGAGGAGGGAGGAGAGAAGATGGAGGAGGAGAAGGCGGACCAGCCAGGAGAGGAGAACGACCAGGAGCCCAAGACTGAAGGAGAGAAGGATGAGGAGGAGGGAGGGGGCGAGAAAGCAGAGGGAGACGAGGAGGGTGCTGACAAAGATGAGGAAAAGGAGGAGGAGGAGAAGAGAGGGCGGGAGGCAGGAAGAGACGAAGAGCTGACTATTCCAAATGACAAAGGACCCAAACCAAAGGTGAGTGTGTGTGACAGTGTGTGTGTGTGAGTGTGAGTGTGAGTGAGAGCGCCGCCATCTGTGATGAGCACAGCTGTCCACACACGTGGCTTTGTTCTGTGTGTGTGTGTGTGTCACTGTTGGGACTTGTAATGCTTACAGGAGGAGGAGGAGGGAGCAGCCGAGGATGAGGAGCAGCCCGAGTCAGCCGAGAGGAAGGAGCATGACACGGACGGTCAGACCGGAGAGCAGAACGTCCAGAGTGACACGGCTGTGGAGCTGGCGGGCGAGGCGTCGGAGAGAGACGACGCCAAAGAGGTACGCGTCACCTCGGGACGGGGAATCAGACGACATCAGATCCTTCACCAACATCTCCAAAGATACAAACATCTAATATTCCAATCATGTAGCAACAAAGAAAGTCAAAGATGACTTTAAATGTGAAAGGTCTGGAGGTCATTGAGGAGGATTGGTGACCTTGTTCTGGTAAAGCTAACTCAAGGTCCTGGCCAGAGTTCTTCTGGATGAAAATGTTCAGACAATTTGTCACACTTAAGTTAATATAAGTAAAGAGGGAATCCTGGTGAGAGAGCCAATACTGGAGAAGATTTAGATGAAAGTAATTGGAGCAAGTTTAAAAGTATAAATTCATGGCTGTGGATGAATTTCTCTTTCAAATATTTTGGTTACGACCGTCACAGACGTGACTGCAGGCCTCCTCATGCACGGCTGTGGGTTGAGTGCACTGTATCAGTATCTCACCTCTCTCGTGTACAGTATCATAAACCATCATCATATATGTGCTTTTTAGGATGTTTACCCGTTGAACAGGTGGCGTGGCTTTTTGGTGTCCTGTACGCCGCTGGCTCGTTTATTTATTACAATTTTATTTAATCCCGGCTGAATTAGAACTACGGTTACATTTTACCAAACACAAGCGCTGACTGCGAAGGCCATTTCCACTTTTCTGATTCGTCAGGAACACGGCAGCGGAGCCGCCGACGCCAGCCAATCAGAGGGCCACCAGTCGAAGCTGACGGCGCGCATGTCTTCCCAGACGCAGACGCAGAGCAAGACTCAGGTCCGACTGGAGAGGAATCTCCACTTTTGCTACTCTCACGTTTAAAAAAAATCAATAAATAAATCCGTCTTATCGTCCCGCTTCTAAATCCACGGTGCCGTTGCAGAGCTTCAAGAGGAAACCCGGGCAGGCGGACAACGAGCGGTCGACGGGCGACTACAACGAACGCGTCAACAAGCGCCTGCGTACCGTGGAGAGAAGCACGGATTGCGGCGAGGACAACCGGCAGAGCGACGCGCGGCAGGAGTCGGACCTGTACGAACACATCAAACAGGGGGAGGCGGCCTACGACGCTCAGACATACGGTCAGTGGGCGACCTGTCGGATCGTTTAGGAGCGGTCAGGTTTTCATGAGGACGCGTTGGGTGACACGTTTAGCTGCTCTTTGGCGGTCTCGCCGTTTCCAGACGTCGCCAGTGCGGACCAGCAGAAGGCAGCCGGACCGCACCAGGACGATCAGAACGACGAGGACGTCGCCATGGAAACGGATAAGCCGGAAGAGGACCTCCAGGCTGCGCAGGAGCTGAAGCCGGAGCAGCTGGACTCCACCAAGGCCTCCCAGAAAGGTGACGCGTCGTCATTATTTTAGAGACTTTGTTAGTCTGGTATGTTTGTTTTATTTTTTATTACTTAGAATACACAGAATAACTTCATCCCCCGCCTTCTTCCTCTTCTTGTCGTGCAGGTATAGACAGTGGGGAGATGGAGGTGCAGAGGCCGGGAGAGGAAGAGGAAGAGGAGAGGTCGAAGGAGCAACAAAAACCCAGAGAAGAAGAGCGGGCAGCCAGACGTACCGAATCCACGATCCACACAGTTCCTGAGCTGCTGCTGCTGGACACCATGCAGGTAGAGGACCACTCTTTCTTTCTGCTTTGGTTTTTACCTGCTCGACACAAAACATTCGGCCTTAAGTGTCAGGTCAAATAAAATACTGCTGGCATTGCATTGAGTTGTGTGTGTGTGTGTGTTGCAGAAAGTAGAGAGCGACCCAGAGGAGATCAGGAGGCAGATGGAGCTGCAGCTGGAGGCCTGGCACAAACAGGCTCCAGGGACTCTGGAGGAGGTGAGGCTCACCCAGCAGGTTGTGTTTCTTCATTATTTTAGCATTAAAAAGCAATACAGCCAACATCATGCATATCAAATATTGATCGTGAAGCATCTCGCATTCACAGACCGGAGGGGACACAGCAATTTGATGAAACTTCCTCAATTGTAAAAAAATGACGATCATGCTCGCTTGATGTGGTTTTTGGAAACGCCTTCACCAAAAGAATTTCAATATTGAACTCACATGATCAATCGGCTGTTCCCTTAAAGTGCGTTTACACCAAAAGCGAAACTATTTTTTTCGCGCGACCGAATCCCATGAAAAGTCAACGTACAGACGCGTGTGGCTGCGATAGACGCGATATTTTTCCGGGCGGCGCGTTTGGGGCGACGCGTTTTCAGCGGCACAATTTTCGCCCCTAGTTTAAATATTTCAACTTTGAGGCGGTCATCGCGCAACCCGGGCCAATCAGCTCTCGAGTTCCGCTCTCGTAGCGCTGGAAGCGGAAGTCTTCCAGACGTAACAGTAACTTCATCGGTGAAAGTGACCGAGCTGAGTGAGCCTACGGGTGATGTCATGAACCCAAACACGAGGGCGTTAGTGTGTGGGACGTCCACAACAAATATTAAGCAGAACTAGTGGTTAGTTATTCTGGTGGATGAAGGAGATGATAACGGTCTTTACAGAGACGAGACACGGAGATAAGCCCCGCCCCTCGCGGAGCGTCTCAACGCTTATGGCGTGAACACGGCGAATGGTCGAGCGAGTAAACTCACGCGTTTTGGGCGACGCGAAAAATAGTTTTGCTTTTGGTGTGAACGCACCTTTAACGTACGAATGCAACACGGCAGGAAGAAACATCTAAACTTCCCCTGATGAACCCCGCTCCGTTTCTCCCGTGTAGATGGCAGAGACAAATAGTTTTTTGTTACCGGTACACATCCTCTACTTCTTCTTCTCCTCTTCCTCCTCCTCCTATGCGTCCATATTTTATAGAGCCTATAACGCAACAAACTGTCTTGCGGCAACACGTCGCCTCGCCACAGAAACAGGGAGAACAGGGAGAACAGGGTCCAGGTCTTAGAAATCAAACCTGTGCATGCTTTTCTGAAAATGATCTTCACTTTACCTTCAAGTCTAAATACAAGGAAATACATGCTCCATATACAACATGTCAAAATAAGTGTCTCCATAATGAGCCATATCCACAAACTATACAAGTGTGTAGGTATGAGGCCCAGGCTGTAGCGTGTCACTAGCGTGTTGCTCTGTCTGTGTTCCAGGAGCGAGCAGCAGCGTCCATGTGGCACCGGTACCAGACCCTGACCGCCTCCCTGTCCCAGCAGCTTTGTGAGCAGCTCCGCCTCATCCTGGAGCCCACGCAGGCCGCCAAGCTCAAGTGAGGAGCAGCGCACGCCCTCTGCCTCGCGTGTTTTACAGCGGGCGCTTTGAATGAACGGCTTTCTTTTTATTTGTGACGACGCATTCAATGTACGTTTCCTCCTCTCTCTCCCCCCCCACCCTACCCCCCAACAGAGGTGATTACCGCACGGGGAAGCGTCTGAACATGAGGAAGGTCATCCCTTACATCGCCAGCCAGTTCCGCAAGGACAAGATCTGGCTGAGGAGGACCAAGCCCAGCAAGAGGGAGTACCAGATCTGCCTGGCTGTGGACGACTCGTCCAGCATGGTGGACAACCACTCCAAACAGGTGAGAGAGCCCCCAACCGCTTTGCCTGGACCGGAATGATTACAATACCAGCTAGAACGGGCACTCGGTAGAGCGCATACCTTCGCATATCACAGGATTGGGCATTGAATTATGAACATTTTGGCATTAGTTGCATGCCAATTGGATACAAATTGACCGCGCTATGGTAAAAAGAAGATTTTGACCTTTTCATGACTTTGACCCGATCGATCCCAAAATCTAATCAAATGGTCCCCGGATAATAACCAATCATCCCACCAAATTTCATGCGATTCGATTTAGTACTTTTTTAGTTATACGAGTAACACGCATACAAATAAATAAATAAATACACGACGATCAAAACATAACCTTCCGCATTTTCAATGCGAAGGTAACAAATACTTTGTGTGTGTGTGTGTGTGTGTGTGTGTGTGTGTGTGTGTGTGTGTGTGTGTGTGTGTGTGTGTGTGTGTGTGTGTGTGTGTGTGTGTGTGTGTGTGTGTGTGTGTGTGTGTGTGTGTGTGTGTGTGTGTGTGTGTGTGTGTGTGTGTGTGTGTGTTGCAGCTGGCGTTTGAATCCCTCTCGGTGATCGTCAACGCCCTCACGCTGCTGGAGGTGGGGCAGGTGTCCGTGTGTAGGTGAGTGAGAGACGACACCTCGGTGACCAACGTCTCCGCCCGGGAACAAACAAATCGAGCGCCGCGCTTGTCGACGCACACGTCGAGCGCGACGCTGACCTGTGCTGCCGCGTCTTTAGTTTTGGCGAACAGGTGCAGCTGCTCCACCCGTTCCAGCAGCAGTTCAACGACGACTCGGGGGCTCGGATTCTCCGGCTCTGTCAGTTCCAGCAGAAGAAGACCCGGATAGCTCAGGTGGGAGTTCCCCTTGGTGCTGCTCCTCCTTCACGCTGGTCGCTACGCGTTGACGATTAAATATGCGGTTTGAGTTGTGTGTGTGCCGTAAATTAAATTGTACAGAAGAGCTGAGAGGCAAGCAAGACAAATAAATTATAATTGTGATCTGAATAATTTTCTGTGTTCATGACTTAAGAGGTTAAAAAAAGGTTTTGTCAGAAAAATAAAAACGGGTTGGTATTTTGCAGAAGAAATGTTTTTATTTAATTATTTTGTCCGGCTGTGTTTGTTGCCAGCAGAGGGGGAAGTGCACCTCTCCCCGTGTTCTCAATACTGAATGGGACGGAAGCCTTCAGGTTTTCCCTCGGTGCTGATTTGAAAACCTTCTCAAGCCGAAGGAAAGACGCGACAGCAACTTAACTTGCTACAACGTAAACTTGCCTGCAAGCGATGCTTTTAGTCCTATTATTATATAATAGTCATATAGGATAGTGAGTGGTGCACTCTCGTGCCCTAAACTGTCCAACATTTCTTTTTGCACTTGTCAAATGGACATTTTCCACATGTTTTGCACAGATGTAAAACAAACATGATTTAAGGGGAAACATTCTGGAGACAACTTTTTTTTAACTTTTTTTTTTTCCACAATTTAGTGCTTCAGAAACTGGATCACCAGATAATATTTGTCTTCACTTGCCTCTTCGGGCTTCCGTGTCGACATAATAAATGTATACAAGCTTGTGAAATGTGTCTCTCTTAAGGAACGAGACGGCAGACTGCTGACTCTGTTTATGTCTCCTCTAGTTTCTGGACACCTCTACGAACATGTTTCTCGCGGCCCGACAGCAGATTCCCGGATCTCTGAACTCAGGTGAGGCGTGGTTTATATTTTAATATCCAACCAGCTCAATAAATCATATGCTGGACAGTCTGCTGCTGCCTGAGTAATCAAAGGCAGGTGTGCTGCCTCTCGCCGTCGCTCTGCTGATGATGTGAACCTGAGCTGTACAGTTGAATAGGAACCATCACGGGACAGTGCTTTATACGGATTGTTTCTTTCATATAAGTTTTTATGATCAATAACCTGGCCTAATCATGAGGAGAGAACACACCTGGTGGACTGATCGAGGGTTTAGTCCTTTCTGGTGGAGCTGGTTCAGCTTTAGAGCCAAAGGATTATCTTTAATGTGAAAGGTGTTGCGTAGAGTGGGGAAGCCACGGCGGACAATGGTCCGATTCTCCAGATCTCGTCCTCCTTTTTTAAGCCGCCTGTAGCTGATTGATTTGGTTTTCATACCCGCAAGTTCATCTCCCATCAAACGTTGTCGCCAGTAACAAAAATAAATAACCAGAACAATATTTGCTACCCGTGGAACATTTAGCAGTTAAAGGCAGAATAATAAGTTCAAGCGGGGAAGCGTCAGTCAATGAGAGCAACAGCAGAGCTGTCCAAGAAGTCAAATTAGTTTCAGTGATGTAAACGTTTTCTACTGTAACCGCATTTGACATGTGACCCAATTCAGTTTATTTTGTCGAGCCCAATTTCACAAATTACGAAATTGCCTCAGTGGGCTTTCAATCTGTACTCAGATGACATCCCTGTCCCAGAACCGCACATCGCATCAGGAAAAACTCCCAAGAAATAGAAGAAAAAAAGAACTTTCACGGGGGGAAGGAGAAGGGGGGCGGGGCATCAGCAGGGCCATGGCATCAGACCCAGCCAGGTCCGATGGACCCTATGAGACGTGAAGTCACAAAGACTCCTGGGAGAAAGCAGAGTTCGTTAATGTGCGATGAAGAGATCAAAATTCATCCATAAGCAGAGAGAGAAGAGGAGAGAGGTGCTCAGTGTATCCTAACACGTTCCTCCATGCCTGTTCCCCTCCGGCCACACAGAGACGGCCCAGCTGCTGGTCATCGTGTCCGACGGGAGGGGCTTGTTCCTGGAAGGGAAGGAGCGGGTGATGGCCGCCGTGCGGGCCGCGCGGAGCGCAAACGTCTTCATCATGTTCGTGGCGCTCGACAACCCCAACTCTCGGGTAAGTGAAGAATATAGTACCGCAAATAATCTTTAATGTCCAGACACAGAGTGTAACTCCCGCTGTGCTGCAGGACTCCATCCTGGACATCAAGGTGCCCATCTTCAAAGGGCCCGGGGAGCTGCCGGAGATCCGCTCCTACATGGAGGAGTTCCCCTTCCCCTTCTACGTCATCCTGCGGGACGTCAACGCGCTGCCGGAGACCCTGAGCGACGCACTCCGACAGTGGTTTGAGCTCGTCACCGCGGCCGACCAGTGAGACCAGTAGAGGGGGGGGGGCAGCCGACGACCGCACAAGGCCCCTCTGCTGCCGGCCTCTCGGCCACAGATCAACAACCACAACAAAGAAGAAGAAAAAAGGACTGAATAGAAGAAAAAAAGACGGATTTGCCGCTGTACATGTGCCTTTCTTTTCTTATTTTTAACTGTAGGTTTTAGTCGAGTTTGATAGCGACCGTTGCCGTTTTGTCTTTATCAGGGGAAACCTCGGTTTCTTTGGTAATGTATTGAGGATTGCTTTAACTTGCACGTCTGAGATGAAATGATAAACAGAAATGTGATTCCCTTCCGTGTGAAACACCTCAGTGAAGAGTCAGTAAATACACAATAAACGGTTGACAAGGCTTTTCGTGTGTTCTACATAAATCAGTCATTAAAGTGGAGTTTCCAAACGAGGATATTAGAGATGCCAGACCCGTGTGATCTCAAACGATGGTATTGCCTGGTTACTTAACGGAAAACACTCGTTTGACCACAACTACAACGGACATAGGTGTGTGTACTCGCACGTCATTCAATTCAGTTTATTTGTATAGCCCATTTTCACAAATTATTAATTTGCCTGAGTTCTTTACAATCTGTACACATAGACATCCCTGCCCCAAAACCTCACATCAGATCAGGAACAACTCCCAAATAACCCTTCAGGGGGAAAAAAGGGAAGAAACCTTCAGGAGAGCAACAGGAGGAGGATCCCTCTCCAGGATGGACAGATGCAATAGATGTCATGTGACCAGAAGGAATCGTACACAAATTAAAACAGTAACAACACAATCAATGAATATGACAGTATGAATAGTTCATAGTAGGCATATTCCACGATGCAGACCTCCACGGTCCATCAGGCAGGTGGAGGTAGAGAGGAGTGGGAGGAGTCTCAGCAGGGCCATGGCATAGTTGGTATGTAGTGATATTCCACGATCCAGCAGGCAGATGGGATCTATGACGTCTCATAGGGTCTGATGGACCCCATGAGACGTGGAGTCACAAGGACTCCGGGGAGGAAGCAGAGTTAGTAATGTGTGATGGAGAGAGGAAAATTCATCCATAAGGAGAGAGGAAAGAGGAGATAGGTGCTCAGTGTATCCTACAACGTCCCCCGGCAGCTATAAGCCTATAGCAGCATATCAAGGGGCGGGACCAGGTGAACCTGATTCAGCCCTAACTATAAGACTATCAAGAGGAAAGTCTTCAGTCTAGTCTTAAATGACTGTTGGAACCAGATGAAAGCGGCTGCACACACTCCTGCGAACTATTGGGGGGGGGGGGGAAGCAAACAAACCAACAAATAAGGAAACTAAACACATGTTCCATTACAGCTGCTACGTTGCCTGTTTAGGGTTAATAAACCGATTATATGTCACCTGACTGATGCAAGGGGAAAGCTAGAGACTACAGGGAGGTTTTTAATTTTAATAACAACCTACTGTACAGACGTCATACATGTTCTCTTGCTTGAGTTTAAGGTAACTCGTGAAAAAAGAAAGTTGGTGTTTTATTACATTGAAGAATAGGCAAGCGCCCGTTCGGAAGTCCCAATATTCTGGCCACGTTTTGTCCTAATTATATTGTTAACATCTGCTTTGGGGCGGCTGTAGCTCAGTGGGGTAAGAGGGTCGTCCTGCAACCGCAAGGTTGTGGGTTCGATCCCCGCTCTCCCCATTAGTTGCAAGTCGAAGTGTCCTTGAGCAAGGCACTGAACCCCCAGTTGCTTCCTGGGCGCTTCACTGCAGCCCACTGCTCCTAACTAAGGATGGGTTAAATGCAGAGAACTAATTTCCCCTTGGGGATTAATAAAAGTGTATATTTATTTTTTATTTATTTATTTACTAAATGGTTCTTATGTCATATTAACTCCACACTCGTTCCAGTGATTGAGTGAATATGTCTACCTTCCTTTACACTAAATCAACCCCCCCCCCCCCCACCCCCCTGATCCCCGTCATCAGCATACAGGGATTTTCCTCCTTTTTGCCCCACCTGTTCAAAGATGGCATTAATTGAATTATTAAATAGCAGCAGACTGCACACACTACCCTGTGGTATTCCACTGAATACTTATTGGAATATTGTGGACCCACTTTAACTTGCACAGTGTACACCTGCTTCATTTAGCTCGATAGACTTTCCCCAAAGCCTGTTTTCATCAAAGAACGCAGCGATCTCCATATACAATATATACTTTATTGGTTTCCTAAGTTATCCGGGGGGTTCAATAATACCTGTTGACCCCTGTGACCCCATGGAAGTAACGCCCCTGCATGTGTGCAGCGTGAGCCAGAGCCGCCTGCGTCCTGGCTGGGAAAAATAAATAAGACTGGTGAGGAGAATATGAGTTGTGTGAGGTCATAAACACACAAGCGCATGCTCCCCGTCGCCATGGAAACAAGCATCTCCTCACAGTCCGGATTCGCTTCCTCTCTCTTCTTGCTTTCTGTTTTCCACCGAGGCCTCCGGGGTTTGGCAAGTGAGTGTCATATGAGGAATTTCTTTTCTAAAATGAGATCTTCAAAAACAGAGACACCTACTCTTGTTATGATTCATACCCAATACAACAAAAAACATTGATTTAAAAGTGAAACCACACTTACACCCTTACACTACATGTAACTCAAATCATATTCCAATCCAGTGGTGGATAAAGTGCTAGAATCTACACTATATTGCCATTTTCTTTAAATGTTTTTCACACTATAAAATTACTTATTTTATGATTACATTATTTTGTGGCATACTTTTCTCATTATGCAAATAAGATTTCATAACAATATTTTTTCTCAAGGTTTTTTAATGACATACTATGACATTTTTATAATTTTTTTAATGATACAATTAATTACTTTTTATGACATTTTCCTGACATACTATACAATTACTTTGAGTCTTTTTGACCTTTCAATGACATTTAGACTGACATACTAACCAATTACTTATATTATAATGACATGCTACACTAGGAGGTCTTAGAAAATGTAATGACATAGAAAATGTATATTTTCTATATATAAGAGCAATATTAATCCACAAAAAGTCCATTTCAAGATCAGAGAGAGGTGTCCCGCTCTTTTCTGTAACCGTTGGGATCCGCTACAGTGGAGAGGACCTCCAGGCTCGGTGCTGATTAAATGGATGAAACTTGAACTTCAACTATTTTGCATTAATACTTTTTAAGCCAATTTTTTCAGTTGTCAAGTCAAATTCATCAGGACGTTTCATCAAACATATGTTCAAATTATTTATTATCAAATATTCCAAAACGTTATGTAGACGTTGTGACCGCAGCGATCATGAATCCTTTCGTCCATCAACAGAAAATCGAATCAGCCACGACAGTATTTTGAGTCTCAAAAATATAATATTACACCGAACATCATCATATTGGCTGAATGTCACATTGTTACTTTTGATCTTTGATGACGACAAATAGAAATATGGAATAACAACAGCAACATTGTCAGCCCGGAATATAAATACATATAAAGTTATAACTCCGTTCATTTGGTTCAATAGAGTGGATGTTGTTGTTTTCGTGAAAGCATGTTAGAATACCAATTGAATATTACAGCAACATGTAAGTGGCTCAGATATGAAATATAATCCAGGTTTATCCAGTCAAAAAAAAATCATGTTTATCCATAAAAGCCCCTTCTAAATTCACCTCTGTGCACCATGCACTTATAATAACAGGGACACGGGTTGCATTGGCAGTACATAGCAACAACAGCATTATGTATACGAGCACTTCACAGTCCTGATGTTGATTCAGGAGCTAATGGACCGATTGTGAAACCATCTTACATCTCCCAGACCTTTCAGCTCCGCACCAGCGGGCGCCTCTCCAAAACTGAAGAGATATATTCCAAGGAATCTACATTTCTAATGGAGTCGTGACACAGAGAGGATTCCCAGAAGATGAACTCGAGGTAACCGAGCGGCCCCGGTGCTCGCTCCCATTCGGATTCACAGAACAGGTGTGGAGGCGCCGAGGACTGCAGCCATACCTCCTCCCGTGTGAGAGCGACTGAAACATGGTGGCTGAGCCACTGATGTCAGTCACAGTCACTTTTGCTAGAAAAATAAAATATAAATAAAAAATACACACATACATTTTCCTGTTCTGGATTTAGTTAAAATATAATTGTATAACACTAACACTATTCACTATTCATACATTATGTCATACTCATTGAATGTGTTGTACCTGTCACGCTGTTCATCTGGTCACATGACATCTCTTGCTTCTGTCCATCCTGGAGAGGGATCCTCCTCTGTTGCTCTCCTGGAGGTTTCTTCCCTTTTTCTTCCCTGTGAAAGGTGTTTTTTAAATTTTTTAGGAGTTTTTCCTGATCCGATGTGAGGTCAAAGGTCAGGGATGTCGTATGTGTACAGATTGTAAAGCCCTCTGAGGCAATTTTGTAATTTGTGATAATGTGCTATACAAAATAAACTGAATTGAATTGAATTGGACTATTGGTAGCATATCATCCTGTTCTCAAAGTGATCATATTTCAGAAAATGTAAAAGAAATATATATGTGTACGTACAAGACAGCAAAAAGTGAATTATGCACATTTGTTCTTTATCTTTTCTGGAATTTCGAAGCAAAGTTGGATTCATACTCGGGAAAAAAAGCTCAATTCTACACACACACACACACACACACACACACATGCACACGTTTTGGCTACAGCCTCGTCATGGAACAATGCTGCACGTGAAAAAAAAGCTTGTAATCATCTAACCCACAATAGTGGCGTCCGAGCCAATGGCCGGCGCTGCTGAAGAGGCACCAAATGAATAACGATGCCCGAGTGGTACCCACAGCTGGGCGAGCACGAGTGCCTCTTTTGCATCTCCTTAGCTGAACATCGCCCGGCTCCGCCGCCCCCGCCACGCGTCCCATTGAGACAACCGCAAGTTCCTGTTGCTTAGTAATAGTCTTCAGTGCCGTGATTAAGGTGGGCTTCAAAGCTCTGGGCACACTCATCACTCACTGCTGGCTGCATAATGAACCTCGAGGAGGAAGCCGGTTGAGCCCGGCGTCCTTGATAAGAGTGAATCAAACTCAACACGTGTCTGCGCTCATCGGAGGCCTCTGCGCCAGAACCGCGGAGGTCACGCGAGGTCACGTCGGCTTTAAAGAACAACCTGCTGACCTTTTCCTGGACCGGGGGGGGGGGGGGGAGGAGGGAGGGAGGGAGGTTGTTTTTCATACACGATGCCACGAGCTGCCAGCGGCCTCATTTGCTCCGCTTTCATGTCGCACAGTCGGCACAGATTAGCTTCCCTTTGATGTGTGTCTGACGGGAAAAGGCAGGAGGGAGGGGGGGGGGGGGGGGCTTTTATTTAAAAGGCTTTCTATTTCACATTAAATGTTGACTTACAAGCATATTCTGGTAGTTGTGCCAGCAGGTTAGACTCCCATGTTCATGTGCATCTTATATAAATGAAGTTTGGGGATTTAACGTACTTCACTCGTCACTTAATGTATATTGTATTTTAAAAATATTAAATACATATTAATATACTCAGATCGTGCTTCTTTTTTGGTTTGAGAAATAGTGCATATATGACATTTTCCCCCTTTAAAATGTGATTACTTACTACTATTTACTTATGATGATACTTATTCCTACGTTACACGGTATTGTGATTAAACACAAATCAATTTATTAATGTGCATCATGTCAGTCCCAACACACACACACAACTTAATGGCCACACAGTGTGAACTTCGGGGGCTGAAACACAAGATCCCGTTGACTCAGTTGGAGCCCAAACACACACAATGGTGACACTACAAACAGACCCGGGGCCCGGTTGTCAAGCAGGGCCCCTGATACAACACCCCCCCCCCCCACACACACACACACACCCCCACACACACACACACCTCACCTGACGGCGTCCGGGGGCCCTCGCGAGAGCACTCAGCTGACACTATGACAGGAAGTAGAGTCCCTGAGTGGAAGGAGCAGACCCAGGTGATGCACTGGAAGATAATTAGCGCGGAGGTTGCATGGAGGCGTCGCGTAAACACACTCGCCTCCCAGACGTGGCACCTCACATATCAAATAATGTGTTTTACACTTTTGATTTGAATGGATAGCCGTGCGTGAATGCTCGGGGGGAAAAATTACTCGGGGAGCTCATTAGAAGTGGAGATTTAAAGCCGACGTCAGATCCAACAGTAATCACACACATGGATCATACAAGTATGGATCATATCAGGAGGGATGGAAGTCACGTCACAGGGGGGGGGAGGGGATATTACACGCCGCAGTATCCCAGCTCACAGGAGCATGGTTACTATCTACTGGTCCAGAATAATGAGATATTAACATTCAGTTAAGCACATATAGAATACACACATTCATACTAGATAAACATTTGGGCCGACGCACTGTCCCTTTAAATGAACACCATGTTCCAGAAAGCTTTCAGATGAACCCGTTTGTTTGCTTTACGCAGCAGAGTGAGAACACGGAACATTGCAACCACCTATTGTGACAATAACAATGGGAGCGGAGCGTTGGGTATCTGTGTGCTTATCAATTACCTGGAGTTTGTTTTAGTTGAAATGTGTTTTCAAGCAAGCGCTGCTGGCGGTTATCATATATTTGAGAATATAGAGTAAAGGAAATGTATCATTCAGAAATAAATAATTCAGAGAAACCCTCAAATCAGAGTGAGGCCCTTTAGAGGACCAGCAGCTATAGCCCACCAGGAGTCCCATTGCCTCCCAGTATACACTGGTATACCCGACCAGCGACCTCAACAGATACACAAGGACAGGACAAAAAAACAAGTAAGACAGTTTACCAAGGTAAGAAATGTCTATTTCTTTATTACATTCAACAGTACAGTACACTCAAATTGCACATTTTCACCAGATATAGCAGCATTCTGACTGGCAAATGGACTAATTAATAGGCACATCCAAAACATTTAAATAGAAATACACATGTCCAAATGTGTGTGTGTGTGTGTGTGGGGGGGGGGGGGGGGCACTTTCTGACCATATTTAAAATTCTATTTTAAGCTATTAATTTACATGCCTCATAAAACAAGTTCTACGCAGCTAAACCCCCCCCCCCCCCCCACCCCTTCTTCCGAGACTCGTGATTCCAGTGGCAGGTAAAGACCAGTGGGCCCCAGCAGCGCCTCCTCTAGTACAACATTCAATGAGAGATTTACTCGTTTCAAACTCTCACACGATATGAGCCATTCAGTGCATTCCAGGAGTGATCAAAGTGTTTTCATTTACTTTGACAGTTTCCTTCAGAAGACTACTTCACTTAAAAACGATTTGATTTAATTTTTCACGACCCTGAATGACATCCCATCATCGTCCTCAGAGAAGACGTTTGTCCTTTGTGTGGAGCAGGTGGAGAAAGAGCCGGAGCTATGAAGAACTCGAAGAGCAATAGCAAATTCAACGGGGGTGTTTATCCGTTGGCTGGAGAACATCTCCCGAGTGGAGAGCTGGCTCCAGTTTAAATACCGTTTGTTCCGAGAGCGACGCGCCGGTCGAGCCAAGTCATAAAAACTGACAATCATCGAAAGCTGGCGTCGAATATTTGGACAATTTTGCAATCTTGACTTGAGCCAGATAGTTCCGGATTTCAAAAATCTTTCGTTAAAAGATCTTGTATGGTTGCTCGTGTTTGACATTAAACAAGAAGAGAACGTTGGTATTTATATCCCTCTCGTCTGCTCAAGAGGTATCTCTGCCGTTTATCAACAATTACTAAATCAAAAAAGGCAAATGTACCTGTTGCTTGGTCTGCTTGTTGAGATCAAACAGCTCTTCAGTTGCTACTTCTTGAAATGCGAGGAAATAAAGGAAAAGGTCTCCACACACACACTCAAAAGGCAACTGCACATCCGGAGGTACGAGGCCAGATAAAGTGTTGCGTCAGGATTTAAATCTATAAAATAGCAACTTGGATTCTAAAGGAGCTGCTTCAACAGAGCATGCAGCACGGTGCTGCGTCTGCAACGCCACATGTTTTTAAAAATGCGATGAAGGTGAATTTCAGCAGAGGGGAAAAGCCTCTTTGATTGGATCCTTCCACACGGTAAGTCCAGTTGCCCTCGAGCCAACGGATGACCCCTGTGACCTCCTGGGAGTCTTCACACACACACACGGGTTGGCAACGGGACGTCAGGCCGACATGAGCGCTGCGTTACATCAGGAACAAGGTCACGTTACGAAAGGAGAAGAGTTGACGCTCATCATCCATCTAGTGATGAGAACAGCTTCTACCGTTAACCGCTCGGGGGAAAAGAGCGCCGAGTCAACGCTTTTAAACTCAAATGATTATATTGTTTCATTTGTCTTCAGATTTTTTCCGAAGGTTCCCCAAAAAATTGACGATTTTAGTTTTTTCATTAACATTTTTGCCAATTTGATGTTGTGTTGTATTTAAACAAAGTGCTTGTTTGGCTGTTTGTGTTTAACATTGAACACATTTGGCTTCTTTAGTAAAAAAAAAAAATGTTTAAAAGGGTTTTGTAGAAAATCACAAGTACGGTTTCAAGTATGTACTGTTGGACCCTAGATATATATATTTTAATATAATATTATAATAAAAACCACGGTGAACAAATGTGTTGGCACCACCAATGTTTGACACAAAGTAAAACTTTACCCGTAGCAACTGCCCCCCCGGCCCCTCCAAAACTTATCCCCTTGCCTTTTTTTCAATGCAGTGCTGATTTTGCACATCACCAATAGAAAGTATGCCACCAAAACACCAACTCGGGTCCAGAACGGCAGGGTTACACGACGTCAAACAACGTTTCTAACGGCGCTTCAGAGCGGACGTTTCCTTTACACCACCGAGCGATGCTCTCCGCACACGTACACCGCGCTCGGCTGGATGCGCCTCTTCGTGTTGCCGGGCAGCTGAGGAAGAAACTTGAAGTACTTGGGCATCAGGTCGAGGCAGGCGTCGCGGAACTTCTTGATCCGCCAGTAGTAGATGAGAGGGTTGAGGGCCGACTTGAGGTAGCACAGCCACAGGACCCAGGTGCTGATTTGAAAAAAGCTCTCTTTGTGGTAGAAGCCGTCGCTGAAGGTCGCCACCAGACTGTAGGCAGTGAAGGGCGCCCAGCACACGGTAAACACCGAGAAGAGGACGAGGATGGTGGTGAAGGCACGGGTCTTGAAGCTCATGTCTATGTTCATTTGGAAGGGCCTCTGGAGGCTCAGCAGGCCCAGTTTGCTGGCCTGACTCAGACAGATGCTGTCCGGGTGGCTGTGGATGCGGATGGCGTTGTGGCGGATGGTGTTCAGGATCCCCATGAACGTGTACAGCATGACCATGAAGGGCAGGAAGAAGAAGGCGAGCATTATTATCATCACGTAGGTGTGGTAACCCGGCTCGACGCTGTATCCAAATACACACTGAGGGGCCCTGGGGGGGATCTGTAAGGGCGGGGAACCAACCGCCAGGGGGAAGGAGAAGATGAACGAGAGTCCCCATGTGACCACGATGAGCAGTTTAGCTCTCTGCGGGCTCAGCTTATCCTGCTTCTGGACAATGATGAGAAAACGGTCGATGCTTATTATAAGCAGTATGGCCACGCCCTCCATCACAAAGAACCAGAAGAGCATGGCCGAAACGCGGCAGAAAACGTCCCCGAAGATCCACCGCGTGGTCATGACGGTGACCAGGGCGAAGGGCATGTTCAGGATGGCCAGCATCATGTCGGAGAACGCCAGGCTCGCCAAGAGGATGTTGATGGCCGAGCGCATGGCGGACCTCTGGTACACCATCAAGCACACCACCATGTTTCCCAGCAGCGCCAGCAGCAGGATGACGACCATGGCGAAGCAGAAGAAGACCTGCAGGGGCGCGCCGACCCCCGGCGGGCTCGCCGAGGCCTCCGCCGTCGGCGGCGCGACCGGCCCCGGGGTCGACCGGGAGCCCATGGAGGTGTTCCCCGTCGACGGGTTCAGCAGCCCCGCGACGAGGCAGCAGAGGCTGGCGTTGAGGGCCCCGGCCTCCGGGAGCGGAGCGGACCATTCGTCCCCGGGGCGAACGGGCATCGTCGCCGGCGAGCTCACGGCGAACGCGATGCCATCGGAGGAGACGTTCCCGGCCTCGCGCAACGTGGCCGCGTCTTCATGGCTGCCGGACCCTGAGACGGGCACAAGGAAGCAGTGGATGCCAAGGAAATACAAAGAAAAAGGGCTCACCAGCATTATTTCAGTCAAAAACAGCCATTAAAGTTGGAACGACAGTGATCCATTCAGGATCCAAGATGACATGAACCACGTAACTTTTCGGAGACTTCTCGATATCTAAAGCACATCATAAAATGCGTGTAGGCTGAATAATTTTTTGTCCATATTGGACAACCCGGACCACCCTCTCCACCACCTCCTACAGGGACAGAGGAGGACTTTCTCCAGACGTCTCCTCACGCTCCGCTGCCACAAGGACAGATACAGGAGAACATTCCTGCGGACGGCTATTCGGCTCTATAACAGATCACCTCTTGCCAGATCATAGTGCAATAACTGTTATAATAACATCATAATTATTACCACTGTACACATTCATATTTACACTATGTTGATCTGCACTTCACACATTTCATTTACACTACACACATATACACTTTGCATTTTGCACACTGTCTATATTTAATTTAATTTTACACTGCAGTCATTAGTATTATATTTGTGTTTGCATATATGTTGTGTATATATATATATACATATATATTTTATTTTGTATTTTATATTTTACTTTGTATACTTTGCACAGTCATTGTATTATATTTGTTTGTTTGTGTGTGTATATATATATACATATATGTTTCATTTTATTTATATACATATATATACTTCATTTTGTATTTTATATTTTACTTGTATACATCTATAACTTTCATCCCTGTTTTTTATATTTTATATTTATATTTTATTCTCGTGTGTTTAGTTTATTGGTGCTGCTACTGTGACGACAAATTTCCCCTTGGGGATTAATAAAGTATCTATCTATCTATCTCTCATATTACCTAAAAGTCTCGAGGAAAACTGTATTTTTTACAAAAAAGATTACAAAATCCAATCTTGTGCTCACAGGATATCGAGTTGATCCAGCTCTCCAAGCGTGGGTCTAGTTCTGCTGCCGCCAAAGGGTTGTTGTCTATCTGTTCATTAAGTAGAGCTTTGCAACTCGTTTGTTTAATATGTGCAAAGATAAATGGCAACAACCACAAAATCTCCAAATCCTGCTGACCAAGCAAAGCCACGAGGCCAAATTCCACCGTGCTTTTATTTTGATTATAAACCCAACTCTCTGAGCCTTTTCCTTTTTTTTTGTCTTGTAGTTTTAGAGCGCACCGCTTTTCGAGAGCCTTGTCGTCAGAGAGGTTGGCGGGTTTGTATCACCGAGCTTTTGGAATGAGCGATGAACACACTTGACTGGAGAGTGATATCAGGAAGAGAAAGAATAATATTTTTCACTAAAAGGCAACTCAAGAGAATCGGCCTGAATAGGAATCCTCCTCCCTGTTTGCTGACATGTGATAAGAAACCGTCTTAAAGCGTCTTTCTTCACCGCTGCCAGGAACCAACCGCCAATGTTCACCCGGGGCCAAGTCCACCCGGCGCCATAAAAGCCCTCATCCCTCGTATAAACATGACACACTGTTACTTCAGACCGACGGGCATCATTTACAACAAGCGGGCGAATGCCAAATGATAAATGTGCCGTGTAGAATAACAGTTCACTTGTAAGTACTAAATGATTAATTTGCACGTCAATTACATTTTGTTTTTGTTTTGATCAAATCTGCGTGGGTGTGGAAAACAAGCGACCGCAATTACAGGCAATTATAATGAGAACAGCGCATCTGGTGTCTTTGAACGGTGGCCATGTTGAAACACGGGGGCCGGGGGGCCGCTCCGATACCTGGACATGTCGTTCAACAAACAGCGTTATCTCCTTTGTCATTGTTAGCTTGTAATAGTCTATTTTGATAACATCTGCAGAGGTCTTATGTTTTAAATTAATACATATAGAAAGATATTATAATAGAAAATATTAGGGAGAATATTGATATTGTTATTAATGTATTATGAAGCATAGGGGTAATGTTTACAAAATGGCAAGAATTAATGTATGTTGAATGAGAGTGACTGTATGTTAGTATTATAGATTGACGAGGCCGGTTGAATTCCGTCAAGTGACTCACAATAACAAGGGACTTTTATTGTGAAAGTGACTTTAATGCGGACAATAACAAGACGGGACTCTTATTGTGAAAATACTTGTTTAGCGACTTGACCGGAAGTGACGTTTTGACCGGGGCCGGTGACATTGAGTATAAAACTCTGTGGATTAGAGAAATCGGGTCTCTTCCACAGGTATTCTCGACGCCGGAAGGAGGGCGGAGGAGCCGAAGAAGAGCACGATCGTGAGGCCTTGAATGCTTGTTTTACCCTTCCTGCCATTAAATGTTGATAACTTAATTCACGCGCGTCCGGAGGCCTGTTTTCCATCATTTGCGAAGTGCCCAGTTTCAGAATTAACTTAACATCACCGAGACAACCGGGAGACAAGAAGGCCGGCGCGAGGAGATAAGCGGCGAGACTTTCGCTTCATTCACATCGCACGATGACGACAAGCGCGTTATGATGAAGACGCGGCGAATGAGGGCAACCCGTTTATTCTTGGCCTACTTCCTGCTCCATTCGCCTCACATCCACACACACACACACACACACACACACACACACACACACACACACACACACACACACACACACACACACACACACACACACACACACACACACACACACACACACACACACACAGCACCTGTTTTGTTCTTCTTTTTGTTTAGGATACGGGCCTCATGGGTCACAAGACTGGACCTACTGTGCAGCAGTCTATCTCCAGCATCTCTCCTCTTTCCCTTCCTGGGTGGGGTGACCCTTACATGTTAAAAATAGCCACTTCAGCCCCCCAAGCAATCAGGTAAACCCTGCAGTAAAATAAAATTATGATGTTCCGGTACTTGGCATTCGCAACGCACTGTGAATTGTTCAAATACCGAACGTGGTAACGCAATTATGCGACCGAGTTTCCGCAGGGAGAACGATGTCAAGAGCTTTTCAGCCGCGTCTTGTCACCTTTGAATCGGTAGGAAGATTAATGAGGATTTAGTTATTCCTTTGGTGAGAATAACAACCTGTCAGAGCCTGGTTTATTCCAGGAGACATATTAAACACAACATGAAGTGTCCGCAAGAGAAATCCCCGTCTGCCTCACGATGTCTGCATATGTCTGCATATTTACCAATCTAAGAGTGAAGGGAGATGATGAGGGACGGCAGATTGCCTGTGTGGAGGGAAATGCTTTGGTCAAACAGGATAGAGTGAAGATTAAATCTGCCATTACACGTTTACAAGCATGGATCAAGACAAAGAAAGACCATAACAAATCAAATCTTCTCAGCAACCGAATACCTTATTGTGAACGTAGGAATGCCACTTATTTTATTCACAAATCGAAGTTTTGCTCGAAAGGTTTAAAATAATAATAATAATCTAACAATGATGACATTTTGTTTGTCAAGTAATAATAATAACAATAATTATTATAATTAATATTATTATAAAAAAGTAACGTACGTATTTATAATGCTACAGACCTTTTTCGCTTTTCAAAACTTCTCCAGAATTTATTTTGTAAATAATTATTTGTATTTGTATTATTATATAGTTGCAGTATTTTAATTATTAAATTATCTTAACCCTTGTGTTGCCTTAGGGTAATTTTGACCCGAATCAATATTACACCCTCCCCCCGCCTTTGGGTCATTTTGACCCGATTCAATGTTTCACCCTCCTGTTACCTTTATATTTACTAACATATTTTACCCTTTGGGTTCAATTTGACGCCAGCAATTAAAACCTCCAGAAAATTATTAGAATGAATATTGTTTTCCAAGTTTAAGTGTGAGGCACTTTATGTTTGTTTGTTGACTACCGAAAGAACACCGACATTAAACATTGAATGGGGTCAAATTAATCCTAAGGCGGGGGGAGGGTGTAATATTGATTCGGGTCAAAATGACCCTAAGGCAACACAAGGGTTAAACTTTGCAGTCAATATTTTAAGAAATCTGTATCACTGGATTTCTCAACTTGAAAAATCCTATTTTAGAATGTGCATTACCTTGGTTTCTGTTTAACTATTTTAAGAGGGGGATTTAAACCACACGCAGTCATTTTCAAAGCAAAAACATTTAAATAACGTTAAAGACGACTTCATCTTTGAGTCTTAAAGCGTGTGATCAAACAGCACAGGTCGGTATTCAGTCGCCTAGAAGCCCCTCATGTCATCCTCCATGTTTAGTTTTCATCTGTGTTGGCACGGAGCCCAGTTTGTGTTCACTTGTGTGTCTGAAGTTTGGCGCGTGTTGTTATGCAAAGCACGCACACACACACACACCAGGGCTGCAACCGGACTATAATGTATTCTAACAGCAATCAAAGAGACTCATGATGCTGTGTCCCTGGAGGAGAGGAGAGGAGAGGAGAGGAAAGGAGAGGAGAGGAGAGGAAAGGAGAGGAGAGGAAAGGAGAGGAGAGGAGAGGAGCACCTGATGGGCAAATACATCCGCGAGATGAGTCGGGAGATTAAGTCGAATGTTGGAAAGAATAAAAAAAGAAAAAAGAAGCCAAATAGAATGACACCTCATCACAAGAAGTATCTCCCCCCCCCCCTCTCTCTCTGTTTGTTTTGACACCGTTACCGGCTCGAACAGCTTCGACTGTTCCGCCACAAAAATGGTCGAGACGAGAAGAAAAAAAGGGCAGAACGTAGAGTCCGCTTCACATATGAGAGGACCAGACGAGATCCGCGGGTGTTCTTCATTTCGATAAAATAATAATAATAATAATAATAATAATAATAATTATTATTATTATACAGTGTGTTGTTGACATCCCCCCCCTCATATTACCTGCTTCATTCCCCCATGTTGCAGCTCGCGGTGCTCCGGCTCAGTCCACCAAACGCTGCATCTCGCCGCCCAACAGCGGCTCGTGTTCCCCTCCGGGTCGCAGTCGAGCCTCGGGGAGGAGCGGTTCTTCTGCCGAACACGAAGGCCGGTGCTGCCCCCCCAACAAATAACACCAACAAATAAGCAACGTTAGGCCTCGTTGCTGTAGTTCTGTGTCACCGGCGCGATGCCGCTGCGTTCACAAGCCGAGTCGCAGATAAAGTAGAGTCCGCATTCGTCTCGCTTTGTGTCCAGCACGAGAGACACAGCGCCGGCTTTTACTTTGGTTCCGCACTGGGTCAATATTAAGCTTCTTTTTTTTTGCATCCCTTTTTTCCTCATACAGATGTGAGCGGCCCCTCCTCCAGCACCATGTGGACCGGGTTTATATCCACTGTATGTATGCGGTCCAAACGATCGCCACACTGTTACAAACTACGCTCACTTTCGGCTGGCTGGATCTGCGGCAAGGCGCCCGAGCGTACACAAACACAGCTTCCGGTTTGGGCTTTTCAAAATAAAGCGAGGGTCATCAATTCAATTCAGTTTATTTTGTAGAGCTCATTCTCACAAATTACAAATTTGCCTCAGATGGCTTCATACGAGGCAACTAAAGTACAAGTACACACAGAGTTGCATGAAGTCAGCATGAAATGGGAATGTATTGTATATAGCAATATCATTGCTTCTGTCCAGCCTTAAAAGCAGTGATTCCCAAACTAAGGCCCTCGGGCCGAATCCGGCCCGCCTCCACATTTGGCCCGGCCCTCTGAACAATACCAGAGACGTATTATAATTTTTCTTTTCAGTCTGGCCACGCAAATCCTAGACTTTTTTCGGTGAAGAACACAGAGAGGGGTATTGGGTTATTATTTATTTATTTCCTGACTTTTTTTTCTGTGAAGATCCCGGAAAGGGTTGTTAATATTTGGTCATGTGTGGCTTTCTGGAAAACAATAAATGTTTACATTTAGGCACCCCTGCGATCGTCACACTGTTACAAACTGACCCCGGCCCCCATCAGAGAAGGGAAAAGTTATGTGGCCCTCACAGGAAAAGGTTTGTGGACCCCTGCTTAAAAGTGTCTTCCCTTTTCCCCCCCGTGAAAGGGTTTTTTCTATTTCTTGGGAGTTTTTCCTGCTCTTACTTTGAAGGAAAACACCGGCGCGCTGTCCGTTATTCGCGCGCTCTCTAGTTAGCTTGACGCAGCTCTGTATGCAGCGATAACAGACACCCACAGGGGCCAGTCGCATGGGCAGAAGAGGACTCTTCGTGGCACACGCCCCGTTTGGAGTGTCTTCCAGTAGAAACGTCAAAAAGTATTCAAGTGGGCGTGCTCTCGGCTGGAGGAAGCGCTTTCGTTTGGGCACGTGCGTGGTGGGTGGCAAAGATGACAAATGGAGCCTGTTATGGCAAAAGTGAGCTCAGCGCTATTAGAATGTCATTTTCTGTCCGTCTGTGAACATCATATGAATATGAATGAAGCTCAACACTGGTGGTTTCTGGTTACAGTGCAAACGGTGTGCATATGTGCAGTGAATTGGATGGCTTTACATGTGACCGTAGCATAAGAACATTTAAAAAAAACTCGATATATGAACAGCTACCGACATTCTGTTTCTGCACATCTTTAAAGGTATTTGATGTAATCTTGGATTTCTACAATCGATGATGATGATCTAAATTTCAGCTTCTGTTAAGGGGGCCAGTAGGTTTGCCAACAGGCCGGATTTGGCCCACAGGCCACTGTTCGTCTCCCACTTAATAGAAACCACGTTGGAAAAGCAGTCAGCCTTTGTTAAATACCAACCTTATTTTCTTTATTTACTCCAGTAAACCAAGTCCGTGACATCGATGACGCTTTAGTTACACCTTAAAATGGATTGGATGAGAAATTAGATAAACAAAAGACTGCTCAGTTAAGATAAGAACTGATTAACATGCATGCGAACAGCGTCAAATAATCTTTAACTTGTGTTTAAATATATGTCTATATAATATGGCACATAGTTTTGTGATCTACCCGCTAATTGATTATCATGTGTGTTATATGTGGTGAGAAACCACAGCATCTGGAGAGCTGGTTTAGAAAGCTGTTGGTTCTGAACCTCTGTGAACATCTGGGTTCATCTGAAGCTAAAAGAACAGGTGATTGTTTTAAACTCAATAATAATCCTGTCAGACGTGGAATTAAATACGTATCCTCCACTTAGGGCGTCACCTGCACTGGTACACATGAGGAATGTTTCCTCAACATACCTTTAAGATAAAAAATATTATTTTAAAGTCTAAAATACACGATTTTTTTTTTAAAAATACATTTTTCATTATTCAATAACAACTAATTATTTAATAACCAAGTAAAATGATCACAACTTGGTTTTGTTATGAAACAAAATGTCTTATCATACGGGTCAGTTAGTTTGTGACCGTATTTGATTAAAAGCCTAATAACTTTATTCTCCTTCTTTATTCTGTATTTTAGCCTCAACCAAACTGTAAACTATAATATAACTTGTGAAATATTACCATCTGCTGGTTCAACAAATCAACTCAGTAAGTTTTTAATAGATAAAAGTCTTTTGTTCTACTTCAAAGCAGGAACCCACTCTCCCTCCAGAGTGAACCTGGTTCTGGTGGGAATGTCTCTGGAAAGACACCAGAGAGCCAAGCAAGGGAAATTGACACAGGTGGTCGACCTGTTGTTGCCATCGATACCCCAGACATCCTCGATGATAACATTGACCTGATAATCAGAACAATTTAAGAGAACAAAGTGTAACGTGGTTCGCTTAATGTATGGTTTAAAAAAAGTATAATTATAGTCTGCGGTCATGGAGCAATGGTTTAAACATGTTGATAGTTTGCATTTCTTTCTGAGTGATTTGTTAGCTTAGCTTAGCATAACGACTGAAAGCAGCGAGCCCGGTTCAAAGAGTGAAAGAAAATACAGCTAAAGCTCTTTTTAAACACGCCATCTTATTTGTTTACCATGTTCAAAAAACAATCCAAAAAGGACAACGCTGACACGATTTGTTTTTGTTTTGTTGCTAAGCTAGGCTAACCCCCATACTCCGACATGAGAATCTCATCTCATCTCATCTCACAAAATGTGGAGCTATTCCTTCAGACCTATTTTTTTGACCTCTGGCTCTTTCAAAATCTGTTGGATGAATCATCAAAGGGATTATAAAGCCAAATATTTTAAATAAAATATTGGTACTTATTTATTGATCACCCATAGACATACAGTATCCCACCTACATATTAGATCACTCTACATTGGGTACAAACTTGAGGCGTGAGAAACTCAAGCAGTTACAGACGGTCGCTCTCGCGACGCACATAAATAAGTCGGCTCGTATTTTGTCCGCCCACAATCCAGTCCTACGACGCCTTTATCCGCTTGGCATTTTCAGTCTTGGGCGGAATGATCTCAACCTGGAAGGGGATGAAGAACTCCAGAAAAGCTTTGGTGTCCTTCAAATCCAGAGCATATTCCTGAGCGATCTTCGCCGTCGTCCACGTCTGAGGCTGATGCTGGTGGCTGCCGAGGGCGTTCAGGGCCTCCACGATGGTCAGCTTGCCTTTCGGGACATCTGTGAGCGCCCCCAGGCCGTAAGGTGCCCCCGGTAAACTGAACGTCAGCGGCCTCCGCTCCGACTCCTCGTACGCTGCAACGCCCTTTGAGTCCTGTGAGCAGAAGGAAAAGGAGTCGAGAAAAGCCGAAACGACCCAAACTTTGCACACTTGAATGTAAAACTGTTTGTTTTTTTCGGATCAGGGGACACAGATATCTTTTTCACTTCACTTGAAGTAGCCGGCTGTATGCAGAGCAACAGCAATGAATGCAACACACCTACAGACTCTTATGTGAAGAGCGAAGGGACCAACAACAATGTTCCTTATAGGCCACCGTACAGCTTTAAAAAGCGATTGCATGTTTACTTGCCAGATCATAGTGCAATAACTACAATAATAACTTCATATCCACACTATGTTGATCTGCACTTCACACATTTCATTTATTTACACTACACACATACTTTGCATTTTGCACACTGTCTATATTTAATATTTAATATTTATTTTAATTTGTCATTAGTATTGTGAATTGTGTATGCATATATGCATACATATATATTTTATTTTATATTTTACTTTGTTTACTTCTATATCTTTCATCCCTGTTTTTTAATGTTATATTTTATTTTTTATTCTTGTGTGTTTAGTTTATTGGTGCTGCTACTGTGACGACAAATTTCCCCTTGGGGATTAATAAAGTATATATCTATCTATCTATCTACTTCATGACCGCAAATTGCAGTCACGTAAACTGGAATAGGGAATATTGTGAAATGGTCTGTAGGCTGATAATATAAGAGCCTCGAATGCATCAACTAAATGATCTAAAGCAGCATCCATCATTAGCTTCATCTACACATGCGACACGGTTGGAGTCGTGGTCTGACCTCTGCTGCTGCCGGATCTTTCGACTCCACATACACAGACTTCAGGAGGGCCAGCAGAGGGTCGTTCTTCTGCGTCACTGCCTTCTCCAAATCTGAAACACACGGCACAGCATGCTCGTCAACAGTTGAAGCTTTCCCCAAGTCTTCTTTACTCAGCCTCACTGGTAGCGTGATGTCTGAGGCTGGGTGGGAATCAACCCGGTGGATGTCCGGAGGAGACTGTTAAGCTACACAAAGTTAGCGGAGGTTTCGGACACTCACCTTCAGAACTGCCAACGGAGGGCGGAAGCCGGACCTCGTGTCGGGGTGCCGTTCGCGGCTTTTCCTTGGAGATTTCTCGGTGCACGCGGTTCTCCAGGTTGAAATTTCGGAACATACGCACGACCCGTGCCCCCATGTTTGACATGTTATCTAAATTCGTCGATGCCAATAAAGTTTAGTCAAACTGTCGACGGCGAGCGAGACGGTTCATCTCGCGGTGGAAAGGCGAACGCAGGAATGAGCAGCGACGCCTGTTGTTTGGAAGAATATAATTGATCAAATCCTTATTGTCTAAACAAAGACTGGCTCGATTGTCTTTTCTTTCTTTAAAAAATATTATTATGGAAACACATTTTAGAAAGAGGAAGAATACAAATGAAAGAAATGTTAAGAATGATAATAAAATCAAGATATGGATGAATTACAATTTTGAGAAAACAAGTCACATACAGGCCGTCGTCAAAATGTAACCTTATTTATCAAATGTATATCATGAAATAGCAAGAGAAGCTCAACTTTTATAATTTCAAAAGTATAAATCTCATGATTTAATATATATATATATATATATATATTATTGTAAATACAAATTAAACGTCCTTGATCTATGTAATAACTTCAGTCTACTGTTTAACAAAATGAGCATTTAAAAGACCAGAAGATGGCAGCATTTCATATTGTATCACATGCAAAATAGCCTCGATAAAATAAAATAAAAGGTTGTCTTTGTCCTGAGATCCAACAATGCCGATTTGAAACGCAAGTCGAAGCTCTACCCTTTTGACACAACAAGGATTCATTTGTTAGAAAGACAAAGTACAAATAAATCAGTTATCATTTCCATACAGACAGCACAGGTCCCTTTTTATATAATGGAGGCCATATGGAGCACATCTGGAAGTGGTTATCTGCTCAATCATAACAAAACAACCCACAGCATTTTTTTCGTGAGAAGAGGAAAGGAATTCTTTTCATTTCACTCACGCACCAACTTGTGTACGACTCCTGAGTTAGGAGCTGAGGAAAGTCACCCAAAGGCCAGAGGTTCTCAGCCAATGATGCTTCTCGCTTACACCAGAGCTGTGCATGCACAAATCACAAAAAACAGACCAGTATAGACAAAATCAGACATCATTTCTGAATTAAAAAAATTTGGTGTTAGAAAATAGTTTAATTCCATTGGTCATAAAATACAGTACGGATCCCTGATGTTTGCACGTTTTAAATTACTGTGGATTTGGCAACACTTTTAAAAAAAATGCCTCTGAGGCACGTCTCTGCATGTGAGGCCTGAGGGCCGAGAAGAAGTCGTGTGTCTAGACTGTTGACTTGTGGAGTTAAAACAGATGTGTGTCAGCATCCACGTTAAATGAATATAATCCTTCCACTGTTCAGAACTCAGACAGGCTTATTAGTGAATTAGTCTGTTTGTCTGACAACAGTTTGTTTCCAATCTTAACTCGGCTATTGAATGCCTGATGGTCTGTGCTTGATCACATGATCTTATATTATACCTTTCACAATTATTCTGTGGTGGTCACCACACCTCAACCATTTAAACATGTGAAATGAAAAGCTGCTGATATTCTTTATTTTTCCTATTTTGAAAAGATATACAACATCGATTTATGGATGTTTTGTTAACTTCTTTGCCTAAATGCCTTCAGGTGGAGTTACCAGACGGACTCGTTCTTTCCATTTCCTGTCATCAGTAAAACTAACGAAAGCCTTTCATATTGAAGTCGGCTTCGGTCACAACGACAATGCAGACACTCAGCTCTCTCACGTGGCTGGGAGATGTACTGCAGATATAGATGTAAAAGAATAAGTTTTTAGAGAAAGACTAACACATTGATGGTTTGGGTCTTTTTGAGGAATCTGTTGACAAAAAGACAAATAAAGACAGAGCTTTAAGAAAACACAAGCAAAGAGAGGAAACCATCTCCGCAGTCACGTCCGATTTATACGATGTTAAGTACCCATGTGAATGCAGAGAAAACGCTCTGGAAATAAACAATAGTAACTGAGAACTTTCAAGGGAGAGAAATCAGAGTCTGTGGAGTCTCCATCTGCATTTATGCGTGTGTGTGTGTGTGTGTGTTTCGGTGAGCCAGCATGAACAACACACGAGGAATGCATATGCATGTCGTAATTTTATTTACAAATGGTATAAAACAACAAAACAATAAAAATATATCTTGCTTTCACATATATACATTTAAATGTATTTCCATGTAGACAGGACGGACCTGAAGCCCAGATGTGGCGACTGCGTCACAGTGGCTAACCTTGAGCTCGTCGACACGAGGCAGGGTCTCTGAACTTCACACAGACTCGGTTCTAAAGCTCCACAGAAGCTTATTTCATCAGAGGTGGTCTGGTTTCATCTCGACTATTCATCAATTCCTATTTGGAATTAGTTGTTTCTCCTGTTACCCATTAGGTAGACCTCATGAGTATTTAGGCCACAGTACAAAAAGAAAAAAAAGAAAAAAAGAAATCTCAAGAATATACATCTAATTTTATGGGGAAAGGGGGTCAGAATATTATGAAAATACAGTTGTAATTCCTAGAAAAGTCACAATATTATGAGAACAAGTTTGTAATCTATATATTACTATCCTTAAGGCTCATGAGGCACATTTTGTAATTCAGGGTTATATAAATAAAATTTAAAAAAGGAATATAATGAGTCATGATTTTGCACCAAAAATATGAAGAAAATAAAAATTGCAAAAGCAGGATCAAGTAATATTTGTCATAATATTATGAGAATAAAATGCATAATATTACATGAAGTGTTGCAATGTCTAGAAAAGGTAAAATATGATTGTCAATAAAATTCTCAAAATCTATTTTGTGTTACTAGATGAAACCAAGATTTATAGCCCAGTCGCAACACTGACATAAGCTATGCAAATGAGAATCTCATCACATTAAAAGCTGTATTGGTGGAATATTGTGACTTTTTCCCTTTTCTTTATTCTTACAACATGACCCTTTATTCCCCAAATATTTCATATTTATTTCTTGAAATCTCAGATTTTCTTTCTTTTTTTCCCTCAAACTGGCCCCTTTAATCTCGTGTCATAACATCCGGCTCAGACTGAGGTGTGGGTGTGCAGCAACACGCCCCGCCCTCTTTGGGCGCGCTCGTCATGGCGTTAACACTGCGCGTGGGAGCAGGAGGAGTAGAGGTACAGTAAGATGAAGCAGTCGATCAGGAGGATGGTGTAGAAACATCTCTGCGTGTGCAAACTCCGACCTCTCTGGAAGCGAGTCAGTAACACAGCCAGCAGCAGAAAGAAGGTGGCGGTGTTCAGGAGGAGGAAGAGTCGGATGTAGGAGGCGGTGCTGGAGAGGTCCTCGCTCCCGGCCGTGGCCACCATGTGAACCTCCTTGAATTTCCGGCCCTTGACGAAGGCCCCCTTTCGGTTTTTGCGTCCGTCTGCGTAATCCATGAAGGCTCCCTCGCCCTCCTCCGGAGCGTCCTCGTACATACGCTTCGAAGTCCTCTGCCGCACCTTTTTCTCATTCACCTCGATCTGTGCGAAGATGTCCGGCATGCTCTCAGAAAGCTTCTCCCCGAGGTTCACCTTCTTCGCCCCTTTGCCCTGCTTCTTGGACATGGCGAACATCTTCTCGACGACCTCCTCCGTCTTCTTCTTGTCGGAGAACTGCAGGAGGCGCTCCGCCGTCTTGCGGAAGCTGGCGGTGTTGAGAACCCGTCCGAAGATGTGCCTCTCCATCTGCTGGAAGACGGGCTTGACGTGCTGCAGGTTGTCCTCCACCACGTTGACGTACTCCTCCACCTCCTCGGGGGAGCCGTCCTCCGCGCCCGCCGCCGCCGCCTTCTCGAACACGATCTTCCTGTGGTCCAGCAGCACCATGGCAAACAGAGGCTTGCTGGTCACCTCCCCGGTCAGCAGGTAGATGGTGTAGGTGTGATCCTTGGTGGCCAGGTAAATATCCACTCGCTGGTCGTCGCCACGGAGACTGAAGCTCTGTACGTCCACGTCGGGTCCGAAGAAAATGTAGGCCACCCTGGTGTGGGGGTGCCTCAACGGCATCGTGACGTTCACGTAATTGGAGCCATTGTACGGGTACCCCCGAGGGTAATTCCAATAACCCACCACTCCTTTGCTACTGTAGCCTGTGTCGTCCATCCAAAACATCTGATACCTGTCCTCCCCGTGTGAGACGAACGCCCCGTGAACACCGTCGACCTTCGTGCCCTGGAACGGGAGATCCGTGTTGTGAAAGAAGGCGCTCGTGGCCCGGGTGGGGCTGTCCGGATGCAGGTGGATGTGGTCCACGAGGAGGAGGAGCTGCGGGTGGAGAAGGAGCACGTTCCTCTGGAAGCTCCGGATCTTCAGCTCTGGGTCGTAAGCGGAACGGCCCTCGCCCCGGATGAAGACCATTCCCTGTCTCTCCATGGCGGCTTCGACTCGCCCCTGCGCGTCGGCCGCCAGCCCCACCTTGTACTTCAGCCACTTGGAGTCGCAGGCCTCCGTCACCTGTCCCACCCACGGCGTGAAGCAGCTGCCCGAGGCCGCGGAGCTGAACAGCACCGCGTTGTTCAGCAGAGTGTACTTGGGTCCGTACAGCGCCTCGGTGACGAAGGGGACGCCGTTGGGCGCGAAGGTGAAAGTGTTCTGGTCGGGGTGCTCGTGGCCCGCGTTGAAGTTCCGCCACCCTTTGATCCACTCTTTGTACTTGTTCCTGTGGACGATGTCGAAGATGGCGCGTCCCCCCAGCTTCCCAGACTTGAAGGAGAGGAAGGTGCGGTTGGTGTCCGCCGGTAGAGCGCTGCCGTAGGTCACCACGCCCCAGTCCTCAAAGTAGTGCAGCTGGGAGGTTCCAAAGTCTGACGGAGGCGTGGCAGCGAGTCCCGGGTCATACCTGTGGGACACCGAGAGAGGACGGGTCAATGTATGACCAGTCTGGGGGAAAAAGCAACCACTAATGGGAGGTCTCATCAGTTTAACGGTTTTTCAGCGGGGATTTTGTGATGACATGCTGCAATTTACATATTTGGTGAAACCACTTATTTAACAACCTCTTTTGCGATTCCCGACATTTTCCCACAATGCATTTTGGCAACCCTAAGAGAAAAGCTGTGAGATCGACAATAACATATCAAGATAAAAACGCTTACATATGTCTGTCTGCTAAATAACATAATATAAAGAAGAAGAGTTAGCTTGTCTGTATATATATATATATATATATTTTTTAAACAGGCCGGGCCAGTGACTTTAATATTACTGTGATGTTGCCAGGCAACCAGGGGAAACTCCAGAAAGTCACTGTACACATCATGTGCTGTTTTTTATCTTTGTTTTCTTTGTACGGAGTAAAACAAATAAGATACAGCGTGTTAATTAGGGAGATATGGCTGCCTCCTTTTCTATTCTCCAGAGGATAAAGCTGGGCTTCAAATACAGCAGAAACAATCAGTCAAATAATCAATTTGTAGAGAATCGATGACGCCAAGCGTTGGCTGGTCGCAGGGAGATTTTCAAATTAAACCCCATATTGTTTTTGACAGTTAAAAATACTAGATATCCCCTTTTATGATCTGTATTTGTCATTATTTTCTATATCAAATGACTAATTGCAAAAAAATGACACATCATTTGATTTATCATAAATGAATCATGAGGTGCGGCCTTAGATTTAAATATCCATCCCATGGCAAGTCAACGGATGAAAGAAATGAAGGCCGAAATGCGAGGTACTCCACCAATAGAGCAGTTAAATAGTCGCTATAAACAGCAAAAGAAAAGAAAACTGTAGCCATATGTTTCCGGTTATGAAACCAAATTCGGCAGCTCACCAGATGAACTCCGTGTGAAGAGTACACCATCGCTGGCCCTTCCCAGCCTGCCCCGGCCCCTCCGTCACCCTGTTCTGATGAATCCGCTCTGCCAGCCAGTTTCCACTGCCGTTGCGCAACACGTAGCGGTCCAAGAAGACCAGCTGGCTCTCCGGTCCGTAGAACCAGTTGTAGTTGGAGTCCGCGATGGCCACGGTCCTCTGGAATCCTGCGGAGGCCGCGAGAAACCGAGAGCGGCGTCAGAGGCGTCGCGCGGGAATGTTCAACGTCGGAAACGACGACAAAATAAACGTGACCAATAAAATGCTGATGTTGATGTTGCGGTGCAAACAATGCATGAAAATACCCCTTCCAAACAATACGCGGATTCACACACACACACACACACACCTGGGGTGGGAGGGTTCTCACACAACCAGCGACAGTAACTACAGCGTGAAATCACAGCCGATCGTTTGTCAACCAAAATCAATCATGAACCGAAATCACAACAGAAACCCTCGGTCGAGTAGATCCTCTTCGTACTGTCCCTGTAAGCATGGCTGAACTAAAGAAGACGATCTCTCAGATATTCATTACAGGATCGGCGGTAACACTCTTGGATTATTTGTTTTAGCACACGCATAAACGGCACATTTTAATAGATTTTTAAAGAGACTGTTCACCCCCAAAACAAACTAAAAATACATGTGTTCCTCTTATAAGTCGTGCGATTTATCAGTCTAGATTGAGTTGCCAAGTGTTGGCGGTATCGGCCGTGGAGATGTCTCCCTTCTCTCCGGTAGTACTATAAACACGAATAACAACAATATCACTAATAACACCAATATAATAACACCAACAACACTCTGCTTGTGTTGCCCACAAGCGCCAAACTCCAGAAATCATGACCCGGTTACTTAAAGTCTTGAGTAACTCCTCCGCTCCATTCAGCGCCGAGACTTCTGACACTTCAGCTCCGTTTGGTGCTTAAAGGTGAAGAGACATGGCACTCCACTTCCACTGACACTTGACCTCCACTTATCACTCCTTTCATCCCTTACAACGGCCGTTCGCGGTTCTTTGTCGGTGCTTAAACTTTTTATCGGCCTCTTCTGTTCACTTCAGGAGTGTAAGCAGCTGACGCTTCAACGCACACTGGCCTTTTTGGGGCTTTTTTTTCATTTCTTGTTGTACAGTCGATAGTGAAGAAGAGGAGAGAGGGCATCAGCTCTCTCGTGGACTGATAGTAGTAATGCCGTGGACCTGAGTCTTAAATCTCTCGACACATTCCAGCTGCCATGGTGGCTCCGGATCCGAGGCCCTCCCGGCTGATGTGATTAGAGGTGCTTTCAAATGTCCGAGTCTGACCTGGGGGGCACCTCCCCCACTGCTGCCCTCCCCCTGACCTTCAGACAGACACAACTCCCGGGACGCCGCGTATCCCTGCAGATCTCAGCTCACGCATCCAGGAAGGTAATAACTACACGCATGCATACCCCCATATCGGCTCTCTAATGTGGCAGCAGGCCTCTCCGTTTCTATACGTCGAACCTAATACATCCAACTTCTGGGATGAAGCATTCTTTGTGTCGGCCATTCACAGCTAAATCTGCAAACTGTGCTGGCCACAGCGGGCGAAGTGACAGTTACCCGGCAGGATGGTCCTGTACAGGAAGGCGAAGTGTTTGAGGAGCCACGGGTGGTCGAAGTGGTTGATGGCGAAGTGACGCTGCACCAGGAACATGTACTGGAACAGGGAGCGGGTGGTGTAAGTCCCATAGGCCACGCCTTCATACAGGGAGCCGTCCGTCACGTCCTGCAGAAGGACCATGGACTTCTCCATGATGGACATGACCTGCTTGGTCCACAGGTAGGCCTCCTGCAGGTAACCTGCAACACAGGAAGATGAGCTGGTTTAGATACAGCGTGGGCACGGCCTGCATCATGCTGTCGGCCCGCTTCGGCTCACATTCTGGAGTAGTGACACGCAGACATCAGATTGTTTTGGTCGGGTTTCACCCACCTTCCTGGGAGTCTTTATTTACCGGATTCATATCTTTAAATCAATGAACCAACCACTGGAATATCTTATTAGTTCAAAAGGAAAATGCTTGATATCTTCTGATGGCAGATACTTCAAGATTTTTTTTTAAACTATAGTTTTAGCAATTGTACAATACACAATGTAAGTGCAGCTTTAGACAGAACCCTCCATTGTTTTTTGTTTACTCTCACAAAGGGGAACTACATTATCTAATCTGATACAGGGAACGGTTTCTACATCAGAATTATCTTCACACTGAAAGACCTAATCAGAATCGCCCCGGCCTCCATCAGACAAGCTGCAGAGAGGTATCACACAACATACACGGACAGTAATATAGATCTTTTTACATCTTTCTACAAAACCCCTTTTGCAAACAGTGTTCATGAAAGTGCTTCGAGAACAGATAAAAAACTAGAACGGGCACTCGGTAGAGCGCATACCTTCGCATATCACAAGATTGGGCATTGAATTATGAACATTTTGGCATTAGTTGCATGCCAATTGGATACAAATTGACCGTGCTATGGTAAAAAGAAGATTTTGACCTTTTCATGACCTTGACCTTTGACCCGATTGATCCCAAAATCTAATCAAATGGTCCCCGGATAATAACCAATCATCCCACCAAATTTCATGCGATTCGGTTTTATACTTTTTGTGTAATGCGAGTAACACGCATACAAATAAATAAATACACGGTGATCAAAACATTACCTTCGCATTGAATGCGAAGGTAATGAGAAACCTGCATTACAAAGTGACTGGGTGTAAGAGTGTGTTTATGTGTGTGTGTGTGTGTTATGTCACTAGTGGAATGAATTCAAAAGCAGCTTCTAGAAGTCTTTTACCTAAAGAAACCACACACACACACACACACACACACCATGTGCTTGTGGCTATGGAAAGCATGACACCACCATGGCACACTACGCCATGTATACTCTCTCGCACCCCGCTGGATCACGCACATAGACTTTACTATGAGGACAGACCACATGAACACTCCGGCCTCAGTACACGGAGCAGTCCCGCGGTCACCGGCGCAGCACCCGCCCAGCCGGCCGCCTCCGCCCACTGGAGCCGTCCCCAACAGTGTTTGGTTTGGGGACGGCCGGTCTCCACAGAGCAGGTATTTACCATCAAACAGGAACTCTTGGCACGCACAAAGACCATATTTACACAAACGGAGCGTCTCCAGCGCTCACACAGTCCGGGTGCCACCCTCCATACGCAGCCGAGCCGCTTGAGACCCTTCAGCACTTTCCTCAAAAGCAAAAAAATTATAATAAATAACGTCCGTATGACAGCTTTACAGGCAGGGTTCTTACACATGTTGACCAATGGATTTCCATGACTTTTCCATGACTTTTAACCAAATTTCCATGACCAAACTGAAATCTCGGTATAAACATGAACAATGTAGAACATGTTGTGTATTGAGACCGTACGCCGGCTTATATTTTGAGCATCTTTCTTGAAAAAACATATTAATTATTTTAAACTCGGCGTAAATGAACATGTGATTATAACACATTCCCATGACTTTTCCAAAACTTTTATGATTTAAGTTTTTTCCATGACTTTTCCAGGCCTGGAAATGACCATTTTAAAATGCCATGACTTTTCCAAGTTTTCCATGACCGTACGAACCCTGTACAGGTATAGAAAACACAACGTGTCTGGTTCAAGAAAACCAAACTGTTTCTGAAGCTGCACTGACGATTTCTTTTGTGGCGTCTTGAAGGAACAGTTGGAAGATAAGCCGTTTTTTTAATTTTTAATGGTTTATTTAATAAGGGACAGTGCACATTGATAAAAACATTGCAGTAAATGTGCCAGAGTTAACCAAGAGGCTATTTTTCATCTGTAGTCCCATCTGTAGTTTGTCTGACGGCTTCTGTTATCTTTGGCTTTGAACCTGTCCAGGAATCAGTGTTTTCGTTTTCTTAGAAGTATCCCTTTAATTCTACTCTAAGGCAAACGAGGACACACAAAACAATTGCAACACAGCGATTACTGGAATACGAAAGAAAAAGATAAAGAGGGTCATCGCGCTCGGCCACATTGAAAAGGGGAACCACACATCAGGCACAGTGCATTTCACGCGGTGTACAGTCCCTCTGTTTTCTCACTATCTAACTAGAATGGGCACTCGGTAGAGCGCATACCTTCGCATATCACAACATTGGGCATTGAATTATGAACATGTTGGCATTAGTTGCATGCCAATTGGATATAAATTGACCGTGCTATGGTAAAAAGAAGATTTTGACCGATCCATGACCTTGACCTTTGACCCGATTGATCCCAAAATCTAATCAAATGGTCCCCGGATAATAACCAATCATCCCACCAAATTTCATGCGATTCAAGAAGATGTTGACCTTTTATGACCTTGACCTTTGACCCGATCAATTCCAAAATCTAATCAAATGGTCCCCGGATAATAACCAATCATCCCACCAAATTGCATGCGATTCGGTTTAAAACTTTTTTGTTATGCGAATAACACGCATACAAATAAATAAATAAACTAGAATGGGCACTCGGTAGAGCGCATACCTTCGCATATCACAACATTGGGCATTGCATTATGAACATGTTGGCATTTGTTGCATGCCAATTGGATAAAAATTGACCGTGCTATGGTAAAAAGAAGATTTTGACCTTTCCATGACCTTGACTTTTGACCCGATTGATCCCAAAATCTAATCAAATGGTCCCCGGATAATAACCAATCATCCCACCAAATTCCATGCGATTCAAGAAGATTTTGATCTTTTTCATGACCTTGACCTTTGACCTTTGACCCGATCGATCCCAAAATCTAATCAAATGGTCCCCGGATAATAACCAATCATCCCACCAAATTTCATGCGATTCGGTTTAATACTTTTTGAGTTAGGCGAATAACACGCATACAAATAAATACACTGCGATCAAAACATAACCTTCCGTATTTTCAATGCGAAGGTAATAATGAGACTGGTTCACCTCATGTCTAGCAGAGGGGAGGCCGCTGCTGTCGGCTCAGTTAGGCCCGGCTGTCTCCCACGCTGTTAGCCAGGGTGCTGCGTCTGGACACCCACAGATCCCTCCCTCAGCACACATTATGTCCAGAGGAATGCGAAAGGTCAAGGGATTTGTTATTTACAAACGCTCTTGCACATTATTCTCTGCACCTCGTCACAGGATCTTGTGTTCCCGCTGGAGCGCGTTGCTTTTTGTTGTTTTCTGATCCATTTCCCATTCGGGGCAGGGACAGTCACGAAGAACAATGTTTTCCAGAGTTTGACGACTCAATTACGGGGTGCATTCATGTGGCGTATAGGCACGTAGTTATGCTTTCTATTAAAAGCAGTAACAGAGGAACGGAAAGGAAAGGGAGAAAGGAGTTATTGGAAGGAAGCAGCATTGCGAATGCTGCTATTGAGGCAAAATGTCAAGGCTGAACGCTTGACATTAGTGTCTTTACTCGACTTTTCAAAGGTCTTAACAGGATGCCAGGCGGTTGGTTTCATGATAAGCTCACGGAAGGCCCAGTGAATACCATTCTGGCAGAGCCGTGGACAGCCAGGGGGGAGGGCCGTGTGACGGGGAGGGGAGCTGGGGTTCCCCGCGGGGTGAACTGTGCACGCGGAGCACAGTTCACTTACAGGGTCTGGAATGTGCTGCCGCCGTCTTCTGTGTTTATCCGAGTCTGGCGGCGCTGCCTCGGAACCAAACTCGCAGACGGCGTGCATATTTCTAGTTTCAGTGAGCGGCTGTTGTGAATTAATTGGTCCAATAAGTCAGCAATTGGCTGAAAGATTGTGTCAGATAACCAATGAAGAAGACAAGAGTTTCTTCTTCACTCCCGGTATGGAAACTTTCCATTTATTCTCAGGAATTTCGGCACAATAATATTTGGATGTAATGTCATCCCTTTGCACAAGAAATGAATTATACGTAAACGCTGATGGCACGCAGTCTGCACAGTGTCAGGCGAGAGCCTCGAGTGGGACAGTGTTGTATGACGCAGCTAAAAAGAAAAACAGTCCAGCAAACTTTTAAGAAGCAATTTTCTCACCCCTGCTTGATATCATCATCTCCACATGAGGTCTGCTGTAAAGAGCCCCACGTCGAGCAAAACAAAATCAAAGTCATAAACACAAGCCTCCCCCCCGGGCAACAAAGACAGGCAGGCAAACTCACTTTTTCCTCGACTCGACACAAAATATAATGAAACGAGTAGAGGTCCGCCTCTGCTTCCCTCAACACACAAAAAAGCCTCAAATAAAACCACTGTGACCACAGCGGTTCTGCCCACTGCCATTTAGTTCACGACAGGGATGTCTATGTGTACAGATTGTAAAGCACTCTGAGACAAATTTGTAATTTGTGAAAATGGGCTATACAAATAAACTGAATTGAAAAAATGTAATTGAATGTCATCAAATGGACTGTGGACTGCCGCTTTGAAGCCTCAATTTCGCTAATTTGGCAGTTGCCATCTTGTTTTTTTGGAACAAGAAGTGAAACGAGAGGGTGGAGTTAAGTACACCTTAACGCTGAATAAGACCACCATTTTAGACCACCAAGAAAAGTTGCAATTAACTTTCATGAACTTAAAACACACAGTGAAAGTGTTTAAGTTGTAAGACAAAAACACCCGACAACTGTCAATCACAAGGTAGCCCCGCCCTGAAGCATACCCTGCTTGTCGTCTATTTCACTCTAAATGGAACCATAATTTACGTAATGAAAAATATGCTGTATTGGAGAAGAATTGAAACTAGAGATTCAGACCATAAAGTCACAATCACAAAGTTGACTGAGGTATAAATCATGTGAGACGTAGAGTCATTTCCTAATAGCCCTCTAGACAATCAAACACATTGACATTTCCAAGGCACGAGTCCACTAACCTTGGGTCATGTAAACGAGGCTTCCTGTGAGCAGCGCCACACAGTTGGTGGGCTGGTGGTTGTGCAGGTACTGGAAGCCCCAGCCTCGGACGTACGACTTCTCGTACATCAAGCGTGACGCGTTGCCGATCACCTGGAGGAACCGCTCTTGTTCGCCCTTGTTCAAGTACTCGTACAGGAAGTCGTAAGCGGTGGCGAAGCCGACCAGAGAGTGCGCCAAAGGAACCTCGTCCCAGGGGGCATCTTTAACCAACCTGCAACACACACACACACACACACACACGCGTGAGGCTCAAGGCGAGGCCTTTAAACACATGTGGAGCACATGGAAAATAAACATTCTACGGTAATCAGGTGTCAAATGTTCACTCTTTAAAATTAAAGTTCTGGAAAATGACAGTCATGAACAAGAAGGTATTTTTCTTTGAAAAGCCTTTTTTTTATTATCCTTACCACAGCTGTAAAACGTCTATCCGCTTTGAAAGAATAAATAAAGACGCTAAGTCGCAGCGTGCACCACAACGGCTGCACCATTGCGCACCTATAAAAAAAAAAACATTAAAAGTGTAGTGTGCGCAAATTCTCTCCTGGTTAACGGGGCGCTGGGATCTGAGAATGCTGACTCCTGTGGGTTTCAAGGGTGCTTAAGTGTTGGTGTTGTAAAAGAGTGAAAGGTGTTGTGTAATCAGTCTGCACACTTTAATTAAATAAGAAAAGAACCTCGGATGTGGGGATGAAACCTGGCGCTGTATAAACTACAAATCTAAGACATGTGACCTGGGTGATCCAATCACATGCAAGCTGATAAGGATATATGGATATATAAGTACATATAAGTACAGCTGATAAGTACATATGGATATATATAAGTACGTATAAGTACAGCTGATAAGTACATATGGATATATAAGTACGTATAAGTACAGTTTATAAGTACATATGGATATATAAGTACAGTTTATAAGTACATATAGATATATAAGTACATATAAGTACAGTTTATAAATACATATGGATATATAAGTACATATAAGTACAGTTTATAAATACATATGGATATATAAGTACATATAAGTACAGTTTATAAGTACATATAGATATATAAGTACATATAAGAACAGTTTATAAATACATATGGATATATAAGTACATATAAGTACAGTTTATAAGTACATATGGATATATAAGTACATATAAGTACAGCTGATAAGTACATATGGATATATAAGTTAATATAAGTACAGCTGATAAGTACATATGGATATATAAGTACATATAAGTACAGCTGATAAGTACATATGTATATATAAGTTCATATAAGTACAGCTGATAAGTACATATGGATATATAAGTACAGTTTATGAATACATATGGATATATAAGTACGTATAAGTACAGTTTATAAGTACATATGGATATATAAGTACATATAAGTACAGTTTATAAGTACATATGGATATATAAGTACATATAAGTACAGTTTATAAATACATATGGATATATAAGTACGTATAAGTACAGTTTATAAGTACATATGGATATATAAGTACATATAAGTACAGATGTGAAGGCATTGTGATCCGCTTGCTCAGACCAGAACCAGATGGGGTCTGGTCCGCATCTTAATACCAAACTAACGCATTTTAAAATACACGGTGACAGAACTTAGACAATATATGAAAGTAATAAATAATAAATAAAAAATCTTGAATGGGGATATATTATATAATTTTTTATTTAACTTGTTGGTCCTTTAATGTCAAGTTTCTTTACTTCAAGAGCACAAATTAATAATTGGAGTGCATCAATTTTAGATTCACTCATTACATTACATGTCATTTAGCAGACGCTTTTATCCAAAGCGACTTACAATAAATGCATTTAACCTAGAGTACAAACTAACAACATGAATACAGAAAGTAACATTTCCTCAACATAGTCGAACCACAAAAGCACCATAATAAGAGCTATTTAAGTGTCACTGAAGGGCTAATCTGTGTTTTAATCTAGATATAGTCGGAAAAGATGTGTTTTTAGTTTCCGGCGGAAGCTGTAGAGACTTTCTGCTGTCCTGATGTCAGTGGGGAGCTCGTTCCACCACTGAGGAGCCAGGACAGCAAACAGTCTGGATTTAGAGTGATTAGCTCGAGGTGCAGGATTCACTCTTTTCAGTTGTTGAAGTTTTTCAACCCAAAAGGTTTAAAGCGTAAACTGGCAAAGAAAGTACAGACCGGTGATCCACTTGATGTTGCTAATACATTGCTTCCACATGTGAAGTGGCCAGCTGAGGTTTAATTAGAAACCACTTCCCGCCTGCTCATGCAAATTAACACCAAATGGGTCGGCGTCGCTTCTTTCTGCTGCAATGTGCCCGAATGGCGAGAAGGGATGCGATTATAAAAGAGGATGCCAAGTCACAGGTGGACTGTATATTGAATCACGCCAAAGCACACACAATCACACTTCTGTATGTTTGCACAGGCCGTGTAAAAAAGAGAAAAGAGCAAGCGTGCACACCCAGTACGCCACAAAGTAGAAGTTCCCGAGGCCCAACATGGTTCACGGAGTCGTTCGGAGACGTAATTGAAGGTCGCGAATACCACAGCTGACTGGCTCCTGGAGCCGCGCGAGACTTCAGAGGTTCAGTGACCGTTCCCAAGGAGAAAACTCACAGTGGGTTCTTAAGTTGTGAAAACACATGCTCGGTGGTTTCTCCTCTCTGCACTGCGGCACACGTATTGTTACTGGGAAACATGTCCTTCAAATTACAATCATACCACACCAGCTAAACCCTCCTGAGCCCCCTCTTAGAGATGGAAATGGAAAATACCCTTCCGCACGTCGAAAGAACGACATTATACTAAATATCCGGAAGTAATCTTGAATATGTGGTCGACTCGTTCATACGAGTCCCGTTTGAAGATTTGGTGCGACATTCTCCTCGAGATGCGAGGACTCGTCAAGCGGCCCGACTCCTGAGACGATTGACTGGTCATTGATGGACTAATTCTGTGAGCGCGTGTGAATGGACAGCAGGCGGTTACCATGGACACCAACACGGGACGCAACCTCCGTCACTCCTACAGTCTTTGAATTAAAAGCCGTGGAGAGCGGCGAATGGATGTAATCCACTTCTCGGGCCACTTTGCACTTGAAGGCAGAACTAATGCTTCGAAATGAGGAAGCACCGCCGCCGGCCGTTGACTGCATGACCCTGAAAAGCCGGAGGATTGTTCAAATTTGGCTCAATTGGGTGGATTTAGGTGACTTGTTGGTTGTACTTCTCACGGTGTGCAGAATGGAAAGGATGCAACTGGTTCCGACTGAACACTTCATATTGTGTTTATACGCTGCACGTGTGATTAAAATCTATGGAGCTGTAAGCGTTTACTGTGTCGAGCACCTTCTAACGTTTCAATCTATCCCAGATCTGTCTTTTGAAAATGAGCTAAAAGCCCAGAGTTTATGAGCAACTGGTTTGTGTTGAAACGATCGAACTGGTTTACCGATGACCTTGAACCACGTTCAAAAGGTGAATAAAGGTCAGAACTCAGAAGACAACTTTCTTTGCTTCGTCTTTTTTTTTTTAACACTGGGTGATTTATATTATTATATTATTTATAGTAAAGGGAAAATGAAAAAGATGCAGGTGGCTTTCAATGATGCCTTCAGAATCCTGCTCAAGCTTCCGAGATGGACAAGCGCAAGTCAGATGTTTGTGAGCCGGAACGTTCCCACTTTTCATGCTGTTTTGAGGAATTTTATGTATAAATTTAAATGTCGACTAAGTGTCTCAGATAATGTAGTTATAAAAGCCTTGGCTGACCCAGCACTGAGTGATACCAGGTATTCGTCTTGTTTCTGGAAGCAATGGAACAAATGTTTATATGTTTTTTAATCCTGAGTGATTTTTTTTGGCTGCAATGGCTGGACCGGTGTCCTCGTATTGTATTTTATATATTGTTGTTGTATTTGTGATTGTTGTTTTATGGACCCATGAGTCTGGAATAAAGATATATAATTTTCTAATGCAATTAAAAAACAAAATGGAGTTTTGTATTAAAAGAATAAATTAAAGAATATAAATATTTTGATTGATTTGTAATGAAAAAATGAATGACATTTTTTTTTTTAATTGCATTACAGAAAATAAAGAACTTCATCACAATATTCTAATTTTCTGAGACAGTCCTGTATATACTCATTTGATCCGACCATGGCAAATTCTCTGTTCCAAGAAATCCAACAACCTAGTAGCCCGAACATTTTTTTTGGGCATTGTATGTTTCTGCAAACCACATCACATGTTCAATGTTGACAAACAAAAACAAAAACGATCGGGAAGCAAAACGATGATATTTGCGTGAAAAAATAAGGTAACAACGTAATAACGTAACGTGACAACCATCAATTACGTCCGCCACCAGCAGACTGTCGCGCGTAACATTATGTAATGAGCGTAACAACGTTGCGCATCAAGTGTAAAGTCAATGTTTACTTTTGGTTTCGCTCAACAGAGGTCTCCTGGGTGAAAGTCGGCCTTCTCACTTTTTAGACTGCTCCTTATACCCAGAGAGGATTATACCACGCAACTTTCCATAACAGTCTCTAGATACACTATACTATATTTCTGGCTTTTCCCAAATGCAAAAATACCAATATTCAACATATCCTCTTGTTTGCAGAAACATACTCTGCCTACTTTTTCTCGGGGCAAAAACATTTTTTCTATGCATCTGTTCAAACCCGGGTTCACATGCAGAGTGGTGTCAACTCCGGTCCCCTGGACCCTGAGCTTCAGCCCAGGTCCCTGCAGTGGGCTATTCAGCTCACATCTGAAACTTTCATTTCCTTTCATGTTTGACAAACAGCTGCTACACATATTTCCCGGAGCACAGACGTGTCTTCACCAGCGCTCTGCCCACAGAGCAAACAGAGAACCCTCCCGAATGGGGCCGACCACAAATCCTCTTGAGCAGGAGGACTCGGCATCGATACCCGGATATCAGCACAGACACCTATTTGTCTCTGTGAAAAGAACAGCAGCCGAAGCTAAGAGGATGGCAGTTAACACGTCTCAGAGGCTCTCGTAACGACAGTGAATCAAGTAATGAAAAGACAGAAAATCTACCAACTGGGCTGCGCCGCCATCCTCTCCATGTAGTCCTTGGCCAGGTCGAGGGCCCCCGCCCGGTGAGGGTACAACACGCAGAACATGGACAGCACGCCCAGGTTGTTTCCGTACACCTCGTTCCAGCGGGCGCTGAACTCGGCGGGGCTCCAGGGGGGCAGGTAACTGTCCGGGTGCTCCAGCATGGTTTCACCCGCCTCGCGGATCCTCCTCGCCATGTCCCGATGAGTCCCCGCCGCCGCGTACTGCAGCTCCTCCACATCCCCCCGGTTGAAGTATAGCATGGGGTGACCATTGTAGTTCCCCCCCATGAAGGGGATTCCTACGCCGGGGTCCACTTCCGCTTCTGCTGCCGTCGCCGGGGCGAGCAGGGGCCACAGCAGACTCATGAAGAAGACTGCGGGGGCCCCGCGGGTGTGGGTTCTCATCGTCTCATCAGACAGGGGACTGTGGCATCGGCGAAGGAGCTCAGCTGAGAGGGAACAGTGGGGGTAAGAGAAGGATTAGAGAAAGCCAGCCCAAAAGCCCTGCATTCCTTGAATAATTAGATGCAGCTGTATTCCTGGTGATGGAGGCGTTCCATAGGAATGGAGGCTAGAACTGAAAACACGACCGTCCGATGACGTAGGAGTCATCGGCGTTACACTTTAGACAAAACAGTTTTCAAATTCTTAATTCTCTAGGGTTCCCAGAAAAAAAGAATTAGACCCTTCTGCCATACAATCTACACAACTACCGCTGCGTTACCACACATTCACTTCTTCTTGATTTCTGAGGTGGTCAGCAGACAAGTCTCGCCCCGCTCACCCAGATGGCGAGACGAGCAGGTCATAAATGGCCCGTTACTGCAGCAACGTTACTCTACAACCCCGAAACTGAACCGCTGGGCTCTACAGAGAGACAAGAGTTGGCCCGCCGTCTCCGCTCTGAACATGAGAGTAAATTCCATGACCTTAGCGGAGCGCTTGGCAAAGGCCGGCTGGAAAACCCTTTGGTAGGGATTTCAACGTCGTCTAGACCGGGGTCCATTCTAATGCAGCGCGCTGTCCGGGGTGTGTTTTCTGTTACCTTTTAATACAAAAGAAAAAGCTCAATTTTCAGACATAAAAAAAAAAAATCCCCCTTCTGAAGTTCATCTTTGACATCCGACACATTTCACATTCCTGGGAGGTGAACGACGAGGACGGTGGACCTGGAGCGGAGACGGAGCCTTGAAGACATTCCGGACTAAGTCATCACACCGCGACGGATCTATTTTAAGTGAGGACGCCTGAATTAAAATGATGTCAGACTTACTTTGGGCTACTGTAATAAACTCAAGGGATATCATTTTGGTAGAGACCGTGTTAAGATAAGTGCGATACAAAACAAGTTCATCATTAGTAGGTCTTCCTATTAGACCTCATAGTTCATTCATTCACCCAAATGTTTAATTATAATATCTGTAAATTATATTATGCCATAACAAACGTGATTTACATATGCAGGTTCCAGCTCTGCTGCCTTTTTGCCTGTTTCATATCATTGTAAATATGTGTATATATATATATATATATATTTGGGTTTCAAAACATGCATCTAAACTCAGAGTGAATTTTGTGTTGTTGTTTTTTCCTCCATAATTTTTTGTGTTGTATAGACAGCGATTTGTTCATTACTTTGATAAAAAAATTGAAATATAAGTGGATAACGAAGCGCTACAATGCCATATTCCTTTTTTAAATGGTATATCATGAAGAAACGTAGGTGAAAGTGTTGTTTCGAAGCCGTCTGCACAATGCCAGGAACAAAACCGTCATGGAGAAGTGCTACAGTGAAGCCTTTATGAGGGCTGAGGACCAAATCTCTGTATTTTCGAAGCACCGACTGCCATGTGTCTGCAGCAGAGTATCGAAACGTACCAAGCATCAAAGCGGAGGACTGATATACGAGTACCCATCCCCCGGTTCAAGATTAATCTATCCATTCTTTGCTGAAAGTAATCAAATTAGAAGTATATGGAATACAGCTAACCCAACCAGAACCAGCCAGGAAAATACATGACCATGTCTGTTTTTAATTTAAGAATAAACTCTCAATACCACCACACAGTACAGGACCTCAGGGTGTTGTACATGAGTCTCTCTGTTGGAGACATTATCTCATTGCACTCGAGTACATTTCATAGTGTTGCACTAAATTCTAATTTTGCTGTGATAAACTTAGATTATATTCTCCTTTAGTCAATGAGGGGATTATTACACAAGAAGAAGAGAAAAAAAACACCGGAATGCAAAAGGTGTTGTCACTGTCAAATGAATTGGCAAAATCAATGCATATAGATGTAGATTAGCAGCGCGCCTCAGGCCTTCAGAGTACTTTAGGGTCCCTCGGATTTCAAACAATTAAGTGCTGTTCAAACGCAGACAGTAGTTATGACTGATTAATATCTGCCGCCCACCATTGTTCCACAGAAGGTAAAAGAAGAAGAAGAAGAAGAAGAAGAAGAAGAAGAAGAAGAAGAAGAAGAAGAAGTCTCATTGTCAAGCTCCAGAAATGTTCTTCCGTTTCACAGACCTCACTATCTTTATGCGAACTTTCCCTTCTTTGGGTCAAGTCTTTCCGTTTTTTTTAAACAAAAAGAAGAGTCCATAATGTGACTGCGGGGGAGTTAGTCTGTCCGACTCTTAATAAATAAATAAAAAAGCCCCTCCACCAAACCGTGAAGTGAATTATAGCCCAATGCCAGTTATCAATGGTATCGATAATCCCAAATCCACGCACTGAAGTAGCCCCGTTGGCATCGACCACGAACAGACGTCGGTAGAAGTGAAGTATAAAACTAAAAGAAACGAAAGAAAGACGTGTACGTTACCTGTCAGAAGCGGGGCACGAGGATCCGTCTCCCCTTCGTCGCGACGGGCATTTCCGCTCGTCACAGCGGCGGGTCGAGAGAAATTATCGATCAGGGTGAAAAGTTTGCTTCAGGGACGAGACGGAGTTCGAGAGGGGAGGAGGGAGCGAGAGAGGGGAGGAGGGAGCGAGAGAGGGGAGGAGGGAGCTAGAGAGGGGAGGAGGGAACGAGAGAGGGGAGGAGGGAGCGAGAGAGGAGGGGAGGGAACGAGAGAGGGGGAGGGTAAGGGAGAGGGTAGGGAACGAGTGTACGAGTGCGGGAGGGAGCGTCACGCGAGTGTGTGAGTGAGTGAGGAGGGGCGGCAGGGGAGAGAGAGACTTAAAGCGGACCTAATGAAATAAGTGGCCGCTGCCCTCCCCCCACTTAGCTAGGTTAACAGGGAGTGATAGTCGCTAATGAAGGGGATGAAGTGTGATACTGGAGTTTTAAAACTAAATTAGGTTAAAAAGGTACATGACCCCGGAATTGAGTGGATAGGCTTTAAGACCCTGCACATTAATATGTGATACATTTAGCTATGTACAGCTCCTTGCAGCTCATAATTCAACTGGAAAAAGCTGCTGTTTTCCTATTAAAAAAACATTTTCTAAAACCAAAACAAACTCCATGTTCATGCACATCTTGAAATACAAGACAAAACAAACAAAAAAGTGAAATAAATACAAAATGAGATGCACTAACCCTTCATTTTGTTCAGTGTCCCATTGGATATGAACTCAGCTGACAGTTTATTAGGTACACATTGCTTAAGCTAAGGCGGTCTTATACAACAGTAAATCCTCCATTTATAAAGATTATGTTTCATTTCCCGTTTAATCGGTTTCAGCGCTGTGTTGATTCAACTTCATGGTCATTCTGTGGTTTGTATTAGGCTGTATTATTATTTGATCTATGTGTAGCTAATTTAATGAAGATGGGATGTACTTGAGGAAAAACATGTAACCTTCTTGAAAGAGCCTCTGAGACACAGAACATCTGTCCACCTTGTCACACACAAACCTCGTAAATGTAACTTCACTCCAATTTTATGACTCAATAATGCAGATCTTTCAGTTGGACATCCTCGGTGAAAATCGCTATTTTCCTACGGCTATTTCTCAGGAAATTACATCAGCACATCGTTATTTATGCGATTGTCTGACAGGTGTGTAATGTCAATGGGAAAACAAGCAAGCGTATTCATATTCAGAGGGTGAATGTGTGTTATTTGTTCTATATAACAGCTGGTAACTATAGCTTAACCTTGGCAGGGAACGAAGGGAGACGTGGCTTTGACTCTGCAGGTCTGGGCTTTTCCTTGAAGGACTCCAGAGGAGTTCAAAGTCCTGTGTTGCAGAGCTGCCTAAAATAGAAAATATGTCTAAAACATTACTACATTGCTTCCCATTTAAACAAATTAGCCGTTGTCATAAATGAGTTAACATGGGTCTCGTCTTAAACTCCGCTCCATGTGGTGCATTCCTATTTAATCCTGTATATGTGTATGTATGTGCAGAACGAGGTCTTTGGTTGCAAAGCAAACTCAAAAAGAGAAAAAAAAACCTGTGTAAGAAAATTGTAGAACATTTTTATTTCATCGACAGTACACTTGAACACAGAATTTAACTTTCTGTGTTTTCAAGAACTTAAGACCACAAATGAATCCAACATAGGCAAATGTGCATGTCAAATTTTCCAAGTTGGATGAGAAAAGAAGAGGAGAATCACCACAGGCGTATGCATACACAACCTTCACACACGGCAAAAGTAACAATTCCCTTTGGATGACCAATCTCACACACACGACAGCTATATGCTACTTATTGTCAAAATATTCTCTCCTCCCTTGTGAGATCACGGCCATCTAAAAAGAAAGTTTTTTTTAATGCTTTTATTTGATCAGACGAGAAGATGGAAACCAGTGTTGTCTCTATGTGGTTACCATAGAGATCGGTCCGGGATGTTAAACCCAGTTTAGCACAAGATAGCTGACACTAGCTAGCAGCTAGCCAAGAAGCTACCGAACCGCCATCAAACTCCTTCTAACTTCCTCAAATAGTTGCATGGATACATTTTGTTTCTTGTTCATGTAGCTGTAACGTGAACTTGGCCCTACTCGTCACCTTTGCCACTTGGGGAAGCCTTTTGCGTCGTATCTTGACGCAGGGGGGTAGCTTGAGGTCAACATTGTGACGCGCTAGCGTTTAGGTTCAGGCCACACAACTACTTGGTGAAGGTTAGAAAAAACAAACCTCATCTTTTAGCTTAAAATAACTTTGCTTATTACGTAACTTAGGGTGTGATGCGACTCAGTCGCCTGGCGGCAATGTCTGAAAAATAGCACATCTTTCGTTTTTTACAAACGCCAGCCCTCTGAGTAAAAGTCACGCATATTTTATTTTATTTTTTCACCTATCCACCATCCCTAACTTTAGTGCTCTTAATACTACGTCAGTTGGTCTCAAGACGCCTCGGACCACGGCCCAAGCATCGGTATTAAACGCCCTGGGAGTGAGGCCAGCCTGTTGAAACAATGTTAATAAATAAAAAAAAGTCCAGTTAGCCTATTTCATAAATGAAAAATGAACTCATCTGAGACCAGCAGCAGCTAATTGTAGGCCCCCCCAAAAAAGCACAATAGGCCTAACCTGCAATGCAGTGGCTCAGTTCAAAGAATGCATGGTCACTTTGTACCATTGCCTGCACCTTCAGAAAACTATTGCGGTTCCCCAACGCAAAGTTAGTAGTTAGCAAAGTAGCCGAGTGCAAAACAGATGAAACCAAGCCGTATGAGAAGTAACATCGAGGAATTCACGGACAAACTTAAAGCAGTTTAAATGACTTGGTCAGAAAAGGTTACAGTGCCAACATGTAGCACCTGGAGTGTCCTCTGTTGTCAGGGTCAAACAACAATCGTAATGGATATTTTGGGCCTCATATGGAACAGAACCGTAGAAAACCTACCCAAACTTGATGTGTATGAATTTGCTTTCACAATAAGAGACGTACATTTAGACTTGATCAGAAAACCCCCAATGATGTGGCGGCAAGCAACAACAAGTTTTGGAGTTGTTGCACCTTGAGGCTAAAAGTGGTCCGGTCTTAATGCTAAGCTAGGCTAAACACTTCCCGGTTGTGCAGAGATGAGTATGAAATCAATCTTGGGTGACACAAGAGAAACAAACAGAAGTCCACAGAGTGTTTCCGAAATACTACGCAAACCGACAAAATACCCATTCAGAGGTCGGCAAGGCATATTGTACTGCATATGAATGAAGCACAAGTAGTCCACGTTTTTACACAATCACCCAAAGAGCACATGTCACCATTGCACCAAAATAATACTGATAATACAGAGAACATCTAGCATAGTCTTCATCATCAACTATTATTGTTACTATTATTAAATGTTTCCCAAAGTTGTGTTTTTTTGAGCCAGCCAACACAAAAGGACAATGACCTGATCAGGGATCAACACCTTCTACGAAACGGACACAGGGGAAACGGTACACCTTAGACCTAATGTTAAGGTTACTAAAAGGCATACAATAAAACCATATGATTACAAAAGGAGGACCTCACAATAACTGATGTACTGAAATACAGACACAATGACTCTAGAAGATTTTTTTTCAGGACAAACACACTGTGACCATCTGTGTACCGTTTACAGTGGAGAACTATCTTGAGGTATTCACTTCAGGGATAAAGAGACAGTGAAATGTTCACTTTATTTTGAAAATGTTCAAAGAAACGATCTACCATAGGGCATCACGCATGAAACAACAAACACACTATATTTCCTGTTGTTACTGTATGTATGCAGACACACACACACCATTATTTTGTCATATTTCCACGTGTACGGTACACTAAACCACGAAACAACGTTCAAATGTAGGCGTCATTACAGAGAGATACTGTGGATTCACAAGGTTTCTCTGAACGGGTGAGGGGTGTATGCGTCCTGTGCTCCACAGACGGCAGCGGGGTCAGATGGGAAACTACAGGCAAAAAATGGAGGCACATTCCTCTCCTGAGGCAAAGGGCTAAGGGAGGACTTTGTTTCCTTCTTTTTCCTTCCTTTTTTTTTTCTTTCTTCTTCTTTTTTTTAGGACAGACTCTCACACCTCTTGAGCAAAGAATCCGGGGGCCTGGGGTAGTAGCCGGTGGTGCAGGGCTTGTCGGGAGAAAATCTGGGGAACTTGTAGTCCAGAGGGAGATCTACAAAGAGTAAAGTCAAAGAGAGAAAGTCAACTGCAGCCCGCCTGAACGTTTAACTGCTGCGGGAAAAAAGCAAAAGCAAATTCTCAAGAGTAATGATTGAGTGGAAAAGCACCCTTTGCTCTAGACAGCAGGTAGTAATCACTCAGGCCAGAGAATGTTGGACTCATTCGTTTGTGTCTGGCATAAAACAATCAGAAATAACAGACCGGAGAGAGAGAAATGCCAAGTCACAATAAAAACATTGCGACATTTTAACATGTAAATAAAGCATTCTGGGAACTGAGATCAAAGATATGTTGCTAAGTTATTTCAACGAACATTCATTTTCTGTTGATTTTGGAGGTCCCCGTTTCAGAGCACCTGGTCTCCCTTTAGAAAACCTCTCACTTTGATCTACTTCTTTCATTGTTCTCATTTTGAATAAGAGGAACTTATTGCAACAACAGCACACAAAGGTGAAGTGAAGCAGGGAAACAGGGTTGGGTTTGTTTCATTTTCCGTGTTCAGACTCAAACAAATAATCCCAGTGTGAAAAACAGCCCCAAAGGTCCCCGTTATATGGGCGACTGGTAACATTTTCCCAGAACTGCCCTTCCGATGAGGTGGATAATTCTACATCTGAATCTGTTAACCCTCCTGTTACCTTTCGGGTCAATTTGACCCCATTCAATGTTTAATGTCGGTGTTCTTTGGGGTCAATTTGACCCCAGGCTGTTTTTCACTGTGTCAAACATATAAGAAATATCAACTTTTTTATATATTTAAAGGGCTATTTAGGTAGTCAACAAACAAACATAAAGTACCTCACACTTAAACTTTGGAAAAAATATTAATTCTAATAATTTTCTGGAGGTTTTAATTGCTGGGGTAAAATTGACCCGGAGGCTAAAATATGGTAGTAAATGTAAAGGTAACAAGAGGGTTAAGTGCTTGTTTCAATTCATGTGAATGTGTCTGCGTTGAAACGATGGGGAGAACGTTTGATGTGGGAACAGAGATATGCAACTGCAGAAAGTCAACGGCCCGATTGTTTTGATTTTATTCTTGAGTTCAACGCCACAAGTTCCATTCTTAGCCATGTTTCTGTGCACCACATGGGTCCTGTTTACAGGAAACACACTGTCAAATTAATTAACAGCGCTTGGTTAAAGGAAATAACACCCGGGTTTGGAATTTTGTCCCGATGTTTAGAGGGCTGAGGAACATCAGTGAACAGTGACTCCTCCTTTATTCCCTGAACCGCATTGAAGGCCTATGGGAGAGAAAAACCGTGATTCCTGATTTTGATATTGGGCAACAAATAGAGAGAACCTTCTTTCACTTTTGAGGCATTTCATGAGCAGACGCGGCTACCCTGCTGAACTGTTAACTCCATCTGAGCCTTCACACGGTTGGAGATCCTTGAGCAGTGGGCCCCCTTGGCCACCCAGGAGTCAAGCTGGGGACCAGGAGGCCGACATCGTATATTCTCCCAGGGTCCTGAAACTCAGGAACGATCTACCTGAGACGCCAACTTTTATTAGATAGTTTACCTTGACATAAGTCTACGGTCTATTTAGAATGTTTTAATAAAATCTTTTTTTAAACTATTTATAGATTTTAATACTCGTTGTATCATGTGGGTAGAGTTTAATGCTTTTTAAAAAGTTGATAATGCTTATTACTGTTATTATTATTTGAACCATGTTTTTATTTTTTTAATTCTGCTTTTTCCCCAACTCCATCAAACCACTTCAGATCTGCCACATGCATACCTGCTATGTGCTCCACACTGGGGATGGCCATGGTGCTGTATTTGTGGATGCTGTGGCAGCACCAGGTCAGTTTCTGGCTCTCCTCGTCCCCTCCTCCGCTTTGGCTCACGTCGACGAAGTAGGAGCCCCACTGGTTGGACGCATCGGAGGGCGACTTCATGCCCTGTTGAGACAGTCCACGCACAGACTCAACTCTGTGGCTGTGGTGCAGCGATACATGTGCAGACGTGTGCAGACATGATGAAAAGGAGACCGAGCTCGAGGGAGGACGGTGAGACTTCAAACGTGCTTTAACCAGAGCAGCTTCCAGGGAGTGACTGTCTACTGCATGCATCATCATTATTATTTTCTGGGAAACGTCAGAGTGGAGATATTAGGGAGCGTGGGGGGGGATTTCTCTCAGCATGCGGAGGCAGAGACCCCCCTGACCTCCATGTAATCCGACCCAGATGAGAAGGGAACAAACTCATCACAAAATGCAGCGCTTCACACGGCTGCTCCAGAGTGCACAGGAAGCGCGTGCAGTGAATCACAGGAATCGAAGAGAACAGCGTTATGGCCGCGCAACCATCAGAGATGATGCCGATGAATGAAGAAGGCGAACACGGGACGAGGAAAGCCGTTTCATCGAGCTCATCCCCATCGAGATTTCATCTAAATGTTGGCATTATTGTTGACTTGTTACTACATCCCTGTTCGTCGGGCCAGAGGGTTTTGGGGGTCAGCGTTCTGTATTTAAGCAGAGAGAGAAGAGTCTGCTCCTGACAATGTGCCCAGGCTCCTCACTGCTTGACCATCAGGGCCGCAACACACTGCTGGTTAAAGTCTGCATCTGCCCTGTGAGACAGAGGGCAGCCGTTACGTCTCCATTCACAGCGACAGCGCCTATTTTGCATTGCACTCGCTACAACTTAAATTTTTTTTTTTTAAAGAGTAACAAAAAATCTATGCTTTAGAATCGCAAGTTATCTTCTTTTTCCCCACTGTTTATTGGGGTGCGTCGGCGGCCGGTGTCGCCCCCGGAGCCTCCAGCAGAGACGAGGAGCGAGCCGCAGAGGCCTCACTGCTAAACGGGAAACAGCTGCTTCCGGGAACTTACCTCAAACTTTCCCTTTTTCTCCAGCGGCTCCACTTGGGCCTCGTTGGACACCGCCGCGTCACTCTTCGGGACGCCCTCCCCCTCCATTTCCTCCACGATCATCACCGTCTCCCACTTCCCGAAGCTGCTGGCGGGGAACATGTCCGACCTCATGCTATCTCCAAAATACACCACCTGCAGGGTAACGGGGCGGGGGGGTAGACAGAGAGCACAGATTGTTTACTTTCCCCAGCTTTCAGTGCTGTGGTGAAGAAGTCTTATCCGAGTCAAGTCAAAGTCAAGCTGGCTTACGTCTCATGTCCCTCAGGGTGAACTAGACCAGACATGATGAGTCTGCAAAACTCATCACAAACTCTCCGACCACCTCCTCCCTATTGTCTTGCACATCTGGAAAGGAAAGCAAGCTACGGCAGGTTTTACTGAGACACATTACAAAACTGAAGAGCAGGAGCACACGCCACGTTCTAAGTTTTGATTCCCATTTCAACAACCGTTTGTTCCCATCTCCCTTTTTTGGAAAATGGAACGACGAGTGGAGAACGCTGAAATGATAAGACACAGAGGTCTGCTGGCAGGACAAAAGTGCATCGTCGTAAGTGAAAGACCAGTTCACAGGAATACTGGACAATCGGGAATGCTTTGAAATGAATGTTCTCAATAATAACTCTTTTTTTTTTTCATCGAATATTGCATATAAATAAATACACCACATTCTAAAATGAGGCCTTCATGCCTGGATGTCATGTTCTGATTGTAGCTCGAGGCTAAACATCTCCATATCTCCCCCAACCAAAGTCAATATCCCATGTAAGGAAATCTGAAGACTCGCATTTAGGTGGAATGGAGGCGTGTGGGATTACATTGTAATTGAAATGAAATGAAAGTCACGTTCTCCACCACCTGAAATCTCTCCTAAGAACTCAGATAAGTCTGACCCAAGTGGCATCGTGCAAACCCTATTTGTAGCCATCCTGAAAATGAGTCCGTGCGTGTGAGATGGAACCACAAATCAAGCCTCCCTGCAGGAGCAGACGGCCATCAGGGAGATGCACACGAGGCATTCCAGTAGCCGCGCCCCCCTCGCGGCCCTTCCCCGTGTAAGCAAACAGACGGGCTAATCGGGTCCGTCTCAGAGTAGATTTCGGGAGGGAGGAATCACATTTACACCAGATTTTCTAAGAACGACCCACAGCTGGCTTTCTTACCCCCTCTCCCAAAAAAAGTCCCCGCTCTTCTCGTTTCTCGGCAGTGCTCTTGCCAGAGTCATGGGATCACTACGATAAATATTTACAGAGGCCGAGGATTCCAGCGCGGCGGCAACACGTTACAGAAACGGCTCATTGCGTACGGGGACAGTTACAGTGGGTACGGAAAGTATTCAGACCCCTTTCAAATGTTCACTCTTTGTTTCATTGCAGCCATTTGCTAAAATCAAAAAAAGTTCATTTCATTTCTCATTAATGTAACTCAGCACCCCGTAGTAGAGAGTTGACTTTGTGGAACTTTCTCCTATCTTCCTACTGCATCTCTGGAGCTCAGCCACAGTGATCTCTGGGCTCTTCTCCCACGATGGCTCAGTTTGGCTGGACGGCCAGGTCTAGGAAGCGTTCTGGTCGTACGTATAGACAGGTGTCCAGTTAGTTTATTTAAACACAGCTGGACTCCAATGAAGGAGTAGACCCATCTTAAGGAGGATCAGAAGAAATGGACAGCATGGGAGTTAAATATGTGTCACAGCAAAGGGTCTGAATACTTATGACCATGTGATGTTTCAAAAATGTCTACATTTCTGTTTTTTTCTGTCTCGGCTGGGTGCTGAAAATGAACTTTTTTGATTTTAGCAAATGGCTGCAATGAAGCAAAGAGTGAACATTTTAAAGGGGTCTGAATACTTTCCGTACCCACTGTACGTGAGCGGGAACCACACGGGGCGCTGCGTGAGGGAAGCGCACCGTGAAGGGAAGCAGACTGCAGGACGGGCAGACGCGTCTCCTCCAAACACGTCTGCGACACCGTTCATTTGTTGTATGGGCTGTTGCCGTCAATCCCTGACCCCGAGCATGACTTGCTATATGCCACAACGTGGTTACGCCCGTCTTTTTGACGCAACTTCTGTGATCAGATGCGCCAGGTCTGAACTCGGCTGTGTGTGTGTGTGTGTGTGTTTTACACTTCAGTGTAACCGCTGTATTTCCGACACATTCTCCACAATAAAAGTTGTTTTAGCTCCGCTAAATCAGTGGCAAACACATTTTTCTACAGTCTTCAAAATTAAAGTCCATGTTTATTTTGTTACTTTTTTAAATTTTAAGCAGCAAAATCAGAAATGGTTGAGTTTTCATCACCAGTGACTCAACAGGACTCAGACAATGAGTCCCAGCCCCAATTTCCCCCCTTTGCCTTTTCTCTACTTGGGAGAGGAACTCCTGGAGGGGAAGGGGGGGTGATGGGATAACCTCACTAAATTCTCCAATATGTGTCTAGTTTTTAAAGTTCTGAATGATATGGCTCCTCCCCCACTTGGTGAATTTATCACACAAAACACGCAGAGTAGTAAACAAACTAGATCTGTGGAGAGAGGTGACTGTATCATCCCATTTAGGAAAAGTTCCTTTAGCCAGTCTGTGTTCTCAGTGAAAGCAGGACACCTCTGGAATGCCTCTGCAGATACGCACTAGCAGAACATATCACTCTTTTAAACACAGCCTGAAGAACTGGCCTTTTAGCAATCAGATGGCCTATATTTGATCGTAACCAGTATGTTTTTTAGCTTTTTATGATGTTTTTGTGATAACCATTTTCTGCATTTGTGAAGGCTTGTGATATCTGGCCGCAGGGACTACGGTGGAAATGTAGCCTTAGCTAAGACTGACACATTTCCCCCTGGGTTGATTGATGCGTACGGTCCCTGTTCAAATGAATGAATAAATAAATGAAAATGAAATGGACAAGTCTTAGCGTCATCGTTATGAAACTTCCCAGAGCAGCCCCAGAGCGGTGTTGACATTTACTGAATGGATTCAAATCAACTCCCATGTACCATTTTGCCTCAAATAAAAAGCGTGGACTTTATTCACCTTAACTGCAGAAGTTAACAGGCTTTTATTTAAATCAGGCCGAGTAATGGAACTAGCGATTTATATTACTACATAGATAGACATATCTATATGAATTTGGGCTCTGCATTTAACCTATCCTTATGAGGATGAAGTGGGCTGCTGTAAAGGGCCTGTAAGCTTATTGCTCAAGGACACGGAGCCGGGGTTCAAACCTAAGGACAACCAGCTCCTCCCACAGCCGCCATATACCGCTACTACTACCACCGCCAATGAATTGGAGGGCGTTTACGAGTTGTCCGCAATTAATGTTGCCATGGCATATTGTGAAGGGAGGAAAGGGGAAGGTATGTGGTCCTTGACCGGTGGACCCTACGTCACCTACGTCACCTCCATCTCCCAATCCCCCGTCACACTTCCATTAGACTACTAAGGTGCTGACGTCGGTCTGAACGCCAACGAGATGATGATTAGGAAGAGCTGATGTAACGAGCGGCTGTTGAAGACCGTCCAACATCTGGTTTATTATACAGGAAATGGTTCAAAGATAAGGACTCCAGAGGTGGTGATGGAGCTCATCAGGGCTGGACTGCAGCTTTAAGATGAGAAGCAGCAGCGTGGGCCTTCCCTTATCAGCTCATCACTCAGAGGAGCAGTTAAAGCCAGAGCCAGGCCCAGGTAAATAGAGCTGCAGGCATGCAGAGGGGCCTTCATGAGCACATTCTTCAGCACACTGTGGGGCCTGGAGGTACAGGGAGGGGAGGCAAAACCCCATTTTGTCATTTTCAGGCCTGAAAGGTTGTATTCCTCTTGAGTTGTCAAAGATTGAGATCATTGAAAATCTTTTCAATGCAGGTCAGACCACGCAATAATAAGGACAATCTAACTACAGAGTTTTGAGAAAATGAGCAGAAAGATCAACAACTTTAAGATCCTTTGACTTGGCGTAGCAACAGAAACGAGATGGGGCATTTTCTTGGTTTGACAGTGTGAGGATAACTCATTTAACTTGACTGTCCAACTCAAAGGGAGAGTGCAATATCGTGCAATCGGTGCACCATCAGCCCCATCAAATAAAAATCCACAACGCATTAAACAAAACATCAACCCCTTTATTGGCATGCTCGAGGATTTTCACATTTGACTGCAATACCCTTGAATCCAAACTCCTCCTCCTCTAAAAAAAAAAAAAAGCAGAGACACTTCAGAATGATAACAGCTCCGTGTATCGGGGCCGAATCTCCACGCTCGTGCCCCCCATCCGTTTTGAGCACCGTGCCGAGAGAGGATTGAATGGCTCTATTCAGCCCACCTGCATTAAGTCCTGTCAGGTGAACGTGGAGAGAACTGAACACACAGAGCGTCTCAGGTCACCCCAGAGGAGTGTTTAAAGCAGCTCTAAGTGCAGGTTGACACCGAATTCCACAGGAGCTTTCTCCACGTGGCTGTGGAACAGAGGGGGCATTGAGCAGAGGGCCGGGAGGAGGGGGGGGGGGGAGCCGGGGATGTGGACGATGACGAGCACTGCTGCCTGAAATGCCTTGAATATTTTGTCCAGCGGGATACGACCACGAGCTCCGTTCTGTTTTTAAACGTCACCATTACCAGAAATGTTACCCGCGTCAAAGCCCCCTGGCATGGAACCAGACAATTACATTCTTATTCTGTAGTCTTCATTGTTTGGTACTTCGGGGGGGAAAGAAAGCAAAGAAATTGCTGAGAAAGAGGGATGAACGACTGTCAATAACGCAAAGTGACTCCTTTCAAATGAATTACCATGAACTCCTCCAATCTATAATAATCAGACATTTTAACTTCACTCATCCATCACATGCGCAGATCATATGCCCGTGTATCAAGTAGCAGAACCATTACCGCCCTGTGCATGCACAGTGCACTCTGCCATGTGCAGCCACACTACCGCTGACACCACTCTACTGTCGCAGCCAATAGGACGACATGCGTCGGGTCAATCAGGATCACATTAACGGAGGAAATAGATTTGGTTTTATGATATTTCAGTTCACCTATAAGTAGCATACAGTTTGCAACTAAACCTTCTGCTGGGTAGTTAGTGTTTACCATGTGTCAGTTTAATTTTTAACATTTCTTTTTTTCCGTTAACTTCATAGAGGATTTCTTTTGTTTCTCGACACAAGGACACGGTACAGGACTCCTCTCCAGCTCCCTCCAGACCACTGCACCATGTGATGGATTATCCCTGCGGACGAGGCGTTCCAGTGTGGGACAGCGAGCTTCTCCTCCCCCACGAAGCCACCGGCCAAGTAGCTTTCACTGCACTGTCTAATGTGAGCTTTTGTGGCTGGCTCAAAGTCAGACCGCTGAGGGGCACGGATGATTCGCCTGTGTGTGTGTGTGTGACATGGTTTGTGCTTGCATTTCTATTCTGTGGTGTTGTGGCCAGTCTTCGCCCGAGAAGGTTATTAAATGTGTCCATGAGCACGACAGACCCGCAACGAGCTCCTCAGAGACATTGGTGTGGTGTGTATCTGTTATTTATTTAAACCGTCTCTTGCTGTTTCTGACACCCGTATGCCTGAGGGACATGCCGCATTACTAACGCCATAAGCACATGGAAACTAATATCTCACAAAGCTGCTGCGGCACATTTTAAGTGAGTGTTTTTTTTTTTTGGATGGGTGTATTTGTTTGACCTTCTGTTTTTGGGACGTCTCAAACATGAAATATAAATGTGTATTGTTTCTCGTTACATGTGAACAGAGTCGGAAAGTAGAGCTGAACGTCTCTGGACACACCGTAGGCCCGTCCCTCTGGCATCCCGGCGTAAATTGGCACCCACTTTGAGGGGAATTTTTATAAAACATGTGGGTAAAAACCTCTCTGATGTGTTGCCTTCAGGATCTGGCGAGACGATACAGATCATCAAACAAGAGTTCCGACTTAATATAGCGTGAAACTGCAAGCAAGGCAATGCATTGCGATTTTAAAAACCGTAATGGATAAAATCAGCGTTTAAAAAAAGTTGACTTTTAAATGCAATCATGCATTTCTCAGTCCCTGAAACATCCGACATCCAAGCCGCTGTGTGCTCTGGATCTTTGCGTGTAAACTTTTCATAAAAATAAATATTTTTTTAAATTATGTTTCCTTTCAGTTTAGCTTCAACTGTTAAGCTTTATTGTGAAGCTGCCAGGTCCCCAGATCAGTGTAATCACAACTGATGGGAATGATGAGAAGAACAACTACGTTTTTTAGTGAGAGAGCATGCTTACCTTCATGTTATGTCAACACAACGACTCTAAAAAAGTAATTTAGCTTTTATCAAGCCGAGTTCTATACCTTACCTGAGAGGTAAAGGAGAAAGAGCGCTCTGATCTCCGTGGAAACCGAGCCTAAGAAAGGACTGCATTGTATCGGAGAGGCATGAGGGGAGTTGGCTGCACTGTGTGGCGTGTTTCATCAGTGGGCTCGGAGCGTGCTGGCACACAGCATCAGTCCACAGTCGTGCCGAGGGCCACGCTCCTCCTCTCCATCACCCTAGTGTGAATCTCCCCGAGATGATTTATCATTCTATTCAGCCTCTGCCAGAAAGAAGTTGGAGTCAACCTCAAAGCGAGCCGGAGATGTTTGCTCGCTCCTGTTTTTGTGCGTGCAGGACAAGGCGGCGGGCGGCATACCTTTGGCTCTGGTTTGCCCGTCATGGTCTTAACCAGCTCGTGGAGGTGCGGCCAGTTGCCCTGGGAGTACCAGCCGGGTTTGTCCAGCGACGGCAGCCCCTCGCTCTCCTCCACGTCGTTCACTGCGGGTAGAGAGGAGAGGGAGTCAGACACCACAGTTGGACCAAACCGACAGCAGCTGCGTGACCGCCGGCACCGAAAACCTCAGACGGCTGAACATCGCCGCACTCACCAGCAGAGCCACACAGAGACAGAGTAGCAGAAGCAGCAGAGGATTTAGGCTCCCAGTACACTCCCAGTAAAGTGTTCGGTCTGCTCCCGCAGTTAAATCTTAGGGGTTGTGATGAATAACAGGATAGGAGCGCAGGACTTTTCACTAATAAGCATCTTGCATTTCAGTATGTAGCAAGGAGAACAAAAAGCAACAGATTTCTGTTTTGATCATTAATCATTCTCCGAAATTTCACTGAGAAAAAAGAAAAGAGCTGTACAAACTCTAAAACCAATTCAATTACATTCAGTTTATTTTATATTGCACAATACCGCAAATTAAGAATTTGTCCCCGCGGGCTTTACAATCTGTACACATAGACATCCCTGTCCCAGGACCTCACATCGGATCAGGGGAAAAAAAATAAAAAATAGAAAAAAAACTTTCACAGGGAAAAAAGGGAAGAAACCTTCAGGAGAGCAACAGAGGAGGATCCCTCTCCAGGATGGACAGAAGCAAGAGATGTCATGTGACCAGAAGGAAGCATTACAAAGTTACATAGACACATTAAATGAATTAAAATAACCCAGGCAGGTCATCATTCTAGCACGATCTCTGTTGAAGGAAATTAAAATAAATAATAACAAAACCATCCTCCGAATGAAACAGGAAAAAAACACAAGGCTTAATTGAAGTGACTTTGGTTTTGAGTATTTACTTGACTGAGAAGTCACGCTGCGTTCAAAAGATATCCGATAGCCGTATTCCCGCGGCCGTCACCACAACTCAGCAGAGGAGCGGGAACGCTTCCAAAAGCTCACAATTACCCTCTGAATATTGACATTCTGAGCTCACGCAGCTCATGAATAGTGACTCAGGATTTTCCACTTGATGGCCACGAGTTTTACATTTGCTTCGGAGAGGATACAAAATAAAAAAAGTTTGGTGAAGAGTCTCTAAAGCTCCAACTGAGAGCATTTAAATGACTTCACTGAATATAATGCCACTCGTGTTTCATCATGTTGCAGCTCGTCTCCAAATGGACTCATTCTAGTTGAATACCACAGTGAGAAGAGGCCCCCGGCGGTACTGTGAGGCCGTGTTAAGGCACAGCAGCGTGTTGCGCTGCATGCCATCAGCATTCAGATGCACTTCCTGTGAAAACGCACACGGCAATGTAAAAACATCAATCAACGCATATGTACTAATAATATTATATATCTTTTCAGCACTTAGACTCTCACTCGTTACCCAATATGAAAACTGATTCGTAGCGATAAATCAATGTGTAGCTGTCAAACATAAGCTGTGGTTATAATCCTTCCGCGGGCGGGGGGGAGGGGAGATGACGACGCTAGTAATGGCCACCGGAGAGGGGCAGCTCAAGAGGAGGCACGGCCACCGCAGCGCGCCATATTAGAACATTCCACAGTGAGCGTTTTTTTACATGTATTAATATATGAAGTGCTGGATTTGTCTGGTCCCAATATCATAACAATAACTCAGCTTCGACTCAAACTGCCACCCAGAGATCTGCCACCAGTGTGGCTCAGAATGTCGGCTGAACAATAGTCCACCCTGGAATAACTGTTGTTTCTGCCTGCAGCCGAAACAAGTCGTGAACCCCGACTGTCATTACCACCATTGAGGTCAATGCGGCGAACAATTGATTATTAACAATAATGGGGCAACGTTATTATTTATTTGGAGTCACGTTTGTGTCCATCTGACAAATGTTCATTTTCCTTTTAGGTTGTTTTTTTGCATCAACCAACTCTTGAGGGAAATATCCGGCTCTTCAGAAAGATTCATAAACAAATATTCCCTCTCCATCACAGCCCATGACCAACGAGATGTGTGTGACGGTTGTGTGTGTGACGGTGTGTGTGTGACGGTGTGTGTATCGGTAGACTCGGCTCTCTGCCTGTATTTTATTATTTTGCTGCGGACGTCAACTTCTTGCATTATTTAAATGTATTTAACTTACAAGAGAGTCCTGGCCAAGACAGCAGGAGCACATTAAACACAGTTTCAGACATACAACATAAAACGGTGACAGACGATACAAAAATAAAAAGATAATAATTTTGAGTAAACTCAAAACTAGGACTCAAATCATCACATCCCAGTTTATACCTGAGTCAAAAAATATCTAAAACCAGATGAACCTTTCTCCAACTCTTTCAATCTATTTTTAAAACCACCCAAAGGAGAGAGAGCAAGACTCCAGGTCACAAAGTGCCAAACGAGCCACGAGCGCTGCAAACTTTCTGAAGGTGGTGGAGGTGAAGAGCCGGGGGGCAGAGTTAGTGTCGTGCTCTGATGACAGCGGTGTTTTCGACTTTCACCAGAAGAGAAAACAGAAGCTGCTTTTGGTTGAGAGCTCACTTGCCCTTACATACATAAAAAAAGAAGAAGTTGTTTTTTTATAGACAGGCCAGTCTTCCCTTCCACTGACCGGACTTGGCATCGCACTCGGACATAATTAATGCAGCTCTAATCCAGAGTCATACAGTGCGGACTGTATTCACACAACCGCGACACTATATGGCCTCAAACTGCTAAAGAGAGAGTTGAGCTGTAAACTCTCGAGATAAATAAATGGTAATTTAATAAGATCGACGACCACATCTAGCGGATGCTCCTCGTCTCAGGACAGCATGAGACGCGGCCAACACGACAAATTAAACATGCCCGATTCAAATGAATTCCTGAGGACCTTTCCCCTTGTTTGTATCGGATATCTGACGACCACACTAGCGTGTATTGATTCTACTTCGCTTTAGGTTCTGAGTAAACTACACTGCTGCTGGCTTTATATGCTCCACACCGGTTGATGGAAACACATCCAATTGGCTTCTTTTTATTTTTTTGCACCATTTCAAATATTTGCTCTAAAATTGCATGTAAACTCTGCCAATGCCAGGTTTAATACTCAGTCTACATCCAGTGGGTCAGACTCATGAGATGATGACTGAAAGAAATCCGCAAAGCAAGCATATCATCATTTTAAAACAGATCATTTAATCTAATAACATAATTATAATCGTAAGTAGTGCCATAAGAAGTATATGAGTCAATCGAATTATCTGTCATTTGTGGCCGAGGTTATATTTTTAAGAAATTTCACAAACTTTCTGTCCTCACGTTTTGAGGTTATTTACTTGATTGCTTCATTTCAACTTGAAGCCAGGAACAGGAGTGAGTTAACTGGAACTCTGGCACAGATGTCGGCAAGCGCTCATTACTATCTGGATTGAAAATGCGGAAGGTTATGTTTTGATCGCCGTGTATTTATTTATTTATTTATTTGTATGCGCGTTACTCGCATAACACAAAAATTATTAAACCGAATCGCATGAAATTTGGTGGGATGATTGGGTATTATCCGGGGACCATTTGATTAGATTTTGGGATCAATCGGGTCAAAATCTTCTTTTTACCATAGCACGGTCAATTTTTATCCAATTGGCATGCAACTAATGCCGAAATGTTCATAATTCAATGCCCAATCTTGTGATATGCGAAGGTATGCGCTCTACCGAGTGCCCATTCTAGTTATATCTGGATTGGGAGGGTCTGGTTTGTAGGAGCACCAACTAACAGCGTATTTCAGAGAACACCGAGAAAAGATAAGACACACAGACGGGGAAGTATGTGCGGCACTATCATAAATACACGATTGATTTTTGGCAGAATTGATTTAGATTTGGTGGTCAAATTTGAAAGTTTCCAATTATATTGCTTACATTTTTAAAAAGGGACACTCTGCATTTGGACATGAAGATCAGTTTGCTTATCATGCCGAGTAATACTTAGCCTGAGAAAACAGTTATATAATGACTTCTATGGCATAGATGGAGTCTGCCAAAAACAATGATGATGTCATCAGCGTTATCTTGGCTGAAGCTGGCAGACTTCACATTTTTAACAATACGGTGGCTTGGGGTTTAAAACGTGGGCCTCTACTGAGCATGAAGGCTCTAACTATAGGCTGTCTATAAGAGGTGGACTTAGTCTATGAGACGTCCCCCATTGGCTTGTGGACAACACCGCGGTCGCAACCTGTCAATCACATAGTAGCCCCGCCTTAAAGCATACCCTGCTTTAGGGTCTATGTTACACAAAATGGACCATTATTTACCAAATAAACATCATGCTGTTCTGAAGAAGAGAGTGAGACCATAAACTCATAAATAAGTCATTTTCTCAAAGACTTCTATACAAACTCACAGTCGCCCCCTGCTGGTCAGTATAACAAATATAAGTACACAGCCCTTTAGGATTGGCGTTACTGTTTAAATCAGAGGGTCTAAAACCAGGAGACACTTTTGAGTTGCATTATGGGAGTTTTGGGCTTTTTGCAGCTCCATTGTTGTTTTAATTTATTGTGAGTGGCCCCGACTTTATAGCAGTGCAATACATAGACACATACATTTTGAATGTTACTCAAATGTAGAAACGTCTATGTTAATTGTTGAAACCAATGGGTTGCTGCTATTCGTGGTCAGGTCTCCCTCGTCAAAGAGGAAAAAGTTGCCCACATAATATGTAGGATGTATTTGTAATGTCAGCAAGTGACACATCTTTAACTTAAAGTTGAAACTAATGAATAGCTTCCTAAATGTGGTGCGCTTTCCTTGGCTGTTATCGAGGGATTGATAGAACAACTTCTTTGAAGAAGATAATTGCTCCTCTGGGTCTCCTCTGAATGGCATTTAAGAGCAACGGCAGCAGGTTGAAGGCAGATTCTCACTCTCAATAACAAAACCATGGTGCTTCACAGAGTACAGGCCACCACGGGTTCAAACTGAGGTTAAATATGCTATAAATATTGTGACGGGGGAGAGTGAAAGAGCAGAGATGAGCACCTGCACATGTGGGACACGCACACGACTTTAGGAGGAAGAGGAATGAGAGCTATGTGGTCTGGAGGCGAGCAGCAGCTTTGAAGACATCCTGCTGCATTTCCAATGAACACCTCATGGAGCCGGAGCTCATGAAGGGATTTAGGCAAACAACTTTTTTTGTGACATGCCACTCAGTGATTACGACACATTTTAAATAACAATCTTGGAGGACTTTCACAGCTATAATTGCTCAACACACGGCTAACCCCGATCATGAAGAAAGCTAGAGGCTCGCCCCATCTGTGCAATATTATGTATATTTAATGTTTTCCTTACTTACTTTTTTTACACTCCATATATCTTTGACATTCAACTTGTTTTGAGTTCATAGATGCCAAATATTTGGTTGTGTTCCTTGTAGTTTCTGAGGCAACTGAGCAAAATGAACATTGTAAAATAACTAGCGTCAAAGCCTTTTGTTGTTGTACATTCACGATGGGCTTCTGGAGCCTTACGCAGGTCTGGCAATGAGAGCCACTTCACTGCCAGTTAAACTGTGGGACATTACAACTCTTTCTCATGAGGATCAGCGCGAGTTTAAACTTTTACACAGATAGTCGGCCGTCGGTTTGAGAACACTTCCTCACAGATGGATACCGCCCAAGCAGAAGTGGAAGTGGAATGAATCATGTATGAGCTGATGATTACTTTATGTACTGCAGTGTTTCCCCTACCATTATAACAGGGTGGCGAAATAAACTAAACTAAACTAAGGGGTTAAAAGGGCCCCATTTGTGAATCCCACAGAACCAAACCCACCCCGGGATGGGGTGTAGGAGTAATCACACGAGGTGATTCTCGCCAAACCGTCCCACCCCGTTGGGGAGGTAGGCGATTCATAATCAGACTCGCCTATGAATCGCTCCTCCCGTGTAGGCGATTCTGAATCGCCTGTCGCCCACCGCTCCTGTGGGATTCACAAATCCCTGCTGCTTTGCTGGAAATCACTTCTACTTATAGACTCTGGTCCGGTGCTCCGTGATGTCACTAGCGACGTCACAGCACAGAACCAAAGCGGCTTACATGTCATGTGACAATGTTTCCATGGTGACGGACAAGGCCGCGGAGATCGAAGGCACCGACACGTGACTTCCACCAGGAAACCTGTTTATATGTATGTATGTACATGTTGTGTATGTATATATGTACTTATGCGTGGACATACTACTGTTTATATCTGTCAGGGGACACAACATGTAACTATCTAATCTTTCATGGAACAATGTAATTCTCAGGCAGGTTACTGATGCCAACAATGGTGCTAAAACGCTAGCTCGCGATTAGCATCCGCTAGCTAAACGGCGCTATCCTTAATTAACTGTCTTCTCCTTAACTACTACACACTTAATAACTATCAAAATATAGCACCGCCGAAGCGAGCGAACATAACATTAATATATACACTACCGTTCAAAAGTTTGGGATCACTTAGAAATGTCCTTATTTTTCAAAGAAAAGCATTGTTTCTTTCAATGAAGATAAAATTAAATCAATCAGAAATACACTCTAGACATTGTTAATGTGGTAAATGACTATTCTAGGTGGAAACGTCTGGTTTCTAATGAAATATCTCCATAGGTGAATAGAGGCCCATTTCCAGCAACTATCACTCCAGTGTTCTAATGGTACATTGTGTTTGCTAATCGCCTTAGAAGACTAATGTCTGATTAGAAAACCCTTGAAAACCCTTGTGCAATTATGTTAGCACAGCTGAAAACTGTTTTGCTGATGAGAGAAGCTATAAAACTGGCCTTCCTTTGAGCTAGTTGATTATCTGGAGCATCACATTTGTGGGTTCGATAAGACTCTCAAAATGGCCAGAAAAAAAGAAGTTTCCTGTGAAACTCGCCAGTCTATTCTTGTTCTTAGAAATGAAGGCTATTCCATGCGAGAAATTGCAAAGGAACTGAAAATTTCCTACAGCGGTGTGTACTACTCCCTTCAGAGAACAGCACAAACGGGCTCTAACCAGAGCAGAAAGAGAAGTGGGAGGCCCGGTGCACAACTCAGCAAGAAGACAAGTACATTAGAGTCTCTAGTTTGAGAAATAGACGCCTCACAGGTCCTCAACTGGCAGCTTCTTTAAATGGTACCCAAAACGCCAGTGTCAACGTCGACAGTGAAGAGGCGACTCCGGGATGCTGGCCTTCTAGGCAGAGTGGCAAAGAAAAGCCATATCTGAGACTGGCCAATAAAAGAAAAGATTGGTATGGGCAAAAGAACACAGGCATTGGACAGAGGAAGATTGGAAAAAGGTGTTATGGACAGATGAATCCAAGTTTGAGGTGTTTGGATCACACAGAAGAACATTTGTGAGACGAGAACAGGTGAAAAGATGCTGGAAGAGTGCCTGACACCATCTGTCAAGCATGGTGGAGTAATGTGATGGTCTGGGGCTGCTTTGGTGCTGGTAAAGTGGGAGATTTGTACCAGGTAAAAGGGATTTTAAATAAGGAAGGCTATCACTCCATTTTGCAACGCCATGCCATACCCTGTGGGCAGCGCTTGATTGGAGCCAATTTCCTCCTCCAACAGGACAATGACCCAAAGCACACCTCCACATTGTGCAAGAACTATTTAGGGAAGAAGCAGGCAGCTGGTATGCTGTCTGTAATGGAGTGGCCAGCACAGTCACCAGATCTCAACCCCATTGAGCTGTTGTGGGAGCAGCTTGACCGTATGGTCCGCAAGAAGTGCCCATCAAGCCAATCCAACTTGTGGCAGGTGCTTCAGGAAGCGTGGGGTGACATTTCAACAGATTACCTCAACAAATTAACAGCTAGAATGCCAAAGGTCTGCAATGCTGTAATTGCTGCAAAAGGAGCATTCTTTGACGAAAGCAAAGTTTGAAGAAAAAAATTAATACTTCAAATACAAATCATTATTTCTAACCTTGTCAATGTCTTAACTATATTTTCTATACATTTTGCAACTCATTTGATAAATAAAAGTGTGAGTTTTCATGGAAAACACGAAATTGTCTGGGTGATCCCAAACTTTTGAACGGTAGTGTATATGGCACTTGTGTATGTTTCTCACCTGTAAATACCAAGACTTGCATTAATAGTTGGTCACTGTCAGTGTTACGCTGGTCTAACTTGTTTGTTTAAGACAAGAATTACGGCACCAGTCATGGAAAACCCGCTACTGCCCCTACTGGCGAACACAAGTATCGCCCTGCAGCTACTTCAGGTAAAAGAAGGATAAGGAGGTGAAATAAGGATGATGGGGGCAAGGTACTAACACACTACAATAACAATTCTGATAACAATATTTTCCCTTAAAATATCCAGGGTGCCACTTATGTATATATGTACTTATGTGTGTGCATATATATGTATGTATGAATGTATATATAAATTAGGGCTGTGAAACGATTACAATTTTTAATCAGGTTAATCACAGGTTTCTGTGGATTAATCATGATTAATCACATATATACATTTACAGGGCTCTCAAGACAGGCAAGAGCTCCGAGAAGAGTTGTTGACGGGGGGGCAAGTGACTTTTTTCCGTCCCGATGTGCGCGCACACGCCGGCATCCGAGCTCTGCGGCGCGCGAGACGGAGATCGGAGTCGTGTTAACGCGACATGTAGAGACAAAATGACATGCTGCTGGTTCGAGATGACCAACAACAGACGGATTGGAAGCTCATTCTGCGCATGCGTTAAATGCGTTAAAAAACAACAACTAGTTAATCCTGTAATTTAATTAACTGAGTTAGCGCGTTATTTTTCACAGCACTAATATAAATATATACTTATATGTTTGTGTATATATGTATGCATGTACATCTATGTATATATGTTTACCATTTTAATTCCCTTTTACACCGAGTCAGGCCTGTACACCAAGTCCATTGTTCCTGCGAAGACTCGCAGCAGAAGACGCTACGCCAGGTTCACGAACTCTGTACCGGACTCTGGCAACAGGAATTCAGCCAGGAAACCACATGGGGACCCCACTGGACCACTGCCAAGGGGGACGTGGGACCACTAGAGGGCTGAACAGGAGCCGGAGCGAGCTGCATACAATTCATAATACAATACAGCAAAAAAAGTATTAAGAAAGTCGTAACAAAGCCATAGATCACTGAAGCGAGACTCTCTCTCATTCCCTTCCCCCTATCCACAGACACCTGTGGTTGTTTTCTCCCCAGGACCCTTCAAGGCTATCTCCATGGCAACGACCATCTTGCGGTCTGGGAACTTTGTCTGTTGTGGACTGGGGGAGGACGACACACCAGGCCACTCACACACGAACTTCAACACACTGATATGTGCAAGAAATCATACCACTCCTGCACTAGCTGCATCACATCACTCTCTGCACTGGCTGCACTCACTGGCAAAAAAACTAAGAATCACTTTAAAACCTTCTTCTCTTTGACTCTTAAAAAGTCTCATATCAAGACACCATCATCTCTTGAGGCTTCCCTAAATGCGGCCTTACTACTGTTGCTAGACCTCTAACAGAAAGTAGACTCTAAAGAAGTTAGAAGATCAAAAGTAGAATGGGGAGTTAGCTCTTTACTTAAAAACCTTCAGTTTAGTATTCAGTCCCCAGTCCGGGAGGCAGACACAGTTTTCCCTCTTGACCTTTGACCAGGCTTATAGTGCTTATAGTTAGTTATAGTTAGGCTGTTGCCAGTTCCTGCTATATGCTTATCTTGCTGATAGCTTTTAGGGGCACATAGCTGACCTATCTCCTCTTTTTCTCTCCTTAAGGATGAATTTCATTTCTCTCTCCTCTCTCAACTCATCTCTGCTCCACTCCCATCTCTCCCCTTTAGTCCTTCTTTTTCTCTTGGGGTCTCAAGGACCTTATGAGACGGCCCATCTGCCTATCGGACGATGGTCTGCCTGGGGTCTGGAATCTGCTACGCCACTGTCCTGTTGCCATCCTGAGACTCACGCTCTCCCCCACCTCTCCCCATCTGCGCCTGCGGCCTAGGTCTCCATCGTGGAATATACTACTATGGACTATATGAACTAATCATACATATTCATATTCATTGAATGTTTTTCTAAACCTGTCCTTCTCCTTCTACACACATTACATCTATTGCATCTGTCCATCCTAGGAGATCTCCTCCTCTGCTCCTCCAGGTTTTTTCTTTTTTTTTCCCCCTTTGGGTATTTTGGGTTTTTTCCTGGTCCGTGTTGGTTTTGGGGCAGGGGATGTATGTGTACAGATTGTAAAGCACTCCGAGACAAATTTGTAATTTGTGAAATTGGGCTATACAAATAAACTGAATTGAATTGAATTGATATGCAATCACTACCCCCACCCCCCCGTCCCACGCCTTCGCCTGCTTTGCCCCCCCAGGGTGACAGGACGGGGTCTGTGTCCGGCGCCGTGAAGGCTGACGGACCGGGCTGGCTGCTTGTCGGTGCTGGTTACCTTCTGCCCCCAATGGCGGGGCTATCGCCCAGTCTTTGGCTTACCTCCCCTCCCCCCCTTCCTACTCGTTGCAAGTCATGTCTAAGATGTATGTGCTTATGTGCAATGGTGTTTTTTTTTTTCTCCTGCTCCCACACTGTACCCCTCTAGGGGCATAGTTGGGGGGTTGCTTTTTCTTTTTCTCGCCTCTCTTCCCTCATGTTATGCTGTAATCTTTCATCCACCCTTTCCAAGATGGCGCCGCAGACGGCGCCTCGGTGTCTTGGTGCGCGAATCTTGCACCTTCCGCCAAAGAAAATTCCTCGTTTGTGAAAACATTCTTGGCAATAAACCTGTTTCTGATTCTGATTCTGATAGAATAGTTGGGAGAAAAAGTGATACAAAAGTTAGAGTATATATGTAAAAAAAAAAAAGAACAAATATAGTACATCCTAAAAAGTCATAGAAAAGCTTTAGTAAAGTTCACCATATAAAGGCATCAACAAGTCATCATAAATTAATTAATTAATAGAAAAGTAATAGTTTAGTAAGTCAAAGAAGTCAGAAAAAATGAGTATCTCATTAAAAGTTAGAAACTAAATTATAGTTTAAGTTTGAATTTAAAATGTTTGCTTTCAATATTCAACGACGTCAAACACACCAAAGAGATGTCGTCTCAGTTTGTATAACATTCATTTTGCCGCATATCTAGAGAAGAGGAAGAGGGAGAATAACACCACCTTTATTAACAAGCGACACAACAGAGTCACATGTATAATACACAACACTATCCTTCAAACCAATGTAAAGATTGAGAACCTGTGACCCACTAGAAGAGGAGGCGGCGCCTCTATTTCTGTATTTCCCCTTTTCTTTTGGGACAAAGCTGAAGCCTCTTCAGTCGTCGTGCACCTGCAACCGTCTACAACAGGGGTCCCCCAAACTTTTTCCCTTCTCTGATTGGGGCCGGGGTCAGTTTGTAACAGAAAAAGTGTGACGATCGCAGGGGTGCCTAAATGTAAACATTTATTGTTTTCCAGAAAGCCACACATAACCAAATATTAATAACCCTTTCCGGGATCTTCACACGTTCTATTCGACAGCGGCTAGTCTAGGATTTGCGTGGCCAGACAAAAAAAAAATAGAGAAAAAAATATATCATGCGTCTCTGGTATTGTTCAGGGGGCCGGGCCAAATGTGCAGGCGGGCCGTATCCGGCCCTCGGGCCTTAGTTTGGGGACCACTGGTCTACACAATGAACACCAACCTTGGTTTATGGAAGGAAATGAAATTGTTGCAGTTTGCACTTATGAATGTTTTTTTAAATTTCAATTAATTTTGTAATTACTTAATAAAGTAATAATTTTAATACAATTACGTTTGTATGACTGTTTTTAGGAAACACAAAGGTACCTACTTCTGTGACAATGGGATTGGGCATCTGCCCATATATAAATATATGAATATATGAATATTCAGTTTTCCCACAGTTGAAGATTGACACTGCTCTGCATGAATTTGATTGAAGAAATAAAATTTGCTGTTAATTGCACAAATTGGCCATTCAACCCAAGATTCTTGCAAAAACAGATGATTACTTGCACAGGCAGACAGACACGTCTGAACCAATGACAGAGAGGAAGCTGTGAGTGCCAGAGGCAACACCACTACTTGGTTATGTTAAATACATAAAACATCAGTTTGGCTTAAAATCACAACAAAATTCAAACAAAGCAAAAGTACTTGTGTTAGGTTGGAGCTATAAAACGACAGCGTACCCAGACACATCACCCAGTCTACAAGGACTTCCTCAGACTCGTCTGTGATGTGTCAAAACTAAAGTAAAAGTTATGCCGTTTGATTTTCCCGTGTGGGACCTCGACACAAGTGCAGTGTTTCCCCCACCATTCTATCAGGGTGGCGGCCCGCCCCCCTGAAATCTCCGCCCGCCATCCTGTAATTTTCTCTATCGCTCCAGATTACAGCAGAAGAAATTTAAGGTCCCTTTTCTTTAAGAGCACGTCTTTGTTCTTTTATTAAACTAAACAGCCGTCTGTTATTGATCGTCTCTACACAGCAGCATGTCATTTCTGTCTCTACGTGTCGCGTTACCACTTCTCGGCTCTCCGTCTCGCGCGCCGCAGAGCTCCGATGCCGGCGTGTCTGCGCACACAAGTGAGCATACTCCCACTAGCCGGCAGAGAGCGTTGAATATGTCGCGTGAAAAACAAACCGCTATATCTGCATTTTTTAAACGCTCCCACGGTGGAGAAGATGGAACACGTCGCTGACCCTAACCCAACAAGGAGCCTGCTGGCTGCCATTGCCCTCTCAGTCCCAGTCAGCAGTGTAAACTGAGAGGGACTTCTCCACCATGAACAGAGTAATATAGACTTTTCACAATGGGATTTGCTGTGTAAGCTATGACTATTCTAAGATATCAGCTTTCACTTTTAAAGCCTAACAGTTTATGTATTTGCAGGTCAAGACAAACATCCGCAACAGGCTGCAAGGAGACCATCTTGCTGCCTGCCTGCGGATTTCAATTAATGGGCCAGATGTTTCTGACTTTCCTTATCAAGAGGCTCTGGAACTCTTCTTTGAAAAGCACCGGAAAATCCACTGCAGTGACAAAACGTGCACCCTTTGTGGTGGTCATGAAAATAAATGAACACCAACATGTTTCAAGTGTTTGCGTAAGTCGGTCCACCCCCCCCCCCCCCCTGAAGCTGTAAACCTAGGGGAAACACTATCATTGCTGCAAGTACTTGGAAAATGTTATGTGAAAAAGTATTCTTAATAGACTTCGTCTGTCGCTCGGACCCTAATAAATACATTTTAAGAATGCCGAATAACAAGGAGTAGCCGGTATGTGTGGAGGCCAGAAGAAGAGCAGATGCTTGTCTGGGTTTTTTTCTGCCAACGTGGCACAACTCAGAAAGAGCTAGAGCGAGGGAGCGAGAGAGCGAGAAAGGAGAATATTTCACAGAGTGGATCATCCTGTCTACACATAATGCATCCCCAGTGTTATTGCTGGCAGGAACACAATCCAGATGAGGGATTCAAAAGGGCTGCCAGTGAACACCTTCAACACCAGCATGCAGGATCCGATGACTGGGCCGATGAGTGAGGGGGGGGGGCTCAGGATAGGTCGGAGTCATGAGGGCCGCTGATGACGAGGAGCTGAGCCAATGAAATGATATCGGTCTCGCCAACACAACTAACAGCTGTTTGAAACCTGAGTTGAGATTAAGGCTCAATTGATTCCCTCCGATCTACTAAGAGAAGACGAGGGATGAACTGTCCCTTTAAGGCACTCTCGGAGAAACAGCAAGTACGTTTATTCTTCCACTCTTTTTTCTTCTTCATGAAGAACTATATGGATCATTGTAAACTGATAATCTTTTGGTTTTGGACTTTGGGAAAAAAAAGTGAAATGAAGATATCTGCTTAGGCCCCCCCCACACTATTTGTTAAACCTTTATGATTTATCAAAAGCCGGTGAAGCGCAGTGGGGCATGAGAGCAGCGGGCCAGCACTCACCAAGGGTCCTGAAGGGCCTCTGCTGGGGCACCAAGGAGAAGAAACCGGGCTTCAAGGCGTTTGTGATGATGACGTCAAATAGCTCCTCGAAATCCTTCCTGCGAGAGCCAAAGAAACAACAACAACAACCCCCAACGTCAGGGCAAGGATCCAAACACACTTGAGCTACTCAAGCGCAAATAGCTCCGGTGAAGCTAAACATTCTGCCCAGATGATGGGAAACGTGGAGCGACAAGCAGCAAATACACTCCCAGTGGTGGTGGGGGGTGGGGGGGATGCTTACTGACGTAAACACGCAGTCATGGAGTGATAGCGTGCATGTCGGGAGCCGGATGGTGTCTCCAAGGACCTACAGTACGGTATGTATATGTGCAGTACACAGAATCCACGTCCATGTGTGAGAAGCCAACAGGAAGTACTTAAGAACATGTGAACCATCAGTCTGATGCGTGTCAGTGCGTCCCGTGTGAGAACACGGCTTGCCATTACTTCTCAGAACAGCTTCTAGAAACTAAAATGGCAGTTTGTTTGTATGATATTAGGACTTGTGTGCTACACTTGACATTACTTGTTCTTGTATTCGACCGTGTCTCGTATTTAACCAAAGAGCAGTCAATTATTACAATTGTCAAATATTGCGAATAGAGTTTGTCTAGAGCAGCTACATTTAAGTAGCTGTCTGAATTTTGCTTATCTTGGAAGGATATTTGACTGATTGGAGCAATATATAGTAAATGACAATATTTTTAACATTATTTTAAAATAGATTAAAAGGGTATTTTGAATATATATATATACATACATACACACACACACACACATTTATACATATAAATATATAAACATATATACACACACAATTCATTGGTTTCATGCCCTGACTGTCACTTGTATTTGTCTTCCTTAAAAAGAGAAGCTACATGGTATCAAGCCTGATATAATTTTGAATGTAACACTTTATGGTCAAATTTAAATAAAAACTTCTTGCGAGTGGATTGATATTCATATACACCGATACCTGCACCCAAGTATCGCGATAGTAAAGAATCCCAACACCAGTAAAAACGCGTTTGAAAAGTGAGACTTGTGATTCAGAATTAGACCCTCGGCTCGGTCTCCACTCTTCACATTTCAGTCACTTCAGACGACTTAACACAGCTGTGACGAATCAATAAAGCGTGCAGCGCTCCAGCTTCATCGAGTGCCAAGCAGCAGCTTCTCCGGCCAGCTCGGTGGGGATTAACCTCCCGTCAGACAGCTCTGGCCTTGTCGTGCGACTTCTGACAGCCGCCCGCCACTGGCCTCCGGCCGGCTCGGCTCACTGCGGCGGCCGGAGGGCAGTGGAGAGGGCGGCCTTCGCTAAACAAAAGTGCTCTCTCAACAGTGAAGTGCCGACGCGATGAGAAACCAGAGAGAGGGAGGAGAGCGTTTCGGTCCCGTTCTGCCCGAGCTTTAAGAGTTTCAGAGTTCCTCTGAAGGACAAAGCGCACTTCTCCACCGACAACCACGAGGGGTCGGCCCAACTTCCTCTTGTGGCGAATCGCGACATTAATCTGCATCCCCCCGGCCTTGTAAAGAGCTGACCTGAACATGATTTCGAGAATTCACAGCTGGGGCTCTACTTGGGAGGGCGATACATGCCGCGGCGCTGGAGGTCAAAAGGCACAGGGAAGGCGGGGGGGGACAGCGGGGGAGCAAGGGAAAGGACGAGGCAAAAAAGGAGTGACCGGGCTGCTTACTGCCTCACAGGAAATTGTCAATGGGGGAGGGTGTGGGGGGGATAGTGTGAGGAGGAAGGGGGTGAGATAAACAGCCATCCAGTGCAAAGCAAAGCGGCTGCACCTTCAACCTGCCCCCTTTTCCTCTTTTTTCCCCCCGGCCTCTCCTGGACTACAGAGAACAATTGGCTCCGAGAGTGAAAAGTGAAAAAGCAGACCCCTCCCTCCCTCCACCTCCTCTCCCCACACCCCGAGTGCAAGATACCAACACCTTCCAAAAGGACAAGCGGGGCTTATGTTTGTTTAAAGCACAGCAATAACACGGCCATTGTGTTTGTTTCGAGGCTCTCATGCAGCTCCATCGAGTGTGTAATAAGGCTCAGGCTACCAAAACACGGCGAAACCGCAGGAACACGGGGAGGCCCGTGAGCACAAAGCCAGCATTGAACTACAAACGTCTTGCTGGAACAAGAATCCTGTCACTGCACACCTACAATTATACAATGAAGTGTTGGGCGTTCAGTGTAAGAAGTCCCGTCTGAGGAGTTTTTCCTGATCCGATGCAAGGTTTTGGGGCAGGGATGTCTATGTGTATAGATTGTAAAGCACTCCGAGACAAATTTGTAATTTGTGAAATTGGGCTATACAAATAAACTGAATTGAATTGAATTGAGCATAAAGGTTCAGTCATCAGAGGCTTCGCCAAAATAAGGGAATTAGATTATGGAGTTCTTTCTTTTACAATTAAATTGGGAAAGCCAATGATTGTCGGTTGTACCTTTTACATTTCATGTAACTTCGTAGTTTTCAGACCTTTAAAAACGTAGAAAATTTAAAGTTTATATCTACTCGAAAGCGTTGAAGAATCTATAATACTCCTATTTCCAAAGACAAGAAGATCATAAAAGTGATGTTTATTTCTGACGTATCAGAGTTTGTTTGCTTGCAACAGAGCTGATAATAATGTAAATTAAATATTTTTTCAGCGTTTCACCAGTTTTGACTAACTTCTGGGGCTTTCAAGCATGCCATCTTGAAATGAAGGCATGGTGACCATATCACAAAGTTCATGCACATCTTTGGAATTCAGAGACAAAACAGACCAACGACTTTCTTTCCTCTGAAGAATGAACATTTGAGTAAAAACACGTTCTTGTAGATGAGGAGGGTGGATACTTTTTTCACATCTGTAAAAAGATTTTTTTCTCAAACAGCAATAGCTCAACGTTCAGAGCGCCACAGAGAGCGCTGCGTGTGTGCGCGATGACGACGGTACGTCGACAGCAGACCATATTGCTCCGAATCCGACTTTCCCAGGTTCTAAATCCTGCGGGGCCAGTCAACAGGAGTGCTGCAGAAGGGGCCTGGTCTTATTACAGAGTGTGTGTATGTGTGTGTGTGTGTGTGTGTGTGTGGTCTGAGGTGGGAAGTCTTACCCCAGGATGTGTTCGCAGATAAGCCTGCAGTAGTCACTGTGGGAGCTGGTGATGAGGATGAGGACCTTCCCGGCGCTCTTCATGCTGCGCAGCCAGGACTTGACGGAGTCGGAGCAGGGCTGCAGGTACCGGCCCGGGTCCCTCTTCACACTGGGGAAGTACGTCCCTGTGTCCGCTGTATGGAGACACAAGCGCAGTGAGACAGGTACAACAGTTATTAAGCTAGACCAAGCTTTGTGAAGCATTTAGATGCATTAAAATACTTTCTTTTTTTAGTCAAATAATATTAATACATGTGTCTCAGGATACATAAAAATAAAGTGGGACAACATTTCTTTGGAAACGCCACGAAAATTATTTAAAAGTTAAGACCTTTAAGAGTGAAATAAATCACAATTAGATTAGCCTCTTCACAGAGTCCCATAAAACCTTTGAGCAGACAGGCATCAGGGGACACATGCTTGCATTTCTTACGACTGCAGACTAAATGTTTGCGGATTGAGCCGAGGGTGAGCGGCGTGGCTGAAGGCTTTTCACATGAGCCGTTGGGCCCGAGTGGATAAATTCTGCTTCCAAGTCCCAAACTGTGTCAAGGTCTGCCAGACTGTGGTTTCAACATTTTATTGTGTCTCTAAAAGCGAAGAAGCCGGTTTTATCGCTACTGTGTTGTTCTGCTGACTCGGCATTCAGTTTCAAAGGGGAGTCGATCGGCTTTCCTCTCTTTGAAGTCCCCCCTTTAGCTGCCCTCCAGAACATCCTGTCAGCGTACGATACAGAGATAAATATGCCAGCGCTCTGATCTGGGTTACCCAATCCATCCCAGAATATATCTTTTATAAACCTAATCTACCTAATGTCCTGTGAATATAAAGTAAAAACCCACACAAAAAACATAACCTGCAAAGAGTAGAGACATGTGATGCTCACAAGTGTGAAAACCAGATTACGAAATATGTAAATGTTTCGCTATTCGGAGGACATTTCGTAAAATGTCATCTTGGGGGGAGGGGCGGTGTAATTCCAGGAAATAAGAGTGTTTTTGTAATCCTGATGAGTTGCATAGAAAAACACCTCCCGTTTCCTCCGCTGTGCGATTACTTTTAAATCACATGATCTAATGACGCAAACAAGGCTTGAATCCAGACGTTGTGCAACCTCATCGAAAGAGAGAAACTGTAGATGGCGAAGAGGGGGACTGACAGGTGAGAACGCTGCTTCTTTCACGAGCAGGAGAAGAGAGGGCTTAGGAAAACAGGGTTGTGGATGAGTGGTGTGTATTCATGAGCTTCGGTGTTTACCCTGGCGGAGGGCGCCGGCCTCTCGGAGCGACACGGACACACTCGGATAGACTCTCCGGCCCAAATTGGTTTATTCTTTGCCTGACACATGACACAGAACAGATGTTTTCTTATCAGTGTGAACATCAAAAAAGCTCCACGGAGTCAAATTTTTGTGGCAAACCAAGTATACAGATCAGAAGATTTGATGTTTTTACCCAAATAGAAGAAGAAAAAACACACCGTTAAGTGTTACAAATAGGTTTATCCTCTTAGGAGCGTGACAACTGTCTATTCTGTTTCAGAATATCTCATGTGCACTGCTGTCATGTTGACTTGAGGACGGCGCAAGAGGAAAGCTCACGCTGGGTTCATCCTCATGGCATTCTGCTCACTTTTTATATTTATTCCTTACAAATATTTGATCCCGTGCTTGCACAGGCAAAAAGGTCAGGAGATCACCAACGGCAGTAGAAAATATCCTCTGGAGACCATGAATATTATATGTCACAGCTGGCTCCGCCAATTAGTTGTGCAGACAAAAGTATGACAAAGTTAATAACATTATTGTTATTGCCAGACATTCGGAGTCTGCGGTACAGAGTACAGACAAATGTCCTAAGTTGTAATTCATAGGAATGGGAGCTCCTCCCTTTCTTCCTCTGGCATGAATCAATTAATGATTTGATCATAAAAGCACAAAAGATTTGTGCAAGTGACTTTTTTTCGTCCCGATGTGCGCGCACACGCCGGCATCCGAGCTCTGCGACGCGCGAGACGGAGATCGGAGTCGCGTTAACGCGACACGTAGAGACAGAATGACATGCTGCTGGAGAGACGACCAACAACAGACGGATTGGAAGCTCATTCTGCGCATGCGTTAAATGCGTAAAAAAAAAAAAAAACTAGTTAAACCTGTAATTTAATTAACTGAGTTAATGCGTTCTATTTCACAGCACTAATATACACATATATATATATATATGTATGTAAAATATTTGCATATATAGCATCTCTTTGAATCAGACAACGTGATTTCTTTCCTTGGAGAAACAAGGTTGTTTCAAATTTACTAAAGAAAGGGGATTTAGTCACTGAGCCCTGACTTTATGCGGGGAAATGTGTTTCCTCTATTTCCTGCAGTTGAGAACAATGACATCAAATCTTTTGACATCAGAAACTGCTAAATAACAAACTACTCTTGTGCGCCTAAAATGTGGACGATGTGTTTAAAGCAGCTCATGAACATCCTGCCGAGAGCATTTAAAAGGTTTGGGCATGCTGCCCTCCTGTGGTGAACACAGGACTTGCATGTGGGGAGGGAACGGCTCCGTTAGGCTTTGAGAGGGCAGTGGAGGTTTCTAACCAGAAGATGACGACAAACGCAAACAAACATTTGGTTCTGACAGTCAGCAAATTTCTCTTTTTTTCCTTTTTCATTGTGTCCACAAATCATTACACCTCCAGTGAAACACAACAAAGCGGGTTTCCAAATCAACAATACGCCCTCGGCGGGGCCGTTTTGTCCTCAGGGACCTTGCAGTAGAAAGCTTGTCCTGCCTCATTAACCACGGCGAGGGAGGTCAGCTGAGGGCCCCCGCTCGCAACATCCCATAACGCACTGATGTTTGTGTGATAGAATAAACAACTGACCTCGCCACCGTCAACTGCGGTGCATTTGATCAAATACCATGCTCCTCAGCTGCAGTTTTATTCTACGGGGACCTGAAATGTGTCACCCAAGCCCGGTGGTCCCTGGAAAAGGGGTCCATTTAGTACGGGATTCAATGTGGGTCGTGGATTTTATGTTCGCTCGCCAAAATACCCAACAAACGGACCACAGGACGGATAAAGGTTCCCCTTAAAACTAAAACCGTACCCTGTGAATTGCGACGCTGAAAGACGGGCCTTCCTATAAAGTGCCATCCGGTGTCTTTTTAACATTTGCACATACCGAGCAGAACATTACAACACAAATGACAATTCAAATTTCCCCCACTAAAAACGGACTGTACACTGCAAATGAATTATTAAGTTGACTTTTATTAAAATCATAAAAAGGCTCAAATTCTAGTCGTAATGTATTTTAGAATATAGACAGCAAACTGCAGGAATAGGCGTCACCTTTTCCACAAAGATCGAGGTGTGAAACTCAATCAGGGATCCTCGGAGTCCAGAGAAGAGCAGAACCAGGTCTCAGTTCAGCTTTTCTGGACCCAGCGACTGTGTGCATGCAGGTAAAGCCTGATCTGTTGATGCGACATACCGGCACCGCTGCCTCTTGTCAATCGCGTATGAATGATTAAGTCTCACGAACACGCCAACCATGTCGTTAAAACCGCCCTTCAACTTGTTGAAACCGCTTCCGTTTGATCGGTTGGGGTCCGTCCAGCCCCGACGCGGCCTCGGCTTTACCTCCCAACGACAACTTCCCGTGAGCATAAGTGATGATCCGATGTGTGTCTGGCATCAGGCCGGGGAGCAGAGAGGCCCGGCTCACGAGAACCGCATATTTCAAACTCCACTCGGGCTCTTACCAGCACCAGCTCACTCCACACAGCATGTCGGTCCCTCTGAAGGGACTGCAGACCTGTGGCCGGGCGCCGGCTGGAGAGCTGCCCAATGCCAGAGAGAGAGCCGCAGCCGGCAGCGGCTCAATCTCCCCCACACATCAAAGGGGGCCTCGACAGGATGCACAAATCAACAGTTTGCCAGTGCAAATTAGGGGCGAGTAGAGGACGGCAGCGTTTCACAAACAGCCACACCAAGAAATGTGACGAGGGGACAGAATCTGGAGGCACGTCAGCTTTTCGTTGTCAAGATAATGAGCGAGGAAGATGAAGGCTGTCAAAACAAACACGAAAAGAATGGATGCATTCAATCCCGCGTTGTACGTGAGGAGCGTCACGCTCTGTGTGTGTGTGTATATATATATATATATATATATATACACACACACATCTGTGAAGTATGTTATTATTATTATTATTATTACATGGGGGCGATTTATGATCCAAAGTGTTTTCCCTGAAGCATCCATGAACGCCGTGTTATCCGGCACCTGTTGTAACCGCGTGGAAAACCGTGTCTGGGCCGCTCTGTCTCTGTGGACTTTCCATTTTTAGGAGAATGACCGCAAATTGCTGCATCGTGTAGTAGAGCATGCAGGTTCTTTACTTTTACGAGGAAAACCTTAAAATGCAATGAAACAGAATACAGATCCTGTACAAAGGCTTTATGACATAAACACAGTATGTCGTTGAGGGGTGACGTACAGTATTTCGGATGCATGACCTTCTTTTTGCATTGGTAGAATGTGATATTAAAGTAAAATATAAAACGTTGAGAGCTAAATTGATTAAAATGTGGAAATCGTGGTAAATTTAGGTTTTCTGTTGGGAAAAAGTAATCAAATACTTCTATATTATTGTTTTGGGAGGGTAAAATAATGATTTATATTTCTTTATTATGCTGCATGACAATTTTACGTCAATTTGCAAGGCAAACATAAGCCGTGGAAGAACCACATCAATAACATTTGGAACAACTAACTTGATCAAGCACTCCGAGACAAATTTGTAATTTGTGAAATTGAATCAGACAGTTATTATATTATTTCATTACTATACGAGTCCTGCCTACAACTTTTTTTCAATTCAATTCAGTTAATTTTGGAAAACCCAATATCCCAAATTACAAATTTGGGATATTGGGTTTTGTTTAATACGGGGAAAAAACTGCTGATTAATTTTTTTGAAAAAAATAGTTTTAGAAAAATACTATATTGTTATGCCTTTAACAACTAAATCAATACAAAAGTAAAAGGATAACATTTAGAATTGTTGGTACTTGTTGGTGTCGGCAGAAGAGCAAAATATCAGATCTATATCAGCAGTTATAGATCTTTTTGTGTGTGTGTTAATGATTTCTACTTTGAAAAGTTTCCCTCCACGTGGAGACACGCTGCCGAAGAACAAAAAGGAGACAATGAGAACAAAGCAGGCTGAGGAAAGAAAGGGCCGGTGGTTTTTGGACATACGAGTGCAGATCCGTGGGGTACGTTGACGCCAGTCGCACAGTCAATCTGTCATTACACCAAACCAGGGCTGTATTTAGCCGGAGCTATCTAAAGAAAACTGTGAGGATCCCTCACGGTCTGATCTCAGGAGGAACAACTATTGAAATATGAATACTCGCAAAAACACTATACAGACACTTCTGCAGCTCCAAAAATGTGCAGAAGCAGCTGAAATACATCAATAAAAAACATCCAAATTAAAGAAGTTAAATTACCCTCCAACGTATACTTAAGTAAATCTATATTGGCTGAATGGTGTTGACACACAAACATTTTTTTAAAGCACAGAAAGTATTATGTGGAACATCCCGAGCAAGCCCGACCAGGTTCCTTTTAATCATAGGGGGTTTATGAGCCTCCCACCTCAAGGTGCAATCTCCATAAACAATAGCTTTGGGCCAAAAGGAGCATGTTGGGAGTCATCTCTCACTTGGCAGACAACGTTGCGACACCTCGACAGTCCTGGATGGTTGTTTTTACTCGGGTCCTGTTTGTTAGGTCCTCTACATCCTCCTTCCTTATTTTGCTGCTTTGATTTGATTCGGGATTTTTTTTTCAGTTTCTCACTTTTAGCTTTTCCAGAAATGGCTTAATTGAATTCCCGAACATACAATACAAACGGCACATCACAGCTTTTATAAACTTTTTTTTCTCCATACTGTACCAAATCAATCAGCCAGAACAAATGTTAAAAAAACCTCTATTCTGATCAAATGCACGCAGCACTCAATGTGTGAATATCCCGTCAGTATTATTCTGTTGGTCCATCGTGGCATGACTGAACTGGGAGAATGTGACTGGAATTGATGTGACATGATCCTCTGTTGAAAACCATAAGAGGATCATGTCACATCAATGTCAGTTGAATTAGAGAAGACTCGGATTTAATTCCCCCTTATTTGACTCCATAATCAGTGTGGTTAGGCAGGAGAGCAGAATCGACATCCACAGAAGCTGAGACACCGTCTGGCTAAACACCAGCACTGTGTCAAAGCTGAAAGAACCACATCGTTTTCTTCAGATCATCTTCAAACCCAAAGTTTGATTTAATATAATAAAGACAGTAATCCAATCCTGCAGTTACAAATGGTCATGAAGCAACTGGATACCTGTGAATCTTTCTTAATATTATAAATTGACAGATCTTTCAGCGGTGATATCACGCGACTCGGTTCTGACCAACTTTGAGCCGGTTTCTCTCCTCTTCTACACATATTATCTCACAAATAAATCCTAGTGCTATATTAATGCAAATAATATCAACTTTAGCAGCTTTATCTTCTGCTTCGTGACGGACTGCAAACCACGACGCATATCTTTTGGTATGTACAGTTTATACACCGGCATCTTTATAATGTCTTCAACTGTTTTGGACTCTCCAGGTTTATAATCCTTTAAATGGACACAATGCTCAACACTAACTTCTAAAATCAATTTCTGAAAGTGAAATGAATGGTTTGCCATTTTTAGTTGCCTTATTTTTTGAGTAATTAAAATACAACGCAGTTATATGTCAGCTGAATAATTAAAATGTGAAATAAAACAAACGCTTTTCAACAAAATCGTTGTATTTTGTGTTCTGTATGATACTTTACAGGATGTTTAAGTGTTATCTGTTAACAAGTCCACCCTCAATACCTGCTATACAAACTACCGGTAGAGCAGCTGTTATGTCCACTGGTTGCTTGTTCATCTGCCCTTTCTTTTTAATATGTCGGTTTTTCTGGGCTTATATGGTGACTCCCACCACAGATCCATTGGTCCGTTCAGCACTGAGGTCTTGGAGTACGGGTCCGTGACACCACCATCGGCTTGGCCATCAGCCATCATCACCAGCGTCACGGATGGCAACCACAGGCCCAGCATCGGTTCCCAATTTCTCAAAATGACTGTCGAGCCCCGAGTCATGTCGGGATGATTTACAGTCGGTCGACAACACAAGTCAGCATGTAAAAGTTGAACTCTCTGAAAATTAATTGATTCCAGTCTAAAATCTCATTGCTGGTGTGACCCAACCTCCAGTGGGCCCGGTCACAACGGGAGAAAAGAGAATAGATTTGCAGAAAACTGCCTTTGAGTTCTTTGAAATGATGACCTTGCCCTCAACTTGCAGCATGTGCATCCTAACGGTCCAATGCTGGTTTGTTTTCATGCTGCCAGGATCTGGTTCAACGTGGCAACAACACCACAAATTCATTGTGTTTTTCACAACTCACGAAACATTGAGGCGGGCTGCTAAGGGCTTATTAAATGGACTGCAACTATTTTGGTCTGAGGATTTAAGTACATTAAATATGGTCTTTGGGGCTTTCATCAGGGTTATTGCACACTCCGGTCTTCAACATAATGATGACGATACTCAGCAGAGTAAGAGACATTCCCTCTGTTGTTAACTGAAGAAAAGTTTAGGTTTTAGTCGGTCGTCCCATCAGATTAACGTCTTCTTACAACATACCTGTGTTACCACATGAAAAAAAGGCACATTACATTTCCTCCAGGTGCAGAGAGTATAATGTTCTTTAGTCCTGAAGACTGAAATCTACAGATACACATCCAACACCCAACTAAATGATTATTTATGGTTGCATGTCGGGCTATCCTTTCCACGGGGGCAAGGTCGATGGAACCCAACCTACCAGTTCATTAGTGTGGAGTGTGTTTATTTATTTGATATAAAAAAATAAATGTTATTGTTGCATGCAAAACAGAAACGCAGCTTATCTGAGAGAAAACCCAGAAGAGATCAAAGCGCACGCCGGCCGCTCGCACTTTGATCTGTTCTGGGTTTTAATTTAGCGGGTCAGCCATAACAGTGCACATCCCCACCCTGGTGTGTGTGACGTCTTTCTGTGGGACAGATGTATACATTTGTCACAAAGCTGAAAGGGACCGGCAAAGTGGCCTTGAATAGCAAACAGATCATTTGATACATGGAAATAGATCGACAGTGATCCTAACAAGGGGAGAACTGGCATTTAAACCTCACTTGGTGGTGTTTACGTGTCGCGATGTCCTCGGAGACAGAAGGCAGAAGCGGGAGGGCTGAAGGGAAACGTTGCCTTTTCTGAACGCGCACATTTTAAAACTGGATAAACACCATCATGTCTCACCATCCGTCAGACGGACGGATGGTGTGCAAAGCCGGACGGATATTAAGCTTCGCTACTTTTGTTTAACGGTTTGTTTTACACATCTCACTGGTCCTAAAAGGGTGATTCACCCAAATTACTACAAATTTAATTTTCTCACTTACCTCTTCTGGTATTTAGTCAAGCCGATAGCTTTGGTTCTATTTTTCAAGGTGTTAAAGATCATTTTTGGTTATTTTTAAACCACATTTTTGTGTGTTAAGGTGCGTTCACACCAAAAGCGATGCGATTTTTGGCGTCGCCCAAAACGCGTGAGTTTACTCGCTCGACCATTTGCCGTGTTCTCGCCATAAGCATCGAGATGCTCCGCGAGGGGCGGGGCTTAACTCTGTGTCTCGTCTCCGTAAAGACCGTTATCATCTCCTTCATCCACCAGAATAACTCACCACTAGTTCTGCTTTATATTTGTTGTGGACGTCCCACACACTAACGCCCTCGTGTTTGGGTTCATGACATTAATATAATATATATATATTTATACATGACATCACCCGTAGGCTCACTCAGCTCGGTCACTTTCACCGATGAAGTCACTGTTACATCTGAAAGACTTCCGCTTCCAGCGCTACGAGAGCGGAACATCTAAACGTGTGTTATTGTGTTCATAACATTATTGTCCGTCTTGTTCTGATTAAACTGCGGCGGGACAGCGGTGACGTACGGAGCAGCTCAAGAGCTGATTGGCCCGAGTTACGAAATTACCGCCTCAAAGTTGAAATATTTCAACTCGGGGCGAAAATTGTGCCGCTGAAAACGCGTCGCCCACATCGCCGCCCCAAACGCGGCGCAGGAAAAAATATCGCGTCTATCTCAGCCACACGCGTCTGTACGTTGACTTTTCATGGGATTCGGTCGCTCGAAAAAATTGTTTCGCTTTTGGTGTGAACGCACCTTAAGTGATTAATGGGGACAAGAACTTTCACAATTGATCCAGAATTGAACAAGAACGATGGAGCCGGCAGCCTTGAAACAGGCTGCAATGTAATCCTTTGGAGCAGCTCATCGACGTCCCCCCTGTGTGAACATTAAAAGTGATTTCTTTTGCCAGATTCTTTTATTAGAAGTGTCTTACTACATTATGCAAAAGACAACAAGATAAGCCGTTTGTCATTGTGTGTAACCAAGTCCCCCTCAAAAAAAAATCTCCTGAAATCTCGCGAGTAGTCTTGTTGGTGGCGTGAGCGAGCGTCAGAGACGAGTCCCGGTGGACAGTTTGTTGTGTTGGAGTACAGAAACCACGGCTTAGTGTTCTGAAAAGATGTTCAACGTCATGGTTGAAAATGTAGCTGGCTTTGACAAAGTGGATGTGATGCAGGATTTCCGAGGGAGGCTCATCCTTGAACAGTCTGGCGATAAGAAGTGGACGGGTTCAATGAAACATCGCCCATTGGTTTTTGGACTGTGGTTTTGAAGCCTAGAGTTTGGTATTTTGTCCCTCACCATCTTGGTTTGTGGCTTCACCATTTTGTCTTTTTGCAAGGAAATAGAAGTACAACTGCTGAACGCTGAGACATTTGCAGGCATAATAAATATTTCAATAACCTTTCCTTAACTGAAAACACACTGTGAAAGGTTTAAAGTTGGACGACAGAAACACGGACAACACCGTGGTAGCGGCCAGCGGCTCACAAGGTCGCTACGCCCGACAGCATACCCGGCTTTCTCTGCTATGTTACTCTAAATGGGACCATGGAACGACGTTCAACTAGTTTGCCAACGCAGTAAGCATCACAGATAAACATTTCAAAACCTCCACTGCATTTGAGTAGAAGACAGACATTTCTAAACGGGGACGAATACTAAACAACAAAACAGTTAGCATATCAATGTTGGTGTCCTTTCTGTAGTTGAAGAGACTTTCTTTGGTAATCAGATTTGATGAAAAAGCTTTGATAATCTTTACCTACGCAGTCAAAACAACTGAATTATGGCAATGAAAGAATGTGGAAAATCATCTGGAAGGTGGCCAAATACTTCCCCTCTATACATGTTCCTCATTAAGAGAACGCTCTTCTGATTTCAAAGACATTGTTTTGAGCACATTATAAATGCAAACAAAGACATCAAATTAACTCAACTTGCCATTTTCCAGACCGCTTTAAGTCTCGGGGATTGTGGCACGGATGACTTCATCGTCTAACTGAAATCTTTATGAAGCTGTAAAAACATGGATACGGTTGCTACGACAATATACAATTGTACCCTTCTTGACAAGTTAATTTAAGACAACCGTGTGTTTCACTTTGAGATAAACATGGGCTGGGACAACACCAGAAAAGCCATGGAAATGCACGTGTCAAAATAAAAGTGTCTCGGAAAAAAAAGATTAGATACCTGGAATACGGTCTGTGAAGTTAAGAGTGAGAATCAACTTCCGGGTCGGCCTCCACGTTGAATACACGGCACACTGCTGCTTGGTAAGAGCAGGTTGCATACAAGGCTTTTTGGGGGGAAAACATGGCAGAATTGCAAAGGGATTTTACTGCGCAGGGGGAGAATCAAACAGCAAACCACAGCCCGGTAGTTAAAGGAGACTTCGCTGAACCCAGAGAGCTGCCGTGTTATCAGACAGGAAGCACAGAACAATTACTCTACGTGGAGCTAAACAATTTCGGCAGTGGACGCTGAGGTGAATGAGCGGTCGGAGACGTGGTGGATTTGATGAGCATTTCGGTATTTTTGCAGTTTAATACCATGTTTGAAATGAAACTGCTGACTTAAAAGCCGTTTTATTTCGGTTTACCATAAAGCCAATGCACATGTCCCCCTAGTTTACTGAGGAAATTAGGCTAAACTTTTATTCACTTTACTCACTGACTTCAAGCTAACAGCTGAATCACACATGCACATTGCACACAAAAAAAGGAAAAGCATTAAAAGCACTTTATTAGCACATAAAATGCATTTATACTTTTATTTTTTGCAGCAAAAACAAATGGTTTAGAATACATTTTGAATCCCAGCAACAATAAATGTTGCACACTGGCCCCAATGACCCACTTTTTTGGGGATTTTCTTTCTCAGAGGAGAATGTGGCTTTAATGTCCTCCCAGTAATTACAGTGTGGCGGATGGATGGCTGAAGGCACCTAACCAATGGTCATTATGAGGTTGGTTGTAGCTCAAGGTACCCGGTTCGATCCCCACTCTTTCCATAGTTGCATATCGAAGTGTCCTTGAGCAAGACAGTGAACCCTCAATTGCTCCCTGGGCGCTTCACTGCAGCCCACTGCTCCTGAATAACTAAGGGCGGGTCAAATGCAGAGAAGAATTTCCCCACAGGGATAAATAAAACTGTACATTTCTTTCTTTCCATCTTTTCATTACAGGTCTGTATGACACATGGAACAGAGACAAATCCTCAATGGGTTTGATCGGCTATTCTCTGAATGATGCGGGAATAATTTTTCATAGGTGGTACTTGCATGACCTCCACATCAACTGAAAAAAGCTTCAAATACAACTCTTATCTAATGGACGGGTACAGGGGACGGCAAGCTCTCCGATATGCATTTCTGTTTTTTGTTGCTTTCATAAATTTAACGAAAAAATGTTTTCCGTTCAAGGTCCACTGGCATTTTCATCGTCATCCTGTTGAGGATGACCCCTGACTATGATACAGTTATTTCACAGTACAGTTTGGGGGAAAAAACCATCACAATGACGATTTACATATATTGTAAAAGATATCTAGGTCAGAAGTGCAAAAAAACACAACATAAAAGATACACTACTTTGAGCCAAGGGAGCAAGTGTCCGCTATCTGTAAAATGTGTGTGTTGAGACTTCACATATATGCATAAGACACAGAGATCTTAGAGAGAGATTGAAAAATATATGATGGCAAGACGTTCCGTCTTATAATGCGGCCATGCAGAAGAGGTACGGACATCTTTGATTTTAGACGTGGAGACACGTCACACCGCCTCATTTCAAGCACACTGAACCCTTACTCTTTGCATTTGGTCAAATTTAAATAGCTTAAAATGTGTCCGCTTTTTATCTTTTTTTCCTGTACTAATTGTAACTGTCTGCAGCCAAAAGCAACAGAGGGAGTAGGGACCAAATATGAACTCTTGCACAACAGTGCTGATAAAATGAATAATTCAGAAGCAGAGCTAAATCCAAATGTTCCCTTTTCTGTAATGCACAAAGGACCCTAAAGTAAAATGCTATTAAATGAATTCGGCACTACGTATATTTACTCTGGCAGTACATTTTAAATCTCTTTAAGCCACTCTAATGAGTATAAAAACTTGCACGACATCCAGATTCATGTCTATTTGGACTATCTATTCATCAGCTGTGGTAAAAATCTAACCGGAGATGTTTATACTGCCCATGAGAAAAATGCTATTCGTGACTTGCTCCTTATTCATTTTCACTGAGGGATGCAGGGTTTCTTTAGATTGTAGGGCAAAGGGTTCTGAACTTCCTTTCACATTCTTCCAACCACACCGAGAATGGTTCTCATGGATGCTTCCCAGCCCAACACCTAAAATAAAAATCTCAACCAACAAAAACAACAGCAGAACTGATCTTAGCGAGCAGCCTGGCGGGGGAAGTCCACACAGAATATCCCAGTATATTTAGGACACAGGCCACCAGGGCTGATAAGCACTGGGTTCACATCCCAAAACACATTCTTAAACACCAAGACCCGAGTTCATGGTTAGTACTATAATTAAAAATAAACGTCCAACAGGTGAGGGGGTTCGGGTGAGGCTAGGAGTGTATTTTATAATTTTATAAAAAGGTTCATTGTATTCATCAAAATCACAGAATGGTCTCAGGGGACCTGAACAATAGATAACACCTTCTGCCTCCAGTCCAGACCCTCAATTATGATAAGGAAAATGAATCCTTACGAGCCCCGATTCAATCAAGACCACTTTACTATGAATTATTCCTTTTATTACTTACATTGATATAGCAGAACAATGTAGCTGCAGCAGGTATGCACAGAGGACCATTACAAAGCCACAGCTGTATCAATAAAAATTAAGGCTTTTAAAACTCAATGTTGGGCTCAGTGATCGATGACTGTCAGCCATCGGCAAGGACAATGGTATTGCTCGTGGGCCCAACCCTCATGTCAGTCAGGCATGTTCCCATGTGTGTTTTTTGGACATTTGTGAATATTGAAGGTATAATGTGCATGTGATTTGGAGCCAATGCAATCTACAGTACATTACTATCAACATGTGTAGCTAAGATATTAATGTCTCTCTCTACAGAGGCATAATTTCATTGTCAAAAGACAACAAAAAGAAGCTTTAGGTCACACTTATGTGCCATTATTACACGGCCATTGCAAACTGAATATAATTGAAGTGTATCCGTTCTGTCAAGACATAAAACAAAAGCGTTAAAAACATGTTTGCTGTAGACGGGACGTATTGAGTTCCCACCCAACTTAGCCTTGTGGTACTCGCCGATCGGATTGTATATCAACGATTGCAGGGATGATGCCATATTTAGCATTACAATTAGCTACATATCTAAAAAGTGGAAGGCGTTTGCAAACATTAACTGGAAGATGTCGCGGAGGTTTGTTGCCGAGTCAGTGAAAAGTCGTGAACACATCTCGAGCCCAATCGTGGTTCAGGGCTGATGACAGATGTAGACAGAAGTTTAAAGTTAAGAGAAAGGTTTGGAGACCGTGAACTTTCTGGAGTTGACAACATGTGTTGGAGTCGTCACCTTGAATTTGGTTGATTCAAGGAAAAGTGCGAATGGAATGTAAAAGGAACTTTAAAAGAACAGCAGCACTGTCCCATGACCGTCCCCTTGGTCAAGGTTCAGGAATGGCCCCACCATATTCCTCTTCTGTGTCCTGCTTTAACTTTCCATAGTGTCTTTAAAATCAATAACAACAGAAGTATACATGGCTCTTTAATGTGTTTGCCACGAATGTCTGCAGGAGCTGTCAGCAGCACTATTTGCATTTTTATCTTTGGGCACCACGACTATTTTGAGCTCTGCATAACTTGGTAAACACCGGCACTCCTTCCAGAAAAACATAAAGATAATATATCTGTGAAAGACCTTGGGCCTGGCCTCAAACGCCTTTTCTCACCACTAACACTACCTCCACAGTCAGTCTGTGCTACCCAGAGACACTGGAGGACCAGGCATGGATACCATGACAACGACAACCATCTAACGCAGGGGTCAGGAACCTTTTTGAATGGGAGAGCCATAAAAGCCAAATATTTCTAAATATATTTCATTGAGAGCCATATAGTATTTTTAACGTATGAGCGTTGCTGCTGTGTAGAGACGATCAATAACAGACGTTTAGTTTAATAAAAGAACAAAGACGTCTTGAAGAAAGGGACCGTAAATTACTTCTGCTGTGATCTGGCGCGAAAGAGAAAATTACAGAGTGGCGGGCGGAGATATTTTTTTTTTTTAACTCAAAAGAGCCATATGCCGTCACCGGAAGAGCCATATATGGCTCGCGAGCCATAGGTTCCCGACCCCTGATCTAACACAACAGGAGTCCAAGAGCACGGCTGAATCTCTTTAGTTAGGAACAACAATCAACACTTTGAGCTAGCGTTAGGAAATTAAAAGGATTAAAATTCCTTCTCGAATATCTATGCTGAGCACCAGCCATTTCTGCTATAGCTACTTTAATGCAGACAGCATTCATTTTCATTCCCTGTGCTGAGCAGGTTATGTTTTATGGTTTGTTTCGTTTGATCCAAATCACACGGCTAGTCCACAAATACATTTTCACTTTTGTAAATGTGTTTGGTCTGAGCTCTTCAAATGCCCTTCTTGCTCATTATCAATTCATTCAATGCAGGTCATGTTAATTATCCATCAAATGTATTGCATACTGCTGTAATGTCCATTATGGACTTATTGAGGGTACTACACAGTGGACACATTGACACATTCTGGATGCTCAAATAAACTGAGATACAGTTCATGTAATGTGCAAAGGGAGTGATTTTGGACACAGCCCATGCTTCTTTCTTCATTACATTAGCTTCATCCCTAAATGCATGTCTGTTGTCTTCATCAAAGACCACAATGGGAATAAGTTGTAGACTTAATCGTTACCTTGTTGTAGATGTGTGATTTAATGGCTTCTTTCTTATTTTGGCGTTGGTTAGCTAGTTGCGTTGGTTAGCTAGTTGGTGTTAGAGTGAAAGTATACTATTGTTTTTGTATCGAACTGATTGGAGGTTCAAGGAAAAGTAAAGCTGTATTAACATTTTCATTATTCAACCGATTCTATTTTTGACTCATCTGATAATCTTTTCACTGGCTTTTGTCAGATTGGAGCCTCCACAATATACATCCCAGACTATATTAAATGTGTATGTGCAACATAAAACGTATTAAAGTCCCAGATGTGCGATTGTGTTGAGCATTAGAGATCGTCAGCTGCTGGATAGACAGACCGCAACACAAGCCCAGTAAAAAGCTGCTGACTATGAGTTGTTGTGGGAGGTTCAGTAAAAATGAAAAGTAGTGGTCATTATAGCACTTACTCAGCTTTGATTAAGATAACTGGCTCTAAAGAAACCCATTACCTGCACCAAGAATAAATCCTAAAATGAGAGCGAAATCTGATTTGGTAACCAAGATATTCAGTGTCTCCGGCTCTAATTCCACTTTCTCATGAGACCGACCTTTCCATAACTTCGTAATGACGTCGGTAAGATGTTGTCAAGATGGAAAAGAAGAAGGATGAAGTGAAGGCCTTTGGTTGCTATTCTGAATTGCAGCTAGCCTCAGGTTGGTCAAACTTCCAACCATGATTTTCGTCTTTGGGTCTCTGTAATTGCAGCCAACACTCAGCCAGGAGGTCCAGCTTCAGTCCTTCCATTCCCAAAGCTCTAAGTGCCTCTTAGTGGCATTCAGATATTAAAACGTTAAATCTGAACCACCGTCACTTCCCAGCTCAAACACTCTATCTTTAGCTCCTTCTTTCCACTCTTCCATGCTGGCAGAGGCACATCAACCTGCAATTACTTTCTTCCTCCCCCTTCCAATCTCTGGGATCAAAAGGATGCACCACAGTCAAACAACTGAAAAATACAAAGCAAGGCAACAAAAAAAATGACTACACAGAAAGAACTGTATATTGTAAATCCCTGCCAAAAAGAAAACTCTGGAATAAGTTGATTTACTGTATCAACTAAGAGACTTTGCAAATAAACAAATAAACGTAATATAGAATCACAATATTTCAAAATTCCAATACATATCAAATCGTTATCCAAGTATCGTGATAGTATCGAATCAGGAGTTAGGCATATCGTCCCAGCACTATTCTCCACTGTATTATACATCTATCTATATATACACACATTACTCAATGTATTCTGGAATTAAAGCATACAACAAATAAACAATTTGAGATAAAAAATAAATCATGGAATCATTAAACAAATTGTAATCAACATTTTTTACTCATCAAAGTATAGCCACCTTTTGCAGATATAACAGCCGAACAAACTCGTATAGTATTCTTTCTACAATGGAAATCAAATATTGGTCATAAACTTCTTCCAGCTGCAACTTGTGAACCCATTACTTGTACCCTCAAAAAGTACTACTTATATAATGCCGAAATTGAACATTATTTTTCAGTTTTTGGTAACCTAAACTTTTCTGTCTAACCTCTGGCAGTTTGCCGCTGACTTTTGTACCATTTCAAATTATTCACTGGACACAGAAAAAAATAAAAACTGGAAAAATGGGGGATATGTTCTCAAACTTTTGACCGGTATTGTGTGTGTATATATATATATATATATATATATATATATTTGTCAAATCAAAAACAAAATGACCTCATTTAAAGTTCAACTATTTTGTTTCCCTTAGCACTACAAAGCTGTTTGGCATCTTTCAGCCAATTGTTTTTGATTCGCTCCCTGTGTTCTCCCAAATCTCATTTCCAGACTCAGCAGACAGATGTTTTCCAGTCAAGAGGCGCCATTAAGCCAACTGTACACTAACTGCCCAGCAGACAACATTAGTGGCTAGCTTGTGAATATAGTGGAACAATTTAGACACACAAACTGGACTGCGGTGAATGCATTGTTTCAGGATAATGTGGGAAACAGTGTCTGTGCATGTTGGTTGGTTTCTGTCATCAGAAAACTTAATTAAAGCCACTGAAGTCCCGTGTGGCGTGCAGCAGCATGTTAAGATGTTTGGAGGGGCAAAACAATGGTTAAAGCAGACCCTTCCCAGAAATACCACCCACCCTGCTGTCAGGAGGTGTCTGAAAACATAGGAGGAGAACTCCATATCATGCTTTGTCTGCACTGTTTTCATTAAGTACATTTCCCATCCAAATTACATGTTTATGCAATGAGACAGAAACCGAAGAAATCTAAGTAGCCGTTTACATTAAACCTCACAATGGACAGATTTAGATAGGGAGGCATTAATTCTGACAAACCATTAAAAGAAAAAAAGGAAAAAAGATCCAGATGAAATAAAAAAAGTCAGCAGTGCCTCAACGCGGTCACGGCTACTTTCACGATGAGATGCAGTGGCATTTCTGCAGCTTATAAAGTTGTTAAATGGTGACTCCACCCCCTCACTGCTCTGTCATTTAATTCTAAGAGTTTACCCACGGCTTACTGAGTGCTCATCTGCGGTCACTGGGATGTTGACATTTTAAATGATACGGGCAAAAGAAAGAGAAGCTTTTCCAAACCCAATGATATACTACTTGACCAATTAGGACTATTATAAGATTAATTATTGCCACGCAAAAAACAACAATATTTAAATTCCCTTTCAGCAGCCAGGATTTTTCTTGAAGACTACTCTTAAACTTCAATGCTTTCATTATTTTTCTCACCATTTATTTCATCTGTTGCTTTATCTCTTGTTAGTTCCTCTTATTTTGAAAAGAGCTCACCTGTATTAGAAACGTAGAATATTCTTATTCTAGCTCTAGATATTTGTTTGACTCAGAACACAATAACACAACTTTAAAAAGGTTGCATCAGTGGCGGTTCGTCCATAGGGGGCGCTAGGGCGCCGCCCCTCTTAAAATTTTGAAGAAAAAAAAATATACATCCTGTCAAAAAACATATGCCAAATCATTTAAATAGTAAATATACCGTGTTGACGCGCTAAATGTGTGTGGGAGACCGTCAGCCTGTCAACAACCACTTAAGTTAATGTGAAAAAAAATTAGATATCGCCATTATCACGGAGAGAAGCCGCTCCCCTTTTTCGAGGCGATCTAACGTGTGTGTACGGCATCGAGAAAACATTTCAGTCGTTTCGGCAAGGACCGGCTTCTCATTGGCGGATGAAACGTGAATCTTGGGTCGCAAAAATGTGCGCTCGTTGGCCAATGACATCGTTTTATTATTTCACGTGACTGGACTATTCGGCAGATCAGAGACGTATCGTTCCCTCAGCCAGAGAGCTCCACAGAGCTACGGGAGCAGGTAGCTAACGGAGCTGTCAGCTGGAGCTCAGTGAGTAATGCGCTGTTTAGTTTCCCCTGTCTGTCGTTCCAAAGTCCTGGGACGGAAACTCTCTGGACTACAACGGGGTGAGGGATCTAAAGAGCTGCAGACAAGTGTAAAGCACGAATCTTGCCGCAGTTATCTAGCTAAGAGCATGGAGCTAACAGCCTGAAGCTAACCCTGCTTGCAGAGCAGAGCAGCAGAAGGAGACCGAACTGGCATCGAAAACACAACGAAGAAGTTCTGAAAAACAGACACATTCGCTCAAGAATAATGGAAACAGGCTGGTTACAGACATGATTGACTTTAACCAGATTGTTATGGAGAAGTTTGACCACTTTAAAGAGAGGAGCTACTTTTCTTTTCACGTAGTGGCTCTACTCTGTCACCCAATGTAACATGTGATCTCTTTCTGACTCTATTCTGCTCTGAACCTCTTTCATGTGAGGGCGAAACTCTTTTATTTTGCAAACCTCTGAAACCCAACCCCATGTTTCTTAAAGCTGCTCTGAACCTCTCATGCCCAAAGTTACAGTGTGTTGATAGTTGTTATTGGACAGTGTTGAGCACGGTGTGTTCTTGAAATAAAGCTTTGTTTTTTACAATATTCTACTCAAAACCTCTTTTCTTCTCATTGTTGAGTGCTATTTAAACTGCGCCCCCCCCCCCAAAAAAAATGTCACCAGCCGCCACTGGGTTGTATGTGTAACTTTCCTGGCCATTATGTGGACTGCAGTCAGCATTGTGTTGCTTGCACCCTGTAGGTGCTAGCGAGCATGAAGATCTGATAGACATCGAATGCAAGATATTTGAATATTTAGAATAACGCTAATCTCTGTAATGCTCCAATATCGTATTTGGACCATTGGCGACAAGAACGATCAGCATCCAACACGACAGAGTCCACACGTGACATATATTTGTGATTTGTAATAATGCAAACGTTTGCTTGCTTGCCAACGTGAATGAATTGCAAGCTAGTTGATGTCGCAAACAACTGCGTTGAGTGGCTAACGTCAACTAATTCACCCAGACTAATGCTGCCGAATTTGGCTCGCTTCACATTAGCTAGCTTGCCATTCCTTTCATCGTGTTAGCGTACTCCATGGTAACTTGTTAAAAAATTAGCGAGTGTTGCCCAATGTTGGCACTGTAGGGGAGCGGAAGAGAGGCAAGGCACTCAGGAGCGCACATAGAAAGAAACGATTTCCCAGAAAAATTATTTTTGTGCTAAGCTAAGCTAGCTAGCGGCTGGCTACGGCTATGCACCAAATCAATTTACAATACATACCTACCAAAGGTGCTTCTGAGACAGTTTAGAAGCAGTATGATTACGATATGATTCTACTGATGGACAATACATTCTAATATTGATCTCTAAATGCCAGAGCATTTGTGTCCCAGTAAACACATAATGTATGATATGTTATGTTACAGCTCTATTTCATCCCTTAGTGTATAAAAGAAAAGACAGCTGAGGATGACAAGTATGCACTCATTCAACTGAGAGGATGAAGTAGGAAGTAACTTGGTCCCAAAACCTCACTTCTGCCTCCTGGTGTTGTAAAGCGGCACTGTAGATCCCTGAAGCAAACCAACTACCAGTCACAACAATCACAGAGGATATACAGATGTAAATCTGCCAGCATCATGAAAGGCTTTATGCAAGTTTTTACCTTGAAAACAGATCAAGTCGGTGGAGAGTGTTCAATACGTCTAAATTCAAACACTGCCTGCATCCTGTCAAACCAAAAACCTTTGTACCTGTCTGGAAATGGGCATTGAACCCTAAGAACTAAACTGCTCATCCTCCATACATGCTATGAAAATGTCAATAAACAAAAACAGTGAAAAAGATTTTTTTCACTTTTTTTCAAGTATTTTTAGATTGAACCAAAACCGACAGAAAATTGCTGTCTGGTACGTGTTTATTTTTAACACAGCCTGCTCAATAAAGAGACTTCAGACTTGAGGAAAAATATTCTCATTCTTTACTTTTCCAGTAAAAAACACCCCGTCACGAGCCACTTTGTCAATAACATGTTGTTTTTAGCCATAAACACCAGTGTTTGTGAAGTAAAAAAATGAAAATCCAGGCTAAAAAAAGGGACATGAAGACAGGGTGGTTAAGACTTCTGACTCATCTGTCAAAAAGCTCAAAACACATGTGTATATTTGACTGAATAAAGGGTAATAACTTTAAAATCTGCACAACCGCGTACCACAAATTCAACACCAACCGAGATTAATCACGAATCTAACTCGTTTTAAATTCAGGATTTATTTGCTGCTGCTCCGCAGACAGAGGAAACCAGATGAAGAGAGAGGAGACGGGGAGGAGAGGGAGGCAGGCGTGATGGTCCCACCTCTGAGGACATGGCACCCATCATTAAAGATGACATCAGAGTAGGGAGGGAGGGCCTTCCACGTGAGGTAGATGCCGGAGACCGGCTCGGTATAAATACCTGCAGTCCAGTGCCTGGGGAAGAAGCAGCTGCCTCTCAGACAGACTCCACAACTAAGGATATACCAGCACAGTGCCAGCAGCCTCCTGACCTCCTCAACCGTTTCTCTGGAGCGTAAACCTTCCCGGTAAGGTGGCTGTTGTTGTTTTTCTGATTCCAGGTCAGTGCATGAGGGGATTCCCAACTGCAAACCTGGCTTTACTGAGCGGAGTGCAGCCGGGCGAGCACATTACAATGTGCTCTGGCTGCCTTTACGCCTGTGATGAAGTTTGTAAAACTGGTAAAAGTGAGCACTTTTCAAAGCAGCCTCTCTCTTCAGGAGAGAAAAACTGATTGAAAAGTAAACGAAACATTCTGATATTTACTTGCAACAACCAATTCTCTTGCTGAAGTGATGCACGAACCACACTGCACATCACTTTCACCGTCGAGTGTCAGTGAAGCGCAGCAGCGCAGGTGCCGTGCCACTGAGGTCATCTTACGTGGTTATTTGGTTGCCGGTTGTCAACATGTGCAATGATGCAACAATTCTTATTCTAATAAATGGATTCTGTCTTTGCAGGTTTAGCTTCCCATGATGGACCTGAAGGTAGTAACAAGCCTTCTCCTCGTCCTCCTCGCTTTGGCTGAGGCTGAACGGTACTACCATATGCCAAAGAATACCAAGTCGGCCTACCCGGTGAAGAGCCGAGGTGAGTCACGCATGACTTTTCTCACATGGGTTGAAATTTTTTTTTGTTTTTACGATAAGAACATTCACGACAATCAAGTCTTAAGGCGACATACAGAAGCCCCAAATTTAACTGAGGGATATAAGCAGGAGTAGCATGTACATGCGTTTAGTAGAACAATGAAACTCCAGCCGAGAGCATTGTTCATTTCAAATCACTGCAGGCTGCACACTTGAAAAGGGTGAATTTAAAAAAATGTGTAAAATCGAGAAAATGACCCGAGACCCCACAGACCGTATGAGCTCCATTAGCCTAGTCTTAGTCTTTGTTCAACGATTAAAACAAATAGAGACAAACTAACCTGCAAAATAGCACCAGGTGAAACTTCAAGTTACAGTTGCAGTTAAATGTTCAGGTCATATGCTTTCAAATTGAAACATGTGATGTTGAAAAGCAAGGGTGTAGGCGTCCACCAAAAAAATAAACACATGCATGTAACTGCAGTTCACTTAAAAAAATGAATAATTAGGATGAACTCCTCCTGGAAACCACTTTAACCATTGATCTGGAAATCATTATAACCTCTTTGAACCCTGTAAATATGGCAGACAAACTTCTTAATCACAGATTTGTTACCAGTGTCATCACTACTACTACTACTGACCTTGCAGTCAGCTTATCTCTTATGCAACCTGGCAAACTGTGGGCTCATACACATCAGTAAATGAGGCGGCTCAAACTCCGCCCTCCTTCATTAACTGTCATCAGGGTGCACACCCAGCAGGTCCAATGCAGCGTCTCATTGGCTGTGGTCTAGAACTGTATACAAGTGTGATGTGGATTTCACCTCTAAAAGAGCACTTGTGCTCCGGATAAATAAAAGGTTAAAAAAAGGAAGCAGTTCTGGGTGTGATTAAAAAAAAAACTCAAAAGCAGTGGTCTTGGTGTAACTGCCAGGATGATGCATAACGCTACGTTTTATATCCCAACTAAACCAGGATTACATTTCTGTTTTTGACACTGGGATTCATTTCCCTAGTTCCATTTCTGAAGCGGTTCTGATGTGGTTTGCCTGCGTGCCACAGGATTAAAAGAGAACAGAAAGTCGACAATAAGAGCATAAAAATGGGACAAATCCCAAATGCAGATGTTACCACGTTGCAGGCACGCCCTAACAAACTGCTTTGTGGTATTAAAATCACGACACGTAATTGGAAAGAAAAAAAACACAACACAGACCGCAAAGAAACGCAGTTCAAATCCAACAACAAACCACAGCAAGTTTACTGCAGAGACTCCAAATAAGGGCGGTGTTTATTGAAGGCAACTCTGAATATGACCATAGTCGTGCTAACAGGTCATACCAGGTTCAGTTACTGTGGCCAGTATCATCACCTCCAGTTTGTGGCGGTTCTAGCTGCCAGAAAGTCTACTTCTGGCACAGATGTCCTCTTTGGGGTTTTCAGGCACGTCCTTATGTGGCTTCAAAATGACAGCCCTGTCAGAGCACTTTCTTCTCATCACAACATTTTGAAAGAGAGGTCAACACTATTGGACTGGATTCTTTGACGTCGTACATTTTGACATCGACGCATCTAGAATGATGGCGTATAAAAGCAATGGAGCGTGATTTTTCCTCAGAGATGCCTTTTTGATATTAAAGCCCTGGTAGACACAAATGTATATCTATATACAGACAAGCACACGCATAATAACTTCTAAAATGTCCATCAAAAAAAATAAAAATGTATGACGATAAATTTAAGAGAGCAAACTGGATGCCCTGTTGGCCTCAGGGCGAGGGCAGCGGGATTTCCCAGAGGCTAGCGAGGCAACTTTGTTGCAAGCTATTCCTGATCTCTCCGTCACCTCATTTCGTGTCATCTCTCTGCCGTCAAACATCAAAGTAAAGCCTCTAATTAAAAAATAACATGAATGAAAAGGAAAGGGAAAATAAAATGTCCCTACTGCCACATGGTTTATAGGCTGGAGTTATTGTCATGTTGACTTCTGTGATAAATATAGAAGTAAAATAACAAACTTGTGTTGAACACCAAATTGACCTTGCCCATAAACTCTACACTATGTGGCAGGAAGTGCAGAGAGGATGTTGACAATGTGCAGCAGACCACTAACTATACATTCAAGGCCATGAGCGGTGCAGAAAATTAAGGGGTGCAGTTTAGTGCGGGTACACTCAACCAAAAGGCCCAGCAGCTGGTGTGTTGGCTCCCACGGCAACAGGCGTAAGCTTTGTGAGAACGTCACCTCAGACCAGTGGTGCTGTGAAGACTATCATGGGGAAAAGGGAGTGCCCCCCCCCCCCCCCCCCCCGCCACACAATCATGGGCAGTAGTGTTTTCTGTCAGGTGATATGGAGAAGAATACTAAACCTAGGATTATTCAAGAACCAAGTGGCATCTTACATAATGCATTCAAAAGGCACCGATGCTTCAAAATAAAACCATTTCCTGATTATAATAAAACACCTTTTTTTTTTTTTTTTTTCCTTGGGCAATTGTTGTGTGCCTACATGTGGAACACTGTGGAATACGATTACTAGCAACAGTTGACTAAATCCAATTATGAACATAAAATTTAACCAAATTGCCGTATAATCTGAGAAATTACATAACGTGCCTGTATGTATTTATTCCCTAGCCGTTGCAGGCCAGCCAGGTGCTCCAGGTGAGCCAGGACAGCCAGGACAAATGGGGCCCTCTGGACCTCCTGGAGAGAGGGGTATGGGACATACTGGCCAACCAGGCTCTTCAGGTCCTCCCGGACCCCCTGGCTACTCTCAAGGTGGCAAACCCGGTCCCTCAGGTGGCCATGGGAAACCAGGTAGCTCTGGCCTCCCTGGTCAGAATGGCGAACGTGGCGCAACTGGACCAATGGGTGCCAGAGGTGCACCTGGTTCGCATGGATCCCCTGGACCTGCTGGACTTTCCTCAAGTGGAAAACCTGGAGCGGCTGGCTTCCCTGGAGCAGGGGGGCCAAGAGGTCAGTCTGGTTTGAAGGGACATCCTGGTGTTCCAGGTCTTCCTGGGTCCAAAGGAGATCGAGGCTTTGGAGTTCCTGGGTCTCAAGGATCAACAGGCGCAGTTGGATCAATGGGCCCATCTGGAATGCCCGGCAAACCTGGAGTTGGTAGATCCGGTGCCACCGGCTATCCCGGAGAACCAGGCAAGGGTGGTGTGTCAGGAAGAGATGGCGCTCCTGGGCCAATGGGTGCGCAAGGACCAAAGGGTTACACTGGGGCTCCAGGTATCGGAGCATCAGGAAAACCAGGCCAGAATGGTAACCCAGGTATGCCTGGATCTATGGGTCCTAAAGGCTCACAGGGATCAGCTGGTCAGCCCGGCTCAACTGGCAGGTCAGGTGTTGGCAAAACAGGTGAACACGGATTACCAGGTAGCAGAGGATCCCCCGGTACTTCAGGAACCACTGGTCAGAAAGGAGAGCCAGGCCCAACTGGTTTTACTGGTCAGCCAGGTGCTCGTGGTTCTAATGGCAAAGCTGGTTCACAGGGTGCAACAGGATACCATGGTGAGGGAGGCCGACAGGGACCTAAAGGCGACACTGGTTTGGTCGGTGCACCAGGTTCAAAGGGAACCAAGGGTGAACAGGGAGCTCAAGGTTTCACTGGAAAACCAGGTTCTCCAGGGGCAGCAGGTTCTTCAGGAAATCCAGGGCATAGTGGTCCTCAGGGTCAAAAGGGCACACAGGGCCATGATGGTCCCTCAGGAATCCCTGGTGCAAATGGTACCCCAGGACCAAAAGGACACACAGGCCTCACAGGAGGACCAGGAAAAGGTGGTGAGAATGGAAGGCCAGGATCTTTGGGCCAAGTTGGGCCCCCCGGTCCATCAGGTCCCTCTGGAATTAAGGGCCATCCAGGTTTTCCAGGCACACCTGGCCCAGCTGGCATGACAGCTAAGGGAATTTCTGGTCCTATGGGCCCAATTGGAAATCCTGGTGCCAGAGGTCAAGATGGTCGTACAGGACCTGCCGGTCCCCCTGGTCCTCCTGGCCAACCAGGAGAGCTTATCTACCAGCATGAGAAGAGCATGCCAATCAAGTCCCAAGAGGTTGTAATGTCTCATGAGATGGTGAAAGCTCCCATGTCTGCCTTCAGTGCAGTGCTGACCAGGGCCTACCCCTCAGCTGCAACTCCTATTCAGTTCAACCAGGTCCTTTACAACGGAGAGCACCATTACGATGATCACACTGGTGTGTTCACCTGCCAGATCCCAGGCCTCTACTATTTTAGCTATCATGTGCATGTCAATGGTGCCAATGCATTGGTGGCCCTCTACAAAAACGAGGAGCCAGTTATGTTCACCTACGACGAGTACAACAAAGGCTTCCTGGATCAGATGTCAGGCAGTACTGTTCTTATGTTGGACGGCGGTGACAGAGTCTACGTCCAGGTCCCCGATGAGGACAGTAATGGCATCTTTGCAGCAGATAATGTTCACTGCGTATTCTCTGGCTTCTTGATTGCCTCTACGTGATTTCACAAATCCAAATAAACCTCAAAACCTTACAAAACATTGAACTAATAAATTCCAAAATTAGATCGTAGATTGAAACAATATATGATTGCAATTTTAATATGGACTTAACTTAATTTTAACTGGCTCATTTCAAATATTTACAATAAATAATGTGCCAAAAAAATTATTGATTTACAGAAGTATTAATGAGTAAAATTTTGAAATATATGGTTTTAATTGATCCCTTTTCCCACTTCACTTTGTGCCTTCCTTTGTAATTCAAAGAAACATAAAACAGTATTGGATGATATCTTAAGTGGTGCTTTTCAACTGCCTGTAACATTTACAGCACATCTTTTATTTGCGTTTGTTTTTATTAATGTCTGTTTTTTAAGAATTGTCATGTAATATACATACAAAAAACACGAAATGTGCATAGTACACTCTCACAAGCACTGTGATCAGCGAAACAACACAGATTTAGAAATTCAAACTGCATTTTTTTTTACAAATAACTATGTCCCATTGTATGTGTTAAGTTATGTACCACTTACTGACCAAAATACAGAATAAAACTAGTTTGAAAAAGAAAAAATATTCTGTGTATTGTGTGTTTTCTTCTAATTAACAATACGGGTCCTTGACAAAAAGATATTAGAAATAAGAAATATACTGTGCGTACTGTTTTGGATTTAAAGGTGTACCTTTGAATGCAGCTGTGTTGTAATTGTGGTCGATGGCAGCAACCATGTCTTTCCAAAAGTCAGAATTCACCTCATTTCCTCGCTGTTTAAAAAAAAAAAACACAACACAAAAGTTACAATTCAATAAGTGTTTCTAATTTCAACTATTCATTTGAAACCATACCTCAGGAAATATTACCTTGCGCAACATGTCCACAACTCTTCCACAGAGGAGAGCCCCAGGTAGATCGAAGTAGTTGTCATAGAAATAGTATTTTGCTGATAAGAACAAAACAAAAGACCATGAACTCTAGTAACAGGTGAAAATCCCAGACAGACAAACACTTGAGAGCAAATAGCATACAGCTAATAGGTAATAAAGACAGACATAAACATCATACCAGATCTTGTGAAGGAGGTATTGAGGCTGTTGAAGTGCTTCCACTCCCTCTTTGGACCATAATGCTTAATGATGTCTTCTGTGCTGAGATCATTGGTTCCATGTGTCGCTCTAATCAACCAATAAATAAAAAAGTATCTATAATCCCACTTTAAAAAGGTAATTAAAAGCAATGACAATGTTGATAAAGTGTATGTGTTGGGAGGCAGATCTAATACGTTTCATGCACCAAAGAGCATACCGCAGGACAGTTCCATCCTCAGCCAGCTTCACAAGGTTTCCGTCCTCCAGATCCACCACAAGTCCTTTAAAACTGGACACAAATGTATGCATGTTAAAAATACAGAATATTAATACAGCAAGCATTATATGCAATCACTGCTGTCCTGTACTCAGCTCGTGACGACGATTCCCGAGGACAAGAGAAATTCAAAAATACGCGCAATAAGTCTCCAACCCTGACTTATCAAACGTGTTTCTTCCTGTTGTGAATACCAGATACCTTTGAAAATACTAGTTCTTTAAATCCTTTCGTGAAAAACTACCTGAAAAGCAACAAGGCTTCTTTGTTTGAACCTCTCACAACTCCTTTCCTCACAAAGACCATGAGCCGTGGTCAGAGTCATTGCAAAGGGTCACAAGCCAAAGAAAGGTTGGTCATCAATGGCCCATGAAGTAGTTCCTGAATGTGTTCAGCCGAGCTTAACACGAGAGTTTGACTTCAGTAAGCACAGCGGAACATCCACACCGAGAGAGAAGCAGAATATTACGAGAAATACACAGACAAGAAAATAAAGTTGGGCGTGTGTGTGACTTGAACAGATGCCAAATAATTGTTAATATACACATAATCATTTATTCATGATAATAATCACTAGCGCTTTGCAGGCTGATATATGGGCCAATATTAGCTCATTGAAGATATATCAATATTGATGTGTTGCCCAATAAGTAATATGAAACTGCAGTACAGACTTGTCAAAATCTATTTTAGCCCGTCACCATTTTACAAAAAGAAAATGTAAAAGATTTGTATCAAAGTTGTTTGTTTACGTTATGTGCTTACGAAAATATACGAGAAGATAAGTATTGCCATTTCTATATTGTTTTGATGATAAGCATTTGTAATGCTCGTCAACAGGTCGGATTTCGCACATTTTTTTTTTTAAAGAATAAATCACAGACTGCTCAGACTCCACGAGGCATCTGGCAACTACCAGTCCACCACCGACTGCACCACGGGGAAACCAGAATGCAGTCTGTGCGGGGCAGACTGCCAGGCCCTGCTGCTCTGGTGCTCAGAAACACATCTACTCATGTCGAAGGGGACGCCAAAAATCAACAATAAATTCAAGTTACTCGTGGTAGCTTTAAAATGCTGTAAACTTCGTTTTATGTGTCCATACAATACCTAATCTGCTCAGTAAAATGTGTCTGGGTCCTTTAAGGTATTTCAGGAATGCTTTCAAATTCAATAGTTTGGGTCTGTCAGAGTGACCCCCAAAATGTGAATTACATTCCATTACATGTCATCTAGCAGACGCTTTTATCCAAAGCGACTTACAATAAGTGCATTCAACCTATAGTACAAACTAAGAACAACAAGAATACAGAAAGTAACATTTCCTCAACATAGTTGAACTACAAAAGTACCATAAGAGCCATTTAAGTGCTAATCTGTGTTTTAATCCAGATATAGTCTGAAAAGATGTGTTTTTAGTTTGAATATTTATGTAATTTGGATTTGGGTAGAAACTAGGAGAGGGGCACATTTCTAAGTGATGCAGTGAGAGATTGCAGTGTTTTAGCCATATGTATGAGATGAATACTGTCTTAAAACATATCTAGGCAGATAAACTGCTACCGTTGCCGACTCACCAGAAATCCCAGGTCGCAGGGGTTAGGTTGAGCAGGTCCTTGTCATAGCCTTTATGCTCCACCAGATACCTGGCGAAGCTCTCATAGATCAGCTGCAAAAACAAAGAACAAATAACATCAACGGCAAGAACGAGCAGCACCGTCGTATTATTCTTCAAACGAAACACTGCACGGGGTAATTGATGTTGGGGGGTTTATAGATTTTACTTTTTTTTTTAAAGATGTAAACATATATGACATACTATAATCCTAAAAACCTGCAATTGCAAACATTCACTGCCAACTCAGAAACAAATAAAAGTTGATTTGTAGTCGCGTTTGTGTTCAAATTATGAATATTTGTAGCTCTTTTTCACCCTTTCAAACTGCTATAACATATAGTCAGTAACTCTTTCCCCCTGCTGTGCATCACTTGCTGGGTCAGGTGGGTTAGTGAGAGCTATTTCACTGAAAACAGCCTCTGGAGGCTGATGGCAACAGCATAAGATGAACATGCTCGGACTGGAAACACCAACAATGAGCTAAAAAGCAACTACTCAGTAGAGTGGTAATTCACTGTGTGTTTATCAATTATTATTTATTTTTTTCATCAGATATTTAGAAATAGATATCAATCATGAAGGTGGTAGTCAATGGAGAATTTCTTTATTGGGCCACCCATATTTAGTCTCCCCTATTCCAGGCACTGCCATGGGACAAGAGGAAGCATAAATGAAGTCCAGGCCTGATGAACCAGGTCATCCTGATTGGCTGGGAATCAAACAGTAATTTAGGGTTTGGTCCCTCGGTGTCACGGAATCCATCTGTGATGGCCTGCAGCTCCGAACGGCCGCGCTCGTGCAGCATGACATGATTCAGAGACGTGAATGTTCGCCGCCGACGTTCAACCTGCGAGTCACGCAGAGTGACTGCAGCATCAGGAGCATCGATTCCCCGCGTGCACACATTCCTCTCCACTCAGCCGCGAACCGCACACCGACGAGGAGTTATCCCAACACGATGCATCCGAGGAGACAAGTAGACCCCGGAGAGCGGATTGACGGCTGCGTGCTATTTTTAATACAGATGTGTTGCGGATCGAAGCGTCACGGCCACCGTATGATTATGTATCGGCGCTAGCTGCACGCGCTGCACGCGCTACACGCACACAGACAAACACACACACACACACGCTCACCCTGGAGGTCTCCTTCAGGTGGTAGCGGCAGAGCGTGTGGTCCAGGTCGAAGCCGATAACGTCGCTGTCCGACAGGCTGAAGTATTCGCTCATTGTCGCAGACGCCGGGGGGAACTGCAGGGGAAGCGCTCCGGAGCCGCCGCGCGTTACCGTGCACACATCGACTCGTGCACAGCGCCACAACGACACTACACGTCAATGTCACTGACTGCGGCTCGGCACGCGCGCTGCTCAGACTTCCGTCCTGACGGTACCGCGAGAAACAAATTAACCCGAGCCGGGGTTTTTTTTCCCCCGAAACGATTACCGGTGGACGGTCGTAAGTTACCTGTATGAGAGCACAAGTTAAACTCCTGTGCGCCAGAAGAAGGCGGCAGAGAGGCGAGTGCATGAGCGCGCGGCGCTTCCGGGTGTGGAGCGGAAAGCCGTAATGCACGGTGTGCGTGCGCAAAGTTAATTGGAAAAGCGCATGAATTTACCCATGAGGCACCGGGGTAAATACAGGCAGATAGGCCCCCGTGAATTTAGAATGAAAATAAGATGTAGTACGACATGAACATTATCATTACAATATTATAGGAGCCATAGTAACATGCATACAAACATACGTGATACACATTATTATTGTGAGGCTGTTTGTGTGGCCTTGTAATGCCAAATAAAACAACCTTATAGTAAACAAATTAGTTTGGTGTGAAATGCCCATTTTGTAACCTGCTGCCTATTTTTTTTTGTATCCTGAAGCTTCAGGACGTTTTCATATTTATAAAAATGTACAGTTGCAATCGGAATATCTGGGACAAAGAATGAGAGAGTGGACAAAAACCCTAAAAGGTCAAATCTACTCCTCATTCCCTACGTCAGTCTTTGGGAAAGAGACCTCAACACATTTTCTTTATAATCTAAGAAAATCCATATGCATTTTTATGTTGGATGTGATTCTTACTGCAAAAACAGGGATGCATTAATAGTGAATAATCATTTTCATTATGATTTGAAAGAATGTTTAGTTTAACATATATAATTTAGTATTGTATTTGAAAGCTTAATAATTTGTCTGAATATAAGCTTCCAATCAGATGACGTCACGTCAGTATAACAGCTGTGTGTTGGACTGTCAGTCGTGTTTGAGTTCAGAGTTGTTGGAAGCGACATAGTTTTTTGACCGTGTGACCATGTACTATACGTTTTTTTTATTTTGTATGAAACTACTTGTGTCACTCGCGTGTCAATTAATAGCTTTAAAGACTGATCTCAAAAGTGTGGTACAGAAGAACCAGAACGAGACGGAGTGCCACTACATTTAGTCAAAAAACTCAGTTTAGCCGAGTTTCGCTGGATTACCTGGATAGGTGGGGAACGCAGCCAGCTGCCGCTCGAGTGGAGCGGGCTGGAGGCTAGCGGTGGAACGGGTGATCCATGGAGCTATGCTACGAGAGCGCAGCCAGTCTGCCGCTCGTGTAAATGGACTGGAAGCTAACGTCGGACCTCTGAATCCATTGAAGCATTCTACGAGATCAGGTATCGAAAACTCCTTTTTATCTTTGAGTATTATGAAGATACGAAGATATACGGAGGATTGGAGGAAAACGAAAATGAATCTGTAACTGCTCAATGCTGAAAATAGCAACGTGATGCACCGTTGCGAGAACCTACAGTGATAACAAGCCTATATTCAGTCAATGCGGAGGTTTTATGCGATTTTTGAGAAGCTGTTTTTGCACTCGTTTTTTAAGAGAAAAGTTCCGTGAAAGAAAAGAGCTTTTGAACGGAGGCATACAGCTTGAGCACTAACTCGGCTCCGTGTACGATGGCTGATGGGGAAGAGAGAGGTGTGGAGGATGTGACGGCGCAGGGAAGATCACGTAAGCCAACGGAGAAGGCATTAGAAAACCAGTTGCAGAAATACATTGCATTGAGGAGACGAAAATTAGGAACTCTGACAAGCACAATAAGGCAGTTGGAGATATTAATGAGTGATGCTGGAAACGTCCAAAATGTGCAAGATGCAATGGAAAACGATTTTGCAGAGTTGGTTGGAGAGTTCAGTGAAGTTGCAAATCTTTTAGATGAGGATGAAAGAACATTTGACCAGGATAATTGGTTTTAAATGAAAATGGCACCAATCAGAGAATTTATGAAAGAATCTAAAAGATGGATAGCAGTTGTGCATGAAACACCAGTGCTGCCAATGGAACATGTACAGCAAAAAGAATTTGATATAGTGGATAGCCTGCAAGAAGCTGTTAGACCACATGAAAGTATTTCCCAGGCAGGAGATAGAAATGCAGAACGTGGTAGCCTATGTGGAACACAAGTAAGTCATGCAACATGTGCATCACGTGTTTCATCAACACGGGTTATACAGGAAGCACAACATGCAGCCCTGCTAGAGCGTGCTGCAGCACTGAAGAAAAAGCAAGAGCTTGAATTTGAATCTGCAAAAATCCAAGCTGAAAAAGAAGAATTAGAGATGAAAACAGCATGAGCTGAAAGTCAAGCAAAATTAAAGGTGCTTAAAGAATATGAAAGATCTGAAGATGGTTACAGGTGCCATATGCCAGTGCAACAATTACAATTTAGAAAAGTGGAGAAGGAAAGGGTTAGCATAAGGATACCGCAACAAGCTAACACAAACGTTCACATTCAACCATCAATGCTGCACTCGCAACCACCACCGTCTCAGTCAGCCACAAGTCATCGGCCTAACACTCAAGTGGACAGAAGTGATGACATACTAAAGGTCATGCAAAGGCAGAATGTAATCACAGAGCTACTTGTAAAACAACAACAGCTGTCTCGGCTACCAACAAAGGACATTCCTGTGTTCAAGGGCGATGCGCTACAGTTCAAGTCTTTCATCAGAGCGTTCGAACATGCGAGAGAACAGAAGACTGACAATGAACAGGATAAATTGTACTTCTTGGAACAGTATACAGCCGGTGAACCCCAAGAGCTTGTCCGCAGCTGCACTCATATGACACAAAGCAAAGGCTACCTTGAAGCAAAGCGGCGACTTCATAAGCACTACGGGGACGAATTACGGATTGCCAGCGCGTATATTGATAAAGCACTAAAATGGCTGCAAGTGAGGTCCGAGGATGAAAAGGCACTGAGTGCTTACGCAATGTTCCTAATTGGATGTCTCAACACCATGATGGACATTGAATACTTAGAGGAGATGGACAACCCTACCAATCTACGGACAATGTTGTCCAAATTGCCGTACAAAATGAGAGAATGTTGGCGGGCTGTAGCTTTCGATATCAAAGAGCGAAGTGGCAGAAGAGCAAAGTTTGCTGACTTGGTGAAATACATTGACCGTCAAGCTAAAATAGCATCAGATCCACTCTTTGGTAATATACTAGACAGCCGCCCATCGACCAGATTGCCACTCAGGAACGAGAAGGTAAAAATGCCCAACAACCGATGCGTTTCTGAACAGCGCATAACCTGTCTGCGAAGAAAGCTACAGAAGAATCCTGCAGGTCAAGCCAGCAGAGGCCTGAAGGCAAAGAACTTGGTCCAAGGGAGAACCTGGATCAACGGGCCAAGCTTTTTGTTGAACAGTGAAAGTGACTGGCCAGAGCAGCCAGACAGAAAAGAAGAAAGCCTTCCAAACGATCTGGAAGCCAAGAACAAAGTCACAGTCAACGCAATCCAAGTCAAAGAAGATATGGAACCATTGAACAAACTGATAAACTACCATTCAGATTGTCATAAGATGAAAAGATCAGTAGCCTGGATTTTGAAAGTAAAGGAAACTCTGTTGAAACTGAAAGAAGAAAGAAAAGAGTTTTCACAAACAATCCATCAATCTGAAAAGGACCCTGAAAAGCAAAAGTTAAAATTAAAACAGCACAGGAAGAAAAGAAGGAAAAAAAAGGGAAAAAAACCCAGCATGCCTCCCGGCATATTCAGCAAAGACGACACATACACAAGAAGAAGATGGAAACAAGTCCAATATTTCGTGGATTTATTCTGGACCAGATGGACACATGAGTATCTTCCACTTCTACAGGAGCACCAGAAATGGCGGAAGCCTAGAAGAAACTTCATGACCGGAGATGTTGTGCTACTAGTGGATAGTTCCTCTCCACGCAACTCATGGGGAAGGTTGTGGAAACATTGCCAGACTCAAATGGAACCGTGAGAAGAGTAAAGATAAAGACCAAAACCAGCACGCTGGAAAGGCCAGTAAACAAGCTGTGCCTATTGGAAGAGGCCATATGTTACTAACTATGTTACTATGTCACGTTACTAACTCTGCTTTCTCCCCGGAGTCCTTTTGACTTCACGTCTCATGGGGTCATCGGACCCTATGAGACGGCATAGATCTGCCTGATGGATCATCGAGGTCTGGGTCGTGGAATTCCTGCTCCTGACTATGCCACTGTCCTGTTGAGACTCCGCCCACTGTTGAGACTCCGCCCACTCCTCCTCCCCACCGCCATCTGCCTGATGGATCGTAGAGGTCTCCATCGTGGAATATGCCTACTATGAACTATTCATACACTCTGTCACATTCATTGAATGTATTTTAACTCTAAATCTGTCCTTCTGTACACATTACATCTATTGCATCTGTCCATCCTGGAGAGGGATCCTCCTCTGTTGCTCTCCTGAAGGTTTCTTCCCTTTTTTCCCCCCTGAAGGGTTATTTGGGAGTTTTTCCTGGTCCGATGTGAGGTTTTGGGGCAGGGATGTCTATGTGTACAGATTGTAAAGCACTCTGAGACAAATTTGTAATTTGTGAAATTGGGCTATACAAATAAACTGAATTGAATTGAATTGAATATGTGAAGAGAGAAGATACTAGTTTAATAGTTATGGACAGTTGAAGTATTGTGGCTCTTGTTTGTTGTTATAATGTTTAAGTATAATTGCTTAGTCCTCCCGTCTAACCAGGGGCCGGGTAATGTAAGAGCCAAATGCATGATTTCATTTGTTAGAATAATTTAGTTTTAAAAGATTTAAAAAGGTAACTGAATTTGAATCCTTTTCATTATGATTTGAAAGAATGTTTAGTTTAACATATATAATTTAGTATTGTATTTGAAAGCTTAATAATTTGTCTGAATGTAAGCTTCCAATCAGATGACGTCACGTCAGTATAACAGCTGTGTGTTGGACTGTCAGTCGTGTTTGAGTTCAGAGTTGTTGGAAGCGACATAGTTTTTTGACCGTGTGACCATGTACTATACGTTTTTTTTAAGTAAACATAATTTTGTATGAAACTACTTGTCACTCGCGTGTCAATTAATAGCTTTAAAGACTGATCTCAAAAGTGTGGTACAGAAGAACCAGAACTAGACGGAGTGCCACTACAAACTGAATACAACAAATTATATAGACTTTCCAAGTCCACTTTCTAATCAGCTGCTTGGAAATAAAAGTCTAATTGTTTGGATGCATCTGTATTGTTTTGCTTTGAGTCATAGACATATGTGAAGATCTGGTAAGACCATCTATATTTTTCTGTATTGTTGTTGAGCAAGGAATTTCACATATGACCGGACACATGTTTTTGCATTAATGATACCTTTTATAATTTTAATTTTTTGCGTTGTTTTAGAAATTACTTTATTATGTGACAGAACAAGTTAGTCAAGTTTTTACCATTCGGAAGGTAAAGTCACCAGTTTCTTTCCTCAACTGTGAGAGCATGTGAAGTTGTACACAGGGAACATGGCGGCTCGGAGCATTTTAGATTCCCTCATTTGAGTCCGTGTTGTTATTACAGGCACTGATATCGACGCCCTTTGCGTTGGCACCGGATTCGTCCAGAGAAAAGACTTCTTCACCTCTTTCTTTGAGAAGCTCAGAAAGAGATCCAACACATATGGATTCGTTCATAATCTGATGTATCGCTATTGCTGTTTATTTATTGATTATTTAATTCCACATTCCATGTGACTGATAATATTGTTGTCTTTAGGCCATTCAACAGGCATTGGTCCCCTTCATCAAAATGTCATATGATGGAATTGAGGTAAGAGGAAAAGAAAGTGAACGCCTTACTGTGCAGCGTTCCCGTCAGATCTGTTTCCATCGGGTCAAAGGTCAAGGTCATGAAAAGGTCAACATTTTCTTTTTACCATAGCGCGGTCAATTTATATCCAATTGGCATGCAACTAATGCCAAAATGTTCATAATTCAATGCCCAATCTTGTGATATGCGAAGGTATGCGCTCTAGCGAGTGCCCGTTCTAGTTTCCTCATTGTGACGTTTGTAGGCTACGGAGTCACCGCAGCGATCCTGAGGTCCGTGCCGAGCATCCACAACTTCAGACTGGCTTTGAGAGCCATCAAGCTGTGGGTCAAACATGAGTTACACACACACTCGACTGGTTCAGCTTGCTAGTCGGTTTTTATGATACTATTCCTTTCCCCCTATTATACATGTTTTATTAGCGACAATTGAAATGTCAGCAACAGTAGTAAGAAGCCGCTATAATGCTGAATAAAAGACGCAAATACAACATTTAATACATTTAGAGCAGGCTGTTGTTAACGTTTGGTCATATTGTGCACCGGGTCGTTCTTTCTCACTCTCGTATTTGTCTTCAGGTCGAAACATTTACTCCAACAAGCTGGGCTTCTTGGGAGGTGTGTCATGGGCCATCCTGGTGGCCAGAATCTGCCAAGTGTACCCAAACGTCAACTTTGTTTAAGTTTACAGCATGTGGTGAGTTTCTAAATTAACACAGAATTTAGTAACTTAGTAACGCCGACTCATCACAGGAGTCACTTAGCCCTCAAGAGCGTCAGCAGAGGTTTTGTCTTTTAAAGTTCATATGATGAAGATCTTTGTATCGCTACACAAAGATACTTATAATAAGGTTTGATCAGAGAAAAATGACCTAATACGATGACAACATGCCCGGTACTTGTGGGAAAATGTAATCCAAGAAGAATTGCATAAACTAGGCCCACGTTAAAACAAAACAAAAACACAATTTTCCTTGTTCTCTACAGGTATCAGCAGCTGCTCACTGCTGCAGCCTCCCCCGCTCCACGGGGCAAGAAGAGGCCTTGGTCGACCCACCACCCAGAGCCCTCATGCAAGTGGTTCATGTCTGGTGAGGAGCCAACAACCCAAGGCCCCGGCTCCGATGAGTCCTCGGGCGTCTCCCTCCGTGTGAGTCCGTCTGTGAGTCCAGCGAGTATCGACAGACCCGTTGATCCTGAGCCCGAGACCACAAGCGAGCGAGTCCAAATTGACCAGGTATGTCAACGCCATCTTGGGAAAAGTCTCCTGTTAAGTATTAATATATTCATATTTGAGAGACTTACCTCACAGCCCGTCCCCCCCATCCACCCATCTCAGAATCCGCCCGCTGCCGAGCTGTTGGACCCGTCAACGTCCTCACCAGGCCTGCTGCAGCCGTGAAACGGGCCATCAGGATTCAACTCCTTTTGACGTTCATTCCACTTTTAAATAAAGCTTCATGAATATGTAACAAGCTGCAGGATTTATATATATATTTTTAGTTGTGATCTATGTGGAGAATATTTCCAATCATTTTTGTACAGAATAATATGTATGAATGTGAATTTAAAACAACTATGTATTTATTTATGCGTGTCCTGTACCGGGGTTTACCACAAGAGGGCAGCATATTTCAATATATTTTTGTTTACAGCGGATGTGACACACACTGCAGCCTAAATGCTGCCTTCTTGGATTATAGGAAATAATAGTGTTGACACTGTATGCTACACATTTAGGAGCAAGGGCAGAGCTAAAAGGAACACAACTAGAGTATATTTTCACATTGAAGCTTAATGAAGTGGCAATATAACTACCGTTACGTTTTTATTCTATATTGTCAATTTAAGACCATTCTAAACTATCTGCAAATGTGTTGTGCTTATTATGAGCTTGTAAAGGAATATGCTTTCATCTAAATCTCATATATTATTATTATGACAATATATAACTATTTTTTTTAAATTCTAGCAGAGATATTTTCAATACGTTTTTTATTGATTATTTAAAAAAATTGGCAGAAAGTTATTTAAATTCAGCCTCAACACAAATTATTGGAGAGCCTCCCAATTTAAATCCCTGATATAATGTACAACTAAGTGAATGTGCATGACTTGTGTCACCTTTAACAGTAAAGCTCAAAAGTCGGAGCTGATGAAGACACGTGAACACATCACCAGCAGCTCACGCTGCGGAGCCGGGCTCACGTGCACCTTTGACAACTACGTTTACTGTAATGTCGTGACTGAGTATTAACTCACGTTGAGGTTGTTACGTGCGGTGATAGTTGTGATTGTGAGCAGTCGCAGGTCAGTTTGTTTAACCGGCATGTTCTTTCACGACATTTAACGACACTACTAATAACATGGCAAAGTTCATTTATTGAAAAGTTGTTGCAGACTAAGCTAGGTAGCAACCTGACGCAGGTGTAACGGTTTAACAGGCGACCGTGTTAACTGGCGACTTTTCAGCCGAACGCGTCCATTGTCGTGGGTACAACTGCTGTTCCAAAAATAGGATAGAGAACACGTAACGTTATAGCTGTCCTCGTGAATGCCGCTTAGTTTAATTTGGTCTCATAAACATAACTATATATTATACAAATTAAACGATTTGGTATTTAAGAGGGCAGCTACGTGTTATCTTACTATATTCAACAGATGCCTCTAACGACGACAACAACGGACGCATTCGGTTCAAAGTCGCTAGTTAACACGGTCGCCTCTTAAACCGTAACACCCTCAACGTTAATTAAGACGCGACACCAAAGTTGCTGCTAAATATTACATGTGACGTTAACATTAAGCCGAACTGAGTGTGAAAATGCGACAATTTAAAGTGTTCTTTGTTATTTGCGTTGTTGTTTATGTCTATCACAACTTGTTTAATGGTGTAATTTAAATATTTGAAGCTACGTACGTACTCTTCAATTCGGATTTGACAGCATATGGGTCAAAAGCCTAATTAAAAACGACCTTTTTTTCGCCCTTTCATCCAGTGGAGTCTGTTGGCGAGCAGTTTTTACTACTTTAATGAATCGTCAAGCCGGTAATTGACAATATCCCGGAGTTTATTAGCGGGGTCGGCTCGTTTTGAGTCACAGCTGCTTGCCTTACGGTGGGCGGATTACAGGGGAAATCACGTTTTTGCAGCATCCCCTTTTTGTGATTTTTAATTTGTTCTTCTTCTTCATAGGAGGGAGAATGGCAGGCCTGTGGAGATCTTACCAAGTCTTGATGACCAAATACCCCTGGACAGTCCAGTTAGTGACCGCTGGTACGAACAACTCCTCCTTGTATGCTGCAGATAGACTAGTACCACAAGTAATGCTACATATCATAAAAATGGATTATAATGATTCTCTGTTACCTTGTCAGTAATTCATATTTTCCTCTGAGGTCTAGAAGATAATATAAATACTAGGGCTGTCAGCGTTAACGCGTTAATCTATGCGATTAATTTGGCCGCATTAACGCACTAAAATATTTTAACGCAATTAACGCAACTTTGTTTACTTCCGGTGTTCGTTGAAGTTTTTTCACTCCCCTGAATTTCAAAACGCGGCAGTACGGTTTGACACCGTTTCCGTTTTTAAAACAATTATTTCTCTGCGAAAATAAGGACCATAAATCAGTTTAAACTCGTGGATGAATCAGTCGGGTTTCCTCCTCCGCTCCTTCCTCCCGTCTCGCCCTCCGATCCACAGAGACACAGAGGGGCGACGTGTCGGGCGGCGCGGAAAGATCTCGTCACACGAAACCGTCACCGTGATTTGTCAATCCGTTTGTCTGTCAACATTTTGCGAAAAAAACAACCAATGAACACTCAGTAAATCACAAGGACCTCCCACCTCACAGGTGAGGCTCATTTAGCAGCCTGTCAGTCAGAAGACAGAGAACACGGCGCGAGGACAATTGTGCCTCATTGTAGAGATGAGATTGTTCTGTAATGTTTGATGGATAACACATGGGGGTATGTGTCATATGCAAACGCCTTTAAAAGGTGAATTTAAACACATTTGAATGTCAGTCAGTTACCAAGGCCACTGGTTCTGCTGCTGTTCAGTGTTAAAGATGACAGGACCAATGGGGTCTCAATATACTTCCTTTTTTTTACGAATCTGGATGTTTCACTGAAGAAACAATTTATCATCCACAATATTAAATACCTCACTGGCACTTTATAGGTAGGAGCCTCTTTGAAAACACAGCTTAATGAATTTCAAAATGTGCGATTAATTAGTTAATTTTTTTTAATCGATTGACAGCCCTAATAAATACATAAGTAGGCTACAAGTAACTTGAGGAGCCTAAATGTAGTTACTGTAGATGCAAATACATTGTATGCATTATATATTCCACACTAAGTTATCCTGGTCAATTAAGAGGTGCAGACATGTTATTTCTCCCTTTTGGATCTGAGATACAGGAAAATAAGTGATTGCAGAATCAGGGGCATTTGCATTTTAACTGCTGGACCTTTGCTCCAGTTTCAGAGTTAACAAAGAGAGGGCCTTGAACTTATTGACCATTTTTATTGTTGGTGAACAGCTTGCAAAGGGAAGCTTATAGTTCAAGTAGTTTCCCAAACAGCTTGTGGGGAACACGCTCAGAAATGGGATCTTTTGACCCACGATCTTTTCTTTCTTTTTTTTACCAAAAAAATCACAGCAACTCTTGAAGTTATTTTCCTCTAAAAGTCAGTGACATGATGGGCAACATGTTTATGTGCAGGATGCATGTCGGACCTGTTGTGTATCTATTAATCTGATGAAAGTCTAACATGCTATTACCCCAAAATGTAACTATGTCTCAAAGAGCTGAGCAAACGTTTAAATGTTCATGTTTGGAAACTGGACCGTTGAGTGTTTTATTGCAGTGTGGTTTAATCACCACTAGATGGAGGCAACGCTCACCATTTCTCTGGAGCGCATCATCAACCAGAGGTGATGGAGGTTCTTTTTAATGATTACATGTTACTGTTATAGAAGTAATGTAATTTTACTCAAGTACTGTACTGGAGTACAAATTTGAGGTACTTGTACATTTCATCATAATTTCCAATTCATGCTCCTCTGTTTCTCACTCAGAGGAAAATAATGTACTGTGTTGTGGGTCCATCCTCATCATAGAACTGTTATATAACACTTCTTTAATAAAACCTGTTTGTCGGTGAGGTGTTTTAGTATAAACTATTTTTATTTTTTTATCCTCATAAAGCGAAGTGTTGGCGGTGCTGAGTGACGGATGTCCGAAGTGACAAAGTGTTTACTGCTCTTAAAGATGAACAATTGACAGTCTCTGTCCACCATGTCGCCCATTCTGCCTTTTATTAGTTCTCCCATGACATTTTAAAGAAACGGTTAGCTCTCGTTCGGCCGGCTCTGTCTCAGGGCGGTACGTGGGGACTACAGCTGGTAGCCGGCAGCTTTTTTGTCTCTTTAATGAGTCAGGAAAAAAATCATCTCCATTAAATCTCATTCTTAAAGCAGTTTAGGAGACTTCTAAATTCCACTCATCAATTTTCAGTTTTGTCAAATAACCACATGAAATGTGAAAGTGTCATTTGTCGTGACAAAACCAACTAGTACTGAATTTAATTCATGTTTTCACACAATGTTGTGTGTTGTGTATGTTTTGTAACTCATTGTCAACTACCACTGCCCGGTTGATGCAGATGTTGCCAAATGTGCCACCGATAACTTGAGAGCATAAACACACACACACACACACACACCATTGTATATAAGTGGACTGTCCATGAGCCCTCAGTTGCATCACTGCAGCCCACTGCTCCTTAATAACTAATGATGGGTTAAATGCAGAGACTACATGTCATATATGTAATATGACAATACAAGTATTTCTTTCTTTTTCTTCTCTTTAAAGAAATGTTATCGTCACTGTGGTGTACACTTTACTGCGTTAAACAGTGGAAATATGCCCTCTTGTTTTTCTTTGAGTCTGCTGAAAGAGTTTTGGTAGAAAACTGAACTTTAAAATGCAACCACCCTTTAAAAATAATAGTTTTTACTTTTTATTGGTGCCTTTTGTGTTCGGTTCAATATTGAATTTGTTCAACAAGCAACTTGTTGTATTTCAGCTGGAGCCTTTTCTCAAAGCAGCAGAACTGAGTACACTTTGACATCTGTTAATTTATTGCAAGTAATATTGTTTTTGTGATATTCAACAATCTAAGCGCATATTTTTCTATGTCTGTTTAATTGTTGCACAGTAACTGAAGTGAAAAAGTTCTTTTGACTGTTTGTATTTTTGTTCTAAAAAAAGATTTGACCTCGATACCGATTCTCTTGTAGCTGCAGAGAAAATATCTAAAAGATATAAAACTCCATTAACACTTGGGTCACCAGCGTCTCAGACATCTGTCCCCTGTTTGTCCTCCAGGGTCTCTGGTGGGTGTCGGTGATGTCATCTCCCAACAGCTGATCGAGCGGAGAGGATTGGCTCATCACAACGTGCCGCGCACGGCCAAGATGATCAGCATTGGCTTCTTCTTTGTGGTAAGCGTCCTATGAATCTCGTTGTACGTGACGACGCATGAATAAAAGAAATACAAACGTGGAATTGTGGCAAGTTTTTGTGATCATTTGATTAATTTTATTCTGTCACATGCATACATGATGTAACACTCTTGTGCACAAATTCTCTAAACAAGGACAAATACAATTAAGTTCCCAGCTCACAGTGGCAATACAGAATGATTTTTAAAAATGTTATCTCACCTTTCATTTATTTAATAACTAAAACCAGCTTCCAGCCAGTTGATTTGTGTTCTGAATGCTGAAATGAAATGATGCAGCAGATTTAATCTGCACGCCCGAGAAGTGTGAATGGGGCATCTCATAATAAAAAAAAGAAATATATATATAAATATCTCATTTTAAAGGTGGCTATTTGGTTATTTGTCGAACATTAAAAAGCCAATCTATATAAAGCTATAAATGGGAAGATAAATAATATTTAACAATTGAGTTTATTTTGTATCGCCCAATATCACAAATTACAAATTTTCCTTGCGGGGCTTTACAATCTGTACACACAGACATCCCTGTCCCAGGGCCTCACGTCGGATCAGAGAGGTGCTCAGTGCATCCTAAAACGTCCCCCAGCAGCTATAAGCCTATAGCAGCATCTCAAGGGGCGGGACCTGGTGAACCTGATTCAGCCCTAACTATAAGACTATCAAAGAGGAAAGTCTTCAGTCTACTCTGAACCCTCCTGTTACCTTCACATTTTCTAACATATTTTACCCTCGGGGTCAATTTGACGCCAGCAATTTATTTAAAACCTCCAGAAAATTATTAGAATTCATATTGTTTCCCAAGTTTAAGTGTGAGGTACTTTATGTTTGTTTGTTGACTACCTAAATAGCCCTTTAAATATATAAAAAAGTTGATATTTCTTATATGTTTGACACAGTGAAAAACAGCCTGGGGTCAAATTGACCCCAAAGAACACCGACATTAAACATTGAATGGGGTCAAATTGACCCGAAAGGTAACAGAGGGTTAAATGAGGTGACTGTCTCTGCCTCCCGGACTGAAGGTGGAAGCTGGTTCCATAAAAGAGGAGCGTGATAACTGAAGGCTCTGGCTCCCATCCTACTTCTTTACACTCTAGTCGATGTGTTTTGTGACGCTCACATGCTCATCCGTGTTGCACTGCGGTTCCTCGTGCCTTTTGTATGTTTGTGAATTCACTCGCTTCAAGTCCCGTGACGGCTGCATTGTTCATTTCGACGACAGCACGACGTCAGCAACGTTTATTTATGTTCACATAATCGTCGTATGTTGGACCAATCGGCTGCCTCGCCCTCGTGCATTATAGATGGGAGCCGTATAGACGTTTGCCTTTCAGGTGGCTCTTCAAATCTCGCACAGGATTTGTGTCGCATCGAGGGACGTTTTGTTTGTTCGTGTGGATTCTGTCTCATAACCCAATCGTGTATCGTTTTTTTCCTCACATGAATAACATACGTTCAGTTGGCCTAAATTCAATGAGCCTGCAGTCCGCATGCGGAAACTAAAGTTCAGGGAGCGACGCGATGGCCAAAAAAAACACCCAGGTTTCTTTAGTATGACGGTTTAGTCGAGTGTTTCCCAAACAACGATGTATTAATAAAAAAACGTGAGAGCTAAAGAGGGGGATCCATTAATCCTGGTGTCTTCTGTGTGTTTGACATCAAAGGGTCCGGTGATCGGCAGCTGGTACAAAGTTTTGGACCGGCTGGTGGTTGGAGGAACGAAAAGCGTCGCCATGAAGAAAATGCTGGTTGACCAGGTGAGAAAAGCCTCCTTCTCCTCTCCTAGTACTTGTTGCTGTTCACACGGGGCCCTGAGGTTTGAGTTTGAAGGCCTTAAATGAAATAGATTTATTTATTTGTAACAATAGAAATGTAATTTAAACTTTTTAAACGTCGTCTGTGAGCTTCTGTGACAGTTATTCAATTCAATTCAGGTTATTTTGTATAGCCCAATATCACAAATTTGTCTCAGAGGGCTTAACAATCTGTACACATACGACATCCCTGTCCCAGAAACTCACATCGGATCAGGAAAAACTCCCAAGAAATAGAAACAACCCTTTGAGTTCTCAATGTGGTAACAGTGTTCAGTGTCTGGACTTTGACTTGAAATTGGGGGGATGGAAAGTTATTGAATTTCGATGTTTAAGGAGTTGCGTAATAACTAAAGTGGTTTCAGAAAGCAAAGAAACATAGTGGGTATTAGCTCAGTGGTCCCTCCTCCACGCCATACACAGTAATGTGGGGGTGGGGGCACATGTCTTCCGCTCATTGATTGTGCCTAACAGGGAGGCTGAGGCCGGACCACAGGGACACAAGTTAAATGATAAACAGACGTCTCTTTGTCGCGCTGACGGGAAGGAGCTGTCAATCCTGTCATAGCTGCTTTAACACTTTTGCTGTCATGCTTCCATCCTAAAAAGTAACAGATGGAGAAGGATTCGGAAACATTTTATTATGTGTCATTTAGCAGACTCTTTTATCCAAAGCAATTTACAATAAGTGCATCAGCCAAGAGTACAAACTCAGAACAACAAGAATCCAGAAAGGAACATTTCTTCAAGAAAGTCAAACTACAAAAGTAACATAAGAAATACCATAAGAAATACCATAAGAAATACCATAGTAATACCATAGAAATACCATAGTAATACCATAGAAATACCATAGTAATACCATGAGTAATGCCATGAGTAAGTGCCACTGAAATGCTAATAGTTTTTTATTCAAAGTATCGTCGAAAAAGATGTGTTTTTAGTTTCCGGGGGAAGACGTAGAGACTTCCTGATGTCAGTGGGGAGCTCGTTCCTCCAATGAGGAACGAGGACAGCAAACAGTCTGGATTTTGTCGAGCGATTAGCTCAAAGTGACGGAGTCACAAGTCGATTGGTTGACGCCGAAACTGCTTTCCACAACCCATTGCCCAAGCGTCCAATGAAAGGGCAGCATGGCGACCCCTCGTCCAGAAAAGAAACACCACTGTTAAAATGTACCATTGAGTCTTTATGTTCCTTAATGAGGAGGGAGATGAGTCACAAGAATCGTTTACACAAATTACAGACTCTTCAATAAAATGTCCTTTTCAAATTTTTTTTTTAAATTACCATGTACAGGTTTCACAAAACTTGATTGAGTTAACATTACAGTGTTTTTTATTCTGGATGTACAACATTGTGACTCTCATTCCCATGGAGCATAACTGATCAATAGAGTTTAGAGTTACCGCTTCAGTAGATTCTCTTTCTTAGTTTGTTCCCTTTTCCTTTGAAGTCGACTCTTTCTTCGTACTTGTGCGTCGTAGTTGTGCTTCGCCCCGTGCTTCCTGGGAGCTTTCCTCGGCATCTCCGGTGCTCTGAACGGACTGACGGTGGAGGAGAACGTCACCAAGCTCAAGAGGGTGAGTGAGGCGTCCGTCCGCATCGCGTGACTTCCTCCGTGGGTCGCAGCTTCTGGTCCTCGCAGCCACGGGGTTGTGTGTGTGTGTGTGTGTGTGTGTCTATTGCAGCCGTGGGAATAAAATATATCTTTATCAACACGACAACACGTTAGTGAAACAAACACTCAGACAATGTGTGTGGCTTGAATCCTCACCGACACTTTGTTGACTGCATAACTGCAAACTTGTCACTTTTCGGCGATATTCGACGTTTTGAAATCAAAATAGGTCATCCACGTAAATCGTGTACATCCGAAGAGTTTTTTTTTGGGGTGTGTGTGTGGGGGGGGGGGCGGGGCGGGTAAACTGGCCCACTGGCGTTGAGATTCCAGTGAGACGCAGAGAAAATGTGATGTGGTGATGTCTTCGTTTCTGATTTGACTCGTTTAGTGTCCCCCAGTTTATACCTGAGCGTTGACACAAACTGACTGGAGATCAGTTTTCTCTCTGGAGGAACAGGTAGAGCACCCGGCGTGTGACCTCCCACACCGCCGCGCATTGTCATTAGAAACTATTTCCTGTGATGGAGGAAGCAACGGTGTGTGTGTGTGTGTACGTCTCTTGCTTACCCAGCCTGCTGCTGGTCGTCATCAATTATTTACAAAAGGATGCGCGTTGGACCGGAAAGGCCGAGCTGGTAAATGTCAGAAGGGACAGAAAATAAATGACAAGCGTGCTCGCCACAAAGACGCCGCCGCCCGGGGAACGGAGCCGCTCGCTAAAACGCTGAACGTCTGAAGTCTTACGGTGCGGCACGGTGGCTGAGTGGTTATCACTGTCGCCTCACAGAAAGAAGGCTCTGGGTTCGAATCCCGGTCGTCCCGGTGGTTCCAGGTCCTTTCTGTGTGGAGTTTGCATGTTCTCCTCGTGTCTGCGTGGGTTTCCTCCGGGTACTCCGGTTTCCCCCACCATCATAAAGACATGCACCGCAGCCTCACCCCGGTCGTATGGATGTGAGTGAATGTTGGTGGTGGGGGAGGGGCCGTAGGCGCTGATTGGCTGCCACGCTTCCGTCAGTCAGTCTGGAATATGTGGTTGAAGGAAATGAAAGAAGGTAAAAATGATTACAGCAAAAAGGAAATCATTTAAAAACGTTAAATTAAAATGTCACTTCCTTCGATGAATTGGAGCGACACCGCGTGTCCTTCCATCGTTATCTGACAAACCCCCGGAAGAGCCGAGGACGTCCACCGCGTGGGAGGGGAGCGGTGTGCGACGCGTCGCTGACGGAGGACGCCGTTTCCCCTGCGGGGGCAGGGCAGCTTGTTTGGCCATAATTAGAAAACAGTTCCAACCTTGCAAAACAATTTAATCAACCTGAAAAAAACCATCGCTTGTTGTTTTTATATGTGGAGGTGACCTATGAGGTAGACGGCGTAGAGAACGTGTGTGTGCGCCGGCGTTGTTTGTGTACTAACGACACACACACACAAATATCTGCACCCGCCACCCCAGTTTCATCATTTAGGAAAGTCAAAAGAACTTCAGCTACCTTTCTCACATTTTCACTTATTTCAATACACTTGTTTGTATTATTTTCACTGCAATAATAACAATAATAATAACTGTTTCTTTCTGTATTGTTAGAAATAAACTAAGTAACTAAGAAGTGCTGTAAAGTGCATTTTTTACGGACTTTTCCGCTATTAAATACTTTATAATTTCTTCATCTACTGTATATGTGTGGGCTATTCTATATATTTAGCTGTTAAGTAAATATTGCAGGTTTAAAGGTTTAAATAAATATGGTTTTAAATATTTCGGAACCCTGGACAGAGACGCAACGTCTTTAGTTCAGTGTGTTAATAATACATTAAACTTAAACTTTTCCCCTTTTTATTCAAGGAGGAGATTCAAAGAGCAACTTTTAACCTTTTCTTCCTTATGTCCCCTGGTTTAAAAGTGATGATACTAATGATATAATAACTTCTTTTCTCAAATATTGTTCACAGGACTACACGGATGCCCTGATATCGAATTACTACGTAAGTTTTAGTGTTTCCCGTACACGTTGCCAATTTATTTAGACATAGGCTTATAAAGTAATAATATATTCATATTTCACTCGACCTCATATTGTGCATTATATTGAGTTTTATCTGTTTACGTTTCAGCTGTGGCCTGCGGTCCAGATCGCCAATTTCTACTTCATCCCACTCCAATACAGGTCAGTGTGTGGCTCCGTTAACACACACACACACACACACACACACACAGCCTGAGGGTCTAAACTGGGTCAACTGGCCGTCTGAAGAAGTCTTATTTGGCTCGGAGCTTTACTTTCTTTAAATTTCGTCTACGGTCACTTCAGATTTTGTGTTTAGTCTTGGTGCGTATTTGTCTAGGTGCGTATTTGTCTAAATGTAGTTAAACATTGCAATTGTTCATCTCGTTTTTACTCCTATAAATCATCTTCAGAAGCCCCAGACCACTCTGGGTGGATCGATCGGGTGAATTCGGTCTAATTAAACACATCGAATGTCCCCCTGCTGCAGGTTGGCCGCCGTCCAGCTGGTTGCTGTTTCGTGGAACTCCTACCTGACCTGGAAGGCCAATAAGATGTGAGCAATCATCGCAAGTCCGGCCTGTCTTCTTGATCATGATGATGATGATGATTTTACACTCATTTGTAGTGGTTGTGTGTGTGAAGCGGACCGTTCTGGTCTAACTGACTCCGTCTGATGTTTGCAACGTGTAAAACTGACTCAGTAACTCATAACGGTCGAGGGAAGTGTGTTCACACGGGAAAGTCAAACCTGCACTGTGAACGTTTGTTATTTATGGAAATAGGATTTGGCAACGGTGATTCATGTGGCCACACACACACACACACACACACACACACACACACACACACACACACACACACACACACACACACACAGTGGTTGCAAAGGCAACTTTTGTTATTGTTACAATTTGTAAGACTGTATTTTTATTGACAAACTTAGTTTGCTTTTTTTAACTTCTGTTTTCCTCCATTTCCCAATAACGTTCTCCAGGAAAGGGAGAGCAACCTGTCTGTGTGTTTCTTAATGTACAGGAAGCTGTTTGTGCAAAAGTAGCAATGAATTATGTCCCGTTGAAAATAATGTGGGAAAAAATAATCATCAAATCATGGCTCTGGAAAGATGTTCCTGTTACGGCCGCACGATGTGAGGAACGCCAGCGATTACTTTGTTGTGTAACGCAATACTTTATATAAGTAACAACAGACATTAAAGTGTACTCTGTTCTGCCTTTCCGCTGCTATTGCTTATTGAAATTCAAATAAAAAAAATATTTCCAACATTCGTTTATTGAGCATTGTACAAGAAGTCACCATGAAAACAAAAAAGTGTGAGTTTAATTTTAAAATGCTTTTTTTCGACAGATTTCCTTCATGAGCTCTGTATCCGAGTCTTTTGTGTTTATCGCTCAAGTGGACGGTGTGATGACGATCCTTCACAACTGCACCTGATGTTAGAGAATAGTTTGACATCTTTAAAACTAAACGGATTAACTTTCTTGCTCAGTCAAATGAAAACGTTTTCATGTTACCGATGAATATGAAGTCAGCCGCCCGTTAGCTTAGCACAGCTAGCCATCCATCCACCAGCTCCCACACGTGAAGCTCACGTCTCCTGAAACATACGTTGCAGTCGGGCTGAAGCTTGTGAACCGTTTCCAGTCTTTGTGCTCAGCTCATCGGGGGCGAGATTCATTTTCAGCATCCAGATTGAGATTGAACTCGTCATCGAGCTAACGGCAAGAAGCCCTTTCCAAAATATTTCATTATTTTCTGTTTATCTGCATTCTACTGTACCATATATATCTTCTATAAAGCAATATTGTGAATCCATCGGTGCATTGACGATCACTGTTTAGAAGAAAAAAAGAAAGTGCACATTTTTTGATAATAAAGGGTAAAACATGATGTCGGTCGTGTGTTTGACCTCCACAACTTTTGTGGCCAACTTTGCTCTGGCTGGGTGGAGTTTGTTTGGGTGGAGATGTGGAGGCTGCTGAGCTGGACTGTCAACCAAATGAACGTGTTCTCTCACTTGGGCTATTATAAGGTGGAAAGCAAGCGGAGAATGGCTGACCAACCCCCCCCCCCCCACCCTCCTTCCAGAGGGAGGAGCCCCACTCCAGAGAAAGCTGGAATCCATTTTTGATGAGCTGTGTGTTGAGGTGTATGAGGTTGAAGAGTGGTGATTATATGAAGACGCATACAATGCACACATAATCTTGTTAACCCCTCTGACACATACAGTATATATATATATATACATATATTATATATGAGGCGTGATGGACCTGATGACCGGGTCAAAGTCGTAACAGCTGGAGACTGACTACACCAGAGATGACGCAGATGTTCTGTGGTGAGAAACCATTCGCCAGATGTTTGTGCTCATCCAAGATGTTTTTTTCAGTTATTTCAGGTACAAATATGCACAAACACTTCTGGATGTCAATGAAACGTCATCAAAGCCTTCAAAAACAAATGATGAACCATGTTCAATAACCACCTCTGGTCCTTCAGAGCTACGTGTTTCTCCTTTAACCCTGGACACTTGGATCCAAGCTCGTATTTGTCGATGACGTTAAACGTCCTCGACTAAAATATGAAGCGATTTGAGTTTGGAAGAATAATTCAATTCAATTCAATTCAGTTTATTTGTATAGCCCAATTTCACAAATTACAAATTTGTCTCGGAGTGCTTTACGATCTGTACACATAGACATCCCTGCCCCAAAACCTCACAACGGACCAGGAAAAACTCCCAAATAACCCTTCAGGGGGAAAAAAAGGGAAGAAACCTGGAGGAGAGCAACAGAGGAGGATCCCTCTCCTAGGATGGACAGATGCAATAGATGTAATGTGTACAGAAGGACAGATTTAGAGTTAAAATACATTCAATGAATATGACAGAGTGTATGAATAGTTCATAGTAGGCATATTCCACGATGGAGACCTCCACGATCCATCAGGCAGATGGCGGTGGGGAGGAGGAGGGGGCGGAGTCTCAACAGGACAGTGGCGTAGTCATGAGCAGGAATTACGACCCAGACGATCCATCAGGCAGATAGGATCTATGCTGCCTCATAGGGTCCGATGACCCCATGAGACGAAAGTCAAAAGGACTTCCGGGAGAAAGCAGAGTTAGTACCGTGTGATTGAGAGATGAAAATTCAGCCTTAAGGAGAGAAAAAATGAGGAGATAGGTACTCAGTGCATCTTAAAACGTCCACCGGCAGCTATAAGCCTATAGCAGCATATCAAGGGGCTGGACCAGGGCAAACCTGATTCAGCCCTAACTATAAGCTCTGTCAAAGAGGAAGGTCTTAAGTCTACTCTTAAACGAGGTGACTGTGTCTGCCTCCCGGACTGAAATTGGAAGCTGGTTCCATAAAAGAGGAGCTTGATAACTAAAGGCTCTGGCTCCCATTCTACTTTTTAAGACTCTAGGAACTACAAGTAGTCCCGCATTTAGTGAGCGTAGCTCTCTAGTGGGGCAATATGGTACGACAAGCTCCTTAAGATATGATGGAGCATCACCAATCAAGGCTTTGTAGGTTAAGAGAAGAATTTTAAAAGTGATTCTTGATTTTACTGGGAGCCAGTGCAGAGCAGCTAGTGCAGGAGTGATGTGATCTCTTTTCTTAGTTTTAGTGAGAACACGAGCTGCAGCATTCTGGATCAACTGAGGACCTAAGAGATTTATTAGAGCAGCCTGCTAATAAGGAGTTGCAGTAATCCAGTCTCGAAGTAACGAACGCTGAACCAATTTTTCTGCATCTTTTGAGACAAGATGTGCCTGATTTTGAAATATTACGAGATGAAAGAATGCAGTCCTTGAGATTTGCTTTACGTGGGAGTTAAAGGACAAGTCCCGATCAAAGATAACGCCAAGATTCTTTACAGTGGTGTTGGATGCCAGGGCAATGCCGTTTACAGAATCCACATCACCAGATAATTGATCTCTGAGGTGCTCAGGGCCGATTAAAATTACTTCGGTTTTGTCTGAGTTTAACATCAAGAAGTTGCAGGTCATCCATGTTTTTATGTCTTTAAGACATGCTTGAATTTTACAGAGTTGGTTGCTCTCCTCTGGTTTTATCGATAAATATAGTTGAGTGTCATCTGCATAACAATGAAAGTTTATGGAGTGTTTCCTGATAATATTGCCCAAAGGAAGCATGTATAAGGTAAATAAAATTGGTCCAAGCACAGAACCTTGTGGAACTCCGTGATTAACGTTGGTGGTTATCGGCGCCATCGTTTACAAATACAAACTGAGATCGATCTGAAATAGGATTTACAATGAATTATGTCCCGTTGAAAATAATGAGTGTAATCATCAAATCATGGCTCTGGAAAGATGTTCCTGTTACACGATGTGAGGAACGCCAGCGATTACTGTTGTGTAACATAATACTTTATATAAGTAACAACAGACATTAAAGTGTACTCTGTTCTGCCTAGTTTAATTTTAAAATGCTTTTTTCGACAGATTTCCTTCATGAGCTCTGTATCCGAGTCTTTTGTGTTTATCCGATCCTTCACAACTGCACCTGATGTTAGAGAATAGTTTGACATCTTTAAAACTAAACGGATTAACTTTCTTGCTCAGTCAAATGAAAACGTTTTATGGATGAATATGAAGTCATCCAGATTGAGATTTGTGAATCCACGATCACTGTTTAGAAGAAAATTTTTGATAATAAAGGGTAAAACATGATGTCGGTCGTGTGTTTGACCTCCACAACTTTTGTGGCCAACTTTGCTCTGGCTGGGTGGAGTTTGTTTGGGTGGAGATGTGGAGGCTGCTGAGCTGGACTGTCAACCAAATGAGGCTATTATAAGGTGGAAAGCAAGCGGAGAATGGCTGACCAACCCCCACCCTCCTTCCAGAGGAGGGAGCCCCAGGAGAAAGCTGGAATCCATTTTGATGAGCTGTGTGTTGAGGTGTATGAGGTTGAAGAGTGGTGATTATATGAAGACGCATACAATGCTCTGACACATACAGTATATATATATATACATATATTATATATGAGGCGTGATGGACCTGATGACCGGGTCAAAGTCGTAACAGCTGGAGACTGACTACACCAGAGATGAGGTAGATGTTCTGTGGTGAGAAACCATTCGCCAGATGTTTGTGCTCATCCAAGATGTTTTATCAAAGCCTTCAAAAACAAATGATGAACCATGTTCAATAACCACCTCTGGTCCTTCAGAGCTACGTGTTTCTCCTTTAACCCTGGACACTTGGATCCAAGCTCGACTAAAATATGAAGCGATTTGAGTTTGGAAGAATAATGAGTTGATATTGATTATGGCTTTTCAGCATTGGAGTGTGGTTGTCAAATTTAAATGCACTGCAGCAGGGCAGCCCGAGACTGACAGCGCCTGCATATTATATTTTATATTCCTCGGGTAGCTGGAGGAGAAGTTCAAATTCTGATCATCAAAATTCTCTTGATAGTGTTCTCAATTCGAGAATGCACAGAATGGGTTTTGTAATTTAACTTCTATTAACTCCTGATAATGTAGTTAAAACATTGCATCTCCAAATCAACATCATATAATCTATAACTTATTATTATTATGTGTGTTAGTCAGTCCAGTCGATACAGGCTTCACACAGCATCAGCACCATGGACAGCTCATCCAGAGGAATCCCCTCTTGAGTTTCAAAGGACTTTTCAAATCTTATTATTTGATTGACTGAACACAGATAATAATAATCATATTATTATGAATAAAGATAATAATCATAAAAAGATGTATTTTGCTTTTTTCATTCTGTTGCATCACTTTGGGTTTAAAGGTAATTGAATTATCACTAATTATCACTTTTCCTCACTTTGCTTTAAGTAAATGTAATTAGGTAAAACTTATTATTGATTGACTCGTTGACCTTCTGTCACAGACTCTAGTTTCCTCACGTGGAAGTTGGGACTGAATTAATTCAGTTCATATTATGTGTGCACTTGCAAAAACAAATTAAACAAACAAGTCATTTTTTTAAAAATTGAAAAGTTTAAATATCAGGTGTCAATTGTCACAACACACTCAAAGAAACATTAAGTCAAGGAGCAAGCTTTTAGTAATGATCCCTTTAAGTCGATCCCCAACGTTAGAGACCTCAAAGCCCCTCCAAGGGCCCCTCTCTCCTCCTCTCTCCCCCTCTTGCAGATCCCTCATAAATAGGAAATCAACAGATTAAATAAACACCTATATTTATACCCTGTCCATCGCAGCACTGTCCCCTCGGGACTTTATTGCCTTGTTGTCTCGATAGTTGTCCACTTTCCAAACGCGTGTCTGTGCATTGACGTCAAAGGCGCGCCGGCGGATGTATAAAAGCCCTCGTGCTCTCCAGTCCTCGCTCACAGCGAATGTTCAGACTGACCTGAGATCAGCCATCACAAAGTTAAGCTGCAGCATCTGGAGAGAATAAAGTGAGTATGGAGTTAAGTTTGGTTTAAACAAAACAAACAGTGCAGGCAGATAATCTTTAGATATCCTCTATTTATGTATTTGTGATTATCTTGTACTTAAGTGCATCTTATTAAACTCCAATGTCCTTGCTTAAAATGTGTACTTATTTGCCTTTTCTTCTTGTAGGAAAGATACCATCTTATTTTTCTTTTTTTTAATAGACAGATCATCAGAACTTTGTTAAGTTTGGAAGATTTATTGACGGACTACGATGGTAAAAAAATCAGCCTCGATTCCAATATAATTCCAAATGATCACTTTTATTCCTGCGAGTTTGTTTGGCAGTTGGATGTCGGTGATGATTCTGTGGAGAACTGACCTCGTGCCATCCTAATCGATACCTCTGGTTGCAGGACATGAAGCCAGTCCCGCTGCTTCTGCTCCTCTCCTCGGTCCTGCTCGCGTCGCTCCTTCGCCCCGCCGCCGGCAGACCGCGCATCCTCCCCGGCTGGCTGGATGATGCCGGCGGCCGCCTCCAGACGCGGCCGCTGGACGAAGTTCTCCTGCGCGCCGCCGCCGCCGCCGCCGCCGCTGCTGCCGCCGCCTCCGACCTGCTGGGCGACAACATCCTGCGGGTTCTCCGAGAGAGTAACCCGGGTCACCTGCACCTGCTCCCACCGGAGGAGGACGAGGCGGCGCAGCTGATGAAAAGGAGCGAAGAGCCGCCGCTGTCCATCGACCTCACCTTCCACCTGCTGAGGAATATGATCCAGATCGCCAAGATCGAGAGCCAGAGGGAGCAGGCTCAGCTCAACCGCAAAGTGCTCGACGAGTTCGGGAAGTAAAGCTCGTCTTCTTCTTTTTTGAAACGCTTATTTAAAACAGCCGAGCCGCTGTCTAAGTATTCAAGACCTCTGACATTAGTGGTTTTTTTGTGTGCGCCTGCTTCCCTCTACGCGTCATTTTACGCACAGGTGGTGCCAAATTACGCATCGTCGCACCATCGAGTTAAATGTAAATTGTTAAGTGTTATTTGAAGACTTTGTTGGAACATATTGAAATTAACTTCTATTTAATTCAATTCACAACACCCCGCCCCTTCCTCCTCCTCCTCTTCCTCACACACAACACACCGGATTTTTGGAAAGAAGCTGTCGGGTTTGACTTCTCCACTTAACATTGGAACACAATTTGTTCCACAATGTTGTTATACTTGAACTGAAAATGACCGAACTGAACTAAATATTCACAAATTACAGTTTTACTTAAAACATTCTCAAGATCTTTCTTGTTGACCTCGCTTGTTAATTATTTTCAGTGACCGTCTTGAAGATGATATTCATCTTAAAAGACAACTAGTTCTGCATAATGTGAAGTCTTGTGGCAGAAAAGTAAAAAACAAACTCTATATTGAACCCTTCTCCATCTCTTTGTTGTTTCAAATCAACTCTGATTGATCAAACTTAATGTAATTATTGTGCGTGGTCTTATGCTCAGACAACACTGCACGTTGATTGGTTGTCCATCCTCAACGTCCTCTTCTCTGTCCTTTGAGTTGCTGCAGGATCACTGGTACTGTATCACCTGTACGCTAATCTTTTTTTAAAAAAGGAAGAAAAAACAGCCTTGTTTTCTCTGCACATTTATGTCTGACACTGATCATATTGTTTTAGCAACAAACAAAAAAGAAGCATTTTTTCCACTTATATTTTGTAATAAAAAAAAAAGAAGATATTTTGATTCTGTTCTTGTCCTGATTCTGAATGTGTATTAGTCGATTACGAGAATACAACTCTGTGTGACTGATGTACGGTTTTTCTGAATCAATTTCTAATCAAATTCTTCCCAAAGACTGAAAATATAAATACCGGAAATGTACCCAAGTGTGTCCGGCGGTCGAGTTAATAGATCAAATGCCATCAGTCAGTCACGCTTCGGTCACTCAAACTATTTGGCCAAAGCAAACGTTCAACACCCACTCATCAGATTTCATTGGACTTCTTTTTGGGTATTTATGTCCCCCATCGGATGATTCCTTTTAATGCTTTTAAACCCATGTGACCATTTCTCCAGCGCCACCATCAGGTCTTAATGATGAAGAATCTCCAAAACAAATGACTTTGTTTTCATGAAATCTGATGTGATTCCTGATGATGTTTTTTTGCTTTTTGACCTCTCGACACTTCTCTAGCGCCACCATCAGGCAAATATATATTCCCAATGTGCACGAGCCACCCACAGGACACATTGTATCATGGTTTTCAGGCATTATTGCCAATTTAAGATCAATAAAAGGACGCTTCTGGACTGCAGATATCTCAGTCCTGTCGACTGTCCCCAGTTGGTTCCTGTAAAAACAATCCCTTCATGTAGCTTGTTAGTTGATGGTTCCTTAAATTATGATTTGTTTTGCTATATTGTCTGTGATACAGAGTAGACATGAAATAAAACCTTACGCATTACGCTCAGCAGTATAGAACATTGACGTATGGATAGACATGTACTGCAATTAAGTTTGAGTCATCACTTTGGTTCAATGAAACATAAGCGAGAGAGGGAGGGAGAGAGAGAGAGAGAAGAATATGTAATCAAACACAGAAGTTGAAATGGCCTCTGAGTTTTTAGTTTTTCTGACTCAGTCCAAACCGTGGGTGTATTGGCGATACTTTTGGCTAATCACCCTCTGTTTGTGTGTGTGTGTGTGTGTGTGTGTGTGTGTGTGTGTGCGGGCTGGTCCCTCGTTACGATGTCGATGCAAAGCAACGACTAACGTGTGTCATCACAACTTCAACTCATTAATCGTTAATTTGCAGAACTCTGAACGTTCGACTTCAAAAGTTCAAAGCCTGATGCAACGTAACGTTTACACAGCTGTGAAATGACAATGTTTTATGCATGAAGATATAATATGTAATTTAGAGATTGACATTCATGTTGTTTAAAAAAAAAATCTCGGTTGTTTTGAACCCCAGAAGTCTCAGGATGTTGTTCCTGAGTTTGAGTGACAGCATTATGAAGATATCATGATCAACATCAACATGGCTGAACTATGAACCATTTCATTTAAAATGAGCTTAAAATGTTGCTTTATTTGCTTCAAATGTATATTATTTAGTATTTCATATGCAAATCAGAAGGAATAAAAACATATTTTTGAATAATAAATAGGAATATGCCTACTATGAACTATTGATACACTCTGTCACAGGTACGTGCACAGACATTTTGGGGGGCAGGTGCTCAAACCCCAAAAAAGGGCACCCATTGGCAAAATGATTTTTCTATTGATCACTGTAACTTGAAGTGAGCAAGTAATTGGTTGTTACGAAACACCTGAAACACATTGTGTCGTGAGAAGACATGAGAGCTGAAGACATGAGCGCCGCGGAGCATGTCGAGGTGAAATTCTCACAAGAACTCAAATAAATGCCCCGACAGATATCCAAACACATTTGGGGGGAATTGATGACAGAGAGAGTAAGTGTTATTCTTAAATACTGATTTATGAAGAAAAATTGTGTCCACGTCCCTGGGAAATCAATCTTGAGCCGGAGATGTGCCAGTTGTCGATTTACAATATTCTATTTCTGATGTTCAATTGTGTCTATTCCCCAAGACATGTGGTAGAATAGGTTGCCCGAACTCAAAGAAGAAGAACAACTCATGTTGTCATTTAATGTCTGGATATATTGTACTTGTGTGATACTGGGTATTGACTCTGTGCAGGTGTGTGTCACACACACACACACACACACACACACACACAAACAGAGGGTGATGTTCAAGATGTGTGTGTGTGTGTGTGTGTGTGCGTGTGCCTCGGCGAAATGAGGTGACCTCTTTGTATGTATTGAATGTCCTGCACTCTAGTGTATACAGTGGGAGGGGTGGGGGAGTGGGTTTGTTATCTGATATTTCAACAAGAAGATGATAAACAATGGAAATATCAGTTCGTTTACTGTGTTATGTACCTGTCAATATTTCCAAATAAAAGAATACATTATTTGTTTAAAGAAGAAGAACAAATGGACTGAAGAATTTACGAAAAAAGATAATGGAAAGTAATCATTTGACCTCTCAAAACAGTTTCAAGAAGTTGAGAGGGGAAAGCTGTCAAATAAATGAAGTTTAGTCGGAAGACCATACACCTGCAAGCCCACGTCTTCTATTTCTTCTCCATCTGCCAAGTACAATCTGGTGCAGTGCATCAAATGGTGACATTTGTTTTAACTACATGGTCCCTCTGAAATAATAAGATTATAATATATAATATAATATATTTCATCTAGCATACAGTTTGGCTTTACAGCTCATACAGCTACTGAATAGCAACAGATAACTGAGAAATAATAATACTTATAATAATACTACTAATACAAATAATAATAATAACTCGTATGAATCAAATATATATTTAAAAAATATGGGGGAAATAAATAATGCCTCTGTATTGCTCAATCAGACGCACGTACGTACGTACGTACGCACGCACGTCAGTCAATGCCATGGAAACCGGACCGAGGCTATTTAAGGCCGCGGACGTTCTGATTCTGCCCTTTGCACTTTGGACTTTGACGCGAGCGGACCTCACCTGTGAACCCTCCTGTGAACCCAGACCTGTGAAGGAAACTCTGAGACTTTTGCACTGCTTGAGTCTTTTTGTTGGAAACAAAACTTGTTGTCTTACAGAACTACACGAGATCCGGACTACGAGAGACCTGAGACCCCGAGGAAGGCCCTCCGACGACCGAGAGCCGAGGACGAGCCCCTGCTGAAGCGACCGGGCTGTGATTTGGACCATAAGGTAAGACCATTTCTACATTTAATTTAGCATTTTTATTATTAACGTATCCCCTTAAATCCATAAAAGTGTTCTCAGTTTAGAAATCAGTGAAACCTTTTGAGTTTTAACGTTTAGAATGTTGACAGTCGATGATTCGTCGTGTAAAATGAGATTTGAGCTGCAGAATGTCTTGAAAATGTCAGGAGATGTGCGGAATGTGTTGACAATAAGTGCAACGCCTCGAAACCCCTTTTATTTTTGTTTTAAGGCATCAAACGTCGAACTTTAACTTTGAAATTACAGAAAAAAGATGGCGCCTTAACCATTTTTATAGAATTCTCAAATGTACTCTGTAAAATGCATAAACTCGGCACCATGGTAACCATCGGGAACGCGCGGGCCGCTTGACCTGAGCTGCGCGTGACCCTGAGCTGCTCTGTCGTGACCGTTGAAACGGGCCTTATTGTACACACGTCTGCTCCTTTTACTTTATCATATGAAAGTGATTTATTTAACATTCCAATGCTCTGTGCTCGTTGTCGCGGTGCTTTGTTTGTTAAGTGGAGTTAACTGATGGGAGTGCACGAGCGCGCGCTGCCTCCAGCATCTCGTCCTCGCGCTCTGAGATGCACCTCGTGAAGTGGAGAATGATGAGTGAGATCTGTAGCCGTATACCATAAAGTTCGCATGGACCTGTTTTGGGGGCCCTTAACTCAGAGCTATCGGTCCAAACCGTTCGAGCTTGAGCCCTCTGGTTGACCGGAGCTGTGAGGCGAACTCCTCGAGCTGTTGACCGCTAGCTGAAAGTTATCCTTGAATCTCGTTCTAGTGACTGACTTCCTCTTCCGCGGACCTCCGAGAAGCCGGAGAATGGAGGACCACGCGTACGCGCTGCGCGGAGGTAAGTTTTATATTTATATTTAGCATTTTTGTTATTGGTTCTTACCTTAAAACCATTTAAAACGTTCTCAGTTCTGAGTTTATAGTTGAACAGTTCACAATGTCAAGGGGCCTGTTTGAAAAATACAGATGTGGTTGAGGTTTCTCCGTGTAAAATGATTATTTGAGGACCGGAATGTCTTAAAAGTCGCTGGATATCTGTGGTATGTGTTAACTATTAGTGTAGTGGATTTAAAACAGTGTTATTTTATTTAGAGGCTATCAATTATGACAGATTTTAACCTTGACATTTCTGAAAAAAGATATTCTTAACACTGAAATAGAATCATACATCAGTGTGACGTCATCGCACCAGGTGTGTTAGAGACGCATCTGATTGTGAGAATGAGTTGGTTTGTTTTGACTGTTTGACTGAGACGTCACTTATTCAACAAACATCTGCTCCTTTTAATTAATACTATCCCATGAACTATTTCTTTGACAATTAACCCTCCTGTCGCACAATGAAAGGTTTATAAAGGGGAAAGTGAGAAGATATGAAACATTGTTTAGTCTGGAAGGTGTGGCTCACGAGTCTAAACAGTTGTATATTGACCTGCTAACTGATAGATTAACAGCTGGAATCTGAATCTATTATTGCTCAATGTAATCCAGAACTATTTTATTGAATGAAGAATCCTGTTTCAATGTTTCCCTGCAGCTGGCGACTTCGTTGGAGCTCCGCCGCCTCCCCCTCCCAGCCCCCCGGCGGCAGCCATCGGAATCGACTACGGAGGTAAGAAATCAGAGCAATGCACAATTAAAGGTTTATATAGAGGGAAAGTGAGAAGATATGAAACATTGTTTAGTCTGGAAGGTGTGGCTCACGAGTCTAAACCGTTGCATAATGACCTGCTAACTGATAGATTAGCAGCTGTAATCTGAATCTATTATTGCTCAATGTAATCCAGAACTATTTTATTGAATGAAGAATCCTTAAATGTTTCCCTTCAGCTGGCGGAGACTACGATGGAGCTCCTGGCCTCCCTACGGCCATCAGGTTAGTCGAGGAAGATAACATTGCGGACATTAGGCTTCATAATGCGCGTGTGTCTTTGTTGCGTGTCTTGGCCCTTTTACCACCAGACGAGCTCCGGCGCCGACTCCGACACCCAGACATCCGCCGCCGGTTCCGCCAGCTCCGCGCGATCCGCCGACTCCGCCAGGGTCTGGCCCGCAGGTAAGTTATCAGGTTAGTGATACACTTGTCCCTTAAAACTTACACTACACTGTTTAAAGTACTGTTATTGGTTTGTATGTGCACTTTATTTTATATTCTACTGTAAATGTAATGTTACAATTCTTGCACTTTGTTGATTGTTGATTGTTTAATGTTATTGTCTAATGTTGCACCACCCGCCATGACACATTCCTTGTATGTGAAAATATAGTTTACAATAGAGAGATGGATAGACAGACCGAGAGACAATTGATAGACAGATAGACGGATGGATATATAGCGATGAACAGATACCCCAGTCCCCCAGAAACCAGAAGAGTCTCCCAGGAGCAGCAGGAAGAGGAGGAGCCCGACTGCCCGGCAGGACCGATAAGGTTCCAGACAGCCTTCCCTCGCGCCTGGCGGGGGAAGGCTGGTTGGCGTGGTTCTACTTTTTTATTTAGATATCGATTGCTGTGACACAGAAGAGTCTACCGGGATCTCCTTAACGACGACGAAGAAGATGACGAGGGAGGACCACATGAGAAGGATGAAGGACTACAGGACCAGATGACCCGACACCGCCCGCCCCGCCCACAGAGGAAGCAGCTGTGAAGAAGACGGACACTTCAGCCTGAACGAGACTTAATAATTCTTTCATTTGTCCCATGGAATACTCACTGTACGTTCATGTAAACTGTGTACAGTATGTCGATTGTTATCTCCTGATTTTAATGAATACATTTACCACAACATCAAAATATGTCTTTTTATTCAAAACTACTGGGTCAGCAAACACTGTTATGATGTTCATATTGGGTTATAAATCAACTTTAATGGTTGAGACTTATGCACTACAATGTTATAGTTTTTATATTTACTTATTGTGTTGATTCTTAATAATTAATGTCTAATATATTGTTAGTTTACACCAGTGCTCATTTTTCATCTTCATAACGGATAAACGATTAGACGATTATATTTTTGTTTTGTGTTTTGCCAAACGTAGCTTAAATGACCAAAAAAATATTTTATCGTATAAAAAATCCAACATGGCAAAACGTGTCATGTCAGTTGGCAACAATCAGTAACAAATACCAACATATATCTTCACTCTAAATAATCCAACAAAAGCAATGCATCATTTCTATTTACAAGATTTTCATTGACAAAAATAGAAAATAGGAAAGTAAGTAACAGACCCCGGCAGTATATGAAATGATGCTTTTATACCAAACTCCTAACTGGATGGAGAACATTGAAACAAAACCAAAGAACAGACGACATGGAGGAGGACGTCTCCACAGCCGCTGGACCTCAGCAGCTTGAATGACGTCCTCTGGAGGCTGAGGACAGGAGACATGAGCCGGCATCTCGTCCAGCAGCTCCTGGAGAGTCCGTCTGGAAGCTCCTCGCCTCCCAGCAGCCGGACACAGGGCTCAGCCTTCTGGACTCGTTGAACGTGGCATGTCGGTTCCAACCTGTAGAGTGAATCAAACAGACTTTAATCGTAACGTTCATCTTTGGGCCGACGGCTTTCTGGAAGAACAACTCCCGTCTCACATCTAAAAAACAGAAAAAATAAACCGGAGCATGACGACCACAATAATGTGTATTTGACATGAATACAGAAAGGGCACTTTTCTCATCCAGGGCAAAGGGGCACGTGCTTGAGCACCACTAGGGCTCTACCTGTGCACGTGCCTGCTCTGTCATATTCATTGAATGTATTTTAACTCTAAATCTGTCCTTCTGGTCACATGGCATCTATTGCACCTGTCCATCCTGGAGAGGGATCCTCCTCTGTTGCTCTCCTGAAGGTTTCTTCCCTTTTTTTCCCCCTGAAGGGTTATTTGGGAGTTTTTCCTGGTCCGATGTGAGGTTTTGGGGCAGGGATGTCTATGTGTACAGATTGTAAAGCACTCCGAGACAAATTTGTAATTTGTGAAATTGGGCTATACAAACAAACTGAATTGAATTGAATTAAAAAAATACGATTGCATAGGAATTAAAAGCCTTTCTTATCAGAACATATTTTAAAAGTATAATAAATTCCTAAATGTTTGAGTCCTTGTGTAGTTCCAGAGTCTTACCTCGAGACTGGCCCATGATACATCTCCAAACTCTCAAAGTAAATAAACAAATATATAAATAAATCATATGCTGTGGCTAGCTCAGTAGAAACATGATAATTTATCTCTGTCAGTGATGATTCCTTAGAACCGGTTCAGAACCGGTTTGGAACCGGTTTAGAGAGCGTTGACTGACACACCTGTGTCCATAATAGTCCTCTGGGTGATACCCACGCCCTTAGGTCTACTTTGTATACTTCACATACACCGTTTACACTTTTCATTTTCATATTTATATCCTTTACTTTTGTCATTCGTAAATGTAATATGTCCTGCCTTGCTATTTTATTGTATTGTATATATTGTAAACATGATGCTGCTGCTGAGGATGAATAAAGTATATATCTAATCTGATCTAATCTAGATTAGTACAACTGAAGCGGATGAGAGTCATTAGTTTTGCTCCATGTGCAGTCAGAGGGAACCCGAAGGACGTAGAATACACACATCAGGGGAGCATGAGTGATAAGAGGCGCCATGTTCCCTGCAATGCATCCAGAAGTCGATTGTTCATTTATTGGGGAGTATTTTCCGTGGCAGACATCCGGTGGTCTCGTGATTATTGGGGCAGCATCGCTCATCGATGAGTTCTCTAAAACATAGAAGAATAAGACACACAGCGATACCTGTTAGACGGAGAAATTCCATCTGACAAGTATCGTTTTTCTTTTTTATGTTGACAATATATATATATATATATATATATATATGTTTATGTATGCATATATATATACAGTATATAAGAGGACATCCTATCCTGTATACATATATGTATATGAATGTATATATATATGTATATATATGTATATATATACACTACCGTTCAAAAGTTTGGGGTCATCCAGACAATTTTGTGTCTTCCATGAAAACTCACTTTTATTTATCAAATGAATTGAAAATTGAATAGAAAATATAGTCAAGACATTGACAAGGTTAGAAATAATGATTAATATTTGAAGTATTAATTTTGTTCTTCAAACTTCAAGCTCAAAGGAAGGCCAGTTGTATAGTTTATATCACCAGCATAACTGTTTTCAGCTGTGCTAACATAATTGCACGGGTTTTCTAATCAGATATTAGTCTTCTAAGGCAAACACAATGTACCATTAGAACACTGAGTGATAGTTGATGGAAATGGGCCTCTATACACCTATGGAGATATTTCATTAGAAACCAGACATTTCCACCTAGAATAGTCATTTACCACATTAACAATGTACAGTGTGTATTTTTGATTTATGTTATCTTTATTGAAAAAACAGTGCTTTTCTTTGAAAAATAAAGACATTTCTAAGTGACCCAAAACTTTTGAATGGTAGTGTATATATATATATATACAGTATATATACAGTATATAAGAGGACATTCGGGGCTTTCCTGTGATACCACATATGTCGGGGTGAGATGATGACAACTTCCTCTTCCTTTTGACACAAGATCAGCACATTTTAGGGAAAGTCAAAAGTTAAGTCAAATATTGCTTGATTATCGTCTTTTTTACCATGATATTCTATTCTATATTTTTCTGTTTTTTTCCACAAAAATTGTCCTGAGGTCCACGACATGCTGTACGATTTAAAATTAAAATAATTATCAAAATGTTTAAATTGTAAGAGTTTATTTACACTACCGTTCAAAAGTTTGGGATCACCCAGACAATTTCGTGTCTTCCATGAAAAATCACACTTTTATTTATCAAATGAATATAAAATATAGTCAAGACATTGACAAGGTTAGAAATAATGATTAATATTTGAAGTATTAATTTTGTTCTACAAACTTCAAGCTCTAAGGAAGGCCAGTTGTATCGCTTATATCACCAGCATAACTGTTTTCAGCTGTGCTAACATAATTGCACGGGTTTTCTAATCAGACATTAGTCTTCTAAGGCGATTATCAAACACAATGTACCATTAGAACACTGGAGTGATAGTTGCTGTAAATGGGCCTCTATACACCTATGGAGATATTTCATGAGAAACCAGACGTTTCCACCTAGAATAGTCATTTACCACATTAACAATGTAGAGAGTGTATTTCTGATTAATTTAATGTTGTCTTTATTGAAAAAACACTGCTTTTCTTTGAAAAAGAAAGTCATTTCTAAGTGATCCCAAACTTTTGAACGGTAGTGTAACTCTAAATGGTAAATTACTAAAAATAAGAAGTTGGAAAACACTATTTCCCCTCAGTTCTCCGGAGCATATAGAAGGAATACAGAATATCATCCTTTTAACTAATCACGTCCAGGTACCCAGAGCTAACACAACCTTGGAGAGAGATTATAAAATGTTCATGTGGGTCTTTTATTGGTAATTGTTATATTTACATAACATCTGAAAAGAATATTGAAACTGTAATGTTTACAAAAGCCCTTAGAAAGTATTGTGACAGAAAAACCTATACGAGGGCGTTTAAATCCGAAAGACACACACACACACACACACACACAAAGGAAATCGTCTTACTCTCCCTCCCACCACACAGGAAGCAGTGCTAAACCCAGTGCATACATTCCTTTGAGTTATTCATGGAGAGAGATAGTTATACTCAATACACCGGGTTTCTTGACTGAATAAAAGGCGACAATGTGGGACGCTCAAATCTGGTCAGTCGTCTTGCATCTCGGCTGAAAGAAACACACACGTGTAGAGAAAGGTATGATTCCCATCAATCGTGTGTTTCTTTTTAATGTCTGTTTCCCAGAAGATTATGTTAAACCGGCTATGGTTTCTGTCTGTTTTGCATTCCCTCAGGATGCACGACCTCGAGTGGAGAACAAAAGACGAATATCATGAGATCAGTGTCGTCATCATCATCCCACGTCTAAACAATCGCCAGTGACTCTGCAGCCGCTCGGCCCGATGTCACACAAACGCAGCACGGAGGAGGAGGAGTGGGAGGAGTGGGAGGAGGAGGAGGAGGAGGAGGATGCTGCCGTCGTTGTCGTTGCCCAGCGAGGGGAACCCTTCACACTGCAGCTCTCTCCTGTGTGGCTGGAGATGATGTCACACACCCCCTCTGTACGACACACAGCGAGCTGGACTTCACATTCACAAATATTCTTTTTGTTTTTAAGGGAATTATTTATTAAAAAATCCTTGAGAGTTATAAATGTAATTAAAAACGGATTAATATGGAAGATGTATGTGGTAGTATAAATAAATATATTTTGTTTTTTATCTTGTTTATTTTTTTTTCTTTTTTTCTTTTCTTTATTTTATATTAATTTTCTGATTTATTTTGATTTCAATTTAGGATAGGAATTTATAAGCATTTTTTTGCTTCTACCTATACCTTTTCAGTCTCTCTCTTTTGTATTTTTTTTATAGGATAATATTGTATTGTATTTGATTTGATTGACTGAATAAAAAATACAAACAAACAAAAAAATATAACAATTCATCGGCAACGAGAACATTTATAAACTCGGACACGAGCCGCTTGGTTTTGCATTTTTAGAAACGTGATTTTCGACTCCACGCTCATCGAGACACTTTAACGATGTCTCAATGTTAAAAGCCGTGACAAGTAAAGCCAGAGCGATAATTTATATTGTGCATACGGTATATACATAAAGTAGGAACATATCTGATGACACCGTCCACTTCAAACTGCACTTGGGGGCAGCGAAGCTCATTTATAAACTTTATAAACACACAGTGACATAACATCCTCTTTTAAGCGGAAGCAGAGAACTTGTTAGCAAACAGTTTATTGTTATTATTGTTATTTACACATCCAGAAGTCACGGAGCAACATGAGCATTGGTTTTGATTCGTGTTTTTTTGCCGGCTATCAGCTGTGGCTACTGCCGGATTACCTCACCGTTACAGCTATTCCCAAAGTTAGGAGTACCTAGAGTATAAAAACAATAATCAGAGTTCTCAAACTAAGCGGTTGTGTGATATGCACAACAAAGAAGTAAATAATCACCAACATGTATTATTCATTGAGGCACAATGTAATCTTAAGTGCAACAAATAAAAATAAAAAAGAACAAGTATGGTTGTTATGTAATTATATCAAGCTAATAAAGGAGTGGTATGTATTTACAGTGAATGTTTTCATTGATCTGTTTCATGTATTGTATTTCATATATTTAGATATTATTATTATATGACATAAAGGGGTCTTTGAAAAATGGTGTCCATGTTTGCTGGAGCATCTTCTACGGTCGAAATTATGAAAAGCTGGATTTAGTTTTCTGGTAAAACGTTTCTGCTTTCAAAGATACTCTTTGGTTTGCAATGTGAACGAAATCCATCACTAATGAGCAATCTGATGATGGAGAACATGGGGTGCACCAAAATATGGACTTTTACATTTCTAGAAATATATATATATATATTTTTCAGAATTTTAACAATCTATGTATTTATCAAGAAAATAAAGAGATAAATCCAGTATAAAAAAAAAAAATGAAATGCCACTCTTTATGAAATCGTTCAAAACTAGCTCCGCCTCTACGACAGCAATATTCTGCTTTTACATGGATGCGGATACATAATCTAATATGATATTAAATAGTACCACAGAATCTCTAAAGCAAAACCCTGAACCCTGAAACCTAATTTTTCGAAAAATTCAACTCAGAGATATTGAAAACAACAAATGTTTCTGTTTCGATCTCAAAATCTGGAGCAAAGGTCGAGTTGTGACTCTTCTGCACTTCCTTCAGGATCTTCCTCTCCATCATTTCGCACACCTACAGACACACACGTGCAACACATGAATTTACGAGGTCACTTCCAGTTAATTCTTAACCAAAAACCCCACAACCCTCTCTATCCTAAAATGTACATTACGGGACTTTTCTGTTCTAGATTTAAAAAGTGTGGAAAAGACGCCTATAGTATGAATTCATAACTGTTACTGTACTTCTACTCATTCTACTACTCTACCTTTCAGAGGACAATATTAACTTTTTAGTTCACTACATTTATCTAACCGCTTGAGTTACTTTACAAAATAAAGATTTCTTCAAAAAATGTGAACATCTTGTGAAATATGATGTTTTGTTATAAATTAAACGACCAAACGATTCTGAAACGATTAATCAATTGACAAAACAATTATTGGAAAGTATCTTTATAATCATTAATTCATTTTGAATGCAAAAAATAAAAATTGTTATAGTTCCTACTTTTACTTTTTATAATTTAAATGTAATTTTGTCTTAATAGAAGAATGTAAACTATCAGATAGGCATTGTGAACATGTCACTTTGGCCTTTGTGTAATTGTCACAGCAGAATTTCAGAATTTCAACAATCTTTATGTATTAATCAAGTAAATAAATAGATAAATCCAGTATAAAAACAACAATGAAATGCAACTCTATATAAAATAGTTCAAAACTAGCTCCGCCTCAACGACAGCAAAATTCTGCTTTTACATGGATGTGGATAAATAATCCGATATGATATTAAATTGTACCACAGTCACAGGGGACTGTAGTACTTTGATGTATAAGTACCACACGTTGTACCACGGTGCGTACCTGGGGAGAAGTCGATGTTCCTCAGCATGTCGGCCAGCTCGTCAGTATCGATGACCAAGTGGCTCATATCCTCAAAACCGAGCTCTGGACGCTCCGTGTCCGAGTCCCTGGACATCACCGCTATCCTGCCAACGCAAACGCACAGAGGTGTTCAGGTACTGTGGTACACGAATGCTGCAAATTGCACAGCATTATAATTTGGGAAATTCTAGTTTGGATTATTTATTCCAAATTTTAAATCCCTGTGTCAACATGACGGTTTATATGTTTTACAAAAGGATGTTGGCCATGAACCTCGATGTGAAGTATGTGGCGACAGGTTATTATATTATATGAATAAACTATGTGCACTTTTTTTTTTACTATTGAAGCTGTGATTTGAATTTGAATCACTCTTATAAAAAAAAAGAAAAAAATGTAAAAAATATAAATGAAAACATTGAACTTCAATAATGCACATTAATATTCACAACAACACAAATCACACTCAGACATCATATTCATGCGGCTGTAGGAGTTTAGTTCATTTGTATTTTGTGTCTGTTGGAACATTTAGAATAAACTCAAACGTGGTCAGATATTGTAGGATTCAGATTTGGATACAGATGAGGATTATTCCTGAGTTAAACCACAGGTAGCGGATGATTTATCATAAAACACTAATGTTGACTCACTTCAGGTTAACGGCTTGTAAGATGCAGCCTGTTATTGATATCTTAAACAATAAATACTTAATCAGGCAAACCTACAAATCAAAGATGATTGATTTAGGCTAATATTGCTTTTTTGCAGACACACAAACACACACACACACTCACAAAGTGATCTCCATCTTGTACCCATGTGGTCAAAAGTGAGTCATAGTATGATCCCTTTATATTATGACACTGTAACATTGGCTTCACTTTGTGGCTTCAGCAGTATTTTAATTTAGCAGTGTGTTAAAATGCGTTGTGTTTTATATTGTTACAGGTTTTCACATCCAAATATATTGTACCTCCAATGTCAAACCGAATGTACACTATTAACCTTTCAAATGTGGCGTGCTAGAAGTACTAAGTATAGCAATAATGGCATTACGTAAGTTATGGATATGATCGTGCTTCACTTTGTGTAATCAACATTAAAATCTCACCAAAACAACATTCTACTTACTTCTCCATGATGGCGGTGGCGCTCTGTGAGAGTGAAGAAGACAGAAGAGAAGAGACAGAGACGAAACGAATCACGTTGTGCTTTAGTTGTCCGTGACAACGACGTCAATCAGAAGGATTTGTCAAACATGATTTTGAGAAATTCTGCCGGCTACCAGAATGGCCTCATGGGGTTCACACTGCTGCTCACTCAACCCCTTAACCCTCCTGTTACCTTCACATTTACGAACATATTTTACCCTCGGGGTCAATTTGACCCCAGCAATTAAAACCTCCAGAAAATTATTAGAATTAATATTGTTTCCCAAGTTTAAGTGTGAGGTACTTTATGTTTGTCTGTTGACTACCTAAATAGCCCTTTAAATATATACAAAAGTTGATATTTATTATATGTTTGACACAGTGAAAAACAGCCTGGGGTCAAATTGACCCCAAAGAACACAGACATTAAACATTGAATGGGGTCAAATTGACCCGAAAGGTAACAGGAGGGTTAAATGACATCAATCACGCTTGTTTTTCATTAATTTATCCAAGGACATGTACAGTACCAGTCACTATGCCCCCACATTTTTTGTAATTTCTCAATAATTTGATGTCCTGATAATAATTATGACGGTTTTCTGGCCCACACAGCCTCGTTTTGCATCCCGTGTGGTGGAAACATCTCCTGCCTGTATACAGCTGGCCCATACCGGGATGAAAAGTAATAGAACATGCACACTTTGTTGAATTTTGACAATTTAATTTAGGATTTGCACAATGAGTTAGTGAGGTGATTTTGAATATGCTTCCTCCCATTCACAGATTTATAGGAATCAGGGTAGAAACGCAGCCCATTTGGCCCATTGGGACAATAAAATAGGAACCCCAATTATTAATCCGGTTGGTTACTTACATAAAACAAACAGATGTATCAGTTAAACTCTGTAATACGTGTCTGCAGTTGTGGGCATGAAGGAGTCAATGGATGTGTGTGTGTGTGTGTGTGTGTTATCATAACTTCAACTCTGTTAATCTGCAGAACTCTGAACGTTTTACTTCAAAAGTTCAAAACCTGTCTCAACGTAACGGTTACACAGCCATAAAAACTACAATGTTTCATGCATGAAGATATATAACGTGATTTAGAGACGTTGTTCATGTTGTTTAAAAAAATGTAAAATAAAAAAACGTGTGTGCATGTGATCAATACAGTACAGCAACTGAGCTGCTTTTCATTGTCTGTGTGTGTGTGTGTGTGTGTGTGTGTGTGTGTGTGTGTGTATGTGGACCAATAAAATACGATGGAAGAAAAAAATCTCAATTGTTCTTGTGGTGTATTTTTCTCCTGTAAGGATAAAGAGTCTAAAAACATCGACATACACCTTTAGAATCCGTGTTTTCGGGGTTCTGGATCAGCGGGTCACGACAGAACGTCTCAGGTAGAACAAACGACCGCTCATCCGACTCCACCCGCGGGAGCCTCACCCACCTGTATGAACACCGGCACGTGCGGCTCCTCGATGGACCGCAGGGCCGCCTCCAGCAGCGCCGCCGCGGCCTCCAGGCGGCCGCTGTGCCGGCGGAGGAGAGAGCGGAGGCGTCGGAGTTTGCCGTCCTGCTCTCCGGCGACGAGCCCCACCAGCTCCTGCTTCCGCTCGTCCAGGACGCCCACCAGGACGTCCAGGCGGCCGACCAGCTGCTCCCTCCGCCGCTGACCGTTCTCCTGAGGGGAGGGAGGAGGTTAGGAGACAGGACACGTTGCCGCCTGATCGGTCTGAGCACCTGATGGACCGGTGACCCGCTTCAGGCGAGCACTGTGTGACTCGACAGGAACACATCGATTACGGCGCAATCGCCCCAAAACAATACGACATCGGCACCGGTATGATGTCAATATCAGGTTTACAGGATCGATCATAGGAATAATGAGAGAAAGTATCACTCAGCCCTCTACCGGCTGACACATGAACAGTCGGCTGTTACATAACAAGGGAAAACAACAACTCAAGAAGAAGAGAAGAGAACTGTTTTCTTGTGTTCGTGTGTGTTGTGTTTGTGTGTGGGTGGGTTGTGTGTGTGCTGTGTTATTGTGTGTGTTCTATTAGTGTGTTGTGTTATCGTGTGTGTTCTATTAGTGTGTGTTGTGTTCTTGTGTTATTGTGTGTGTTATATTAGTGTGTGTTCTATTAGTGTGTGTGTTGTGTTATTGTGTTATTGTGTGTGTTATATTGGAGTGTGTGTTGTGTTATTGTGTGTGTTGTGTTATTGTGTGTGTTCTATTAGTGTGTGTTGTGTTATTGTGTGTGTTCTATTAGTGTGTGTTGTGTTTTTGTGTTATTGTGTGTGTTATATTGGAGTGTGTGTTGTGTTATTGTGTGTGTTGTGTTATTGTGTGTGTTCTATTAGTGTGTGTTGTGTTATTGTGTGTGTTCTATTAGTGTGTGTTGTGTTTTTGTGTTATTGTGTGTGTTATATTGGAGTGTGTGTTGTGTTATTGTGTGTGTTCTATTAGTGTGTGTTCTATTAGTGTTTTTATGTTATTGTGTTATTGTGTGTGTTATATTGGAGTGTGTGTTGTGTTAGTGTGTGTTCTATTAGTGTGTGTTGTGTTTTTGTGTTATTGTGTGTGTTATATTAGTGTGTGTGTTGTGTTTTTGTGTTATTGTGTGTGTTATATTGGAGTGTGTGTTGTGTTAGTGTGTGTGTTCTATTAGTGTGTGTTGTGTTATTGTGTGTGTTCTATTAGTGTGTGTTGTGTTAGTGTGTGTGTGTGTGTGTCTAACCAACCTCAACAGTGTGGCAGATTTCCTCCATCTGAGTGATGACTTCCTGGACGTGGTCGTTACTGGCGACCAACATCGCGATGCCGTCGCTCAGGTCCGTCTGTAAACAACAACAACAACAACAACACTGTTCACCTTCTTCATTTCACCACGTGTATTATCTTGCGTACCGTTTTGTTATTATGCGTTCACCTTTTTGTATATTTTGGTCTATTTAAATCTGGGATTTAATATAATAATATAACCACATGGGTCAAACCGATTAGCTGCCAACATAAAGATAAAATAAAAACATGTTTACGTTTTACATTTCTTATAATAACTCGACCCACATGGACTCCCTTATAGACGAGGCCACGACGTCTGAATTCAGTTACATGGTCACACCTGTGCTCACATGTCTTTGTAACGTTGCAGCACTCCTCGAACAACATTACCAGACAATATTTAGGTTTTTATCCACAAATTAAGAGTATGAAGTATGTCAGTATGTTTTAAAATCCCCAAATATGTTCTGTTGTTAAAGGTATTCAGAGGAATGTGTGCAGCACTGATGGAGCAACAACATGAGTCACCGGCGTGCAGCTGCTCCGAGTATGACATCATGCACATTTGTACAGTTTGTTACAGCTTTTGTTGTCATCCAATCAACAAACGTCCTCCAACATTCCCCACGCAGGCCGACAACATACATCGGCAACTTTTGTTTTTTTCCCGATTAACCTTTTGCATGAAGACGGAGCGTCAACAACTTCTCCTCCGAACCTCATCTGAATTTCAGATGAGTGAATCAGAGACAGAGTGAGAGATGGAGAGGCCGCCGCGGAAATGTCAACAAAGCCCAACTGCTCAATAACACGCCGGCCGCTGCCATCTGCATGACAAAGCGGCTGCACGTTGTCTCCGCGCGCCCACAAATGAGCAAATTAAGGCTTTTCCGTGCAACATATTGGATGTGAAAAGATATCCGGTATCACCGTGACCGACCTTTAGATGTGGAGGTCGGCGGGTCAGTGTGCAACTTAGTTTGCCGTATTGGAATAGATTTTAAAATAGAAACAGAAAGAGTGAAAGTATAAAAGGAAAAGGCCACCATCACCTATGTGCACTTTATCTATTGCTGCTTTGACCTTTGACCTCACAGATTGTAAAGCCCTCTGAGGCAAATTTGTAATTTGTGATATTGGGCTATACAAAATAAACTGAATTGAATTGAATTGACCTTCAAACGAGCTTTGGCTTCAGCTATAAACATAAAAACCGTAAAACGCTGCTGATTACTTCCACCTCACGAGAGCAGTCCGTCTGAATGAAAAGGGGAGTGGCCGGTGAGAAGGCGACGCCTTGAGTCCTCACCTTCTGTCTCATGTAGACGCTGCTGAGCGGCGCCACGTCGCAGTCTTTGTGTTTTCCGAACACTTTGCACATGGAGCAGGTCGGCGTCTCACAGGACAGGCAGTAGATGTTGATCTTCTCCTCTTCGTGCTCCTCGCACAGCAGCTGCCGCCGGCCCGGCTTCGTGTTCACACGGCTGGAGGAGACAGAGAAGGGAGAGACGGATCATCGAGCGTTCAAAATGTCCTCAACTCAATGTGAAATAACTCCAAACCGCTCCGATCTGACGGCTCACGTCGTTCATAGAAAGAAGCTGATTGAGGAACATGTTCGTCTTCACATCATCATCATCAGTAAAACACCAGATGACACACTTTTTAATTCCAACTTTCAGGAGCAACTACTCGGAGCACTTCAAGGCTAACTTAGCATTGCATTGTGGGTAGCTGACGGAGATGAACAAAGTGGAACTTCACGCCACGTTGCCAACACCCGGAAGATTCCTGCTTGTTTCATCGGATGAGAAAGAGGCCGCCGCAGCCTAAAGTCAAGGCCCGATCCACATCTACGGGGGGGGGGGGGGCCTTACGGGTGGAGGCACTTGGTTGTTCAGCTCGATAAATTACATTTACACAACAACATTAAGGATTCAAGATGGAACATAAAACTCATGAAATCAGATGGATTGCAAGCGGAGATTATATATATAATATGTACATCACATATTTATTCATCAAACATTTTGTTTTGTTTTTGAAACTGTTTGGACAAAAACGAGTTAATAGATCATTTCATATGAAGTCTCATCTCGTGAGAGAAGACTCTGAATGACGCTCAAATCAGGAAATAAAAAGTAGATACGCACACATAATGTCTTTAATTTTCAGAGGGGGTAATACACCAAATCAAGAGGGTATATATGTGTCAAAACTCTTGTGTTGTGTGACTGACGCCCGATTTGGCTTCTGACTCTATCTTACCTGATATTATTGTCGGGAAATGTATCAGATTACTTCATATTCATTGAATATGTTGTAACTCTGTCATGTTTCCTTCTGGTCACATGACATCTATTGCTTCTGTCCATCCTGGAGAGGGATCCTCCTCTGTTGCTCTCCTGAAGGTTTCTTCCCTTTTTTCCCCTGTGAAAGGGTTTTTTCTATTTTTTGTGGTTTTCCTGATCCGATGTGAGGTCAAAGGTCAGGGATGACTATGTGTACAGATTGTAAAACCCTCTGAGGCAAATTTGTAATTTGTGATATTGGGCTATATGAAAGAAACTGAATTGAAAACTGAATCAGATCATGTGTTTGTATTATTTTCAACCCCATGGAGTGTAAACAAAATCAAACAACCATAAATTCAAAGTCTCAGAAATGATCATTTTCAGTGGTTTTCTCGCTTTAAAAATAACTGCATACTTAATTTCAGCAACAACAAGTTTGTTTTTAATCTGTCTCAAAGTCTCAAAGTCTGTTGTCTGCAAAGAAAGCAGCACATTTCCATCATTGTGGACGAATCAACTGAAGAGCGGCAGGAACAGAGGACAAGGCTGCTCTCTGTTGGTGGCCACTCATGATGACAACAACATGCATCCTACTTCAAATTCAAAATCAATACGTTTCATTGGTAAACCTGAACATGTGACCTGTAGGCTAAATATTGACAGAATGTAGGAGATTTTTTCAAATGATGAAAATAATGATTAAAATGAGTCTATTGTTGACAAATACTGTGACTTTATAAAGCCTCCTTCGATCTGCTTCCAATGACATGACAATGTGTAATAACCCATTTATTAAACATCGTTAAACACTTCTCACCTGGAGGACTCCTGCTGCCTGCAGATGTCGAGGATGTTCTCCACCAGCAGGTTCCTCTGCAGGCCGTAGACCCCGTGGCGGTCCAGCGCCACCTCGTGGCGGCACGACGGGCAGCGAAAGCGAGCGCCGCTGTAGGCCGCGCTGGAGGAGCCGCGGCTCTGCCACAGGGGGTTGGCCGACTGGAGAGGGGAGAGAGGGGAAGTACGAGTAACACATGTATGACAACAGAATGTAAGAGTCCTCGTCCGAGGCCATATCTCACTCACACATACCAATAGTGTCTTTATTGTCTCAGTGGACGCATGTCTGAGAATAATAACACAAAACAAATGTGGTAGACATTTTCTAGACATGTGTTGCTCATCATATTTGTTTATACTTGGTGAAAGCAACTATTACATTCACTCAAGCACTTAAGTACAATTCTGAGGTACTTTTTACTTCTACTCCACCACATTTCTGTGAGAAATATTGTACTTTTTACTCCTCTACACCATCCAACAGCTGTAATGACTTATTACATTTCAGTTTGAGATCTAAGATGATAGTTGAGTGTCTTATACAATATGACGGAGTGATGTGTTATTGAATAACCAGTATAAAGTACCTCCAATGTGCGACATTACAACAGTAAGTTATGTTATCAAGCAAAACAATGTATTTCTGTACTTTTAGTTCAGTTTTAAACTAACTGGTATTTCTATTTGTACAGTCTTAAAAAGATTAAAAAGAGTGTTTGATACTCAAAAGATATATCTGTTGATGGACTATTTTGTTAATGGATCGAAACGCCACCTCAATGTGAAAACAATGATGGCTGCTTGCAATCAGAAATGCACTGGGATGAAAACGGTCCAATGAACAACCTTCAAGTCGGACACCACACCCACCTGGAAGATGTCGTTGGCACACTTGCGGCAGAGGTTGTGCTGGCAGGGCAGGATGACCACGGGTTTGGAGAGCAGCTCCAGGCAGACCGGGCAGACCAGCTGCTTCTCCAGGTTCTCCATGGTGGCTCCTCCGCCGGCGCCGGGCCCAGAACTGCCTGCTGAAGGAGGCCTGAGAGCAAAGTTCATCACCTCCCAGGGAGCAGGTGAGAAAAACGTCTTTTCTCGCTCTTTTTTACGCCGACTCTTCCCCCCCGCTGTCGATCCCTGTTCCCCCCTGGCCAGCCTGTCGAAGCCCCACGTAAAGACCCTCCCACGCCCCCCTGTCTCCGTCCCACAGCAGCTGGACTGGTAACTATTTTTAGATGCTCAGTTTGTTCTGGCTTGGATTACTGGCTAAACTGCGATCCCCACGCCCGGCCAATGGACATTTCGGGCGTGGTTCACATGATAATGTTTGTATGAAGTCTGATACTTCAGACGAGAGACATCATGCGACCTCTGGCCTCCATGTTTGAGCTCATTAGCACTTTGGCATCAACAGCTGCATTTCTCAGCTTCTATTTCTCATCTTAGACTTCTGTTTGTCACAGTTCATCACAGAGAAAGTGTTTCACTCCTTCAAACATTTGCGGGCGAGACAGTTTACTTTTTTTATTTTTCTTCACACATTGATATCTTCCCTGTGGCTGAATGGATTTTTACTTTTCAAACTGCATTTGAAAAGTCCAGCTTCCAACATTGATTTGAAATTTCATCTGCAAAGATAGTCGTACCAATCTACCACCATGTTGTTGTGTGTATCAGGAACGTAGGACACTGGGAACATATGCAAGATCATCAAAATGTGTATGTATTATAAACTTGAATTTGCTTATCAAGGGGACCACTGCCAGACTAACTTCGGGGGTTGTCCTCACAGAATAAGTCCTCTTCTGCTGCCCTCTCTCGGCTATTCAGAGTAAACTCATTACCATTAGAATTGAGGAATTTACTCCACATGGCTACATATAATCACTTTTAATCAGTACTTTAATCATTTTTTATGCTTTGATTTTTTTTACTTTAGTAAAACGTACTTCAGTAAAATATTGAATGCGGGACTTTGACTTGTAACATAATATTTTCACAAATAAAATAAATAATACAATTGAGTCATTAAGCCATGGCAGCAGTTTGAAAATAAAAGAGCGAGAGAGAGCTTGTTGGTAACTCGGTTATAATCTAAAGATGAATGGAAATGCTGGCCAGGCCGGATGTCTCACACAAACAGCATTGAGTTGAGCCGTGCCCACCTGCTGCTTTACTGCAGGTGATGTATGCATTTCATGGGATTAGGAGTACGATTATAATGACTTCATCTCCATCAAGTACAGCTACCTTGGAGGAAATGAAGGTTTCAGTATTGTTGGGGGTAATTATTGAGGAGGACCAATTATTGTTTGACAATGTCCAATTATTTCATATTTTAATTTAAAATTGAAACATTAAATATCAGGAATAAATGACAACAACGCAGAGGTCTCTAAGGCTTCAGAATAACTGAAATGTTGTCAATATGAATCTTGGTCCTTATCAAAATTAATTCAAAGAATACAATCAAAAGAGACATTTTCCATTATCATTTGTTTTCAGTCCATAACGAAACAGCCTAAGATGTGTTCTTGTTAATAAACAGGCAAACTGGACAGACCTAGTGAATGGCTTAGTGAAATAATGGATTAATAACATAATGCATTTGTTTATTGATTAATAAAATAGAAGTAATGAAATTTAATCTTAACAAAACAACAAGTCAGATTAAGGTCAACCGAGACAAATAGGTCAATTCCGCAATGACCACGTAATTCATGTGAAATACATCCATCCTATCCAGACCCCGTTTTAAGCCCAACTTCCCCCACAACGTGACCCGGAGACACTTTCACCTCCTGTCTCTGACCTCTGACCTCTGTCAGCTTCCTGAGAAATGGGTGGATAGCAGCGAGGTCAGCTTCCCAGTGGCCAAACACACACGGTATTTTATAATCCACAGAATGGAGTCGGCAAAGTAGACTAAGCTATTAATGGGATTATTAGACTATTTATAGGCTCGGCTGCTGCAGACTAAGCTAGACTTACAAACAGCTATTCATGCATCTCTACCAGCTTCTTTTTCCTTTTTTACAGTTCATCCTTGTGCGTCAGTGGGCAAACTCTTTATGTTCTATTTGTTTTCATCCGCCATCATTAACTGAGCTCCATTGTCCAAAAAACTACTAGAAACATATTAATGAGCCACACTGGTGGTCTGGGTGACACGTTCCCTTGTTCATTGTGACTCAATGCCCCGTTAACCTTCCCGCTGGCCCAAAAACTTACTAGAGCACCAAATGTGCAATTATTTGCCGCTAAAAATAGTCCCCAACATATTCACCATTTCCTCCCGTTTGAGTTACAAACTGCGATGAGCTGTGAGAAGACTGACTGTATTGAACATGTATCATACATTTAAAAAGATTTACACCTTCAGTAAAGAACAAATTAGTCTTAAAATGGTGAAATGACTAGAGTCGACACGTTGCTCGTTTTAGTCTTTTCGTGGAGTTTGCTGCTGAAAATAAATTGCAAAAAAATAAAAGTTTGACAAGATTTCACACGCAAGGGCAAATAAATGACTAACTAAGAGACAGTAAGTTATAAAATCCCCCTTTATTATTTGGTTGAATTTAATATTAACTCATTTACAGATCGTCCACACGGAACCACAACAGTTAGCCCCCCCAAAAAACATAATTGAGAAAATGTCTTTGTCATGTTTATCTAGACAATTTAATAGTTTCTCATCACCCTTTGTAGATTGTCCCACAGATCCAAACTGTGTATACAGAACGTTAGCTCCATTTATACAGAACGTTAGCTCTGTTTATACAGAACGTTAGCTCCATGTATACACAACGTTAGCTCCATGTTGAACGTTATCTCTGTTTATACAGAACGTTAGCTCCATGTAGAACGTTAGCTCCGTTTATACAGAACGTTAGCTCCACGTAGAACGTTAGCTCCATGTATACAGAACGTTAGCTCCATGTTGAACGTTAGCTCTGTTTATACAGAACGTTAGCTCCATTTATACAGAACGTCAGCTCCATGCTACCAGTTTTAAAGATAAGCATGTAGTGTGTATGGGGGGGAAACACATATATGCTATCAGGTTAGCACAACCCAGGACACACAAATGACTTTTAGAGTCTACCCTCATCATTTTACAGTCAAGTTGAACGCCCTTTAGTAATATTACATTTAAATTATGGTATTTCCACTATGGTATTTCTATGGGACTAATAAAAAACATAAAAAAAGGATGTACACTTTTAAAACAAACATTAATTCATTACACGTCTCCATTCACAATAAGGAATTGTGTCAGCTAAGTTGCTGTTATTTATTTTTAAGAGTTATTTACAACAATTAGAAAATCTAAAAAAAATAATGCCTTCTATCCGTGCGCCCTGGCCTCAACGCTTATTACACTTTTCATTTGAGGAGAACCTGAACACTTGAAGGTTCGATGGTGAAATGATTCTTCTGTGCAAGCGGAGCCTAAATAAAGCCGTGGAGCTCGGAGCTGGTTTCATAAAATTTTGCAATTCACCAAAATGAAACAGTTCTCGGTTGCTGGTTCCACATGTGGGTCGACATTATTTTATTGCAGTTCACCAGGCAATATTAATATTAAAGGAGTTTTAGCAGCTGAGAGACAGACACACTACGGCCTTTGTTTATTGTGGGAGAAAAACTAAAGGAATTTCCTTTAAAGTTTCACCACCGGAAAGCAAGAACATTTAGTTCAGAGATTAGAAAATAAATTCACGTACAAGCAACAGTACTGCGCACAAGACAACAACACATCAACGTATCCACCAAAGTAAACAATCTTTAAAGTTTTGAATGTTATTAATCAAGACATGGCAACATAATGTTTGTTGGATAAGAACTTGTTCACAAACCATTTAAAAACATTTGTTTCAAAGGAATATGTGCCAGATTATTTTCTTAGCCAGGAGCAGTAACTTGCTCATAAAACAATGAATAAGTATATTTCCAAAAAAATGTCAAACAACTCCTTTAAAAATGACCCTTGGAAAAGCAGATTTTTTTTCCTCATCTATTTTTTACTTCAGATATGCAATACGTGAGAATGTTTCAGTGTCCACAGCGTTCAAGGCAATGAAACACATTATTTTATGAGGAATAAAAACAAAAACGCTTTAATATGTTACAATTAATAATCCCCATGCTCCAGAAGTAAAGTACGTCAAACTGATCAGAGTGGCAGGTGGTTAAATATAAAACTTGGATCTGAAAGTATGCATCGACGAGAGTAAACGTTACTCGATACCGTTCACATGACATGGACCGCTGGACGCGGTGGACAGTATCGAGGTGGACTTCACGTGGAACAGTCATGATGAATTAGAGCGACTAACTAACGATCAATAAACACAGATTTGGGGTTAATAAGACTCTCAATAGCCCTATATGTAGAGATCAGGAACAATACACTTCAGAACCGGGCTGCACCAACTCTAATCTCGATCACATCCGTCAATACCTCAACAATGGACCCTCGAGTGACTCGAGCTGAAGCGATCGGTTATTCCATCGACAGAAAGCAAAACTGGGAAACTGGTGTTGGCCACGCAGACAAAGCGATGAATCAAGATACGTTATTATTCGCTGCAGCTAGGGATGGGTAATAGGTTTTTAAATCTTGGCTCTGAATGAAAAAAATATATATATATACAATACGTTGATGGCTGTGAATTTCTACTCCAGGGATATTTGTGGAGATCCTCAGGTGTGTCTTTGAGCTCGATATCAATGGTAGACGTGAGAAACAAGAGCCCGATTTAAAAAATGTAAAGAAGAAAGAAAAAAAACACACACAATGTTGCTATTATTTTTTATCTTTTATTTATTCATGCAGGCGTACCTTAAAATGTGAAGATTAGGGATTTTTTTCCTTGACAATACCCTCGGTAAAGTGGTTCCAGTCTGTTTAATTGCTTTTTAAAAAGTTGTGAGCACATATTGATGATTATCGGGAAAATGTAACGAATCGTCATTATTTTTGTTTTTAGTATCACCGTGACATTAAATTCCAATATTGTCCCATGTCTAGCTGCAGCTGCTCTGACAAAGTGCCTGTGACTGATGGGTGAGAATGCTCCTTTCTGACTAGACCACAACCCACAATCCATCCAAATGTCAAATTAAAGTGAGCTAAAAGATTGAGTGAACATGCAGTGTATTAAAAAAAAAGAAAACGAAAAAATAAAGTATGTGTAAACTTGTTTTTGTTACAAAAGTCAGGATCATCCCTGGTGGCTGTTGTCACCGGGCAGATGAAACACTGATCCAGATTCACTGAAGGGTTTGCACAGGGAGGAGCAATAAATAAGAAAATGAGACAGCCAAGAGCAGAACTAAGGACTGAAGCCTCTTCTCACAGCCGTGTGTGTGTGTGTGTGTGTGTGTGTAAACACAGATGATTTCTCACCTAAACAACAAACAGTCATCAACATGTTGCATTTCCGTCTGTTCCGTCACCGCTGCACTTATTGAAGGCACACCACTGTCATCGTGGAGTCAGGAAGCAGAGGAAGAGGAGGAAGAGGAACTGGGTGGCGCAAAGAAGCACCACTTAATAAATTAGTCCTCCAACTAAAATAGATGGAAGAGAAGCAAAAAGGGACATTTGCTTTCTCAGTGATCTTATTCAAAAAAAGGGCCACAAATGGATCTGCTGACCATTATGTGAATCCAAGGAATGGATGAAAATGCAACTTGAGGCTGAATGAAGTCAGACGATCTGCCCTGGCGATGCAGTCTTCGTGAATCTGGACCCGAGTTCATAGTTCATCAAGTAGCTTAAAGAGCTGACGGCTTCTGTGGTTCCGGAAGTACGAGGGAAACTAAAGCCCTGGACTGAGGTTAAAACCACGTGAAATGGCAACGGACCCGCTTCGCGAGGTGCATAGACCCAAACGTGGATTCTAAAAAAAACACTTTGACAACGTGAACTGTGACGGACTGTCGGCCTCGACCGGAGTCATCGTGGGCCGGCGGGCTCCACGGAGCTGTTGGCTTTGGTCTACCAAACAAAACATAATCAAGTCATAGAAATGTGGTTCTCCTCCTCCGTATAGCAACTCTGTCTTCGTCCATGTTAGTCAATAGATTACACCGGGGGTTAGATCTTTCTTTTTAAGCCCATGGTGGCACATGATGACATAAGGGCTGGTACAGATATGTGTGTGTGTGTGAGAGTGTGTGTGCATGTAGCCAGATTCTGCAGGTCATGTTGATGGTTCGAGTGTGGACTGTATTCCAGTGCTGTACAGGAGTTGGGGGGGAGGTGGAGGAGGGGGGGAATGCATTCAGGGAAAGAAATGCATGCACGCTGGGGAGGAAAGCCTCGGCGCTGCTCCCGATCCAGGCTCTACACCTTCAGTTCCGGGTTTTGGCTCAGACATTTAACATCGAACACGCTCCTCCGTCAGTCCCTGCTGCCGAGTCACTTCTCCTCGGTTCCCCCTCCTCGCGGTCGTCGGACACGTCGTAGGGTCCCGACGATTATAAAACGTCGCTCCTCCGGTACTCCGTCGAAAGAATTAGATTTAACAGCACCGCACGTGGCATCTTGAGCGTGTTAGGAGGGCGCTAATATTTAACTGAACGCGACTGCTTGTTGAAAGGAGACTGAAGGACGAGGAAACAAGAAGCGCTCCTCCACACCTACGTCGCTGTGCAGCAGTCACAAGTGGCATCCAAAACATCCTTCTTTTTAACCTCGGAGGACAACAACTCCAAAACTAGATAAAAAGGGGAGAAATGTACATTAAAAAAAAGAGTCTAAAATGGAGGAAGACGCAAGGGCGGTTAGGAGGGAGATAAATCCAGTCCTGGTCTGGTTAGCAGGTACATAAAGAGGATCACCCGTTCATGATGTGGTTTGCCCTTGTGTCTCACTGGTGTTGCCATCCTGCAGCTCAGTCCTCTCTGGTAGTTATGGAATGACGAGAACAGATTAGTGAGGAAATCCGGGCATGTCGCAAAGCCTAGTCTGGGATGACTGAAACGGCTGGCAAGACCACATCCAGCCCAGGCTAGGCTAAAAGTACGCAGCTGGGAGGAGAAAGGGGACTAACATTTTCAGGGAGCATATTAGCACTTTCAGAGCCCAGCAATTTAAATTTGCACGAATGCCCCCTCCATAACTTGGGCGGGGGGGTTGTGGAGGACAAGAGCCTTTCGGGGCCCACTTTACAGGTGTGGTCCAGGGGGTCGATCAGGGGGGTTGAGGTGTGGGCCTGGGCCGGCTGGTGGCTTTGGGCTGGTTGGTCTCTGGCAGCAGTCAAATGTGGCTGGATCATCCTCGGGGCTCGAACGGCTGAGAGAGGGAGAGAAGCGGGCGAGTCAAACAGGGATCCAACTGTATCCAGACACACCCGGACCGACACGTAAAGCGTTACAACATCGTCTCCTGGGTTGTCCACACAAAAGATACAACGAGAGCTGGTGTCGATACAGCTTATTCTACCCGTGGGATGCTCCACTCTGCAAAAAACAAATGAGAGAAGAAGAAGAAGAAGAAGGAAACCTACCTGCTTCCCCGAGTTGAGGCTCATTTGCACCGTCACTTTCCTGCGGGAGGAAAGTACCCACGTTACCCTCTATATCATCCATGCCATCAACGCAAAGTTAGAATCAAATTCATCCCAGTGACGACATCTGATAAACGCAACTTGGCAGAAAAAGAAATAAAAGTTAAACGGCAAAATAAATATATTCTGAACAAATCTAGTTGCGTTCCACTAAACGTGGACATGCATCATTTTGCATTTTTGCATTCAATATCTAACAAATATAACACCAATATAAGATCTCATATAACAGGCATCTTCAGGTTCCAGTTCTCATGGTGCAAGCTGACCATCGAAGGTGCCAAAAAGAGGTAGAACTAAATGAGACACAATCGTAAAGTTAAAAAAAGAGGCAGACACGACAGTGATTGATTAATCTTCTGGCAGCCATTCAAGCAAACAGCACAGTGACTCAGCGCAACGCTGATGACGCAACATGCAGGAGACAGCGTGGCGTGGTCGATGCGACAGTGCGGTGGTAGTGGGACGGCACTACGGATGAGTGAAGGAGCAGCGGTGAGCCACGTGCACCCAGACAGGGACAAGCAACACCAGGGGACACAATGTGACGGAGACAATGTGACGGAGGAATAGGACGAGGCGGCTCTTACGAGTCATTTCGACTCTGGTAGGGTCTCTCCGGGGTTTTCTTCCCGCGTTGGACTGGCTGAGGTCTGCGACTGGGGCTCGGGGGGAGGCATGGGCAGTGGTATGGGGATGGGCTGCTGACTCTGGCCTTCTGGGTTTTCTGGACCCGGATTAGATTTGGGCTGGCCTATGATTACTGTGTAACCTGTTGGATTGGAGCATGAACACACACACACACACACGAATCCTGCAGCGTGAGAGCATGTTCGAGTCACTAGTGAGGTTACAGAAAGCATTGCGGGTTAGTTTACGATCAGAACTGATTTTTTTCCGCAGATGTCGTTACAACATTATTGTTTATAAAGTTAAGCTACATCCACACCAACACATCTTCGTTTGAAAAAAACAAAACCCATCTACATTTCTTCTGTCGTTCCTGTTTTTAAATGCCCTTTTACAACTAAAAAGTAACAGTGGATGCAGCCGTAGTCATTCATGGTGCTGTGACATTACTGGATTTAAAGAAAGATCATGTGAGTTTTAAAGAGGACATAATCTTTACTGCGGATCAAAAGTAAAATCCTAAAACAACTGGAAGCACCTAGTCTGCAACCTCGGCATCATCCTCGACCCCACCCTTGACCACACCCTCTTCTTCTTACGCCAACCACATCACCAAAACTGCCTTCTTTCACTTAAGGACCATTGCACTGGTCACCACTGAACTTCTCATCCACGCCCTCATAACCTCCAGACCCGACTTCGACAGCATCCTCTCTGGATCTCAACTAAATCCTCAATAAACTCCAGAATGTCCAGAACTCTGCCGCTCGACTGCTCCCCTCCACCCGCCGCTATGAACACATCACCCCGGTCCTACACAACCGTCACTGGCTCCCGGTCAAATTCAGGATAGATTTTAAGATTATACTCACCACCTACTACGCCCTCAACAACCTGGTGCCCCACCCCCTTTGGACACCCTGCCCATCCACATCCGTCAGGCTCCCACCCTATCATCATTCAAGCAATCCCTCAAAACCCACCTCTTCAAACTCGCCTTCACCTGCTCACCCCTGCAGCCGACCCCCCACTACATGACTACATCCGCACAGCTTCTCAAATTCTCTCCCCCCCTCACCCCCCCTCACCTCCGTCCTGCTCCGCCTTGATTTGGGCCTCCAGGTCTTCGGGGTTGACGTACTGGTAGTTTCCGTCGTCGTCCGGGGGTTTACACTTCCCGCAGCAGAAACAGCAGCAGCAGCAGCAGCAGCAGCAGGTGAACATCGTGCAGCACAGCACCAGACCCTGCAGGGAGCGACCGGCCCGCACGGCAACACATCAGAACGATTCACCACGATTCACTTTTGTACGGGCATACTTAGGACTCATGTGTGTGAGCTTTATTTAAATATTCTTAACAGTACCCAGGATAAGAGAAAAGATTCATCCAGGAACCACAATTTGAAATAATCTGATTCTGACACAAGAAATAATTTAGCAGAACTAATTTAAAAAAGGAAAAGAACAGAGCCATCCCATAATAAAGTATGCAACAGTGTAAACTATGGCTGAACGCAGGTTTCAGACACATCCGCTTCATACAAAGGAAACGGTGGCCTATAGCGCTGCATTGTACAAGTGTCACTGTTATTGTTGGCCACCATTTAACATTGATAAAAAGAGTATAAATTCAAATCTCAATATATCATAATCATGCAGCCCTAAGCTAACTGATCAATATTACACTGGTTGCACCCGTAAACAAACCACAGTACAAACCTTAAACCACCATTTGGACATGAGGAAGTAATATTTGACGCTCTCCTCGCCGAACTGTTCGGACACGTAGAGGCCCATGGAGCCGTACTCGTTGTAGATCTTCCTCTTGGTCTCATCATTGAGGATAGAGTTGGCGCTGTTAATCTCCTTAAACTTATCCGCTGCCTCCGGGTTGTCCGGGTTCTTATCCGGATGGTACTTCAACGCGAGCTTCCTGACGGGAGAGAGGAGGAGCGCACAGGAAATCAAAGCATGCAAAGTGAAGCAGGGACAAAAAGTGGACGAGTGATGAAGTGAGGAGGGGGAGGGGATTTGATGTATTTTAGGATTTTTTTCATCTTCACTTAGTCAATGAATAGCAATGAAAACATTGTTTATCAAAGTAATTTGAATGGCTATTCCATAGGAGGCTATGCCACATGGAACATGGTCGCTCCGCCCAAGTCAAAGGCACAATAAAGATTATTGCTCTTTAGCAACAACTGGGGGAGGAATGTCCCGGAGTAATCGGACCGCCGATGGAGGCGGGGTTTACCAACACAATCAGGCACAGGATTACACCAATTTAGGCAAAAGGATTTAGGAACTGCCCCACAGTCATAATTACAATGTGGTTCGTCGGCCTGATTCCTTTGAGAGGAGACAAATGGAGTAACAATTCAGATTATTAGGTGCAGACTGCTCACCTGTATGCCTTCTTGATGTCCTCGGCCGTCGCTCCTTTCTCCAGCCCGAGCACCTTGTACACGCTCTCCCCAGCGGTGGACATCTTCCTTTGGGGGCGGGAGGGGTTTGGTTCAGCCATGGCTCACCTCTGTTATTAGGAGGGAGGGGAAACAGAGGAAGAGTGAGTCTAAACAATTATTTTAAGATGATGAAATGGTCGTAAATGTTCAACTTCCCGGCACTGCTGTGTACCGAAGGAGCGGCCGAGCTCGTGTACAAAAGCTCAGAGGATCAGAGCATTTGCACCGTTTAGACGTCTCTCTGTTCTAAGGAGGCCGTCGCGCTGCAACAGCTTTCTTTGGGCCCCAATTAAAAAGCCTCCATTGTAAGGATGTACTGACGGCACCGTGTTGTTGTTAGTGTTCCGTGACACTGGATAAAAATAAAATGCCCCTAAAGGTTTGCCACACTGCCTCGTCGTTCCCATGGCTCAATTTTAAAAGTGTGTTCCCACACAGCTGAGGTCTTTGGCATTTTGTTTTCGCTTCAGCGGCCAAGGTGAACTGAAGCGTGGCGCTCACTGCTGTGCCTGTGTAATTAAAATGTATAAATATCGAACGAAAATATTTGCCGACGAAATGTTGTTGATGGCCTAGATTTACAACAAAAAAATTATAAATCTGAAAATAATAATAAATATATTTATGTAATTTAATGCAAACCCAATATCTCACCGAACAAACAAGTTGTTTTTATATTTTCATTTAGGTGAGCCAATTTATATAGTAGATGGCAGTATTATGGGGTGGGGGGGGGGGAATTCGCCCATATGTCCATCTCAGAAGCCTCATGCACAACGCAGGTCATCTTCATGGCTCGTCCTTTATGGGGTCTTTAAACAACACGTGGCACCCGTTATAGACTTGAGACGTATACCGTCCTTGGGTTTAGGCGTACAAAACCAAAACACCTTTCACGTTATATCCGTTATCACCGATTTTAACAAAAGGAGAAAAACCATTACTGTGATGTTAAATAGCGTGGAACTGTTGTTTCACAATTACAACGGACAGAAGAGCTTATGATCATACTATGGCTACTGTACAATTACAACCCCCCCCCCCCCCCCCCCACACACACATTTACTAAACCACGCCAATAATGCCGGGTTGCTGACTAAAGGAGATTACATTTTGCTGATCTTGCAGATTACCCGTCCGAGTCCCCGTCAGGAGGCTAATGTCCTGGTCAGACTGTGGCTGCTACACAGCCACGCACACTCAGGATTTATACTCTTGTGTTTCTCATTAAGCCTTCGCATTGCAGCCTCCATTAGACTTCCCGGGTGAAAGTAAAAACATTGATATAGGGATAAAGAATAAGACTAATAAGATGTTTATTCACGCAGGGCTAGCATTATCAGAAATGACTTCTGGCATATGGTACGCAATTTGCTTGGGATTTTATTTATTTGAGGTATTACTAAGTGGGCAGATTTTAGAGGATTACAAATTCAAATGACCTTTGAAGTTATTACAAATCCCCAGCTGATGCTAGAGCTGTGGGCTTTTGTTATTTCAGCGAACCATTCGGTCGTCATCTGCTCTCTTTGTGAAGACGTGAACCGACACATTTGTTATTAATAAAGGAACACTTCACCCACTAAAGGATCATTTGTGTATGAATTCAACTCGTTGCGTGTTACCTTTGTGTATTTGTGCAACAAAACCATTCTTCTCTGAACATTACCACCTTGTTCGGACTTGCCACAAACAAGTAGCAAGCTTGCGTGAGAGTGAGCGTGTGAAGGCTAACGCCACAGGTAGCGAGGTACAGGAGCTCAAACGCAGAGGAATCGAGAGGACTCAACATAGATGAACAAAAAACACTTGACTGAAGCCAAAAGGGTCACAAAAAACACAACAAAGTCCAAAAAGGGGCAGGCAGGGTCGAAGCAGGCAGGATCAGATCCGACAGACAGGACGACGGAATAAAGACAACAATCCAGCAAAAGACAAGGGGAAGAGTGGCCCAATATATAGGGGGGAAAACAGGTGTATGACATGGAAACAGGTGTATGACATGAGACATTAACAAGAGTGGCTTAGGGCAGGTGCAGGGAATGACACAATCAAGGAGACAGAGGAGACACAGTAGACACCGAGGAGACACAGAGTACCCACAGAACAGAAACGTACAGAGCGTTTGGATGTTTTGTTGTTAAATGGTGCCCAATGGTGTTCTTTTATTTGTTTTAGATCGTGTTAATTGTAGTAGATGGCAGTTGGATTGAAATAGGAAGGAATGGGATTAGATTTGTTGGTTTGTTGGGTTCATCTTAAATTGATTAGTCGATAAAAGTGAGAGACGAAGGTGGAAAATAGTCACAATTTTCAAGAGCAATGTAGGCAATGTCTTCATGGTGTATGTTTTGGACTTTGTTTTCATCTCTCATTTCATATAAATAAACGGTATTAACTGCGTTTTCTATCTATAAAGATTAAATTTTTGTACATCATAATAATAACCTTCAATCTTATATAGCGCTTCTCTAAGTACTCAGCAAAATCATATTATATTGCTGAACTAAACTGAATATCTTTGGATTTTTGATGAATAGATAATGAAAATAAGCATAGAGCTACTTATAAACATCAATATAAACAGTTTTATGAAGCTACCAACATCAGAAAACGTGTGGGACTTAAGCCCCGTTTACACGATGGGAAAACGCATATATTTTCATGCGTTTTGTGCTTTCATTTACACAAAAACGGAGGTTTTATCACGGAAAACGATCATTTCTAAAAACTCCGGCCAAAGTGGAGATTTCTGAAAACTCCGTTTTTGTGTTTGCGTGTGAACAAGGTCAAACGGAGTTTTAGGTTGTCAAACGTCACAGTATGCGACTAAAAATACTTCACGCTATGTGAGCGTCCTATGTTTACAGTTAGTTTGGCCGCTCCTACCAGGGTTGCCAGGTCTGTGTGTACCAGCCCAATATCAGAACTCAAAATATGCCCGTGCCAAAGCATATACACTGCTTCTAAAGTGTGTGTATGTGGACGTGTCCAATGTCCATGTGTGTACATGCTGATCTGGAGTCAGTTTGGTAGGATTTGTGTATAAATAAATTATTTCATTTAAAATATGGATTTTTATTTAAAGATATTCATGTAATTTGCATGCAAAATAGGTCTACCCGAACCAGCGGACAACAAATTCAACCCACGGCAACATTTCAAAAGTAGCCCAATTCCGCGGGAAAACCGCGGACCTGGCAACACTGGCTCCTACGTCCAGTGTCGACTGCCTTCATTTTCGTTGTCAGGTGCGCCCGAGTTATTTCCTCCTTGACATGAGGATACTTCTCGGAGGTCTCGAGTCTTGAGAATTCTGATTGGTTTGCATGTCTTTATCCTTCTCGTTACACTGCCGACTACAGGTTTGGCATAGTTATGACGGCGCCCGGGGGCGTATTTATGCGGGTTCATATCAACAGAAACTTTTTTGAAAACGACTTTGTGTGTACAACGTTATTTTTGAAAACGGAGGGGCAGAAATCTTCGTTTCTGTAAATACCCGGCTATGTGTAAACGTGGCCTTAATAGTGACATGGTTAACTTGAGGAGTTAGTCGGTGCTAAAAGGCGTCCATGAAGGATGAAGAAAAGGTCATGGCAACCACAGAAAGTACACGCATCCATAATAACGGGGTCAACAGTGCTGCCACTAGCTTCACTTTCAACATGAACTCGGTACGTTCCGTTTGTAAGATTTTAATGTCAGCGAGTTATCGGCCGTTTTGTGCGAGCAAAGCAACCACTCCTTGTTTTCTCAGCAATCACACATACAAATAACACGCTCACTTTCAAAACCATTGATAACGACATCCCAATCCCGAGGGCAAGAAATCAAAGCACTGCGGGAAAAATCAAAAGCAGCTTTGTGTTTGTTGCCTCATGTTGGAGACAGAACTCAAGACAAGCTTCACACTTGCATCACACGTTATCAATTGTGAAAGATGATACAAGCTACAACAACGATATCATTAAAGTCTCAAAATGGCAACGACAAAATGAACTAGAGCTGAAAAGATAAGAAATTATTATGATAACCAGGTAGTGTTGTTGCTTCTCAACAGTTGGGACTAGTGGGCTCTTGATTTGAAATAAACCCTGAAAAGATGAGATCCAACAGGCCAATATCGCTCTCAACCGCGGACACGCTGCCGGACCAGATGGCACGGCCGCCGAGGCCAAGAAAGCTGATGTAAACGCTCCAAACCACGGGCCGTCCGTCAGGAGCGGCTCGATAGAAGAGGCCTCGGCGTTGCACACAAACCTGCAAGACCTCCGGGCGAGAGAAGTCCGCACCGATCAATCCCTCACACCGGAGCGATCGATGGAGGGTCACCGAGGCAACGCTATTAGGTTAATTAGCTAACTGCAGACGGTAACAAAAGGATAGAAATAAACCCCTGCTCTGCACGCACGCAAATGGTGCTCCTTTATCGCGCTACAAAAGGACCTTGGGTATGTAAATAAGGTATTAACACATTTCCACCAGCACAAACACAGAAAAGCCGAAGACGCAACAGAGGAGTCTCGTATTTCTTTTTAATATTTCAACTGGGGCTCTTTTGTACTCGAGTTTCATAAAGTGCAGATATTAATCTCACTTTAACAGCCTTTTTATCTACATTGTTTTTAACAATGTTTCAAAACAGTCAATGATTTTTAATTAATCATGATTTATATATGAACGTTTTTGTAGATTTTGATATTTTAAAAGCTTAGACCTCCTTGTTGGAACACCAACACCACACAGAGGGAGTGACTTCGGTCTCAGGTAGATGTTCTCTCCTCTACACCTTTACATAGCAACATGTCTGTTTGACGCTTATTGAATGCCCCCAATGCCATAAAGAGAACATTTAACAAGAAATGTGTTCAATAGAACTCCGATCTTACGATGGATAATATGACTGACAACTAGGTATGGCTGAGCAGAAACATTTAGAAAGTTCATCAAAATCAGTATTACATTGTTTATCCTAGTTGCATTTGTATGACTAGAAAAAATATTTAAAACCAATATCACCCTGCAGATCAACAACTGTATGGGCAAAGACAACGCAAACTATTCTACGACAGGAATCCATATTTAGCACTTAAATTACCATTTTTAAAAGGCTATTATTATAACTGGACATCAAAGACACCAAAAGTCCTGCTTTGTGCCAATTCAAACGAGACATTACAATAAAATCTCAGCTCCGACAGCAACTCTTAGGAGACTGTAACACTTTCTCTTAAGATAGCAGTCTCTTTATTGTTCAAAAATAGCAATAGTTTTCTACGGTGTGTCACATGATAACTTTGTGATAACAAATAGCAGAGACTACGCACACAGAGAAAAGTCCGTAAAACATATCTCTGCCAGACTGTTTAATAATCATTTGATGACTACACTGCTTCCACTGAAAAAAAATACAGAATTACAAGCCAAACTGTCTGATATGACAGCAAATATGAGCATTCATTTGAGGAGCTTCAACAATGGGAGAGTTGGAGAGCAAGTCAATGAGAGAACAAGCATCGCTCCAAAAGCTGTCTGCGGTGAAGGCTTCCGGTTGAGTCGGACAGCGAAGACACCGATTTGATCACTTTTAAAAACACGCTGCGCTGGAAGTAAAATGAATCGCTGTTGCAAAATATTCACTTCATTTGGGTCAGGCACATTCATTTGATGACATGTCAGGAAAGATACCAGATCTCTTAAAGTGGAGGAGTAACTTAAACCTCTGACGATCTCATTTAAATCCCGACTTCTGACAGAGAGCAGGCTAACGGCACTGTTTACATAACTGATCCGAATGATAGGACTTGGAGACAGCGCAAGCTGAGAGAAAGAGCGCCAATAATCCATAATTAGATCGCGCTTCTTGAATGTAGACATAGGACCTGCAGTGGAGGAGCCCCATTATGGCAGAGCGATGCCAGCCATGACGTTGGGACAATGTTGTGGTTTTCCTCAAGTTACACAAGTATAGATGCAGATGTGGAAGAAGTATGAATATATTTGACTTAAACATAAGATTACTCTGTTCCAATTAAAATCCCGGAAATATAAAAAAAATTATTGAGGATAAAATAACTATTAGCTTAAGCTATGTCCTTAAAAGTACTTTTTTTTTTACAGAGAAACACATATCAGGATAAATTATATTATTTTAATATTATTGATGCATCAATCGGTTCATCACAGCTCGTAAATGTGGGGTTAATTTGAATTAATTTCTATAAATCTTACTTCTGATGGGTAGTTTGTTAACTTGCCCCTCAGGATCCTTAAAGTCTCGATTGATATAATCTGAAATGTCCCCACTGTGGGACTAATAATAACACTTAGCGTGTATGATTAAATATTAAACTGCAAAGTAACTCCAGTGATCAGCTTATATTAAGTGAAGTAAGAAGTAAAACAGTCGTGGAGCGAAAGTATAAAGTAGCAGAAACCGGAAACAATCAAGTTAAGTGCAAACACCACAACATTGTAATTCCGTAAAGTATTCAAGTACTTTCTGTTTCGACTAGGCCCCGCGACCTCCATAGCAAACAAACGAAAAGTTCCCAGACGGACGACTTGATGACGTCACTACTGGTGTTTTAGGGATAACGTGTCCGGTGTGACGGGAGGAGGAACGCCGCGTGATGGTCGTCGGTGTGTCCTTGTGGAGCCCTAATCCCTTTGCTAATCTCCCTGCACATGGAGAACTACTTTCTATGTTACACCCAATCATTCATATGTAAACGTCAACAGGGAAACATGTGTACAGTTTGAAAAGACAAATATTCCTCATGAAACGCTCTTGTCCGGCTTACCTCATCATCATCATCCTCCTCCTCCTCCTCATCCGAATAAAGTGACATGTGGGCCCCGGTGCCGAGCTAGCCGTTAGCGACACTAAACGTGAAGACGATGCCCGAGACGGGTCACCCACTGAAAGCAGTTCATCAATGACTTCATGACGACATGTCCTAACATGTCAGTCGGTGCTCGCGGTCCGTTATATCGGGCTATTCCCGCTAGCCAGAAGTAGCCACCCGACGTCGCTGGAGCGTGGGAGACAAAGATGCACTGAACTGCACATGCATTATAGAAATACACCGTGTCCTCCTCGTGTGTCTGTGCAACGAGAACATTGTTACATTGCAGCTGCAGGGTTTCTAGGCATTAGCCAACGTTACGTGTCCGCGCAGCGCGTGCATGCAGCATTTGTGTTTCTGTTAGTTTCGCCAGAAGCAGCGCAAATCCTCTTTAGGGTTGTGCTGGATGCCACCGCCCTCCCGTTCAGAAGCGCAACACTTAATAAAACACAGTCCATGTGGTGTTTTGACAAACGTCCCGACGGGAAAGTGCTTCCGGTGGGTTTTTAATGATGCCGAGAAACGAACGCATACGCTCGCGCTCCGCTGCCTTTGTCGACAATCAACTCAACCCTTAAATTGCCAGATTTCTGAATAGAGTTTGGCCTACGTGAGCATGACAGCTACCCACGGTTAGCTAACCTCCCGCTAGCTGGTTACGTGCCGCCGGAACGCCTTACCTTGTGCAAACTGAACACTGTATCTCGCTGTACGGTTAACTGGAGCATAGAGGCATCCGGTGTGATGTCTTAGCTCCCCCGTGAAGGCTCACTTTCGCCGGGTGCAGAGAGGTGATACGCCGCTGTGGCCGCCGGGTCGCCTCTTCGTGTATGGTTCTCCTCTCGAGCGGGCACACGCGCTGTGATTGGCTGATTCCACCTTCCAGGGTGTTGCATTCAAAGGTGTCCTCAAAAATCCACTTTTAGAGCATTTAAAGCTAATAATTAAATCAGTTCTACTTAATTCGCAAATTAATAATTTCAGAGCGGAATTGCTGCAGCAGAATAACACAACTAGATAGAGGGGGCATCCAGGTTGTTGGAATAAACGCTTCAGTTTAATTGTTCACCATAAACTGCATTTGTCAGCACTTTCAAGAGGAAATGAGCCTGTGTCTCTTCAAATATGCACATTGAAGAACAAATAAATAAGGAAAACAGAAGCACACATTATTTCCATAGGATGCCAGACAATAACATAAAAGTGCAGGGAATCAACTAATTAATTCATAAACATCTCAGCAGCTCAAGTATTTTACAGGATGAAATTAGATTCATTCAGCTCTTGTAATCTCGTTTCGTCTCGATATTCAAATCGTTGCCGAGTCATACATGCACCCTTGTGAATTAAATATGTATTTATTCAACAGTTATTGAATGCAGCATTTCGTTTAAAGCTTTTAAATAATCACTTGCTTTGACCATTTCTCTTCCAACCGTACAGTCAATGCACATTTTCATTTTTAGGTTTGTATTGCACAGTATGAACGGAAGTGCTTAAAATGAAAGTCAAAATTTAAAAAACAGTGATATATATTCGTATGTACAGTGTTCTATGATGCAAACACCTATCAGGGTAACGTTAGGAGAATATTAATTCGTCAATATAAATAATAAATAATTAAACCTGGATATTTTAGCGACAGTGGTGACTACAGGAAGTTTAATATTCATGTACACAGCAATAATCAACTTGTCACTTAATCGTTGCATTGTTTAATGCAACACAGTTCCTAATATAGATTAATCAAAATAATGTGTCTGTGCAAAGTTGTTGCTGTTATTATATTTATATTTCCACCTCATTCTGCTGTTTCTTGGACGAGCACCGCAGAGTAACACATTTATACCACTAGATGGCAGTATACCTGTTATTGATACATATGTATTTAATGCCGTTTATTTCCTCTGATATTTAATGTTCATGGTTAATTTCCAGCATAGTTGTAGACATCATGTATTTACTTGTTTTATTTGTGTCATTTTGGAACAAAACATTCCTACATGGAAGAGTGAGGATATGATGACCACGTGGCAATACATATTGACAATTGAAAAATAAAGACACAGTTGATTTATTCTTATTAAGCAGCGTTCAGTTAGCACCCAGTCACACCACCACCTGTGCTTCACCTGTAACCTTCATTACTACATCATCATCATCAACATGTAACCTGTTCTGTTGTGACTCTGCTGTCTTAGTCCTCTGACTACATCACATCATCATAATGTAGTACTTTGGTCTCCAGAAGGATGGAGCTCTGTGTTGTGTGTGAACATGTTTTGAGGAGTTGACTCCATGAGATATTGTATCAGAGTGAAACATGGAGAGCACAGCTCCTCTCACATCTCTAAGATGTCTCACATAGTTTATAGTAGTCAAGTGATTGTTAGGCGTTGTTGCCAGTTTTTAGCCGTATGGCTATATCTCTGCATGTACATTTAGATAAGTCATATTCAGCTCTGAGCCTTCTTTAGTTCAGAGCAACAGGTCATGCTCTTCTTTAGCTCAGAGCAACAGGCCATTCTCTTCTTTAGCTCAGAGCAACAGGTCACAATTCTAGATTAGCAAAGAAAGACAATCTTTGGTATTTTCTAATTCTGTATGTCACGCACAAGTTAAATAACCCCTTAAAAGAGGAAGCCTTCAGAAATAGTGGTGGCATTGCATTGTGATTACATACTTGTATTGCTGTATCTCAATTCCTCTCATTCTTCCGTCTGCAGTTAATCTGCTCACATGATTTACATCATCAAAGTTTTGCCTTCCAAGAGCTGTTCCAAATGAAAAGTGAATGTCGGATGTATGAACCGTCCTGACTGAGCTTCCACTGAAGCTTCAGACCTGCTACAAGCTCAGGTCAAAATGGTGTTCATTATTATGTGATTTATTGGGTTGGCTCAGATTGTTTATCATTGATGTGTGTTCCTGCTGTTTGATTATAGTGCTCAGACATTAGCTGTGTTCTTAGTAAAGCCAGATTGGCATCCAAACTGAGGGTGTCAGGGCCAGAGTCCTTAAGCTGCCCTTCATAAACAAGCGAGGTTCCCAACCACATAGGGGTCCTCCTCCAGTGGTAGACCTCCACAGTGGGTCCAAGTCCGTTGATATCCGGCTGTCGGGGAGACCGACTTATTAGTCTGAAACAAGTGATACAATGGTGGCTAATGTATGAAGTTATCATGGCTTCACCGTCCTAAGCTGGCTGCAACGGTCTCGTGTGTGTATATTTTGGGGGGTACGTTTGTTACCTAGGTCAGAGGTCACTGAACAAGCCATCTTCCAGTGCCTTACTCACACTGGCAGGGGGTCAACACACCGTGTCACTATCAATAGTTGGTGTTACAGGTCCAGTACGATGGTGCACTGCCTGGTTAATAACCATCCATTTCCTGAGTGTACAGATTGACAGATCCTCTTCGGAGGGGAAGCAATCCTACGCTTCTTAAGAGGCCTTTTGATCCCGTACCGGGGGAGAGCTAATCACAAAATCTAACTAAAGAAATCAACAAAACAATTGAATTCTTAATTTTATATTACGAACTCAACCGATTGATGTCTATTGTTCCCGGCTGGTTGAATTCTTAATTAAGACTTCAACCAGCCGAGAACAATAGTTGAGTTCACTTAAATCATGTGACGAATCGAGCCACCTCGTCCTGGTCCGTCCGAGTGACGTCACTAGAATTCGTTTTCGACTTGCCAAACGGAGACCTTTATAATCACACAATTAGCTGAGCTGGACCATTTAGCTGCTTTAAGAGCGAGCTCATTTCCTTCGGGAGTCGGCTGGAAACAAATTTGCTGGATCCAATGCCTGCATGTAGAACAGATAAATACACATTAGACATACTGAAAACAGGCTGTACACCATTGTTTTTATTAGGGCATTTTTTCAATGATTCAAATGTAAAAAGAAAGCGATCATAAGAAATTAGGCTGCAGTGGATAGACCGCACTTAGTGGCCTAGAGATGGTGGGAGGGATGATGCCGCACGGACACCATCACCAGCACCACCACGGCCACAGCCACTTCTTCGTTCGACCTATTTTATTAATATTAATCTATACCTGAAATGTTAAATAAAGTGTTCAGTCCGGGAGCTCCCCCCTCTTTGCATCTTTGCACCCTGTGACCTCTTTTTTTTTTATATATATATATATATATAGGGCTGGGTGTCCTAACAGAGGACATACCAGGGGGTGAAGGAGGAGCAGGGCTGCTGGGTGTCCTCACAGAGGATATGAAAGGAGGAGGAGGAGGAGAAGGCTGGGGTCCTCCCTCCACTCCTAAATGGCTTTAGTGAGGCCGACTTTGACCCACCAAAGCGTGATTTAGAAAACTCAAAGAAGAATCAGAGTGAAATTGAAGATGCAACACATACAAAATAATTCATTCTAAACTTTTTGGATTTTTAATTTCCCCACTGTGGGACTAATAAAGGAATACCTATATATCTATTCTATTCTAAACACAATTGAACCGCTCATTGGCTCGGGGTCAAGGAGCAAGCGACTCAGACTCCTCCACCACCTTAAAGGGGGAGGAGGAGAAAATAAGAACCTGTGCACGTTTTTTGAGATTCGTCATCCACCGGAGATGTGGATCAACGTGAAGTTCGGCCAACTCCACCCGAGTCCCGCCAGCTCAACCCGGACACAAGGCTCCAGCATGTCGACGGGAATCGTACACACTGGTGGCCCTCGGGGGCCGCTGCCTCTCAAAGGATACGACAGAGGCACCAGTCCTGTATTCCTGCGAGTTCTAGGGTACACGTCCAACGCAGACACTCCAGAGACCATCGCGTCCAGTCCCGGCCGATCCTGCACCGTCAGGACACTGGTCAGTATCTGGCCGACCTCATTGCCGATGGAGGTCACCCAGAGAGCTGTCCCCTGCAGTGGCCGGCCAGCTTCTTTGTGATCTGTGATGTGACGGCAGTGATCTTTAAGATCTTTTTTTTACACTTACACACATTATCTACATCGGGAAGGGAAAGTAGATCTATTACACATTCTAAATGTATAATACAAGGGGATGAAGGCGGAGCAGGGCTGCTGATCCTTGACTTCACTACACTTATTTGACAGCTACACTTTGCAGAGAAACATTTTCCACAACTACGCGTTACTTTTATAAAACATGAAGCATTTTAAAGAGTGAACAATGATACCCAACAATACATAGGAGCCAGAGCCTTTAGTTATCAAGCTCCTCTTCTATGGAACCAGCTTCCACCTTCAGTCCGGGAGGCAGACACAGTCACCTCGTTTAAGAGTAGACGTAAGACTTTCCTCTTTGACAGAGCTTATAGTTAGGGCTGAATCAGGTTCACCTGGTCCAGCCCCTTGAGATGCTGCTATAGGCTTATAGCTGCCGGGGGACGTTTTAGGATGCACTGAGTACCTATCTCCTCTTTTTTCTCTCCTTAAGGATGAATTTTCATCTCTCCATCACACGTTACTAACTCTGCTTTCTCCCCGGAGTCCTTTTGACTTCACGTCTCATGGGGTCATCGGACCCTATGAGACGGCATAGATCCTATCTGCCTGATGGATCATCGAGGTCTGGGTCGTGGAATTCCTGCTACCGACTACACCACTGTCCTGTTGAGACTCCGCCCACTGTTGAGACTCCGCCCACTCCTCCTCCCCACCGCCATCTGCCTGATGGATCGTGGAGGTCTCCATCGTGGAATATGCCTACTATGAACTATTCATACACTCTGTCATATTCATTGAATGTATTTTAACTCTAAATCTGTCCTTCTGTACACATTACATCTATTGCATCTGTCCATCCTGGAGAGGGATCCTCCTCTGTTGCTCTCCTGCAGGTTTCTTCCCTTTTTTCCCCCTGAAGGGTTGTTTGGGAGTTTTTCCTGGTCCGATGTGAGGTTTTGGGGCAGGGATGTCTATGTGTACAGATTGTAAAGCACTCCGAGACAAATTTGTAATTTGTGAAATTGGGCTATACAAATAAACTGAATTGAATTGAATAGGACGTGTTAAATTGCTTTCAACTGCACAGCATGCTATTTTAATACAGCTCACATGTTTATGAATCAGTATCAATAATCCAACACTATAATATATTATATTGAACTTTGAAATGAGGCAATCTGCATGATGCATACTTATTTTTTAGTTATTGTATTGCTAATCCGTCTGAACCAGTAAAGACACTCAGGTTCAGACTCACGATGTAGCTAGCTAGCTAAATTGTATTAGCTCTTAAACTTTACTGAAGCATAATTGATCTCGTCTGTAAATTGTTCACTTCATATATTTGTTTAATACAGTAAAGACACTCAGGATGAAACAACTATATAAAGTAAACAATTCACAGAATAGAGGAAATATGCTTAAGTAAAGTTTAAGAGCGAATGCAATCTAGCTAGCTTGTATTATCGACTTCGTGCGTGTTTAACTTGGCCTCGAGGTGAAAACACACGTACAACTAGCTAATAAGCAGTTTGAGTTCTTACCTTAATGTTCACTGGGTGCTTGTTGAGTTGCTTTTCGTCCAGAGGAAACTCCGTGTTCACTGGTGAAAGGCGGTTGAGCGAGTGAGTGAGACGAGTCTCTGAACGGAACATCGATGTTCTAGGACAGCCAGGGATTCCCAAAGTGTGGTGCGCGCACCCCTGGGGGTGCGCGAGCTGCCTCTAGGGGGTGCGCGAGAGGAAAAATGTAATGGTGGTCTAATGGTGTAATAATTAATATTAAACATTCACAGGGCTCTCAAGTGTCATTTCGGTCTTAACTCACGCACTCCCGCCACACATCGTATTTCTTACGCTGAAAAAAACTCTCGGCTATTTAATGTTTGAATGCAGGGGTGCTCAATACGTCGATCGTGGTCGCCGCAGAGCTCCGACGCCGGTCCGCGCGCATCGGGACGGAGCAAAGAAAAAGTCACTCGCACCCCCACCCCCCCCCCCCCGGCAACAACTCCGTTGCGTTTTTTTTTTAAGGTGTGGGGGATTGGGGGTGCGTGAACCCGGTCGGGATGTAGAAGGGGGTGCGTGGCCTAAAAAGTTTGGGAACCCCTGTTCTAGGAGGAACTCAGAACCTTCCATTTGGAGCATCCATTAGAATTTATCACGGTCGCGGGACCACGCCCCTTGCTGTGACGTCACCTGATCGCGTCACGTAATTAGGTTGCGATCTGTTTATTATTATCATCACCTGTTATTAAACTGGTAAATGTTTGTAATAGTGGGTCATGCATTGATTGTAACATTCATGGCATTCACAACCACAGCACTGTGTATAAATATATATATATTTTTTAAGTGCACAAATACACCTTGCCTTTCGGCAAACTTAAAATTAAACGGCAATCATCTGTACACTAGAATATTTCCAGATATAGTCAAGATATTTTATATTTCCATTTCATCTCCACATTGGACTCGTCCAATGCATTATAATGAATAAAACATGCTGCAACCCTGGACCAGGAGCACTACGAGACATTGTCTCGCTTATTGCCGTTTATTCGGGGACAGTAGAGGCGACTGTGGGCCGTAGCCTCCGCTCAACAGGGAACACAGTTACACAAACAACAACATCCCCCTTCACTCGCTCAGCCAATCACAAGACACTTCATAAACTTACTACAGGAGAAAGGTAACGTTACACAAGCAATTGTTTTTTTTGCACTACAGAAGTACAACGACGACTTAAAACCTGCTTCATGTGATGATATTAATGACAACGTCAAATGCAAAAGAGAAAATTGTTTATTAATATGTATTTCTCCACTTAATACAGAGTCATTCATCCACACTTAAATGTCACTTGTTCCCAGAGGATACACGATTACTTCTGAACTGCAGCAGTATAAGAAATCCCTTCGAAACCATCAAAGACCCAGATCAGAGAGAATACTTGTGTGCATCCATTTTCAGTTAATGCAACACGTTTTGGTCGATAGTATCTTAACTGGCAGCATAATTGGTCCAAACAGAACAATCCCTCACACCATTCCCTCCCTTTTCATTTTGTAACTGGTCCCTTTAAATTGACCTACAGTTGAGAACATTTTACCCAGCTACTAAAATATTTGATTAAGCAATACTGCACATCATACTTCCATCAAAGTTATGAGTTAAAGGTCTTTCCTCCAAGGAATCATCCCCTTCTCCTAAAGATCTCTTTGCCTTTAACTGATGCACAAATACTGATGGCCTGTCTGCCATAATTAACAAACAAAAGAAATTCACCCTCTTCCAAATACAGCATTGTATATTTATAGGGAAGAAGCAGTGTTATGGAAAAGTGAAAGGGAAAAATTCAGTTGTTGAAAAACAAGCAATGGTTGGTCACACTGAAGAATTACAGTAGCATGACATACGGTCAGAAACTTAACAACTCAGTTAAGTTATTAATGTTGCATTTCATTCTACAAATGCCCTTTCAAAGACCGGAAACAAGGAATGCAGATTTCAGGAAAGAAAATGCTTTGAAAAACGGTCGGCACAAGGAGTGGATTTATCTGCCCAGTACGGTGGCCAGCAGGGCCATTCGGATGTACATGCCGTTCTCTGCTTGACGGAAATACGCTGCCCTCGGGTCTGTGTCCACCTCCACACTGAGAGAAAAGCACAAAAAGGAAACACGGATAAGTTTCATTAAGACTCAAGTACTGCACTAACTACTACACTGCTGCAGCACAGCATTAATACTTATTTATGTGCATTTGAAACGGATTTCCTCAGCAATCAGTTGCCTTCAAAGAACAAATCAAATCAGAATAAATATTACTTTATCAGGTGGAAATTATATTTTCAATCTCCCAGGGAACCCTTCTCGTCAAACAAATTCAGCTGCATGGATTAATCGAAAAGCAGATTGACAGAAAATGCATCTGCTATACTTTATAACAAATTGTTTTAAGTTAAAATAAAGTAATTCATATAAAGATCTGTTGCTGAGTTAGGTGACCAGACGGTGTTTTAGCCTGTGGCCTGCTGATTAACATTCTTGCGGTTGCAGTATTATGAACGACGTACCCAAGGAAAAATTAAAATCACAATCGGGAAGTGGCATCCCTAAAAAAAATTTTTTAAAGACACACTGCTTATTGCCAGAGAAAACTAAACGATGAAGTTTGGAGATGAGAAATGTAGTGCCAGCTTCTCAAATGTGATATTCTTTGCTTTCCTCTGTTTTATATCTTAGTGAGCGTAAAGCCTTTGGGCGTAGGATTGGTGGTCAAACAAACAAACAATTTGAAGACGTCACCATGCTCCATGTTTCACCATTTTAGACAAAAATACTGATGGAGAAATGAACTGGCTGCTGTAGTGAAAATGGTTAGTTGACATAAAACCACGTTTCTTTCATTTCAGGGGGAATATTATTAATTTTCTAAGAATACAAAACCCTGCAGCTCTGAATCCAAGTTGACAAAACTAAAAAGGACCTTGAGGTGAGATTGTCTCCACGGTCAAAGTACGAGCATTCAGTCTCAACTTTTAAGCCGACGTGGATGAGAGGTCCTTAAAGTGAAGTCTGAACATCTATAAATCTATAATGGCTGGATAAATGCCGTCTGCAGAGGAAGATTGATATATGACCTAAAGCTCCAGAACAGGGACAAACAAGACATTGTGGTGACTTAAAAACAGAAAATAAATAATGTTTTGTAAACTATTTACAATGTCAAGGATTAACTTTTGGGACGTCTTGATGATCTGATATTCAAGTCGCATTCCAGATATCCCTAACATCAACGGTTTGAAGCCAGCAGCGGACCTGTGTTGCATGTAAACCCATCTCTCCTCGTCTCCCATCTACCTCTATACGTCCAAAACATATCTTAATTCATTGAATGTAGAAGATCTTTCCATTTCTCGTGATGGACCAGGAGGCTTCAGGTTATTGAACGAGAATAACTCCTGATGCCGATTGGGCGTTACCTGATTTCATTGACTCTTGGCAGCGGATGCATCACCACCATCTTCTTCTTGGCTACTGTCATGATGTGAGGCGTGAGGATGAACTGGCCATAACACTGACAAACAAAAGACACAGACACAGACGATGACTTGGTGAAAGAGGGAAACGTCTCCCGCTTCGACTTTCTGAAAACATTTAACAACTGTTCGGCCCATCAAACAAAAAAACAAAAAAAATCTATATCAATTACCAAAAAAGAGGATTTTGTGTGAAATTACAATTTGACTGTTTCATTGTACAATCTTTATTTAAAAAGGCATTGCTTTGTGCCTTAATCTGAATAGAGAAAGTTCAAGCAGTTGACGAAATAAACACAAGTTGACTTACAGCCAGGAACTCGTCCTCCGATGCGAACCTCTCCTTCTGGATCCTCGTCATGTAGAGGACGTCCGTCTCTGGCAGAGCTTCCTCGATACTTTCAAACTCCTCCTGCAAACACGTAAAAAATACACCATCTTGGTTTGCTTTGTTGTTGTCAAACTAAGAGAATAACACTAAGAAACTTTAAGAAAGGCTTTGTCGAAAAATAAAATAAATGATCAGATTGTCGCATCACAGATGTGGCTTGTCATGCGGTTTCAACCCAGCCGAGCCCCCACCTGTCTGATGCCCTTTGAGGCCACGTAGCTGATGATCTCTGCCGGCATGTGGAGGTCCTTGGGGGCCACGTAGCGCAGGGTGATGCGGTACTGGGTCAGCAGCTTGGCGAGGGAATGAACCGTGCGGCCGTGTTTCAGATCCCCGACCATCGTTATCTGATAGGAAACGCACGACGACAGATATAAGAAAACCAAAATATAAATATTGGTTCAAAGTGGTGGTAAACTAAAAGTTGGGAAACTGTGTGTCTGTGTGTGTGGGGAGGCTCCAAAATTGCCGAACTAATTCCTCACCGTCATGCCGTTGACCGTCCCCAGCTCCTCTCTGATGGTGAAGACGTCCAGCAGCGCCTGGGTTGGATGCTCCCCGACGCCGTCTCCAGCGTTGATCACCGGCTTACGGCAATGACGAGATGCACACTGGGAAGTCAAAACAAGTTACATGTAATTGGAACCATGCGATGGTGGAAAATATAGTATAATAGTACGTATAAAGTATTTGTAAAGGCAGTATAGAAATGCCAAACGATATGTATCTTTTGTTATTAGTGTTGTCATTGCGTAGTTTGTCCACCAGAGAGAACTGACGGGTTGGTTTGGAACTACAACTTGCTCCACCTGTTCTCCATTGCAATTATTTTAGAAACTATTTTTAGGGTTCCTAATAAAACATTAAAATAATTAAATAAATAACATTGGCTGATACCTTGTTACTGTTAAGAATATAAAAATACATACATAGTACCCATTCCTGCTTTAACCTTCTCACCTGAGAAACCTTATGTCCTTCTGGCTCCAACAAGAACTGCTCATAGCATGACTGCTGGCACCCATGCTCACTTACATGTACTGGGACTGACACGGCACTGAAGGACACAGATACTGTGCACACAACACACCCTGAGATGACACATCCACATGCAGGCTCTGTCCTCTCCACGACAGCTCCTCAGTCGTAAGAGATTTAAATAAGAGAGCCGTACCTGTCACCGTCAAGAATTATTTATGAACAATTTTATGAGTTGCACAGATAGTTATTTTGCCTTATATTAAAGAAACTGCACAGCTCTTTAGATGGAGGAGAACACACACACACACATTATGATGATGGCGAAGAACAGCCTGAGCCAGAAGTGGGACCACCTGAGCTCCATCAGAAGGTTCAAAAAAAGTCTAAACCAAGACTTCTCCATCTGTTTTAACCAACAGTGTAACCAGCCAGTGCTGCTGGTGGGACCACCGCTGAGACCCATAGAGAGACAAAGATTAAAAGGACCGGACGACGTCTCTATCTATATATCTCGCTGGCTCTGGAAAAGATATAAAGAAAGAGTTCTCTTCTCCTGTCATTGTCCTCCTCTGAGCTGTTTGAGCTGACTGCATTGAGCTCACAGGCTCCGTGCCCCGCGTTAAAATGTTTTTTTGTTTTTTTTCTTTTGTTCTACACTTAATTAAATCCACTTTGTTTAGATTTTTACTTTGCCGTCCTGGTCATCTTTTCCCAACCTTCGACATTACACAGTTTTATTAATGAACCTGTGACATCAGGGAACATTCTGAATACATACCATAATAAAACAAATATTATTATAAATACAAAATTACACAAAATGTAAAGTTTTTGGTCCAGCCAATCTTTGGGTCCGAGAGATCTACCAGCTTCATGTCTTGGAGGCCCATCATTGATATAACCAGATGAATGTTAATCAATACAAATACAAACAAGTAACAAGATCTTAAAGACGGTTATGAAACTAACTGGAAGCCGGCAGAATTGAGCAATTGAAATTGTATCCAAGATAAAAAATAAAAAGCAAAATTTATTTTGTTTAAGATAAATAATTATTGCAAAAATGGGCTTGTAGTTGTATGTATACAAGAGTTGAATTGTCCTCCCCATCAGAAAACACTATACAGTCAAGCTTTTGATAATATCCAGCATCTGTTAAATGTAATACAACTTGTTCTAGACACAGCAGAAAAGGGCAAAGGAACGTTAAAAAGGTGCTTGACCCGACACAAAGGTTCAGCGAGAGCTGAAACCCACCTCCACGGCTCCGGGCATCGGGTGTCGGAGCACCAGGACGTCGGCGTAGCAGCTCATGGTCTGCACAGAGTCGGCCAGAGATTCTCCCTTTTGTGTCGACGAGGTGGATTCACAGAAGTGGACGACCGAGCCGCCGAGACGCTGCATGGCCGCCGCGAAGGAGCTGCTGGTGCGAGTGCTGACCTCGTAGAACATGGACGCCATCACTTTACCCTGGAAAGTAAGGAGATGGATTTGGTGCTGGGCCTGTGACTGACAGAATAAACTACTTTTAGGTTAGAGTCTGCTTCGTCATATGAGCCGCGCTTACAGCAACAAGTTCCTTCTCAATTTATTCCTGGGACTACTTTTTCGCAAATGCAGAGGAGGACAATGAAACACAGAGCCTCGGTCTCCACAGTAAATCACCTGTTCAGTGTTTGAGTCATTCACTGCACTCTCGCCCTCTCTCTCTTTTTTTCAAATGAGTCTGAGAGCAACCGCAAAACTTAAAGTTTTGAAAGTTCCTGCAGTTAAAAACAGGGCTGAGAGGGAATAAACTGACTTATTAACACTTCAATAAACGGAGATGTCATTGGTATTGATGTGCATTTCTCACACATCTGTCGTTTGTCATGAGCAGTAAGACGAACACCTCGGTGAAGAGGACCTACCTTCAGGAGATCCAGGCTCCGTTCCTTCTGAACCATCATACGCAAAGTGTGGGCAACATTAAAAAGATGCGAGATCTGAAACAAACAAAATGTACGCAAATTGTGTAAAACTAAATAATGGGGATCGAGAAAGGGTTGCACGAGTCTCAAATGTTATACAATGTCTCCCCTCCAGAGGATGTGTGTTGTACCTGATCTTTGCTGAACTGTCTGACGGACAGGATGTGCTGACCCACCAGCGGGTGCAGCAGAGGAGAGATCTGGAAGTGGGACAACTGTCCAGCGGGTAGCGGTCCTGGTCCCGACTGAGGGGACAGCAGCCTGGACAGAGGAGGAGGGTGGCTGTACCCGTCACCAGCGGCGGCTGCTGGTAGCATAACCATCTCTGCAGAGAGCACAGGGAACAGTTCAATACACGAGGAAAGTCAAATGCAGTGTATAGACGGCACATGCGTGTTGTTTTTCTCACTGTACACTCGGCATTGTGGGAGTTGTAGTACCTGGGGCGAGTCCAGGATCGGAGGAGCGGTGGATACGAGGAGGCAGCAGGTAGCGGCTCTCTCCTACCAATCGGCGGGGGCTGGCTGCTCGGGTTCGGACCAGGACGTCCTGGGGAGGAGTCGGACGCTCTGGAGTCTAAAACCACAGGAAATACACAATCTCTAAATAAATGCAGATATTATCCAGGAAACAGTGGTGATGAGGAGAGATACCACGATATGCTCTTATCTTCTTTTATGTATTATTATTGAATCCACTTTGAGTACCTTCGGACTTTCTTTGACAGGCTCAGAGGGATGAATCAAAGCAGCGGGCCACGCCTTCACGTCTTCACCATAACCCGGAGGCACCAACACCTGAGGGGTTGAGAGGAAGAACGGCGGGTTTAAAAAAACATCAAGAGACCTACCACCCAATCAAATGACAGAACAATACAAAAATGTTAGATAAATCACTTTAAAGTTTATTTATTTCATTGGAAGCATCAATGTGTGTGTGTGTGTGTGTTTTCTAACCTGGCCGTCGATGTAGGCCACCTCTCCTCGAAGAACCACGCGGCGGACTTTACCCTTCACCTTCATACCCTGGAAAGGTGTCCACTTTGACTTGGTGAACTGCATGGCCTGAGGAATGACCCACTCCTGCTCCAAATCCACCTAAGAGGCCCAGACAAGTGATAAAGTAATTAACAAAATGCAAGTGTGAGCATTATTTGTCAGATTACGTATGAAGAATTGATTCCTGTGTCCAGTTTGTGGCTCCAATGAAGAGAAAAAGAATCATAAAACCACTTAAAAAAACAGAAAAACATGCTCTCTCAATAACTGTGTACCTCCACGTAGGTGTTGTCCTGTACAGGGAGGTTGAAGATCTTGCGTGGATTGTCATAAAGACGCTTGATGATGTCATCCAGAGTAAGACGGCCATCGCTGACGGCGGTCAGCAGCAGCGGCAGCATGGTCTCCAGGCCGGGGTAACCCGGAGGAGGGCTCGCGCCGCTCTTCTCCTCAACAGAGTGGGGCGCTGACGACACAAACGTTGAGGGGAGCGTTAGCCCTCCTCCCGAGGGGTGAATCATTATCTGATGGCCACTCTGTGGGGTCACTGACCGTGGTCCGTGGCAAAGCAGTCGATGATGTCCAGGTGTTCCCAGAGAGCCTCCATGTCGCTGCGCGTTCCCAGCATGGGCCGGACCTGCGCTCGGCCGTCTCCGATCTCCGCCATGTTTTCCTCGCAGAGGAAGAGGTGATGAGGGGCCACCTCGCATGTGACCTGGATGCCCCTCTGCTTCGCTGCTCTGATGATAAGGATCTGCAAAAAAGGAAGAGGTGAGGAGTTTAATAATAAGCCATAAGGACATTGGGCCTATGGGAGCAGAGAAATGTCATATTATCGGTGTTAATAACGGCTGACGACAACCTAAAATGTACATCCTTAAAAAAGGTATAGAAAGAACCACATAGTCATGTTTATATAACTGTGAATATGTGCATAACGCATTTATTGTCTTATTGTTATTGTGTTTACGCAGAAAAAAAACCATCTTTCTTGATTACTACTACTCAAACTTTAACCATATTCTTGACTTTTTGAATTCTCAAAATGCAAAAAATAAATAATAAAATAAAATGGAAAGCTTTTTACCTCTTCCTTGGAGGCCACGTGGCAGATGTGGACTGGCCGCTGGTAGAGCTGCGCCACCATGAGGATTGCGGCCACCGTCTGCTTCTCAGCGTGAGCGACGATGGGTATCTGCTTGGGCCACTTCTCAAAGTGCTTCATACAGAACCAGACACGTGGGTTAGAGTAGAATGGAGACTTAAGGCTCCAACAACTTTGCAAGATCTTTGCCTGTGGCAAATTACGTCATTTAAACAGAAAAAACAGCAGTGAAAATAAAAATGACTAAAAACAAGACATTTAATTGCATAGAAAGGGGTTCAACTACAGTAGTTTGTTAAAGAAATAAAGAGTTAAAAAAACTAATGTACATGCTTAAAATATTCTGTGTTGTGCCCTTATTTATATTAAAAAACTGTATATTCATGTTAACGTAGTCGGTTTAGACCTACCTCCATCCAGAGAGATACGTTGTCCATCTTGAGGGTGGAGTACGTGTCGTTCAGGTACATCTTCAGGGCGACAGCCTGACTAGCGATGGACGGCAGGATGGCGGCGTTGTCTGAAGCGGCGCCCAAATACAGGGCGTAGTCACACCTGCAGCCGGCTTTGGCCAGCTGATGATACGTCACACAGGATTTATTCCTCTAATTTTTTACATCTGTTACTCTGGTTAAATACTTGAATACAAGATCAGAGACGGCCTCTCAATATTATTAAACAACAAGAAATCTGACATTGGATTAAACATTCAATGGGTCCTGATGTCTGCGTCGATCCGCTCCGACCATCGACACCCGACTCCGGTCATTGGCTCACATGTTGGACGAACGAGTTTCGATTTAACCGACGGACAAACGAGAAAGAAAAGCGCGCCGTACCTTCTGCACGAGGGCCAGGGTGCTGGCGTCAGTGATGGCGGGGGAAGTATTGGGCATCGCACACACCATGGTGACTCCTCCTGCCAGAGCAGCTGCTGTCCCGGAGGAGAAGTCCTCCTTGTATGTGGCGCCGGGCTCCCGCAGGTGAACATGCACGTCGATCAGACCTAACAATCAAATCGCAAAAGAAAGATTTTAGCTTTAAAAAAAAAAATTCTGAACAAACACCATAATGTAATTCACCCATTTTATCCTGGTTTTGATTATATAATGGGGTAACCAGGTTATTTATATTACTGGATACATTATTCGACCAGTAGCATGGCTTCTGGAACCAGGAAATTATGTTTAAATGCACAAAACAGAAATCTGATACTTCAAATATATAAAACCATCCAGGATATTAAAATGCGTATAAACCCACAAAGTGATTATAACAACAACAATAAACTTACAAAAAAGGGCAAATAATTTAATGTCAATCAGCATTTTTCTTTGGTCTATCAAATATGAACATTTGTTTATCGACTGCTGTTTCTAGGCTCCTGTAGTTTATTGTTCAAAACAATATTAACATGAGCTCATTATTCATCATCATTTTAAAAGACTGTTACATGAAAGGTTATCTTTTGATTTGATAGTTTTCTCGTGTTCATTCTTAAAGCACCGACACTCGGACGAGAGCAACACAAATTAAACAAATTAAAAGTTGCCCCGGCGACTCACCGGGCAGACGGACCAGCGTCTGGGACGTCATGCTGTCGATGTGCGTTTTCACGGGTGGAGACGGACCGACCTGATGAAGAGCCTGAAAACACAACACTTATGTTGCCACCCAACGAAAAGCCTGATATTACTCTGAAAGAACAACAACAACAAAACACTGTGTACGTCACCTGGACGAAGAGCTTGGTGCACTTGATGTCGATGATGAGCGGGACCGAGTAGTCGATGGCCATGCGTCTCGTCCGGTAGCCCTTGGAAACAAAGGAGGAGAGCCTGCGACCGCCGCTGTTCCTCATGGACAGATTGATGACCAGATCGAAGTGGTTCTCCTCCAAGTAGTCCATGATGCTGCGCTGCTTCTCTTTGTTGGGATCCTCGTTGTCGTCCTCCTCAAAAGGCCAGTCCACCGCTTTCACCTGGCACGGGAAACCAGAAGGATCTCTGTGATAAGTGCGCCTTATTTTACCGTTTCATTTCGTGAGCTTATCGTTAACATTAGACTATTCATAGAGGAGCGGATGGCCCCTGCGTCATACTAGATGTCAAAAGATCGAGTTTATATATATATATATAAATAAATATATATAAATAAATGCATATATATATATATATAAATAAATGCATATATATATATATTAGAAATAATGATTAATATTTGAAGTATTCATTTTGTTCTTCAAACTTCAAGCTCAAAGGAAAGCCAGTTGTATAGCTTAAATCACCAGCATAACCGTTTTCAGCTGTGCTAACATAATTGCACAAGGGTTTTCTAATCAGATATTAGTCTTCTAAGGCGATTAGCAAACACAATGTACCATTAGAACACTGGAGTGATCGTTGATGGAAATGGGCCTCTATACACCTATGGAGATATTTCATTAGAAACCAGACGTTTCCACCTAGAATAGTCATTTACCACATTAACAATGTATCGAGGGTATTTTTGATTAATGTTATCTTTATTGAAAAAACAGTGCTTTTCTTTGAAAAATAAAGACATTTCTAAGTGACCCCAAACTTTTGTCCGGTAGTGTATATATATATATGTATATATATATATATATATATATATATATATATATATATATATATACGCTGCAATCTCGCTTTTAAATTGCATAGTGGAAAGTAATTTCAACTCAAGAATTCGGGCTTTCAGAACCCCAAATCAACATTTCACCAACAACAAGCAGGAAGTGCTGTTGGTCTTTCCCAAAAGCTTCCAGAAACCTGCCGCACATCACAGAACAAAGCTGTAAAGACCAAATACTTAAAAGGTTCGTAACACCAGAGATTCTTAGCTTTATTCCACATCTCTCAAAATGTTGATTACTTGACTGAACAGTATGTTTGTCTGCAGTTAAGTGATGAAATTAATCAAACTTATGAAGCGGCTCCATTCAGTTACCTTGACTCCATGTTCTGTGTAGAAGTCTGCGGTGCCCAGACTGGCGTAAAGGTCATAGCCCATCGACTCTAGAGTCTGCACGGTGGGCAGCAGCTCACTCTTGTTCTGTAAACACACAAAACAAAGTAATCACCGATGGAAAGGTCAACAGGTCATGAGGCTTTCACTGAATAGCGTCTTGTCACATAAGCCTTACAAGTGCCCAAATTGAGTTTTAGAGATTCTTTTTAACAAAGCTTATGCTCTTGTTGTTTTTTCTAATAGGAAGAAAAAAACTGTTTTAAAAATTCCAGTTTACATGTGGACTAGGCCTCACTTCTTTAGTTTAGGGAAATCCGGTAAGTATTTTTTTATCAAGCACACACATTAATGCAATAGAAAACAAAAAAAAGCTGCAATGTATTTCTCGGTGGCTCCGTGGCCTGAAGCCCTGTTAATTGAAATGTAAGAATAATTTTACTTTCATCTATTAAGATGCATAATTTTAGCTGCCAGGGGGCTCAGCTGAATACAACATGCACATCTCCCCTGCTCTTGGCTTCGATACATTCATAAGCATTTCCTTTAAGATGTTTTGCATGTTATGCCCTTATTTGATCGCGACGAAAGGAAACGGTACGTCCAGCCAGGAATCGAACCGGAGACTCGCTCAGGGCACCTAACCAGTTTAATGTGGATGTACCTTATAGCTGCCGATGGAGAGCAGGATGTTCTTTTTAGGGATCTTGAAGCCCGTGGAGAGCATGGCTTTGAGGTAAGCCTCGTACCGGTTCTCCCCAAAACAGGCCACCTCGCCGGTGCTGGTCATCTCCACCCCGAGCACCACGTCGGCTCCGGCCAGGCGAGAGAACGAAAACTGGGGAACCTGGAGGATAAAGTGACACATGGTCAGGAGGAAAGACATGCAAACAGCGAGGGGAAATGAGAGCAGACGGGTGCTTCCTCACACTTAGTAAAACCATAAAAGCTGATATGCAGCCACAACAAGTTGTTTACCTTTACTCCGACAATCCCTTTCCCTCTCATGAGGCCCAAGGGCTCCACGTCCTGCCCCACAATGGTCTGTGTTGCCAGGGCCACGAGGTCCACGCCCAGTGTCTTGGATACGAAGGGGAAGGAGCGGGAGACTCGGACGTTGCACTCGATCACTTTTAGTTGGTCATCCTGGGAGGGGACAAAAAGATTCCCGTCAAAAATATGTTCTTGTGTCAGATTCATGTCAACGGGGCAGAACCTCGTGAAGGATTCTCACCTTGGCGATCAGCTGCAAGTTGAAAGGTCCAGTGACCTGCAGCTCCCGGCCAATGGCGTGGACAATAATCTTGATCCTCTCCATCGTCTTCTGGTTGAGATCCTGCGGCGGCGTCACCAGTGTGGCGTCGCCGGAGTGAACGCCGGCGTTCTCCACGTGTTCGGACACCGCGATGGCCATCACGACGCCGTCACTGGCAACCGCGTCTACGTCTATCTCCTGAACATTGTGGAAACGACACAGTCCTTAAAGACCTGACTTTACGGCGTTCACATTCTCACAGACAATGTTCGGGCTCAAAGTCAACGACTTTTTAATCTCTTCTGGTCTAACCTTGGCCTCCTGTATGAACTTGGAGATCACAACGGGGTACTCTTTCGACACGGCTACAGCGTTGGTCAGGTATTTCTCAAGGTCGCTGTCGCTGTAGGCGACGTTCATGGCCGCTCCGCTGAGAACGTAGGAAGGACGGACCAGGCAGGGATAACCCACGGTTTCACAAAACTTTATAGCAGTCTGAAGGGAAAAAAACATGGGAAATATGCAGAAAAGTACCCCAAACAAAGTAAATATCTAAAAAAACATGTTACGAATATAAACCCCGGTACCTCAGTGTCGGAGAGCTCCTTCCACTGCGGCTGGCTGATTCCGATGGTGTCCAGCATTCGGGAGAACTTGAACCTGTTCTCTGCACAGTCGATGAACTCGGGCGAGGTTCCCAGGATGCGGCACTGCTGACGGTGCAGCGACATGGCGATGTTGTTGGGCAGCTGGCCCCCCATGGAGAGGATCACTCCCTCTGGGTTTTCCCGCTCGTAGATATCCATCACCACCTGAGATATGTCCAGGATACTTATTAAGCTTGTGTACAACTCAGAATGCATTTTAAGTTAAATATATGATGTGTAACACGCCTATAACATTTTGTCTTAAAATAGTTCCATCACCATTAAAATACTAATTGGTGGGAACGTCTTACCTCAAAGGAGATCTCATCAAAGTAGAGCCGGTCACACATGTCGTAGTCGGTACTGACCGTCTCCGGGTTGTAGTTCACCATGATGGTCTTATAGCCCATCTGCAATAAATGAGACAACCAAATGTTATTTATACAATATTCATTCATGTTAATTGGCTACATTACATGGTTAAGCATCATCTTGTTCTCAGATCATCAAGTCAAAAGATCTACAGCTGAACTGGTCCATTTTATTTGAAGTATGTGACCGCCACAGGTCAAATCACTAACACGGGATAATTAAGGGTCAACCAGCTGTAACGAAAGCTGTCATTAGCTCGCAATTATGTTCAATCAACCGAGCTGTAGAGCTTCCTCAACTTCAGGTCAAGAGGTCAAGAGATCAAGAGCCTCAGAGAGTCTCCATTAAGCTGTGTCTGTCTGTCTTTCCACATCTCTGGGTGGAAAGCGCTGTGTGTCCAGAGGGGTAGTTTGGATGTTCCACGTCGGAAAGAGCAGTGAAAAGATTCTTAATGTAGCTTACTCGTAAATTGTTTTTTTAAATGTGGGAGGGATTTTTAAAAATGTAAAAAAAACGACCCCTCGCATCCTTTCCAGTCCTTTACTCAACCTGGACTCACCTTTCTGAGCTCTGTGATGCACCCGACCGCACACCAGTCAAACTCCACACTGCTGCCGATGCGGTACACGCCAGAGCCGATCACCATGATGTGCTGATCTTGGAAGTCCAGATCGTCCTCCGTGCCGTGGTAGGTCAGGTACAGGTAGTTTGTGTGGGCGGGCCATTCGGCCGCCACCGTGTCGATCTGCTTCACGACAGGGAGAATGGACCAATCGTGACGCAGCTTTCTGACGACAAGCTCGGTGCTGTAAGAGGGGGGGGAAAAACACATTCAGAATATGTTGATCAAGGGGAAATAAGGACAGTCAAAAAGAGATTACAGATAATCAATTTTGGTATGAATGAGAATAATTTAATATATTCAACTCGGGCAGAGCAAGATTGTCTTTTTTCAGTCTGGCCTACACATTTATTTGCTGTGCAGACTGACTCAAGCGACTTAAAAACGATGAATACCGTAAGCACCGTCTCATCGTTCCCACTCACCTCTGTACAGCTTGTGCGATCTGTTTGTCGGAGAAGCCCAGCTGCTTGGCTTTTCGCATCACCTCTGGAGGCATGGCGCTCTCATCCTGGGAGGAAGAACAATATATATATATATATATAAACGACTCTAGAGAAGACAGAACTGGGTGATATTACCCCACACATCGGTGAGCCCTCATCACATGTACCTGGTGGTACATCTCCAGCAGCTGCTCGTAGTCAGCGATGTTCTTCATCTTGTGCAGGAACCAGCGGTCGATCTTGGTGAGCTCGTACAGCCGGTCCACCGTGTAGCCGGCTCTGAAGGCCGACGCCAAAACAAAGATGCGCTTGTCTGTAGGAATCTGCAACTCCTGGTGAGCAGAGGCATGGTATGGTGTTATATCTTTACTATGGTGGTGCTAGTTGTTTGTAAGCACCGAGTGTGAATACATGGACACCGAGCAACTCGCCACAGGTTGAAGGATGTAAGAATTATAGGCATTGACAATGGCAACACAAAACAAAAAGGAGCTATGAACTGCTTTGTGTCTTTTTTTACCTTCTCCGAAACAGGCTTGATGTTGTGGTCAAAGCCAACACAGTTCTCGTCCACCATCCTGAGAGCTTTCTGGAAGGCCTCCTCGAAGCTGCGGCCGATAGCCATCACCTCACCTGTCGAGATAAGGTGCTGTGAAGATCTGCTCATCGTCACTGTGGTTCTGCGCTAATGCCGTTTCATAAACAGCAGGCTGGGATTAAGATCTCGTCAAAAAGCGTTTCCTCTACACAGCACCCAGAGCGTACAACTCATCGAGGCAGAAACGTGTTCAAACTGATAGTACCGTTATTCTCTTACCGACACTCTTCATGGAGCTGCCGATCTCTGTGGAAACCCGGAGGAACTTGCTGAGATCCCAGCGAGGCACCTTCACCACGCAGTAGTCCAAACTGGGCTCAAAGTTCGCTGTTGTTGAGTTGGTGACCGAGTTCCTGCAGAAAATACATTCACAGATTTTTCATTACTGAACAACAAAATTCCAAAAAGTTATGGAGGAATTTAAATAGAATCCAGAAAAGTAAAAAAACGAGTTAAAGTCCCATTCACAGAGGCTAATAGCAGGGCTATCCTAACATGTTTTACATTGCTAACACCAGATCTGAATTGGAGAATAAACACATTTTTACACATACTTCTACACAGGAAAGCGATATTCTTTTTTGCTTTCAACACACTGCTGCAGAGCTCGATCATCGATCATCATCCCTACTCTGAGAGGATTCCTACATTGTATGTTTCATTGGAATATTAAACACGTACTTGAGCTGTGGCAGTGGGATCCCCAGGCTAAGTTTAGCTGCGACATATGCAAGAGGATAACCCGTCGCCTTGCTGGCCAGGGCCGAGCTTCGTGACAGACGGGCATTCACCTCGATGATGTAGTACTGGAAAACATCAAGAGGTAATAAGTGAGTGAGTGATGGTCCAAGTAGCATGTGTGTGTATTGGTATACGTAAATACACTTCTTTTGTACCTGTTCAGACTCGGGGTTGAGAGCGTACTGGATGTTGCACTCTCCCACGATGCCGAGGTGCCTGATGACTTTGATGGCCGTGGTCCTCAGCATGTTGTATTCGTGGTCGTTCAGCGTCTGACTGGGCGCCACCACGATGGATTCTCCAGTATGAATGCCGAGGGGGTCAATATTCTCCATATTACACACCTGAACAGGAAGAGTGAATAGAGTCTCAAGTATACTGATACGTATCATAAAATCCAACATAAAGGTTATAGGCTGCACAACAAACTGCAGTAGATCGCTGGAGATCCTGGCAAACTCAACACCTTACTCAGCACTTTACTTTGTTTTCCCCCTGTATATTTAGTGTTAGTATTTAGTTTTTAGTATTTAGTTTTGTGTTTTATAATTATTTTTATTAATGCTCTGATGTGCACAGCTGATGTGATTTTTAAAATGTCCCCACTGTGGGACGAATAAAGGTATATATCATATCATAAAATAGAATATCGTGACATTAATGTACAAAACTGCTATTTAAAGTTCAGAAATATTACAAGTCACCTTTTAAATACCGTCTTTTTTGTTGTTACTTTTATCGTACGGTTCTGTATACGCCCAACTTCAATTTATTTTTTACCTTTACAATGTCCTGTGGTTATTGCGACTGTTCGTATCACACAAGTAGTACTCTAGTAGCCCCCATAGCCACCACTGGAATCTAATTCTACAAATAGTATAATACTAATAATATGGGTTTAAACAGAATGAAGACAAAACATTTATAATACCTGCGCAGCATTTGAAATGATACGGTCAGAGTTCTGATTGAAGCTTAGAACTATTCGGTGCGGCCCTAAAACCAAGGCATATATCTGATTTAGCATTAAAGCTGGGCCTTTGATTCCTAGCCACCTGGGCATCAACTGTACAACGCCTCTATCAGACCATAATGCTCTTCTGTCTCTTCTGTACTCACAGTTACACAGTTGTCGTAGGCATCCCGGACCACCTCGTACTCGATCTCCTTCCAGCCTTTTAGGGATTTGTCCACAAGCACCTGGGAAGTGTGGAAGAAGGCCGATGCCGCCAGAGTCGCGAGCTCCTCTCTATTGTTGGCAAAGCCCGAGCCCAGACCACCGAGAGCAAAAGCGGCTCGCACCAGGACCGGGTAGCCGAGGCGTTCCGCCGCTGCCACCGCCTTCGAAAGACATAAAAGAAGAGGATGCGTTTAGACGTAAGAAGCACGAGGCGTGTCTTGAAGCAACGGCTGCAGCGTCTCCTCACCTGCTCAACAGACAGCGCGGCTTCACTGGGTGCAACGTGTTCATTGATCTCTTCCATCTTCTCCACAAAGATCTTCCGGTCTTCGGTCATCTCGATAGATGCCACGGGCGTTCCCAAAACCCGAACGTTGTACTTCTCCAGGATGCCCAGCTTGGTGAGCTCCACGCCGCAGTTCAGAGCCGTCTGACCGCCGAAGGTCAGCAGCACGCCGTCTGGACGCTCATTCTTAATCACCTGGAGGCAACAAAAAATTGGACGAGATGGAGCATAAATATACCACATGGAAGCAATTGCATCTGTCCATCCTGGAGAGGGATCCTCCTCTGTTGCTCTCCTGAAGGCTTCTTCCCTTTTTTTCCCCCTGAAGGGTTATTTGGGAGTTTTTCCTGATCCGATGTGAGGTTTTGGGGCAGGGATGTCGATGTGTACAGATTGTAAAGCACTCCGAGACAAATTTGTAATTTGTGAAATTGGGCTATACAAATAAACTGAATTGAATTGAATTGAATTTCTGTATGAATATATAGAATAAAAGTAAAAGAAAAAGTCATTGACGTCCTTTATTGCTGTACAAACTACAATTACAAAAACACCTGTCCAAGAATTTCAACACATCATATTCTTCACTTGTACCCTCTTCCCTCATCAGTTACCACATTAAGTCAATTAGTGTCAAAAGAGTTGATTCGTTATGTTCTGTTTCCACTCTTAGGAGCTCATCACAAAATCGTAACCTTCATAATGTTATTAGGGCGTAAGCTAGTTCACCGAAATACAATTTGCATTGAACTTGTCTGTAAAAAATAGTGTTTGTCCGTACCTGAGTGACATACTCGGCCGTGATGGGCAGGAAGTAGACTTTGTCGGCCAGACCCTTGGAGGTCTGGACGGTGGCGATGTTTGGGTTGATCAGCACAGTCTGGATATTCTCTTCCTTGAGAGCTTTAATGGCCTGGAAAATGAAACAGAACAACATCAGAATGAATAAGCCTGCCAGCCCCATAAACTTCTAAATTGACTCTGCATCCCAAAATGTCATCACTTTTACATCAACATTATTAGAATATGTGCAATGCTTTGATCAGAAGGCATTTTAGACCGACCTGGGAGCCGGAGTAGTCGAACTCCCCAGCCTGGCCGATGGACAGTCCACCAGAACCCAGGATGAGGACCTTCCTGGGTCTTACTACCTCAGCAGGGTTCGGGGAATCCGGGTAGGTGAGGTGGTCCATGAGTCGTTGCTTCACTGGAAAAATCACACACACATGCATTTGGATTTTGTACATAGCACTTCATTTCACCTAGTGAAGGAGAAAATACTGAACTGATGGTTGACCTTGATAACTCAACACTGTAACAACCCAACGCTGGAGCATAGCCCTAAAACTGTAGTTTCACGGTTAACGACATGTTGCAGTGACTCCAGGGGAGCAGGAGGATCGTTTCTCCGTCATCTCTCTCTGGCAGTGAACCATGCTGTGTCGGAAAGTGCAGCTGGAAGCTATTGGTAAGCTATGCTGTGTCATCTTTTAAGTTTTTTTCTATTTAAAAATTGTAATTGTGGCACCAAGACTAATAGGTGATCATAACGATTAGAGATGCACCGATCGGGTTTTTGGTACCGATCACCGATCACTGAAATCAGTATCTGCCGATCCGATAATACCGATCACCGATCACTGAAATCAGTATCTGCCGATCCGATAATACCGATCACGGTGTCGATTGAAGCATTCTATTTATTGTGTAGCATTATTGCCTAGGACTATGAGGAAATACATATATAAAGCAACTCAAACATTAAAGAAATTACCGATTTCTTTAAACATTTAGGACTTTTACTTTGAAAAATGTCCTAATTGACACATTAAAATAGTTTGATTGCTATTGTAGGGGATTTCAGATATGTATGAACACGTCTGCATCATTCATTTCCTGGAACTCTTGGGGAAATCTATTTACAGGACTTTTTTTAACATACAAAAGTCTGACTTATTTTTATAAACTCTTCCTTGGTACAGTAAAAATGTTTTAATGTTAGCATAATTTAAGCTAAATCTCAGAAACAATCTATAAAGATACAAAATCAGTTCATTGTTTACTTTTATATGTAATAGTGTATGATTTGTCGACATCTTATTTTGATAAACGGATGTTGTTTCACGTGGTTCTTTCCGCTAACTTTGCAAAACCGGATGTTGTCACATAAATCCTTCCGCTAACTTTATCAAAACCCTCGCGCGCTTCCGATCTAATGTGTTTACCGTGAGCATCAGTCTCTAGGGGCTCAGACATGTGAGGCTGAGTTGACCCAGAGATTCAACTCGGGGGACGGGGACGCCGCTCGGTGGTGAGGATCCCCTCGTGGACCTCTCACTCTGCGGCCCTCGCCGGGCGCATCGTCTCCGTTGCGATGCGCTGCGATTGAAACGTCTGATAGTTCTCGCAGATGTTACGTCATCTGATCGGCCGTTTTGAGAACGCCGTTTTTAGAACGCCGATCAAAACCGATAATGGGATATCGGCCGATATGGATCGGCGCCGATCAAATCGGTGCATCCCTAATAACGATGCCAACTAAAACTCATTTACATGAGCTGGTGAAGTGAGAGGGTTAAAAGAGGTCTCGGCGAGGTACTTTAAAAACACTGTTGTTACCAGAAGTGGAGGCCTTGCCCTGCTTGTGGTCTTTCACGGTGTCGAGGAAGACATCGAACAGGCCGACCAGGTCTGTGGGACCGGCCATGTGCTCTGGGTGGAACTGAACACTGGAAAAAAAAGAAAAAAAAGCATCACAAAAGGTTTGAACACATGGTTTAATTATTTCACAAACATCTCTCTTCATTATCACGTCACGGCACCGTCACCTGAACAGGGGTTTGGTGTTGTGCACGATGCCCTCATTGGTCTGATCATTGGCGTTGGTGAAGAGGACGTCCCAGTCTTCGGGCAGGGTGCTGGGGTCGACGGCGAAGCCGTGGTTTTGACTGGTGATGAAGCATCGATCCGTTCCCTTATGGATGCACGGCTGGTTATGGCCACGGTTACCATACCTAAGAGACAAGAGAAATAAAACCTCTGGGGTTGAACTTGTGTTCATTTTGAGGAGCAGGCGGACATGTTGGTTAGAAAATGCAGTCTAGTATCTGATCTGGTTGGTGTTGTCCACCTCTAATACAAACGGAAGCAATTGACGCCATGAGTTGCAAATGAAAAACACCCTAACCTGAAGGGATTCAAATTCAATTAAATGTATTTTGTATAGCCCATTCTCACAAATTACTAATTTGCCTCAGAGGGCTTTACAATCTGTACACACAGACATCCCTGTCCCAGTTTATATATTGGGTTGTACTGGAGATATGCATGGTCTTAATGTCATAACAGAGGCTACAAAAGCTTCACATTTCCATTCAAGTTGTAAAATGTGAATCTTATTTACAGAACAAACCATCAGCCATCAAAAAACTTAAATAAATAAATAAATGCAATCAAGCAAATATTGGTCACACGATAAAGTATGTTTGTTTGGTTTTCCTTTTGAAATGCAACCCAAAGCATAATGTTGGGAATTCTTTGGCTTTCAACAGTTTAAATGTCACAAGAACTAAAAGACGCATTTTCATCATTCTATGAAACCAACAAAAGGTTAGAGTTCACTGGATTCAACCCGGAAACCACAAGCCTGGAAATCAAAGTCATCAAAATCATTTCAAGGAGAAGTTATTTGGGTGATGACATGCGTAAAGCGTGCTTCAGCAAAACACAAACACAAGTCAACGCATTTAGCTGACCCAAATGTAAATGACATTTAAACGGGCCGTGGGACGTTCAGGTCCAGGGGAAGAGATATACGATAGCCGCTTCTTACAAGGAAGTGAACTAAATATCACAGCAATCCCACAATGCTCTCTTCATTCGAGATGCAAACAACATTCCAGAGGGGCAATGGGAAAATGTGCTGCCCGCTGTGACCTTCGCAGCGAGGCCTGATAAAGCTGCCGGTCGTTGGAGTCTCACAGATGTTGCCGTTGGAGTTCTACAGAGGGGAGCGGGCCGGCTTGTCTGTTCAGCTTTTTCTCATAACAAGACCGGTCAGGAGAGGCCAGACTGCTGACAACAGCACAAATCTGCAGTTAACATCACAACTCTCCAAAAGAAAAAAGAAAAACAAACGTGTGTGTGTGTGTGTGTGTGTTTTTAGATAGTGTAAACAGGTTTTTGAAGAGGTTCCCTGGTTCAGGTCACCAAGGGCACATTTCTGTCTTTGTCCTGCTCCAGAAATCTTCTATAAACTCGGTGAGCTGCAGGAGTGAGTGCACATCAGCAGTATGCTCAAAATTAAATCAAATGTGACACGTACTGCTCATTGAACAAATCAATGCATCGCCTGATCGACTCCGCACTGTTGGAGAGCTTCAGAAATTGCAGCAAAAATGAGATGGAGATGAGAATGAAGCGTTTCTCAACTAATGTGAGAGTTAAATTGGGGATCAATTCATCAACATTGAGACCGTGATCAATCAACAATATGATGCAGGACACACAGACATTGTTGTGTTCGCGGTGCACAATTGAAAATCTTGTCTTGAAATGTGTTTGATGAAACTGAGGAAGAACACAACTGCAGTAGACGGCGGAGTACGAGGTACTCACTTCATCTTGAAGGTCTTCGCTCCGATGACCAACGCGAGCAGCTGGTGTCCGAGGCAAATGCCGAAAAGCGGCTTGGGATGTTCTGCGCTGATCACCTTCCTCATGTTGTCGACGGTGGTCTGACAGAACTCGGGGTCCCCGGGGCCGTTACTGATGAACAAACCATCGAAATCTAGAAAAGGAAAAAAGATAAATAATGCCTGTTTTATCACTGAGTGTTGGACAACTATAACCACACCGTCTGTAGAGCCGTCTCCTGTTTGTAAACCATGATGACGTGTACGTGTGTTGACGGCAAAGGGCGATAAGTTGTCAGAAACAGTAACTTTTTATTGCCCAAGCTTGTTACACATATACGACATTTAGCGAGATGATTGCTGCGTAACAGTTAACAAGAATGCTATCATATATGAAAAGTAGATAGTCGGAACATGGTTTCTGACAACCGCACATTGAAGATGTTGATATTTTGATGCCGCTACCAGCTGTTATTCAATGTTTAAAGCTTGCTATCTGGTCTGGGTGGCAGGGGCAAGACGCCACTATCACTGCCAACATGGGAGCGCAACTCGAGAACTTTGAATTGTGCAGTGTCTAAAGCAGCTATAAATTCCTCTGAAAAGGTTTGGTTAGAAGCTCTGAGAGGTGTGGTGAACACCCGACATATTTGTGCTGATATCTTGCAACATAATGGCCCTGTGAACCCATTCACTCACGTCTGGCTGAAGTCCAAATGACTGACCTGTGCTGTCGAGCGGGTGGTCCCAGGGCACGACGGTGACGCAGGCGCCTCTCTGAGCCAGGCAGCGGATCTGGTTGTATTTGATGCCGCAGTCCACCACCGTGATTCGCGGACTGCCGTTGGGGTTGAATACTCTGGGCTCCTGGACGCGAACAAAAGAGAAGAAATCAGATAAACTGGTCTGGGGTCAGAACAAGGGCTGTTTGCCGTGTTACGGCAAGAACAATCTAATTAATGCTTTTCATTTTATTACTTCAAGCCTGTGTGATCGCTTTTAGAGAACTTGATGGTAATATGAAGCCAGAAAAACTGCACAGAATCTAGTATTTAGTCATAAGGGCCCTTAATAAGTCAAACAAGTTTAAGCATCTGGGTTTGTTACTGTAAAGTATTCTCAACAAATCTTATAACTCAGCTCATTAAAGAAATGCATTCAGTGCAATACCTTTTAGTCCCGCCATGATTGTGGATTATATAATGGATCTCTGTTACTGGATGTATACAAGTGGAATAACAGTGAGGTGTTGAATGTAAATGCTCATCGCACCAAAAGTCACATGGAGATTTTGATCGATTCAAATGTTAAATCACAGCGACACCTCGATGGGAAGACAAAGAGACGGGGGCTTCACTTTCCATAGAGCATCAACCAGAAGTCAACACTGAAGACCAACTCCGCAGAGACTATGATCGCCTGTATTCTTGACCTCTGTGGTGAAGTCACTCCTTCTTTTACCTGTATATTTACAGTATGCGATTAGCGGTTACGGGTTGTGATGACGGTGTGAGCTGTGGACCAGAGGAGGCTTGAGGAGTCTCAACTGAGACTATACTCTGTATCACAGCGTTGTTTTACACTTTATTAAATATGCTTGATTATAACTATCGATCTAAGACGTCCTTAATGAAGATTCCTGAACACTACATTACCTTCATGGAGACTTCCTGAACCAGGTTCCTCTTGTCTGGGTTATCAAAGGGAATACTGTCCTCGGGAGTCCCGTCCACAACCAACTTCCCCAACATGGTGCCCTTCTCTCGGATCTTTTTGGTCAGTGAGCGGGTGTCAATGCCTGGAGAACAAGGAGACGACATTGCAATCATCTCTGATTGTCTTATACAATTCTATGCAATCATGCATTTAAATATGCATTAATGTATTGTAATGAATCCATTTAGATGTTGGTTTCCTGACCTTGTAATCCAGGGATGCCATGCTCTTTGAGCCACTGGCCCAGTGACTTGACTGAACTGAAGTGACTGGGACTCTCCGACAGCTCCCCGATAATCAGAGCTGCAGCGTGGATCTTCGCCGACTCAAACCACTGAGGAAGACAACACGAGTACAAGAAAATGGAATGAGGAAAAGCAACTGTACGATCACAGACAAAAAGTTAGATCCCGATCCCCCCCCCCCACCCCCAATTTCCTTCCCATCAAACACCCGAGCGACTTATCGTGGCCCACCTGGCTGAGTCCAAACTCTCCCTCTGCGTCCTGCGGGACACCATAGTTGCCCACCAGAGGGTAAGTGAGGGTCAGCAGCTGGCAGTGGTAGGATGGGTCAGTCAGAGCCTCGGGGTAGCCCACCATACCCGTCTGGAACACTGGACACACAAATCATTCGGTTATATCGGAGCGGCGCTTAAATATAGAACACAAATGGGATTTGTAAGTCATTGACAGTAAATCCTAAATCACTTGCTCAACAGAAGTAAAAGCCGTATGTTGATTTGTTTCCCGAGGCAGGCAGAGAAGTTTCTCCTCAGGTTTATAGTCATTAATAAATACGGATGCACCGATCACACTGTGTGGAAGTGACTGGGATCATTTTGTTATGTGTAAGGCAACATCGGGCTGGACTTCAATATTGCTTCTGAGTTAAAAAAAAAAGTATTTGAGGAAAAGATGTTCAAGATTAACAGGAATTAAAATTCCAGTATATAATGTATAGTATAACCACACAAATTGGAAACATGGTCCCTTTGTCAAGTCAAGTACAGGCGTCACACCGTGCCAAGTTTGGCCGTATATCATATATTGCAACATCTTTATTTTGGCACGTCTGCTCCACGTTGGGCTTTATTTATTCCTTTACAGTTCCCCTTCTCAAACAGTAGTTCCCGTCGTGCCCTCTTTACAGAACCCCTGAACACACCACAGGTGGTACAATATAGAAAGTAGAGCCGTAAAGACGCTGACATTTAGCTGGTGGCTGATGGTTAATCTGTAAATTACATTTACAAGAGGGTAAATGTCATGTGGCGTGCACATGCTTAATGTATTAACTGTAGCTAGCGTTAACCCAACGTGGAATTGTCAGATGTGGCTATGGCGACACGTTCCTGTGAGAATCGGCGAAAGGAAGTTCAGTCTCCGGGAGGGGCTTCCTCCTCGACTCGTGGCGCGTTATGGCTAAGCACAGAACCGAACATCTGATCTGAGGTCAGCCATTTAGGCGAGCGCATCTACGCAAGTGGCTATGAGCTACCTGAAGCAGCAGCAGCGTTGATACACTGAAGTTATAAATGAGCTTTAAAAGGACGTACCAACTTCTCCCGAAACTGATACATCTGCGCCAAAAAGGAGCCCTTTGAACGTGGTCCCGTCCTCTAGAATCAAGGATGCCATCTTTGACATGTTTTCCTCAGATAGCTAATGCTAACCAGTGTAACCGGAAAATGTATGGATGTTTTAGAGGAGTGATGAGCCCCCCGGGTCTCCACGTGAAACTCACGCCGCGCGAGGAAGCAAGAGGAGAGCAAGAGGACACTCCAAAAAACTACCGAAAAAGACCAAATTAGACCGCCAAACCAGACGTTTCTCGTCGTATTCTTGAATTTGGTGTATATGCAGAAACAATTACACAAAAAGCGAGTTTAGTGAGATAATTTGCCGGCTAGTCGGACGGGACGGTCCGGAAAAAGTGTTCCACACGCGCCACAAGCAGTGTGGGAGTCGGCCTGCTTCTTGCAGGTTTGATGTAGTACACACTGCATTTCCGCCGGGAAGTTTCAAAATAAAAGCCGGATGGATAGATAGATAGATGGATAGAAAGGGACTTTAAGTTATGGCGATAGATAGTTTAGCTTAAAAATGTATTCAAATCTCGCTTCTAATTGCAGAATTTAGCATTCAGATTCACCTTCAGCATGATTATCGTGTTGCATAAATAACTTTAGGATTTTCCATTGTAATAAAAAAATGTCAGGTAGCCTATACAGTTTCAGGTTTTTAAGGAAAACAAATGGATCTCCATAAATTATAGTGTGCATGTACAGTAATAAAAACTAGTGCATAAATCAACATTGAGAACACTTCAGTATATGTTGCACTTAGGCAGTATTCATCAAAATGGATTATGTAGACGAACCAACACAACAAAGTAATTAGAATGAGATCATATATAGTTTATTGTCTTTCAGGGAACTTCCTATCCTTTCATGTCACTGTTTGTTTTTTATAATATTAAACTGCAAGTAATTTTCCTTATCCGTCAAGGACCTTTGTTAAATATCTAACTTCTGACTGTGACCAACGTGTGAGGGGATGTAGCTCAGTGGTAGAGCGCATGCTTTGCATGTATGAGGCCCCGGGTTCAATCCCCGGCATCTCCACAACTTTTTGTCTTCGTCGATAATCGTGGCCAGAGACATTTAACATAAGACGACGTACGTCACTTAAAAAATCATCACTTCAGCATACATCCGTACAATTATACTTATGTGTCTGGCATAAATGATATAGTTCGCGATCTACATAATCCTGACGGCAACCATGACTTTTAGCCTATGAAAAGCCTTAACAACTGTATTTCAGATATTGCTGACACACGGACTTTAGTCTTGAATCGCCAGACATGCATTGATCCCCTTTCTATGATAGTTACAAACCTAATCATTAAAATAAACTAATAATAAGAAACTATTTGAGAATACGCGACATTCCCCATAGTCTTAAACGCACCACAAGCCCCGCCCCGGTAACTAAGGAGATCACAGTTGAGTTTACTACAAAGATGGCCTCGCTGCTAGCCGCTATCTCGGAGCTGTTCAACAAAATGCCCACAATCTAAACATCGGACTTTATTTCAACACCAACGTCGTTATTCCCCCGAACAAGCTTCCCGAAATCTTCCGGAAAGATGCAACTGAAGTATCTCAAAACACTGTTAACGCCCCAGGTACGTCCAGTGGCAAGTTAGCCAATGCGAGCTAATGATGCTGGAGAGCAGCGCCAGATGAAAAGTTGGACTGTTACCGTTGTAACGGTTTAAGAAACGGATGTCGTAACCACGACAACAACGGATGCGTTGGGCTGAAAAGTCGCCAGTTAACATGGTCGCCTGTTAAACCGTAACACCATTCACGGTTTTACACCACGAACCGAAAGAAGCTGCAACAGAACCCACTGTTTCTCCCGTCAATTCGGCATTCAAGTGATGCTATCGATCTGTGTCTAATTAAAGTGTTAAATGCTAAATACGGATGTTTGTTTTCACAGTCAACCTAACTTATCTGTCTTTGCTCACGAACGACCACCGTGCGCCAGTGTTCACACACGCACATCTAATAATGCGCCCCGAATCAACCAAAGACTGCGTCTTAATGAGTCGGACGCAGTCTAAAGTCACGTGATAGCCCGTACACAAGTTACATCTGCGTTAACAGCTCAACAAAGTGAATCTTCTCCTCCCTTCTGCTAAACTCAGCCGAATACATCTAGTAATCACGTGTTTCCTCGGCCTTCCTTTCGCAGGCGTGTGCTGCCAGAGTGTCGTGCATGGCCTGGGCACCGAATAACACCAAGTTGGCGGTTTGCACTGTCGACAGAGTGGTGCTGCTCTATGACGAGCAGGGAGAGAGGAGGGACAAGTTCTCCACCAAACCCCAGGACTCCAAGGTGGGTCAAGGAGGGCAGTGAGTGTCAGAACACAGGTTCAGAGGAGGTAACAACACTTAAAACAACAACTCAACAATGCAGAAGAAAGAAACAAATAAGACATCGTCCTGCAGGCCTTTTAAAACGAATAGTGCCATTTGTATGGTGCATACTCGCTTATGGCATCTCCAACATGTTCTTCTTCACAAGAATGTCTGTTTTTATATTCCTGTTATGATACTAAAGACATTAGAGCTGTTTTATTATTATTTGCACGCACATAAGACTTTATGAAAATCCAGATGATGGAAAAAGAAAAAAAAAGTAAGGTGAGAGGTTAAGAGGTCAAGTCAAAGATATAAACAAAGAAACAATGAAATAAGTGACTGAAGATCGAAAAATACTTTCTTTACTCAGCACGTTTGACTTGTTTCTGTACTACATTATGAATTCATCTGGCGGTTGAGTGTCAATAATAATCCTATGAAACCTTTTGGTCAGTATGGAAAAGAGAGCTACGTTGTCAAAGACATGGCGTTCTCGCCGGACTCCACCAAGATCGCCATCGGCCAGTCCGACAACATCATCTTTGTATACAGAATTGGGGAAGAATGGTAATGTCACGCGTCACTCATTTCACCTCCAATGTTCATCTTCATTTTTGTTATCTTTGCATACAAAAATATTTGTATATATATATATTTTAATCAGTGTCATCTTTTTTTCCTAGGGGACAGAAGAAAGCCATTTGCAACAAATTTGTTCAGACCGTGAGTTCAGTGTGTCAGTGTGCACTTCACGTCATGTAATACATATAATAAATATTTTAAAACTCGTGGGTTGGGACAGCTTTTCCTACTTAGAATTATGACGCTATGCACTGGTGGCGAGTGTCACAAAAGCAATGTTTCCCTGGTTGTAAATGTGACTGACGACTGTGTGATGCAACATGTGATCCCCCGTGGTGCAGAACGCTGTGACCTGCTTGCTGTGGCCTGAAGAGCACGCCATTGTTTATGGACTGGTGGACGGAAAGGTAAGTCAACGACACAGTCGGCACCACCTTTGTGTTATGTATTCTGACTGGTAGTACAGCAGGATAGCAGACAGACAGGGAGCGTGTAGTAGTAGTAGTAGTATTAGTATTAGTAATAGCAGTAGTAGTAGCAGCAGTAGTAGTAGTAGTAGTAGAAGTAGTAGTATTAGTAATAGCAGTTGCAGTAGTAGTAGTAGTAGTAGTAGAAGTAGAAGTAGTAGTAGTAGCAGCCAGTAGTCGTAGTAGTAGCAGCATTAGTTGTAGTAGTAGTAGTAGCAGTAGTAGTTTTTTTTTGTCGAGACTCGCACTTCTTGGCTTAACAATGGCTACTTTGTGTTAAAATAATATGTGGCCATTCAGTTATTCAGAAATTGAATATTGTTTTGTAATAACTGCTATCTGTCCTTTGTGCAATTCTTCTTTTAATCAGGGTTAAAAAGCTGTTTTAGGTCAAATGATAAATAATATTTTGTACATTTAAATACTTTATTTCTCCTAACTTTCCCATAGGTTCGCCTCGCCAACACTCAGACAAACAAGTCATCAACCATCTACAACACAGAGTCCGTTGTCGTCTCACTGGCCTCCAAGTGAGTGTACATACTCGTTCTGATCAGTGAGCAGGAGGTGGTGGGCAACTCCCCAAAAACATGTGCTGGACAAAAAAATAAAAGCATGGCATGCTGACTGGCCTGTTTCTCAAAGCGGCAACAAACGACACACTCACTGAGTCCGTGTTCTTCCTCTGCCCTGCGTCAGCGTCTCTGGTAAAGGCTTCCTGTCCGGCCACGCCGACGGGACAGTCGTGCGTTACTTCTTTGACGACGAAGGCTCGGGGGACTCTCAGGTATCCTGCGTCGACGTTCATCGCCCCCTCAGGTTCTCCGCACATTCATGGCGCACGCCTTGACAAACGAACCCCCCCCCCCCCCCCCCCCCCCACACACTCCCACTGTGACCCAGGGCAAGCTGTTGACGCACCCGTGCCCACCTTACGCCCTGGCCTGGGCCGCAAACGGCATCATGGTGGGCGGCTGTGACAAGAAGGTGGTGGCCTACGGCAGGGAGGGTCACATCCTGCAGACCTTTGACTACGGCCGCGACCGGACGGAGAGGGAGATCACCGTGGCCGCCAGCAGCCCCGGCGGGCAGTCGGTGGTGTTCGGCAGCTTTGACCGGTCAGCGTCGGGCTCTCGGCCGGCACACAGACGTTCCTGTGCGCTACCTCTCGGCCTAAATACTCAGATCGCTCTTCGTCTCACCGCAGGTTGCGGGTGTTTGACTGGGCTCCCAAGAGAGGCGTGTGGGATGAAGCCAAGCCGATGGAGATACTCAACCTCTACACCATTACCAGCTTGGCCTGGAAGAAAGACGGGTCGCGGCTCTGTGCTGTACGTGCTTCATCTGACCGCAACAGCCGGTTGCTCTTTACGTCTTCAGTGGAGATTTGCAGCGGTGGTTACATGTTGATTTAAATGTGTGTGTGTGTGCATGTGTGTGTGTCTCAACAGGGAACACTTTGCGGCGGGGTTGAACTGTTTGACTGCTGCTTGCGGAGATACATCTATAAGAACAAGTTTGAGATGACCTACGTCGTCCTGAGCAAGGTAGAGACTACAAAGAAGAAAGTGAAAATATTAATCTGAAACAACAAAGCTGAAATATCTTTTTAATTTAAAAAACAACGAGTAAGACTCTGGACCAAATAAGCAATTCACGTCCTCTCTTCGGTCTCTGCCTCTCGCCCATTAATATGATATGAAATTGAAAAGAGCCAGCTGATTGTGTCATAGCAAGAATTCAGGTTGAATTAATTAGAATGCAAAAAAGACAGTCCAGTATCTCAATTTTGTAATTAAGAAAGTGGAGAACAGAAATGAAGGTTTTGAAATTAATAACCGTGTCTTCGGATTCTCTAATTAATTGATGCGTTACATGGACCTAATGGGATTTACTTTTCTTTACAAACATATTGTATTTGTATAAAATTTGAGGATTGACCAAACAATGAGTCGTTTTTATTTTTCCTTCCTGTTCCTGCTAAATAAACTTGAATACAGACGATGACCAATACAGCTTTATGGCGCTGATGCATCAAGTCGTTAAAAACAAACAAATGAAAATGCCTTCTTTGTTTCTTGATTTGCATTTTTGTCTCCGCCACGTTACTCGTATTAATCACCTTTTCCTTCTGAAGGTGATAGTGAGGAACCTCTCGACAGGAACGCGGGTGGTCCTGAAGTCCTATTATGGTTATGAGATTGAAGAAGTCAAAATCATGGGCAAAGATCGCTACCTGGTGGCTCACACCTCCGATACTCTTCTTCTGGGAGACCTGCTGACGAATAAACTGAGCGAGGTAGGACTTCAAGGGTGACTTCACCTAAATCACACCAAAAGACTAAACAAACGTTAACGCTTTGTTAATGTCTCTGTAATAACCGTTAGTTAATAGGTAATAAGGCCCTTATGAGTCCTTAACATTATTATTTGTTATTATGACGACTATAGAGGTCTTAATAATAGCATCATCAACATGTTTCTCATTACATTATAAGACATTTATTGTATTAATATGAAATTTTGCATTCACATTGTATCAACTGTGACCCCATGTGGCACTGAGTACAGTTGAGAGACCTCTGAAGCATAGTTAACAGTTATTAATTGCATGATTGAGTATGTATTAGTCTTAATAAAACAACACAAAAAGCAATGACATGTTTCTAATCCTATTATAAATGGTTATAAGAAGCTCATAATACTTTATTCCACATGTCTGAGCAGTCTCTGAATTGTTTTTTAAAAGTGCTTATAAATGTCTTATAATATAAGTCTTAAGTATAGTCTTATCCACCCATAGTAATGTTACCAAGCATCTCGTAAAGACTTAAAAGGGCTTTAATACCTAGTAGCTAACAGTTATTACAAGGAGTTTAATATAGAGCATGACCAAAAAACATATTTTCTTCTCTCACATATGTTTGAATTTATCTGCTGAGGTTTTTGAAATACACGCTATGAGCCTTCTGCCCGCACGTTAATATAATAGAGATGAATGCTGTGATGAAAACCCTGAACAGTTACATTCAGAGAGAAGGTTGTTCCTCTTCTGCTTCGAGCAGCTTGAATGAAGTCCACTCGAGTCCGAGTGCCCACCTGTCCTGTCTTGGCTCCTTGTTTCCTTCACACGATGCACTCTGCTGCCTCCCTTTCAGGTGCCATGGCCCGGTTCAGGGGGAAACGAGAAGTTCTTCTTTGAAAACGAATCGGTGAGTGCGACACACATGGAGATCATTGTGGAGGCTCTTCTCCCCAAGTGTCTGAGGAGCAGTGAATTGTAGAATACCATTTCAGTTGCTGCTCCCATCATATTACAAGCTTCTGTGTTTTATTGGACTGCATCTGGTGTTTCAGGTGTGTATGATTTTTAACGCCGGGGAGCTGAGCCTGGTGGAATACAGTAACAACGAGATCCTGGGATCGGTCCGAACCGAGTTTATGAATCCTCATCTCATCAGGTAGGTGCAGTCACACAAAACAAACCGTCAATTCGGTCTGGAAAGAAAAGCCTCAACAGGTTTATCCGGTTCACAAAAAAGAGAATATTGAGTCCGTTATTATGTCAGAATTGTACAAATGTCAAGATTTCAAGCCACTAAAAATAATCTTGCAATATTATCAGCCAGTAAAATGTGTTTCGCTTTGTTATACGTTCAGATTTCATGGTTCAAATCAACGTCTTGATGACATTTGTGACTTTCGAAGTACAAAACTGACAAACGCAGCTTCACGCGAAGGATTAAAACCATTTAGGAGGTCCATTGTAAGTAAGTAGTAGAGGAAAAACTGACTATCAGATTTTCTTTTTGCAGATAATGCACTGTTATGCCCTCGGAAATATTTTACTCCCAAATTGCAATGAATGCCATTTTTTCGGTGTGCCATTGTAAAGTAGCATTCACCAATTATGAGTTGTCCAACATACCTCACCTATAAATAATATCTTTCTGACAGCAGGTCAAGATGGTGCAACTCGATAGGAAAGAAATGACGTGGAATGTCTGTTTCAATCTTTATTCAAACCAAGCGTAAACATAAAAATAAAAAAAGCGTATAAACATACGAAAGAAAATGCTAAATCAATATGCGCGTAATAAATACACTAAACTATGGGAACAGTGGCTGAGCACTCCTAACATCCATTTCCAGCCTTTAGATGGGGGTATTGAGCTGTGCATGAATTCCGGGTACCCGCACAGTGAGGCGTCCGAAGAGTCGCTGAGCCTTCGGCTGCTGGTCAGCACACGTCCACGTTGAAATATTCAGCCCTGTCAAAGGTGGCGTGACTGACGGTCCCCGGGTGACTGACTAATGGCCCACAGCACGGGATGCCAGCAGATTCCTGTGTGCCGTGACTGCTCCTCGCCTCTGGCTGGACGCGGTGGTCATGACAACATCAGGGGGCATCCTGGGATATGAACAAGCAACTGAAGCCAATTACACTGAGCGGACGCTGGATTTTTTTACACTTGAGTCGGTGTGAATTCAGTCACGTTGCACCAATGGTTCTTTTCTTTTTTTTAACTGACGGTGTGTGTGTGTGTGTGTTTATCTGTGCAGCGTCCGACTGAATGAGAGGAAGCAGAGAGGAGTGGAAGGCAACAAGAAGCTTGCGTATCTGATTGATATAAAGACCATTTGCATTGGTAAGAATGAGTGTACATCATCAAAGTGCATCGACTCAAGCGCGGTACTTCAGGCCATTTTCAGGTACTTTCCTCCAGTACTTCCATTTCGTAGGCAGAGGCAGGTTGCCGGGTGAAACGATGGGCCGGCCTTATTACATTACATTTAGTTTGTCACAGCATTTGATTTATTGATTGCTGTCGGGATGTAGTGAGCATTTCAACAAGAAAATGATGAAGTAATATTGTATGTTAAGATAAGATATTTATCTGCGTTGGTAAATTTGCAAGCTATCACTTTATCACTCTACCACTACCTGGTGCAACAACATGTGCAATATGCTGAAGTACTTTTTGTTTATATACTTTGTTTATATATATATATATACTTTTTATTCAGTCTGTACATATATTCTACTGTTTTTAATGCTTATTATATTCTACTGATGTTTTCTTTTTTAATGCTTATTATATTACTTGTTTCTATTTTATTATTCGTTTTATCAGTGAGCTATACTACTGTGATCCTGTAATTTCCCCACTGAGGGACTAATAAAGGAATATCTTATCTTATCTTATCTTATCTCTTATCTTATCTTATCTTACCTAGCTGTTTATGAGGTAATTCAAATTATCCCCATCTGGAACATTAAAACATTAAAGCGATGAACACATGAACGCACGGGTAACGAGAGTTGCGAGTGTAAGTAGAAATTTGAATACATTTCTTCTTCTTTAAAAAAAAACTGTGGCATTGCTACTTTTACTTAAATAAAATATTGAATTACAATATACAGTGGGTACGGAAAGTATCATTGCAGCTATTTTCTAAAATCAAAAAAGTTCATTTTATTTCTCATTAATGTTCACGCAGCACCCCATCTTGACAGAAAAAAACTGAAATGTAGACATTTTTGCAAATTTATTAAAAAAGAAAAACTGGTATAACATGATCATAAGTATTCAGACCCTTTGCTGTGACACATATTTAACTCACATGCTGTCCATTTCTTCTGATCCTCCTTGAGATGGGTCTACTCCTTCATTGTGTACATTAATGAGAAGTAAAATGAACTTTTTTGTTTTTAGCAAATGGCTGCAATGAAACAAAGATTAAACATTTTAAAGGGGTCTGAATACTTTCCATACCCACTACAAACGTAACCACACACTTTGGCAAGAAAAGCAGATGCAGCATCTACTCCAATGCCACTCTGCAGATGTGCACATGAGTATTGCAGTCCTTTTGCGTAATAAGAATTTCAGATTCGACATCTACATTATGGTTTAACAACCTGCACTTTGAGCGGAAACTGCTGATTGCTGCATAAATGAAAAGATGTAGTCTTGTAAGAAGTTTTTCATTTTGGTTAATGCCCATCCGGCTCATTTGGGAACCATGGAAACAACAATGTTAAACTGGAGCAAGTCAAAACGGTTTGCTGCCCTGACTCCTCGCCGGATTGTCATACTTCGTGTTGCTGCTGTTACGCCGGTTAATTAGAGCCAATGCTGCAATGCATTCTGGGTCGGATAAACAGTACATTTGTCAAATTCAGTGCCAGACGTGGCCATTTTTCAAATTACTGTAGCTGTCATAGAGATCCTCAGGTAAACAGAATTGCAGAATCTTGCTAAATTACCTACATTTCTTTTTAAGGACCTTTGATCCCCCCCCCCTCCATGTCCCTTCTGGTGCTCTGTAGATTTCTAATATTTTTGCATTGATCACTCGTTACACTTTAATATCTTCGAGGTCCATTATTTCCCTGTCTGTGTCTCTCACTCCGGAGCCCGCTGCTTCTTACTGGAAATCTTTTAAAACAGAAATACATATTGTCTTTTTAATTCATATTTTTAAAGGCTCACTGCAGTATTTAAAATCAATTCATACACGAGGAATTAATGTATTTGTCTGGGGCTATTTTCCCCGCCGGCTCCACATTTGGTACTCCGGTGAGTATTTGGAGCAGCAGGAAGGTGTAATGTATAGGATGGAGTCACAATAAAGGACAGTGTGTGTGTGTGTGTGTGTGTGTTCATGGTAATGAAGAAACATGTCACCCAGTGCCGCAGTGAGGCTCACCGATGTGTTTCTAATAGTTTATTGCACAACAATGGAGCTCATACGGCACAGAGGATATCCGGCTTTGGACACACTGACAAGTGTTGGGAGCATGAATTGATTGTTGGTTTTGGTCTCCGTGGGATTCGGAAACAATCGTACATAAATGTGCTGAATATTTTCCAGCCCTTATCCTTTGATGCGTAAAAAGTTTTTAGTTCCAAAACAAGAACAGCTTGGCGAGTGACTTCTCAGTACCTGAGTAATAGTGAATCATCAGTTTTCATCTTCAACCCTGTCAACCTTTGCTTGAGATAAACATGCGCTGTGCGTTTTGTGAAGTGCCTTTTGTAAATGGAGAACCGCTTCATTCTGCAGCTTTCGGATGCTGATGATGCTGCCGTTGTATTTCTCTCTCTCTCTCTCCATAAATCATTCAGTATGTCTTGTTTTTACACATTGAGCCACACAGCTAGTTTTCACACACGAGCACTCGCCGGAATATTAAACCGTTACAATAACTGATGTATATCATCGTTGAGCTGTTTCATTCTCATTGAGTGGACCACACTGCCTGGATCATATTGCATTTTAATTAAAAACATCTGATGTATCAGCGGACTTGTAATATCAACTCGTTCCCAAGGCAGGTACCCTTTTAAAGTAGAGACACTGCCTAATGGAATCATAGATAATTATTACAAAATGATTGGGTGATAACTTGATTTAAACCTTGTCATGCTGCCAATCTGTTCGCGGCTCAGTGAAAACCCGTCCTTTCCTTTCCCCTCCTCAGTGGACTTGGCTGCGGGCTGCAATCTGGGAACCATCAGCCACAACTCCAAGATTGACTGGCTGGAGCTCAATGAAACGGGACGCAAGCTGCTGTTCAGGGACAAGAAGCTGCGGGTGAGGATGAAGAAGCCTCGGCGCCCTGAGGGGTCGTGGGAGTGGAAATGGTGGGAGAGAGGCCCTTAAGCAGACAGGGCAGCTGAGGATGATTAGTGAAGTGGTGAGTCAAGGAGAGAGAAAGAAACCCACCGTGGTCGGGGCTCGTCTAAAGTTAAAGCCGCGTCCATCACACAAATAATGTCTCGTGGCCTTTTGCGGGGACGTGTTTGCTCGTCCAGGTGATGCGATAGTATTTCAGAATAAAAGAAGATGCCACAAGGAGGGTGGGTGAGGGGTGGGGGGGGAGTCGCAAGGTAACTTTATTGTCGCGCTGAAGGGATGAAACTTCATTTATGTGGAGCCAACGGTGATACTTTTGACGTTAACGCGGAGCAGGGCGGACAACATTAAGTGCGAAGAACGCAGCAAGATAAGCTTGTTTGAAATAAAGCGATTGATTGCCAATCATTTAAATATAATTAGAATTTAGTCGAGCATGAATGATTTTGGTTTTAAACGACCAAACTTGGAGATGGAAATAGAAATGAGGATTTGAGAGGTGATCACTCGGCACACTGTGATCACACTGAGAAAGCACAGCGTTACCTAATCCGAGAGATCATTTGGTTTTTTTTAGTTCCTTGTGTCCTTCCCCACTGGTTTGCGGGGAGAAACTTTCCACAATGTTCCACTTCAACAGCAAAAAACAACCGACGTGTCGAGACGGTCTCAGATTTGGCAGCGCTGAGATTCACAGCTTTTCTTTTCTGCCGAGAAGCTGTGTGCAAGATGACAGCGGCAGAGAGCTGCTGTCAGTTGTTGCCCCGGGGTAATAAAACAGTTTGGTGTCGAAGCCCCGGGGCAATGACATGGAGCACTCTGGTAATTGGGAATCCATCAGTGGCTTCCAACTTTTGGTTGCACCCTTTATTTCTTTACTTTTTTCAAGAAGTAATTTTAAAATTCTGGACAAAAAAGAACTGGCACGGATTGTGAAATATGTATGGATGTGCACAAGTGACTTAAGAAAGAACTGAAGAAGAAATATCAGAAGTTTGAGGGTAATTACAACCAGAAAGATAATTATGATAATAATAATCACTCTCATTCAAAAGATGTGTTTGTATTTGTAGACATAAATCCTTCCTTTTAACTCTTTCTAGACAGAATATTCTCGTGAATACCTTCGATTTTAATTGCCTTTTCCTTTTTCTGGTATATTTAAAACCTTTTGATTCAGTACTGATTGTGCATAAAGATAATGATTAACATGCCATCTGTCTGATAAAGGCATGGAAGCTGAGCAGCAGCAAAACACATTTGAGAAATGTAAAAAGAATCGACATCAGTTCAAGTGTACGCTACATTTACAACATTTTCCCCTTTCACCTCGACGTCGGACATCCCTTTTCCGACCTGGAGCTCTAATCTGATCTCTTTTCAATAGTAAGACATAAAAAAAAGAATTTAAACTTTAATTGGAAAAACTTGCTTTAAAGTGAGCTAATCAACAGGCCGCTCTTCCTCACGGCATTAAAACATGACCGGCTGAGCTCCAGGGTAAAACTATAGACGCAACGTTATTAAAAACGGTGATGGGCGGGGGGGAGATATTAAAGCAGCTGATTACGACAGCAGGCGGTCCGCCATACACACACACACACACACACTCGCACATGCATACATATCAGGTGCCGAGGGAGCTTCTGTAGCTATAGAATCTACATAATCTCAACTCATCAAGAGTGTAGTAGAATAGATTGCAGTGCGAGTGTTCACATGGAGCCGCTGGATGGCAATCAACTTTGCTCACGCAATAGGAGTTCAACAACGACGCTGTGTACACTTGAACTTGAACACTCGCACTCAACATTCAAAGAATCTTCACTGTGTTTTTGTACGTGATTGCCGTCTGCAAAAATCATCTTAAAAATTGGGATTGTCGTGACGAGTGCTTTGAGCCGCACGAGGCCGTCCTCGACGCTTCGGGAGGTACGAGGAGACCCGTCCTCTCCGGTGTTCGTTTGAGCGAAAATAAATGGTTATCCAGGTCCGAGTCACATTTCAATGCGATCCGCTGCCGTGTTAGGAAAGAGATTATCGGAGAAAAGTGCTTAAATATTAAATAATCATCGGGCCATATCGTCCCGACTGATTTCCCATCATGTTTGTTTTGTTCTGCTTAAACAAACAAGACGCACGATGTCACTCAACGAGCATTAGAGGAGCTAGTCGACAGTTCTAGTCCTTACTGCTCGCCTCTGTTCTAGTCCTTACTGTTCGCCTCTGTTCTAGTCCTTTTGGTTCGCCTCTGTTCTAGTCCTTACGACTCGCCTCTGTTCCAGTCCTTACTGCTCACCTCTGTTCTAGTCCTTACGACTCGCCTCTGTTCTAGTCCTTACTGCTCACCTCTGTTCTAGTCCTTACGACTCGCCTCTGTTCTAGTCCTTTTGGCTCACCTCTGTTCTAGTCCTTACTGCTCACCTCTGTTCTAGTCCTTACTGCTCGCCTCTGTTCTAGTCCTTTTGGCTCACCTCTGTTCTAGTCCTTACGACTCGCCTCTGTTCTAGTCCTTTTGGCTCACCTCTGTTCTAGTCCTTACTGCTCACCTCTGTTCTAGTCCTTACTGCTCGCCTCTGTTCTAGTCCTTTTGGCTCACCTCTGTTCTAGTCCTTACTGCTCGCCTCTGTTCTAGTCCTTTTGGCTCGCCTCTGTTCCAGTCCTTACTGCTCACCTCTGTTCTAGTCCTTACGACTCGCCTCTGTTCTAGTCCTTTTGGCTCGCCTCTGTTCTAGTCCTTACTGCTCGCCTCTGTTCCAGTCCTTTTGGTTCGCCTCTGTTCTAGTCCTTTTGGCGCCTCTGTTCTAGTCCTTTTGGCTCACCTCTGTTCCAGTCCTTACTGCTCGCCTCTGTTCTAGTCCTTACTGCTCGCCTCTGTTCCAGTCCTTTTGGCTCACCTCTGTTCTAGTCCTTACGACTCGCCTCTGTTCTAGTCCTTTTGGCTCACCTCTGTTCTAGTCCTTACGACTCGCCTCTGTTCTAGTCCTTTTGGCTCACCTCTGTTCTAGTCCTTACTGCTCGCCTCTGTTCCAGTCCTTTTGGCTCACCTCTGTTCCAGTCCTTACTGCTCGCCTCTGTTCTAGTCCTTACGACTCGCCTCTGTTCTAGTCCTTTTGGCTCACCTCTGTTCTAGTCCTTACTGCTCGCCTCTGTTCCAGTCCTTTTGGCTCACCTCTGTTCCAGTCCTTACTGCTCGCCTCTGTTCTAGTCCTTACGACTCGCCTCTGTTCTAGTCCTTTTGGCTCACCTCTGTTCTAGTCCTTACGACTCGCCTCTGTTCTAGTCCTTTCGGCTCACCTCTGTTCTAGTCCTTACTGCTCGCCTCTGTTCCAGTCCTTTTGGTTCGCCTCTGTTCCACTCCTTACGCTAAGCCAAGCTCAAATCAAGCTCAATCTTCTCATCCCAGCAAGAAAACCAATTCCATCGTTAATAATATAATTTAATAATGATATTTGCAACTTCTTCCCTTCCTCCTCAGCTCCATCTTTATGACATCGTGACCGGCTCCAAGACCACGCTGCTGAGTTTCTGCTCCTACGTCCAGTGGGTGCCCGGCAGCGACGTGGTGGTGGCTCAGAACCGGGGGAACCTCTGCATCTGGTACAGTATCGACAGCCCGGAGAGCATCACCATGTTCCCCATCAAGGTGAGGCTTTGTTCTCTTTGCACGTGTGAGTGTGTATCTGTGTGTATCTGTGTGATCTCCATCAGCTCACGATACAACGCCATGTTGGCCATTTTCATATTTTCATTCGAAAACACCAACACCAACACCATCAAGCCTACGTCGAAATAAAAACAATGACATCACTGTGACATCATCGGGGTTATTTTGGTGGTAGTCCTCCTTATGATGACTGAACTGTCCTGTAGGTGCATAACCATCGTAGTTCCCAAAATCCCAATAAAATATTGGGAACAATAATAAAAGTTAGTTTCCACTTCAAACGTTGTTTTTTTTGTGCTCAATAATAAAAATTGGCAGAGGAAGCTTTTGTTCTCCATCATTTTAATTTGTTTTGGTAGTGAAGGATAATGCATGATAAATATTCCAAGTCCTGATTCAAAATCTTCCTTAAGTATTATTATCTACGTATAATAAACAAGATATACTCAATGCCAACAAATTTCTCCTGAGTTTTGTATTGTATCATTTGATTATTATCACTGATGCATTAATGGGTACCTAGCATGTTGCTCTTGTAGTTGGTTTAGGAGGCGGACCTAAAGCAGATGATAGTATATAATATATTCGTTGAGTACATTAATCTTTAACATAGCATCTGTGTGTCTAAGCGTATAATGTGCAGTACTTGAGTAAATGCACTTGGTTGGATTCCACCACTCGCTCACTTTCCGCTGGTTTCACTTTGCGTCGTCAGGGAGACATTGTGGATCTAGAAAGAGTCGACGGGAAGACGGATGTGATCGTGACGGAGGGCGTCAACACTGTGACGTACACCCTGGACGAAGGCCTCATTGAATTCGGTACCGCCATCGACGACGGGGATTATAACAGGTATACGTTTGGACTGCTCTGACCGATATTCGACGAGCACACAAAACGCAGCCTCATCACCGTCATTACTGTCGAGTTGAACATCCGTCCGGCCTTCCGACTACTTGCTGCTTATTTTGGGTCTGAGTCCCGGCGACAGCAGGGCGAGCAGAACAGGCCAGATGTCCTTTTATCCGGCAGCTTCCTCCAGCTCTTCTTGAGGGTTTCCTCGGAGCTGGCAGGGCGGCCAGGAGGCGTGGCCTCCTCAGTGCGTTGTGATTCCAACACCTCCAAAATGATCGTTGCAACTGACCTCTCAGTGTGGAGGAGCAGCTGCTGAACTCTTCACTGGAGCTCTGAACTCCAAACAAAGTGAGGCCAGCCAACCTTTAAGGGGACTTTGGTGATTTGTGCTTGTCACTACTGCGAGAGACAGAAGCTCTGAAGCTCCTCCGCTCAGAAAGGGCCAGGTGTTGATTGATCATTTTCAGTTGATGAATTCATCCATCCATTTCCTGCTGCGTGCTTTTCCGGCTCCAGGTTGCATTCATTTAATTATTTATAAAACTACTAATACTACTTTTGTTGGACGATATATCATCCCAGAGATAATTTCGATAAACAATATTGTTGTCTTTTTAAGTCCTTTTTTTGCTACTGATTTAATAATAAAATTCATCCTAAATTAACCTAAATAAATACATAATAATCGTATACATTCCCAAAACCAAAACAATAAATAAAATGGACTGTGGAGCTCTGTGAACAGAAATTTCCCGTAGATATTAACATTTGGCACAGGGGTATAGAGGGTCATTCATTCCTTATAGAGGAATATATATATATATATATATAAATATATTGGCAATCCAGTTTCTAACAGCCTGAACAAAAAGTGCAAAGTAAAAAAATGTGGAGTCCATTTGGACTTCTTCACATCTTCTGGCCGGTCAGAAACGTACGATAACGTAAAAATGATCCAGGCCATGTCTATATATATTGCGCAGTGAGCCGCTAGCATAATTATCGTGACAGGCCTATCCATATCATAACAATAATATTACGAGGCCATAGTGTGTTTTTCAGAACCATATTTTAATTTTTGTGGTCGGAGTATAAACATTTTCCTATTGCAACTACAAACACACACGGAATGTTGCTTTATTTGTGCCTGTCTTAGCTTTACATCTGTGTGTGTGTGTGTGTGTGTCAGAGCCACAGCATTCCTTGAGACTCTGGAGATGTCACCAGAGACTGAAGCCATGTGGAAGATGCTCAGCAAGCTGGCTCTGAAAGCTAACCAGCTGCACATCGCCGAAAGGTCAGTAAGACACACACAATCTTGTTCTTTTATCTTTGAGAGGACTCTCAATGACTTCATGCATTCCCGAGCTCCTCCTTACTGTAACATCACAATGAAACACCTCACCCCAACACTTACCCTGATTCGTATTCCTTAAGACCAAGCCTGACCCTCAAACAGTGCTGTCCCAAAGTGAGTGATTGTTCCTCACAAAGGTAGCTGCACACACTCACACACAACCTTGCAAGCTAATGTCCGTGCCAGCTAATTACTTTCTTTATCAGTCTTCATTGCACGTGTGACTTATCTCTGACTGCAGAGATTGGAGCCAACAAGGACACCTTGGTCACCTGGAATGAAAGCGCTTTTTGACACATGTGTGCGCACACACACACACACACACACACACACACACAGCAGATGCCTGTGTCCCTTCCTGACCTCCCTCTCTAACTTCATTAATTATCAAAGACATTGAACATTATTTTTTAATAATAAGCATCCTCTCTCATATTTCTCTCCGGTTTTGAGAAACTTAAAAAAAAAATAGAATTCTCTGTAATTAATAATGCATATGCTGTTCGTTAGGCTTCGGCCTGATTTGCATAAATCAGGCTATTGGGTGAAGAAACGCTTTTTTTGTCTGAAATGTGTAATGTTAATGAGGGATGGGAGCGAGAAAGAGTCAGACAGAAGGAGTTTTTAAACCACTTTCTTTCTTTCGTGACTTGTTCATTACTCTGATGCAACTGTTCAGAGAGAGTTGGTAATAAAGTGGCTGTTCAGAGAGAATTGGTAATAAAGTGGCTAAATGCTAAGACGAGCCTACTTATCTCGCAGCCTGCAGCGTACATCTAAAGGCTAATTAGACCAAAGCTCTAATTTATCTCAGTTCATTGAGAGCTTTGACCGGATGGCATTTGCTTCCACCTCTCTCTCTCTCTCTCTCTCTCTCTCTCACCTTCTTATTTCATAGATGTTTTGCTGCGTTGGGGGACGTCTCGACGCTGCGTTTCCTCCAACAAACAAATGAGATTGCCGACAAAGTTTCACAGGAAATGGTGGGTTTCGTATCGCAACAGATACAAGACTAAAAACTGACCATGTATACAACAAATAGAGTTGTTTTTTAGGGTGGTATGAACATATTTCTAAATATGACATAACTAAACAAATGAAAGTGATCACAGTATGTGTGTCTCACTGTGTGTGTGGCTCTTTTGACCAGGGAGGAGATGGGACAGCGTTTTACCAAGTCCAGGCTCACGTGGCGATGCTGGATAAGAACTTTAAACTGGCTGAGATGCACTACATGGAGCAGGTTGGCGACACACAACTGTTCTTTAACAGCATTTGAATAGTTGTGAATTCAAAAGCAATAACAAAATTAATAAAAAAATGTCTGACATGAATGTACCGTTAATGTTATCTTCTGTGTGGATAAAAGCCGGGATAGTTACCTTCGCATTGAAAATGCGGAAGGTTATGTTTTGATCGCCGTGTATTTATTTATTTATTTATTTGTATGCGTGTTCCTCGCATAACAAAACAAGTTTAAACCGAATCGCATGAAATTTGGTGGGATGATTGGTTATTATCCGGGGACCATTTGATTAGATGTTGGGATCGATCGGGTCAAAGGTCAAGGTCATGAAAAGGTCAAAATCTTCTTGAATCGCATGAAATTTGGTGGGATGATTGGTTATTATCCGGGGATCATTTAATTAGATTTTGGGATCAATTGGGTCAAAGGTCAAGGTCACGGAAAGGTCAAAATCTTCTTTCTACCATAGCGCTGTCAATCTTTATCCAATTGGCATGCAACTAATGCCAAAACGTTTATAATTCAATGCCCAATCTTGTGAAATGCGAAGGTATGCGCTCTACCGAGTGCCCATTCTAGTTTACGTTTGAATTAGGGGCTCACGGTCGAGTTAACTAGATGAGGAACTTTAAGCGCAGTGTCTCAATATCACACCTGTACTCGCTTTATTATTCACAGAAGTCGTGGTTGTGCAGCTCTGAGTGAAATGTCATGATCTCGTTTCCTGCAGAATCGCATCGATGAAGCGATAGCGATGTACCAGGAGCTCCACATGTGGGACGACTGCATCGCCTTGGCCGAAGCAAAGGTAATAACGCGAGGACAAAATGTACGTTTGCGTTTCACCTGAGTGAGATTGTGTCGTTGGACAATGGCATAAACAGCCAGGAAAATAAACTGAGCTTTCAACAACACACCGCTGACTGTCTGCCATCCGCGAGCTCAGAGCACTCTCTGTTGTTGCCTGGAGACGGGCACGCTGGGGGGAGTTTTATCCCCTCTGCCGTTACATCACTCGACAAAATACACCGGTAACTTCCACAGGTGAAGGGATACAATCATCCATCCATCCATCTACTGTACACTGTAAACTTGTCTGTGCTGCAGTCATTTAGCCAGGGGTTTTCTGGGTCACATGTTAGATAATTCTTGAATACATTCTCCCCCAAAAAAACGAGAAGCAAACTCAAAGGAAATTAAGGTTTCTGGTTGACGCTTTTATTCCACCTCTGTTCAAGATTAGGCACATTTGTGCGCTCCTGGATCTGTGCACCATTTTAATTCGAATTCAATTCAATTTATTTCATATTGCCTAATAGCACAAGATCACAGAGGGCTTTACAGTCTGTACATACGACATCCCTGTCCCAGGACCTCACATCAGATCAGGAAAAAAAAACACGAAATAGAAAAAAATGTTTCACAGGGAAAAAAGGGAAGAAACCTTTAGGAGAGCAACAGAGGAGGATCCCTCTCCAGAATGGACAGAAGCAAGAGATGACATGTGTACAGATGAACAGCGTTACAGTCACAACACATTCAATGAATATGACATGATGTATGAATATAGATACAGACCTCCACAATACATAATGTTCCCAGTCGGTTCCTGGTCTAAAACTACACAGGGAACCGTTTAAAGGTGCAGTGTGTAGGATATCGGGGCACCTATATGGCGAGATTGAAGATTGCAGCCAACTGATATTTCTCTCGTGAAAGGTGAGTGGAAGACCTGGTGGTATGTCGTGAAAGTGTAAAAGGTCACTTTGTGTGGGACTATAAACAGCTCATTCTATGGTATTGAAAAACACAACGATTCTTCTTTTCAGGTGATTAAAACATACTTATTCGTATCACATTTCTGCCAATAGATCCCGCAAAATGCTCCACATTGAGCATCTAACGGCAATTAATTGTAATATCGCTCCAATTAACGATTAAATGAATCTATTAATTACATCTGAAAATGTATCTATATAATAAAGCCAACATTTTCGAAAAGTTTATTTCCGATTAACAAAAAGCTAAAGATAATAAATGAACAATCTAATTGTTAACAGTAAAACGCAGCAAATCAAAGTGAATATTCAAAATGTTTGCGTCCAGATGGCTTAAAGATGTCAATACATTCTCTTTCAGTTTTTCAACACTAGATTTGAACCCATGTGTCACGTAGAAACAAATCCCACCCTCTCTTAGGGCCACCCGGAGCTGGACAGCCTGCGCAGGAACCATTACCAGTGGCTAATGGACACGGGTCAGGACGAGAAGGCCGGTGAGGTGAAGGAGAGCGAGGGAGACTTCCAGGGTGCCATCAACCTCTACCTGAAGGCCGGACTGCCGGCTAAAGCCGCCCGACTGGCCATCGGCCATCCGGAGATCACCAACAACAGCGACACCGTCGGCCGCATCGCCGCCAGTCTCATCAAGGGAGAGTTTTACGAGAGGGTGCGTGGACTCTATGCTAACTATGTGTCATTTATCCCAGCTGGTATCATATACCGGTAAATCTTATCCTTTCTCCTCTTTTTTTACCTCATCTTCCTCTCTTCTCCTCTCAAATGCCAAGAGAGGAGAGGTATCAACAGAGGAACCTTTTTTATCTTTCTTTTCTTATTTTAATTTGCAGTTTTACACCCCGTCTCCCTTCGTCCGTTTGTTATTTCTCGATGTCTCTCTCTGTAGTCGTTTGTCTGAGAACGCAGCTTTCCTCCTGGAGCCATCTGTGTTTATGTAACGGGTGGGAAGGAGAGAACAAACCTTCAGAACAAAATGTTTTGCTGCAATTTGGTGGCGTGGGGTTTCATTACTGTAGGTATCTGAGGGTCGACATTCGGTATATCTTCCATATCTTGCAAAGATCACATGCCGTGCGTTCTATTGTTGAAGAAATTAAGTATGTGGATAGTCGAACATCTCTCTCCGAAGTCATGTTTTTGTTGTTGTTGCTGTGACAACCTCCACTCTTCTGGGAAGGCTTTCTACGAGATTTGCCTTCCACCAAGTCAGAAGAGAATCTGGGGTCAGACACTCATGTGATCAGGTCTGGCTCACAGTCGGTGTTCCAGTAAATCCCAAATGTATTGGATGGAGTTGAGGTCAGGGCTCTGTGCAGGCCAATCAAGTTCTTCCACAGCAAACTTGCTAAACCATTTCTTTATGGACCCGGCTTTTTGCCCTTATACCGTGTTGCCATGAATACCAATACGAACATTGAAAAGCAGCCCAAGTGCACAAAAGTAGCCTATGTGTCAAAGTTTCCAGTTTTCTGGCGGTATAGTTTTCCATTCTCAACAACCATGACCAAGCTAATATCGAATTTTCCTTTACGTATCGATTTGTCGTCATAAATTGATGCACTCTATCTCTATATCTTCTGACCAGGCCGGAGATCTGTATGAGAGCATCCGAAACAACCAGAGAGCTTTGGAGTGCTACTGCAAAGGAGACGCCTTCAGGAAAGGTGAATCAGTGACATGCTAATTAATACGCATGAATATGCTGAGCCAATCTTTTAAATAACTACCAAAATGTGTTTGTTTGTTGACGTTATGCTTGCAGCTTCAGGGAGGGCAATGTTGGTCAACTGAAACCCTCTGACCTTTCCTCTGGCGATAGCGCCACGTCAAAATTACAATTTAATTTATTACCAAGTTCCTGCAAAACTATAATGACGTTCCCATCAACCTCAGCTGCACTTTGTGTTATTAGCAAATGTTAACATGCTACTCTATGATTGTGAACCTGGCAGTAGCTCTTTTAGAATTGCCATTGTTAGCGAGTTAGCATGCTAATGTTAGCATTTAGCTGGAAGCACAGCCTCATCGTGCAGCTGGTTGTACATTTCACATAAGTACAGGATGTATTGTAAGTAGCCTAAACAAGGGTACTTTTCGAGTAAGGTTAAGCAATAGCTTGTGTAAAGATTTTGGACACGAGGTGGACGCATGTTGTTGTGTGTGGGCATACGTTACAGGAGATCTACAGTTGGCCTATATTTAACAAAGTGTGTGCTTCCTGTAGCGGTGGAGCTGGCACGCCTCGCCTTCCCTGTGGAGGTGGTGAAACTGGAGGAGGCCTGGGGAGACTACCTCGTCCAGCAGAAACAGATGGACGCCGCCATCAACCATTTCATTGAAGCAGGGTAGGCTATGTCGTGTAGAGGAGTGACAAGACTCATATTTAGGCAGATGGAGAGAAGGAAAGAAAAAACACATCAAAGATGGCCAATCGTTCTTTAAATTATCACCAGTACCATAATAAATGTCTTTAAAATTATTATACTCCCCAAAAATACTTAATACATACAGCGCCCAGATTTATATTCTATTGAAGTCTATTTACTGAATTGTGACTGTGGGAAGCTAAAACTCTCCACAGAAACAAAGGTTTAAAATACATTTGTTCCGCTGCGAATTTTTCCTGCCAGAAACAGTTTCAATCTGTGTCTGTCTTAATTAAAAGATTTGGTTTAGTAAATGAATCCTAACCAATGTTAATGCACTTTTCACAATTCAATTTGGCTGTGTTGTTGGAGCAACCCACTCAGATAAGATAAACATATATTGATCCTTGTTGCACAAGGACAGAAATAAATACAAGTGAGTATAGAAAGTCACATGAATAAATAATAAGAGGTACATAGACTAAAATATGAATTGAACTCGATAAGTGCACACAGCAGACGGCAGATCTTCCACAAGGTGTTTCTCCCCTCCCAAAACAAAGGGTGGAATCTCCTTCAGTTGTCCTTGCCCTTGCTTCCTGACAGGCAAGATGGTGGTGAAGATAAGAATAAACGGGATTCAATCATCTCGGATTTTGGCAATAATCTAATAAATCATACATAAAATGTTGAAGTTACAGTACTGTGAGCACAGCAGAGTAAATGTAAGCAGTGTTCACGAGGCTAATACATGATATGATTAGGTAATGACACTCAGTGTTTGTCTGTATTGGTAGAATAGAATATAGTGCAAGAATCATAACATAGTATTCTATTATACATGATGGTATGGTTTATGAAGTATAGTATAAAAGACATGGTAGAAAATGTGTCTTTCTCCGTTCCATCCGTAGCTGCTCGCTGAAGGCCATCGAGGCGGCCATCGCGGCTCGTCAGTGGAAGAAAGCCGTCCACATCCTGGAGTTGCAGGAGGATTCATCAGCCGGGAAATACTACGTGAAGATAGCTCAGTACTACGCCTCCACGAAGGACTATGAGGTGAGAGAGGAGGGGCGAGGTGTGGGCTATTTTTATGGTCCGGCAAGAGATTCGTTTTGCTCCCTGAACACAACACCGGACATTAAGATGGAGTAGGCAGGGACATTTTGCCACCAGCTATTCATTTTTGCACACAAACACACACACGCGCACACACACACACACACACACACACACCTTGCACAAATTCAAGCAAAAAGGCAGAGGCCCAGGATCAGCTTTAACTTGGTCTCTCTGGAGCAGAGTGGGCTGTGTTTGCTCGAGGGGGCTTTGTCAGTAGTGACAATTTGAATTGTTTTTGTAGTTGCCAGAAAACAGTTTAAAAGAAGAGTAGAAAGAAATAATCTGGTGTAAATACAAAGAGAAAAAGGAAAGGAAGAGATACGATGATCCTGATGACGACGACGATGATGATGATGGCGGCGAGGGGCAGCGCGCTCTGCTCATTCTGATGAGCTCAGCTGAGCCAAACAGCCTCCACAGACTGTCAGCCTATGAAAATAGCCGGCCATTTCAGTCTGTTTGCTCTGTGGGCACATTCACAGAAAGTAATTAAGATAACAGGCTCTTTGCTCCCCAACTTGTGGAAGTTGCAGAGACTTATAATTCAGTGCAAACTAAAATGACGGCGGAAGCTCACACCTGTGATATGAATGCACAAATTATCGCAAAAAAGAAAAGAATGAATAAACGTTTTCTTTTAATCCGAACGAGCACGCACAAACAATGCATTTGCGAGTTGGAAAAAAGTTAAATGGGAAAAAAACTCTTTCCTTTACGTGGCAATCTGGTCGTGGTGGTTTTGGATTGTGGTGGATTGTCTGCCCAATTTTTCTGAAGTCTTCCCATAAATAGAGTACAGATAGCTGCTCTTATCAAATGAGCTTCACGCATGTTCTTTTGTGCTCTGTTTTCCCTGTATAACATTACAATGTCGTGATATGCTGTTGATGTGTTAGGAAGTTAAAGATTATTTATATTTCCATGTGCCGCCCAAACTAATGTCAAATACGAACGTCTACACAGAGCTTTTAAGATATTCAGCCTGCATTGTGGACATGTTCTGAATGCATCGTGTGTGTTTACGGCCTGTAGGTGGCAGAGCACCTGTTCGTGAAAGGAGGTCACATCAAGGATGCGATAGACATGTACACTACAGCAGGGCGCTGGGAGGAGGCTCATAAGGTTAGTATGGACACGGACGACCAGACCAGTGTGTACAAGAGAGACCTATTTGGGTAATTCAGGCAAAAACACGTTATGGTCAACATTTGAATCATTATGTTCCGGTTTTAAAAAAGACAAATATATAGATGATATCAAGATTTCCAATTAATAACATTCATAATCAAGAACAAACTGATTTTACAGGATACTAATGAATATTTGAGGGATAGGAGGAAGTTCTGGCTCTGAAACAAAACAGCCATGGTCATGTTTTGGTGCAATTTGCCTGCAGTTGGCCGTGGAGTGTATGACAGAGGAGGAGGTAATGGCTCTGTACATCAGCAGAGCCCAGGAGCTGGAGAGAGATGGGAAATTCAAGGAGGCTGAGAGGTAAATGGAGATTTATTTATAGTGATTTGTTGCATCATCGGCCGCTGGGTGCATGACAACGGAACGAGGCAAAGTGAGGTGAGCGCGTTTGAAGTAATTACGGCACTAAAATTATGGAAAACAGTTTTTGACGTTGGACAGTTCACACTGACAAACTCTTTATTCTGCCTTGACTGAAGACTTTTGGCACTTGAATAACCCCGCCTTCTCCCCTACCCAAAAAACTGTTCAGTTTCTATAGTTCTCAATTTGTGTGTGTGTGTGTGTGTGTGTGTGTGTGTGTGTGTGTGTGTGTGTGTGTGTGTGTGTGTGTGTGTGTGTGTGTGTGTGTGTGTGTGTGTGTGTGTGTGTGCGTGTGCTCGCAGGCTATTTGCCACAGTGAAGCAGCCTGACCTCGCCATAACCATGTACAAGAAGAACCGGATGTTTGATGATGTCATTCGCCTGGTGGCCAAACATCACCCCGACCTGCTCTCAGAGACCCACCTGCACCTGGCCAAGGTACGTCATCGCAATGTGATGGACTTTGAACACGAGTCGAGGCACCAGCAGTTGAAGAATTGGAACGCTTCAAATATTTCATTTTCCTGATTATCAGACTGAATTGAACTGAGAATAAGGGCCATTGTAGGGACAAGAAAAATATGATTACAGACTTGGGGAAGGGTAAATATTTGACCTTGCAGGGCACCTGGATATTCTCTCAATGTCACGAGATCACGTGGGGCATTGCGGGATCACGGCACATCACATTTCATTCTCAATAACAAGGCGTAGAGCAGGGGTGCTCAATACGTCGATCGCGGCGTAGTGTTGGTAGATCGCATGACATAACAAAAAATTGCCCCGCCCCCTGTAATTTTCTCTACAGCACGTCTTTGTTCTTTTATTAAAGTAAACAGTCGTCTGTTGTTGATCGTATCAACACAACAGCATGTCATTTCTGTCTCTACGTGTCGCGTTAACACTTCTCTTCCCGGCTCTCCGTCTTGTCGGGACGGAGCAAAAGAAAAGTCACTTGCACCCCCCCCCCCCCCCCCTCATTTTATAAGTAGCTTGCGTGCTGAAAAAGTGTGAGCATCCCTGGCGTAGAGGCTGAAATAGCATCAGTTTGATTGGAGAGTATTTCCACATTGAAAGTTTTCTCGATGCAAAAGATGTTTTTGTTGTTGTTGCTGGATTCGGCAATAGTTTGATTGACAGATGGTTCATCCAATCACCGGCCAAGTCTGCTTCCACGCCTCACGGCTCCTCAGATGGGTCTGTGTAACAAACCATCCTGTGTGGGTCCGGTGAGGTAAACATTATAAATACAAATGTGAGATTAAAGTTGAACATTTGCAAGACAAAAACTCCTAAATGTATGAGAAACAAACTCTGATGTTCTCTGAGATTACGACATCATTTCTAATCAGCGTGAGTTCTCTAGCACCACGTAGTTGACACGGGAGGTGGAAAGAAATGTGCACAGGTAGGGGCGAGGGCCCGTTCATCACACTTGCAGCTTTAATTTGGGTTTCTCCTCTCTCGCCTTGTAAGTCATGAACGAGGGTCCCATGGCTGTCATTGTTTATCCCTTGGTTGGTGTCAGTACTGCGCTCAGCACCTTCATCAGAGACGGATGAGGTTTCCAATCTGAAAAGCTCTCGTGGGCTCCAGTTCTGACACCCTTACAACTTAACCACACACTATTTTTTACGTAACCGCAGACAAATGTTCACAGTTTTGCGATTGTCCAATTCTCATGTGAGAAGACCCTGCGAGGGTTTAAACTCTTATAATAATTAGAAATGTCTCCAACTCTTAATTCTGCTCTGAAGTCAGAAAAAGAAGACCACCAGGCGAAACCTTTTTTTAATGAATTTTGTTTACGCACACATTCAAACCACACGCATGTCTGATTGTATAACCTCAGTGGTGGAGGCAGGAATGAAACCTTTTACTGAGAGTTACTACAAGGAGCTTTGAGCTGGTTATGTAACAGTCTCAATGTAATGTGGACGGCCGGCAAAAGCAAACAAGACCATGAGTGAGAATATTGGCTATTTATATGTCGCTGTTCTTATTAATGCCTGTCATCGGGACCCGGGCCATGCTGTTGGGCCCGCTGGATGAAAGGGAGGTCCACTGGGAGTACCAGAACCAGGACCACCAGACCCTGCTGCAGGAAAATAAGAAGTTTTCTAAAGGGACTCTGCTGCTCGGGAACACGGGGACCGTCAAAGTCCACACAAAATGAAAGTTCCTCGTCGTAACTTTGAGTACAGTACTTGAGTAAATGACCTGAGTCACATTGCACCACTGATCTTCTCGTTGTGTCCAGACCGGCTCTGAGACTTCAAATCCTGTTAACCCACCTGTTACCTTTCGGGTCAATTTGACCCCATTCAATGTTTAATGTCGGTGTTCTTTCGGGTCAATTTGACCCCAGGCTGTTTTTCACTGTGTCAAACATATAAGAAATATCAACTTTTTTATATATTTAAAGGGCTATTTAGGTAGTCAACAAACAAACAAAATACCTCACACTTAAACTTGGGAAACAATATTAATTCTAATAATCTTCTGGAGGTTTTAATTGCTGGGGTCAAATTGACCCCGAGGGTAAAATATGTCAGTAAATATAAAGGTAACAGGAGGGTTAAACATTGAATGGGGTCAAATTGACCCTAAGGTAACAGGAGGGTTAAGCTCCTGATAGTTGCATCAAAGAAGATTTCACAGAAATCCAATCGAGTTTCATTATTATATTGTAAACTTAGGTTTTCTTCGGTTCTTTTTTGTTGTTGTTGTTGATGTTGTTGTTTATATGGGGGAAAGAAGTTTGAACTCCTACCACACCCCACTTGTGGCAAGGAGGGGCTACCACCCACTGTGGCAAGGAGGGGGCTTGGTTGTTTTAGTCCTTTGTTGGTGCTGCTGTCAGTCATCATGTAGTCTGGTCGGTCCCTCGCTCGGCTCCTGACCGGATCAACACAGCACCTGACCGCTGTCTGCAAAGAATCTAGAATCTAGTGAACGTCGCTCTCGTATACCCTGCCGTCCAGAGCGGCAATCAAAACAGGAAGTGACTTGCCTTGACCCGGATATTTATTCAAGACGCTGGTCCTGGATTGGCCAACGATATGTTTGGCTTCAACAAGCCAATACATCAGCGGGTTGTATGTGTCACAAAACCTGTACAGCTGAAGAGGGCGTGGATTCTACTCATCAGCATTTATGTATCAGATTAGTACTTTCATATGTGTACTTTAATCCGTTTCCTGCGTCTAACTGTCCCTGGTGTGCATGTTTTGTTCATGGGCATGGATGTTCTAGGAGTTGGAGGCTGACTCCAGGTTCTCAGAGGCAGAGTACCACTTCATACAGGCCGAGGAGTGGAAAGGCGCGGTCCACATGTACAGAGTCAACGACATGTGGGAGGATGCATACAGGGTAGGTGCTGCCGCGTTGGTTCTGTTGGCTTCACATCTCCAGAGCCATGCAGAGTTTTGTACTTGCAATGTTTGAACTCACGATTATTTATTTTTAGAACCTTGTAACGCACAATTCTTGTTTACGGTACCCGGAGCTCGTCCATTGCAGTCACAAGAGACCCCCGTGCTTATGTTTATAAGAAAAAACATGACAATTAAAGTGTGGTTAGACATGTCAGTGACATAAAATATGTTGTATGCAATCTTTTGATTCTTGAAAGTACGGATTCAAAAGAGTTTGTCGATTTAGAGACACAAACCTAGGGATTTGAGAACTTAAGACAATCGTTGGAAGCATAAATATAGAGCAACAATAAGGCATACAGCAAAGAACAAGTCAATCGTAAGATGCTTTCATCACATGGAACACTTCCTGGCTTTGATAAGGAGCTTAAAGCAATATTACTTTTTGATATTGCTTTATTTGACCAGGTTTTGTGGGGAAAGTCTAAATTGTATTTAACGTGTCTTCCTGTGTGGCTCTCAATTTTAATACCGAAGTCATAAAGGCTGATCAACACTTAAAAAGTACTTATCGCTGCATTAGCGACATTATTTCGTGCCATGAGCCATTTATTCAATACGTATATATGTTCAGCTTATGATTGCTCAATAGGAGGACTGAAAGTAGATTGCGATTAGACTTCCCGGGCACGGCTTCTTTACGAGCGAGAGCCTCCCCGTCGACAGTGTTTATTGCTGCTGCCGCTTTGGGAGCCCAGTGCAACTTTACAGCTTCCCTCAAATGTTTTTTTTATCTGTGGTTATCTGTGGTGTGGGTGTGAGGGAGCCACACTGCCCCAGGACCCCTATAGCGATGTATATGCGCCAGATATATCTGTGTGTGTGTGTGTGTGTTTCAGGTGGCGAAGAGCCACGGAGGGGCCGGAGCCCAGAAGCAGGTGGCCTACCTGTGGGCTCGCAGCCTGGAAGGAGAGGCGGCCGTCAAGCTGCTCAACAAGTTCGGCCTCCTGGAGTACGCCATCGAGTTTGCTTCAAATAACTTGTGAGTTGCACCACAAGATGCACGTGATTCATTTTTAATTTACTGAGCACTCCAAGTCATTTTGATGAGAATTTTTCTCAAATGAACAAGAATCTAAATATAATGAGTTGGTTTTGTAAAATAATTGTTTTTGTATCTGAACTCATTATTTTGAGATATTTAAACTGACATCATTTTATATTCATGACATTGTCAGGAATGGGCTTCCATACCTTTGTGACTTGTTCAAAAAATAAATAAAAGAAGTAAACTTTTGATTGTATTGTAAAACCTTATTTCTTTATTTTCTCCCCAGCTCATTTGACTTTGCCTTTGACTTGGCTCGCCTCTCCAGTAAGGAAAAGCTTCCTGAGATCCACCTGAAACACGCCATCTACCTGGAAGATGAGGTGAGTCTGTCCCGGTCCGGCTGCATCCAGTCTGCTGACACATTGTTCCTCCAGATGAGACGCATTGCCGACACCAGTGTCCTTTGGTTCTTTTGTTGTTTAACTCTCACCTCCACACACCACATTATCTCAAAAAGCCGATTACCTCCTGCTGCAGAGCTGTCTGCCTGCTGCCGTGAGAAGGCCGAGCGTTGTTGTCTTTATAGTTCCGTCCACAGGCGAAACATCTCGTACAGACTTTATAATTGTTCAGTCTCTCTTTATTGGTGTAGTCGTTACGCATCTCTCCGTGGTTTTGTATCTCTCCCTGGTCCCTTTGTGTCTCTTTGCGGCTGCTTTGTCTTTCTGCTATTTATTATTTGTATTTCTCCTTTTGTTGTTGCTTTGTGTCTCTTTGTGGTCATTGTGTGCCTCTTTCGTAGTCATTGTGAGTCTCTTTAACTGGGTTTATTTAATAAGGGACAGTGCACATTGATAAAAACATTTCAGTAAATGTGCCAGAGTTAGCCAAGAGGCTATTTTTCATCTGTAGTCCCAATGATGCTGATATGAACAAACCTAAAAACATAAGATTACAAATACAAACTACAGACAAAGCAAATAAAATAAGGGAGAACCATGTGCTCTCTTTTATTTATTTATTTATTTTTCTCGCTTATTAAATGATTCCAAGCTTGTAAACATGTGGATTTCCCTTTAATCTGCATACATACTTGTACGTGATACTCGGCTCCCATCGGACGGGATCTTTCCACCAAGGTCAACAAGATAGATTTTTACAACAGCCTAAAAAGCAGCCCAATAACCTTGTTATAGGTCCGGTCAGTTTGACCATCGCACTGCTAGTCATTGTAAATGTAATGTTGGCTCATACTGCAGGTCAAGAACAGTGAGTCGTTCTTACTTCTGATACTTCTGATCATCTGCAGGGAAAGTTTCCAGAGGCCGAGGTTGAGTTCATCAAAGCAGGAAAACCCAAAGAAGCCGTCCTCATGTGAGTCCATGTGTCTCCAGCTGATCAGGAGCTGTACGAATCAGTGGCAGATTTGAATCCAGTGGCGCAATGTAACTAAGTACATTTATGTGCGCTTGTATTTTGTTTACCTTCTGTTACTTTTACTACATTTGAGAGGACAATGCAACACTTTTCATTTTCCATTTATACGCACAGGATTTAAACTTCTTCAAATAACCTTTTTTGGGCGTGTGTGTGTGTGTGTGTGTGTGTGTGTGTGTGTGTGTAAACTGCTCCAGGTATGTCCACAACAAGGACTGGGCCAGTGCGCAGCGGGTGGCTGAGGGCCACGACCCAGACACCATTGCTGAGATCCTGGTCGGCCAAGCCAAGTTCTGCTTTGAACAGAATGAATTCCAGAAGGCCGAAGCCTTCCTGCTCCGAGCCCAGAGACCCGAGCTCGCTGTTAAATATTACAAGGTAGCGATAGGAAATGGCTCCGGAAAAGAAAAGAGAGCTGGAGAATGTGTTTTAGACTGGTTGTAGACTTTAACCATCACAACCTTTGGTCAGTTATTCTTTTATTTATTCCATATTTGTGGTTGTTTTGATCAGGATGCAGACTTGTGGAGCGATGCCATGCGGATCTGTAAGGAGTATCTCCCCAACAAGCTCTCCATGCTCCAAGAGGAGTACGAGAAGGAGACCTCCAAGAAGGGAATCCGGTGAGATTATTTGTTTAAGACCAAAAGATATAAGAGATCCACGAGCCTCATCTCTTGTCGTTGACTCCCTCGTCGTCCAGGGAGCCTGAAACTGTAAGAAACGTCCCTGAAGCTCCGTCTGTAGTTACGACGGCAGCGACAGCAGATCCCCAACAGCCTTGTTAACAGGACTTGTAATCATGGGTCGGCGGGTCGGCATTCGTAGTCGGACATTATTTCAAGAGCTAGTGTTAGATTTAGTTGACCTTTCATGTTATGTTATTAAGAAACCACTATGAACATTTCACAGCCCCCCCACACACACACACACACCTCCCCCCTCCCCTCCCCAAGTATAATCTATGCACAAAGAGTCTGTTTGATGCTTTATTAAAACCCAGCTCGTGTATTATCGCACATTGAAGACTACCAACAAGGAATAGCTCGTTAGCCAGCGGGCCGGCAGCATACCGCTCTCGTCCTCCTCCCGTCGCTTCTCCCTCTTTAATGACTTGTGGGAGGAAACATCAAAAGTTGCCAATGGAAACGGGCGGAGGAAGTGAGGGTTGAAGTTAGAAACCACTGAATTATTGCTGCAGAGCTTCCGGCTCCAGATAGGCGCGAGGCTTCACAGGCATCCTGCGAACCATGATCAAATTGTAGATCGGCGCCTTTAAAAAAAAAAAGAAGAAAAAATAAACGTAAAGAAGAGCACGCAGACGAAGAAGAGGGAGATGATGAGCAAGAAACGGAGGGGGGAGGGGGAGGAGGGATCCTTTGTGATTTAAAAAAAAAAAGAGGGTGAACTGTGGATGTGTTTTCTCTATGATGGCAGTGAGGTTTTACAATCTCAAAGATCTCTCTCTGGAGGCACCGACGGCCGTTATTATAACTTCATGTCTGCTATGTTGCTAATTGGCTCGTATATCAAGAGCCTGATGTGTTTTTAATAGCGCCTTGTTGTATATTTCACTTTGTGCTTACGTGAATATGAAAATGTTCCGCAAATGAGATGCGTTGGATTTATGAGTCTGTGTGTGTGTGTGTGTGTGTGTGTGTGTGTGTGTGTTGCTTCAGGGGAGTGGAGGGCCTGCTGGAACAGGCCAAGGAGTGGGAGCAGTCCGGCGAGCACTCCCGGGCCGTGGAGTGTTACCTGAAGGTGAAGGACGACTCCAACGCTGCCCTGATGGAGAAGTGCTGGATGAAGGTAACAGATCCAGTCGGCACAAACACAAACCGTTCTCTTTACTAACGTGTCGGGCGGAGCGCGAGTCACTCAGTACTCTGATAGTCGGTTAACGGTCTGAGGCGGTGGCTCGAGGTCAATCTGAGGGGTCGTCCACTAATTCAATTTAAGGGCTCACAGGCCATAAATGTTACGCATCATCGGTTAAAGTTATTTATCAACTATTCTCTGGAGCCACCTTGTTTGAAGTTATTTCCTCTGTTTTAAATGATATTGTTAACCGCATTTATTTGAGTTGTTGGTCGGACAAAAATAGACAATCTGAAAATGGGATATTGTGATGTATAATTCTTCGACATTTTATTGATTCAGCACCATATTTTTGTGAAAATTATTTTACCTGCAGCTCAGATTCAACAATATCAAACATTTAACTACAGTTCTGTAGAAACCCCATAGAAAAAATAAATTCTAATTATATATTAAATTAATTATATATTTTTGAAACCCAGGAAGTCTTTCTCTCTAAACATTGCAGCGGTTGGATGAACAGATGCGATGTGGCAGCCATCACATCGAGGGTGGTGGGAGGTGAAAAGGCCACCGTGTCACCAACATCAATAGATTCCCTTGTTATTGATTAGAGTGCGATAGAGAATATTGAAAAGAAGGTCACGCATAGATCAATAGCTATTCTTTTAATTTTGTTTCCTATTTATGGAGTTTGATTAACCAGCGTGAGGAAAAAGAAAGAAAAGACCGCTTGGTGTCCCGGTGGTGTTCGAGGTTCGGGTCAACGCGATCGATACGTGGCTTACAGTGGAACCACTAAATAAGCCGTTCGATTTTATTAAGTTGGTCAAACAAAAGAAAATTATAAACGTGTGTGTGTGTCTGTCTGTTTGTGTATGTGTGTGTCTGTGTGTGTGTAGGCAGCGGAGTTGTCCATCAAGTTCCTCAGCGGAGACCGAGCGGTGGAGGTGGTCCAGGCGGTCGGACCTCGACTCTCGCAGCTGAAGAAGTACAACGCTGTGAGTGAACGCGCCACATCTGAACCTCCATCGCTCTGAAACGTGTGAGTCCGCTTCAGCTTCGAGTGTTTTCAATTTTGCCCAATTTCTCTCCCGGTGGTGTTGGCGTCCTCGTGCTCAAGGCCGCTGAGCTTTACCTAAACATGAACCTCATCAAGGAGGCGATCGACGTCTTCATCGAGGGCGAGGAATGGAACAAAGCCAAGAGGGTCGCCAAGGAGCTGGAGCCCAGGTCTAAAGACACACACACACACACACACACACATACAGTGCGATGGTGGAACATGACCAAGTACATTTACTATATAGCATTTGTCTTTTCTTTTTTTATGTTTTACACTTTATGTCTTGTCTTTTCACCACATATATAGAACACATGTAAACATAATTGTAAAACAAGTTCAAAATAACATCAGCAAGAGAAAATCTGGTTTGCTCTGTCCTCTCAATAGCATGACAAACCCTGAGAAACATTCACGGGTTCTTATCTTGTGTTGGCGTTGACGGGTAAACTGCGTCCCCACAACACATCGCTCCTCTTGAGCTCTTATTCTGTGGGTTAACACTTCCACATCATACATAGCGTCACGATTTTCAACCATCCATCTTGTGACGGTGGTCCTATCGCGTCCCATCTCTTCGTAACCGCCTTTTTACTAGCTGCTAGCAGAATTTTCGGCGTGTGTGTTTTCAATGGGATAGCACCTCACTGAGACTCACCTCACGAAACATTACCTCTTGAACGTATATGGGAATACCGGAGTTCTCTTCTAGCGTCTCTACCCTGTATCTCATTTCTCTGATCTCTTCGGCAGGTACGAAGACTATGTGGACCAGAAATACAAGGAGCACCTCAAGAACCAAGGCAAAGTCGACTCTGTACGTACAACTTCACAATAAGTGTTTTCAAAATAAAATGCCTGCTTCCGGTTGAAACGGCTGTTATGAAGATCTCTAGTAGAAACTCCCATTCTGACTCCGCCTCCCAAAGTCAATACATTTCATTCATACTCACGTCATGCCAGAGTTATAATAAGCATAACATCTTACAGTCAGTAGAACACTTACAAGAATAATATAATCATCATATTTTCAGTGACAGTGACTTTCTACCATGTTTTCATAATACATTCTTTTGAATATCCTTCATAATATCCTTTATTGATTATCCTAGCTTTCTTATGTATTAATTTAAAACCATAGACTTTCTTATTTTCATGTGCATGTATATATAAAAACCATTACAATTCTACACCGTTTACATTGTTTCTGATTGGTCAAGCAAAATTATTCAGATTAATCAGCATTATGAGTAAATGTGAAAGTCCTAAAGTTTAAATGGTACTTCTTTAAACAAAAAACAGATGTAAAACGTTGCTTGATTATATGTAATTACCTTCGCATTGAAAATGCGGAAGGTAATTACATATAATCAAGCCACGTTTTGATCGCCTTGTATTTATTTATTTATTTATTTATTTGTATGTGTGTTACTCGCATAACTCAAAAGTATTAAACCGAATCGCATGAAATTTGGTGGGATGATTGGTTATTATCCGGGGACCATTTGATTAGATTTTGGGATTGATCGGGTCAAAGGTCAAGGTCATGAAAAGGTCAAAATCTTCTTTTTACCATAGCACTGTAAATTTTTATCCAATTGGCATGCAACTAATGCCAACATGTTCATAATTCAATGCCCAATCTTGTGATATGTGAAGGTATGCGCTCTACCGAGTGTCCGTTCTTGTTGTTTGTGTTTTTGTATTTAATCGTTACGTCCGTGTGTCACATAGCTGGTGGGCGTGGACGTCATGGCCGCTCTGGACATGTATGCAGACAGAGGCCAGTGGGAGAAATGTCTGGAGACGGCATCTAAACAGGTACTGGACGCTCAACCTGCCATCACTCTGGACATTGAGTGAAAGTAATGCTCCCTGTAACCAAACCTTCCATTAGTAGTTCAACTGGAAGTATGTCAAGTTGTCCTTAAATTAAAAACTAAAACAAACGCACAACAGTGGGTGTCGCTGTTCCTCATCATCCCTGTTGTGTTTTGTCAGAACTTCAAGATCCTCCAAAAGTACGTCGCTCTGTACGCGACGCAGCTCATCAAGGAGGGAGAAGCTCCGAAGGCTCTGCAGCTCTACGTTCAGCACGGAGCACCACCCAACCCTCAGGTACGGCACACACACACACACACACACACACACACACACACACACACACACACACACACACACACATGAAGCTCCAATGACCATCACCTCATCGGGTATGTTTTTCTTCATGCTTCCTGTTTTGCCGCCAGAGCAGCCTGAATATCTTCAGACTGTATTTGTCACCAGACGGTATCATGAGTTGCCTTTTGTAATTATTTGTTAAATAATTGCCCGTTTTCATTTTTGGGATACAAAGTCCAACTTTTGATCCTTGGACTTCTTTAGCTACATCTTCAGCACCTCTTGTGTCCGGTCTACATACCTTATGATACAAACAGAAAGCATCAATGGAAGGTCCGACCAATAACTCCGTTGGATCCCCCCTTCTTTCTTTCTCCTACTCCCAGAACTTCAACATCTACAAGCGACTTTTCCTGGACCTGATTAACTTCCCCGACACTGATGGCCCAGAGTCTTACCGGATGTGGGCCGACCTCCGCAACTTCCTGCTGCAGCTGGTAAATAACAACAGAAAATTGGCTTCTTGCAAATGTCCATGTCGTGAACTTCCTGACATTTTACAACTGTTCCTTTTACTGTAGTTCCACTTTTGGTGATGCCTCTGTGTGTGTGCGTGTGTGTGTGTGTGATTTCAGTGTGAGAACATGTCCCGGTCGGCCGAGGCCAACTCTCCAGCTCATGAGAACTTTGAGCAGATGCTGCTGATCGCTCACTACTACGCCACAAGGTCCGCCTCCAAAGGAGTCGTGCAGCTGGTACGCAAAACACCCCGAGAGCTTCATAGAAGGCTTTTTTTTCTCCTTCAAATAATATATCTAGGACCTAAATTCCAATATGTTGCATTCTTCCAAAACAAACTCAAACCTCTGAAATACTTTACCGATAGCTTCACGCTCTGAACACAGTTTGACTTGTTGCTCATTCTGAAACCAAAGCTTTCTCCCTCTGCAGGTGAGTCTTCCAGCCAAGCTGTCCGTGTCTCTGCTGCGCCACACCGAGCTGGTTCCCGCGGACAAGGCCTTCTACGAGGCCGGCCTGGCCTGCAGGGTGAGTCCACATGAGAGAGGAAGGTGGTTCTGATAAAGCCTCTGTGCTCCACGTTCCTCCCACCTGGTTTGAGTGGTGGATTGTAAATTAAGTACATTTACTCGAGTACTGTACTCAAGCACAATGTTGAGGAACTTGTACTTTGTATTTTACCACTTTATAGGAAAACAGATTTTCTACTTCTTAAACTAAATACACATTGAAAAAAGTATTATGGATCAGTTTGAATTTGCATCGTCATAAAGCTGAACGCTGATTCTCTGAGCTCAGAAGTCATTTAGTCTACACTACCATTCAAAAGTTTGGGGTCACTTAGAAATGTCTTTATTTTTCAAAGAAAAGCACTGTTATTTCAATAAAGATAACATTAATCAAAAATACACTCTCTACATTGTTAATGTGGTAAATGAACATTCTAGGTGGAAACGTCTGGTTTCTAATGAAATATCTCCAGAGGTGTATAGAGGCCCATTTCCATCAACTATCACTCCAGTGTTCTAATGGTACATTGTGTTTGCTAATCGCCTTAGAAGACTAATGTCTGATTAGAAAACCCGTGCAATTATGCTAGCACAGCTGAAAACAGTTATGCTGGTGATATAAGCTATACAACTGGCCTTCCTTTGAGCTTGAAGTTTGAAGAACAAAATTAATACTTCAAATATTAATCATTATTTCTAACCTTGTCAATGTCTTGACTATATTTTCTATTCAATTTTCAATTCATTTGATAAATAAAAGTGAGTTTTCATGGAAGACACGAAATTGTCTGGATGACCCCAAACTTTTGAACGGTAGTGTATTTTATTTCGACGTACGTGGTTCTCACATGACAACGACGCTACATCATGTGATGATGATTGAACTAGGCGACACAATCTAAAGGACCTGAAACATCTACAGCAGTATATATGCTTGTAAAACACTGACGGGGAACTCCACAGTGAACAATGTGCTCATCATGCTTACATACTTTGACTTATGAAAGGTTTTGAATGCAGGGCTGTGACTTCTTTGTGGTATTAGCACTCCTTCAGTAAAGGATCGGGAAATCTTCCACCGCTGCTAACAAAATAAAAGAATTCACTCTGATACTCCTATAAATGGAAAAAAGGGTAACATTCCCATATAACTTATTTTGTGTAACCTGGCAGGCTGTTGGCTGGGAGAACATGGCCTTCATCTTCCTCAACCACTTCCTGGATCTGTGTGACGTGAGTACACAGCCGCAGATCAACTGGAGGACAGATGCTCCCCCAGCGCGGTTCCTCAGTGAACGTGAGTCTGGCGGTTCAGTTCATCGGGACGTGTTTTGTCTCCAGGCGTTTGACGAGGGCACGCTGGAGGCTCTGGACCACTCCGACTTCCTGGACACCGACATTCCCTTCGAAGTTCCGGTCCCCACCAAACTCTGTGTCACCGTAAGAAAACGCACACGCCCGAGACCTCCCACTGGACAACGGAACAATAACATACACTACCGTTCAAAAGTTTGGGATCACTTAGAAATGACTTTATTTTTCAAAGAAAAGTTTTGTTTTTTTTTAAACATTAAATTAATAAAAAATCAAATCTACATTGTTAATGTAAATGACTATTCTGACTATTCTGGTCCTGGGTTTCTAATGAAAATTCCATAAATGTATATCTAGCCTTGTGTTACAGCATCTATCACTCTTTCTAATGGTACATTGTGTTTGCTTGCTTTTGCTCAAGACTAAGAAGAGATGGAAAAGAAAGAAAAATTATGTTAGCACAGCTGAAAAGAAGTGCTGGTGATGATATATATAATACACCTGGCCTTCTCCTTTTTTGAAGTTTGAAACAAAATTAATAAAAAAATATTAAAATATATTTCATTATTTCAACAATGTCTTGACTATATTTTATATATTCATTTGATAAATAAAAAAGTGATTTTTTTTGAAGATAAGGAAATTGTCTGGGTGATCCCAAACTTTTGAACGGTGGCGTATATGAAGTAGAGAATAATAGGAATGATAATTGTGGCCCGTGAGTCAAATCTGACCTCCCAACAGGAATATTTGTCCCGTGACGAAAGCGGACGTTTTCACTTTTAACGCTTAATTTTTGAGATCCTTCGTGACGTGTAACAGACATTTAAGGGTTGTGTACATTCCAGTAAATATGACCTGGCTGGGCAGCCATAAAAGACGTCGGACGCCGTTGTATCCGCCGTGCTCTGAAGCGAGCAGCAAACTGCTCAGCTCTTGGTTTGAGCGACACGGACTGAACTCTAGTTTCACAGGATCAATCGGAACGCTCGCTTCCCTCCGGCTCCGCCGCCGCGGCTCCGCCCGCCGCCATCAGTGCGGCTTTCAACCGAGACGCTTCACTCCGGAGCCACTTCAATCGGCAGCTTTCGGAAAGAAAGCTGTAGATGTGTAATGAATGTTTGTCTGCGTGACACAGGACGCCCAGCGGGAGCAGATCCGTGACTGGGTGCTGATGGTGTCCATGGACAACCGGTTGGAGCAGGTTCTGCCGCGCGACGAGAGGAACTCGTACGAAGCCTCTCTGGTGGCCGCCAACACCGGCCTCCGCTCTCTGCCCTGCGTCCTCACAGGTAACACTCACACACACACACACACACACATTAAGAAATCCATCCTCACCATCATTTATTCAACCTAAGTAAGTATTTCACCGTCTTTTATTGAACCTCAATAAGGGTTGTATCTGTTTGGTCTCAACACCATGCAGCAAGACATGGGTTTGGTAGGGCTCTCTCTCTCTCTCTCTCTCTCTCTTCCACACACACACAAATAGAGTCTCGCCCCTCACTCTGTGCTGTTCCCTCCTCCAGGCTACCCAGTGCTGAGAGATAAGATCGAGTTCTCGTCCGCGGGGAATGTCGCCAACAAGAAGGACTGGAACAGCTTCCTGGTGGCCACCAAGGTGAGAGCGTCCCGCGGTGACTCGAGTGTCTCACTGACTGGACTGTCTTTTTATTTCATGCAACAGTTTAAATTAATTTGCGAGAAGACGGTCTAACTCGACCATAGAGGAAGTAAAAGTCGTAACAAACGAAGCTCTTCTAGAATCTGATTGTTCATGATAAGTTAAACTTATAATGTGCAACTGAAACAGTGAACTGGTTAATTGTGTAATTGTGACGACATTTCCCAACAGTTTTATAAACCAAACAATAAATGGGGGCAATAATGAGCAGATTAATCCATAATCATACAGATAATCATGAGTTAATAGTTCAACAGTACTTTCCTGCTTTCACACGAATGCATGAGTCATCGTCCTGCAGCGTGGGTTCACTCTGTTTTGACATGAGTTGTTGTTTCGCGTCTCTCTTCCACGTGCAGACCACTCACAGTCCGGAGTGTCAGGACGTCCTCAAGTTCATCAGCAAGTGGTGTGGCGGCCTGCCGGCATCTGGATTCTCCTTCCACTGAGCCGTCACCACGACAACACATTCCTTCACTCCGCTGTATCATAAAAGCCAAATGTTTCCGTCAGATTTGAACCAAATCGTTTTGAGGCGAGCAGATGTTTACGATACTTTGAGATGGTACTCAACCCGACTGTTTCACGTCTGGAATGAGCCGTTTGTTCTCTGTGTGTATTTAAGAGGCCGATATCTCTGGCAATGCCTTTATTGTGTCTGTGATATGGAGTGTATTCTGTTTAATGACCTTAAAGAGAGATAGTTTTAATCCCTTTTCATTGGGTCAATGTTTGCTCATTTAGGGATGTTTGATGGTCACTCAGGCTCGTAGGTCAAGAAACTTAAAGCTACAATCTCGAAGCTGTCCGTTACGTTTCCCTTGGCGACGCCCATGGCGATAAATGGTATTGCAGGCGTGTTTTCAGAGCTCCCTTCTCAGAGCGTGACGGTTTTTACTTTCCTTTGTGTAGCCTCGTTCGGAAATGGATAGTGACTTATGATTCGTATTTTATTCAGATAAAGCTTTTCCAGATGTTGAAATGAGTTTTCAGTAAATATATATATATTATTCAGATTCAGACTCACATTTTATTTGTATTTTGTGTTTATTTGTACAGTAAAAATACAATTAATACATGTGTATATTTATATAGAGTTATACAAAAGAATGCAGAAATTAAGAAATAATTGCATCTGAGTCATGCAGAAAAACGGCAACAACATTACTTTATTTATTAAATGCACAAAGAAATTGTTCTGGCAGTTTAAACAACATCTAAATAGACGGAGGAAGTCCTGTCTATTAAACTCGCTCATTGTGGTTGTACATACACACATACATATATACATATACATTGTATATCTATCGATGTATTTATCTATATATACAGCGGCCTCATTTCCCAGCAGAGGTAATGCACAACCACAATCAATAGAAGAACTTTGTGTTTGGGGAAATGCATTAGTAAGTGATAACTGAGGCTCTGCTCCATGTCTCCTACTCACCGCCACTGTTCACGCCGAGAATAAACTGTTTACTGAACTCAGCCCACATGTTTTATATCCACATTCATATCACTGCAACACGCTGAAACATCTGTCAAAGGGGAACGTATAAAAGCACAGTTACATGTTAGGAAGGTAACGAAGACGAAGGAGGCGTCGGGACTCACGACTAGGAAAAAAAAAGAAAAAAAAATATTCATTCAACAAATTAAGGGGGAAATGTCCATCTGAACCCAACGACGCTTTTAGATCTCCTTTTTATTATTGTAATTTTGCGAATACGTCGGCGTCATCTGCATAATGATTCATGTGAATTTACCATTTGGTAAATGATCATCTCCCTTTCACTGAAGCAATGAAGAAGAATGCGTTGTTTCTGACGTGGGTTATTCTACGTGCCTGATCAAGACCACACACACTCAGCAGAAGCCCCCCCCCGTACGCCTGTTAATAGAAATAACATCATTCACACTCTAATTTCTCCCAGATCATCTGTACTCAAAATATTCACTACTTTGGGTCCTCACAAAAAAATTAAATGTTGCCCATGTTTTCACTAAGGTTATATTTATGCGATTGAATTATGGTGAGGATGTTTATATATCCCTGAAAGCTCTCGCTGCCGTCATACCGGTTTTTTTTCTCTGTACTCCAGCGTTCCCTCTGATCTACCGTCTGGCATCGAGGAGCTCAAAGGAATCAGATGGAGGACGTCTCCTCGACCCGCGTGTCAGGGTCCTGAGAGTCTGGCCCCTCTTGAAGTACCAACAGAGGGGTTCTTGTGATATAAGGGGGCTGATCCGAGGAGGGAGATGCAACCGGGCAGAAACATAAACAACGATGGTGAATAAAGCAAAATGTTATGCTTTGACAGGGAATGAGAGATACTTCCTTACTTCTTTACAGTGTTTTGGGTTATATTTTACTAATAGAGGACCACATTCATGTATGAGGACTGGATTGTAACAGGCGGTCGATACTGCAATAAGAAGAATGAAAGTCTTAATTAATTAAAAAGTCTAAATTCCATCACTGCAGATGGTTTACTGCATATCGTTTCAGTCCAAAGGAAAATGTCAGTAGAAACGGAAACTATATATATATAGCTGCTGTCACATCTTATACGTCCACAAATATAGGAAAAAAACTTGGTGTACCATTAATTTGTCATCTAAGGTTTTAATTAAGTAAAAATACCGGTTACCAGTAAAATTACTTCATTCAAAATGTTACGGTAAAAATATGAGTATTAAAAAAAAGGTGACAAACGTAAAAGCTGACATTATGCAGCAGGATGTGTCCCATCATTTTAAGGCTACTGTATCATACACAATATTATCCATCCGATTGTCATTATTGTAACGCCACTACTCATTAGTGTAGCTGGTTATGGTGGAGCTGGATTTAAAATTAATTTTGTGTAAAATGTTAATCTGAAATGCAACTCACTTAAATGTAGTGCAGTCAAAAGTAAAATATTTCCTTTATTTTTAAGATGCTAAAAATGGACACCTTCACTTCAGCACAAGTACTCTTAAAGTGTACTTAAGTACACCAGAGTGTAAGTACTTAAATGTTAAAGATACATGTGTGCACCAAAATATCTCTTAATCTTAATGTTTTGTTTAAAGTACAATAATTCCCCAAATCTTCCAGAAATCCCTGAAAATGGACTGTTAAGTGAAGAAGAAATAAAGCTCAGACTTTTGTGGGGCACCATCTAGTGGCCATTATCTGTACTGCACTCTCCCGCTCTGCTCGGCGAGCCCAGTGTTGACTTTCAGGCCACTCTCTTGGCATTCACCGCGTGCCTTAATTGTATGGACATTTAAATCAAGGTCCGCTGTGAACACGAGGAGAGAGGACCCATAACCCCGCCTTGCCTGGTTCTGATCCGTTTCACTACGGCTACTTGATCCAAGTCCGATCGGTTTTTCTAGTTTTTCGTCTTCTTTTTAAAACAAAAGTTCAATTATTAATTGTCTTACCATTTTGTTCTGCTGCTGTTTCCTTTAACCGATTCCACTCAATCCATCTTTTTTTGTCACTCATTTAAATTATTGTGGGCTTATATGCAGCCTTCTGCTTTTCTTGGTGTTGCGGGTATTATATGGTGATATAATGACATGAACCGATTGCTAAAGTGGTGAATGCCATACCGATTGTACATGACGCACACAGACCAACCATACCCGAGATTACCATCATGTATTCTGACCGGATCACACCGACTCTGTCCGCGTGAGTGGAGATGTCCTGCTGACCTCCAGAAGGCTGCATTGCCGGGTCAGCTCCTATATCTGGACAACCACGGAACTGCCGGCATCAACCGGACTGACTGAATAAATATGCACGCGGACTATTCGACGACCTAAAAAGTGTAACATAGCCTATGCATATTAATGCGTTTCTGCAGACGTCTGCGCACCCTCCGGTTTCCACTCATTTCTCACTCTGGTTATAAAAATTAATTGGCAGGCTTCGGTTCTCGACCCCTTTTTATTTGAAGGGCGGGGGGGGGGGGGGGGCGAGTACCCTAAAAAGAAAAAGTAATATCTACTTCTCACCTAATTTCACAGATTAGAGCCAGGTTAAAATGTAATTTGTGATTCAACCAATTGGTGATTTTTAAAAATCAGAAATCCTCTAACGTGTTACGCCTTGTTAAAAACAATACACAGTGGTGCGGCCGGTCCTCTGAGCAGCACTGCGGACCATTAAAGATGAACCTCCATCATCCAGCAGCAGCCATAAGGCACGTCCTCATAGCACCACTGCATTAATGACACAGCTGCAGGGGAGGAAGCTGCTGCTGCTGCTGTGATGAACTCGTGAGCACACAGCCCCGTCAGCACCGACAGCATCGCGCCATGAAGCCTTTTTATTATGCGTAATAGATTACTTCAATGTGGTTCGCTGCAGCAGCATGCGGCATCTGCGCTGCTCAACGGCTCTCCGGCAGAGGAGAGGACCCATCTGCAGCCTCATTAACGGATGAAATGCTAATGACCCAGATAGCTCATGTCGGCTAAAAATGCAGAGGGGAGGGGGAAGGGGGGGGGGCTGCCTTTGTGGGGGTCGGTCGGGCGTGTGTGGCAGAGCCTGCATGCGTTACAGTTTTTTTCTTTTTTTCTTAACAACACTTCAGTACACAGACTATCTTCAATAACTAAAATGATGGATATATTTAAGTGGGCCCATGAAATTACATCGTTATAAATATGTAGGCTGTTTAGGGTTTTATACAATAAAAACGTACACAATACGTATTGTAATGTGCTTTATATATATATATATATATTGTATATATTACATTACAAATGCATTCTATGTATTTGGTGAGTATCATTAGAGTGCATGCTATCTTATATTTAAGTAATAGAAATAATAAGTTCCGCAGAGCACGACAGCACTGCGGCTGCTGCAGGAGCAGATTTAGCGCAGATGAAAGGAGCCGGTGGGGGTTTAAAACCCACAAGGCCTGAAACAAATCGTCTGAGATTTAAATGACTTCACGTTACAGAGAGACTATTTGATGGAAAGACCGAACAACAATACCTTTTCAGCGGCAGGTGCAGGATAAATGGCGCAGCTTTCTACATTTTTTTTTTTTTTTTACCCTCAGAGGACATTTACCCATTTTTTGATCTCCACAAAACACACCGATGAAGGAGCTTCCGTTGGTCCGCTGATAGAACACTTTTAAACCGGCGTAATTTGCGTGCGCCGCCCGGTCCGCAGTGCTCTTCTCTGGAGGTCCACGCAGGGATGCTGAGGATGCGCAGGGAGGTTGCGGGGGATGCGGAGGTCGGACCGTCCTTCTTCTGCATGCTGGATTGGAAAAGATTGTTTTTTGTTTGTTTCTTTTTGGTCTGCAGAAGAACTCTTCAAGCACCAAATAGTCCAAACCAAGAAGAGCACTGGAGCCAAGCGATATCCCAAGCCCTCAGAAATCAGCTTGTGTGGGTGCTGGGTGCAGTCAGTCAGGAGGTGGATACAGTAGCTGAATGGAAGGATGGAGGGAGAGAAGTTGGGCGCAGTCATAGGGAGAGAGGAGAGTGGAGGAAGGGGAGGGGCTGGTCCTCTGAAAGAGAGGGAGTCAGATGGAGCCGCCAGCTCTGCTTGTCATCCTCTCCTGAGGATGGAGGGAGGAAAAGAAAAAGGGAGAGCATCTGCCCAACCAATTGAAACCTCCGACTCTGTACTTAATCGTTGTTAATGCGACGGTTTCATTGAACTGGTTTCAGGAAACAACATATGATACAGAATAAGAATTTAAAAAAACTATATGATCGACATGCATGCAAAAGGATTCAATGCTTTTTTTTAACCTTCTTATTTAGTCTGTGAGAAGATAGAGACTTTTGTTCTAATTTTCGTGCGTCAATGTATCAAATAAACGTAATGGAGTGAGGTTACAGAAGGAAACACTCCAGTGATGTGCAGGTGTGTCTAAATGGTGCTGGAGGACAGTCCTGTATGAATATACATTCCACCACTTCCCTCCCTCTCAGACATTAAACTCCGTCCGGGATGTGAAATTGTGCACAATCCTTCTGAATTATAGATAAAGCTCACCACCGTCACCATCAGACGCCGACACTTATATTCTATGTTTTATTTCTAAACATGAGCAGCGTTTCCTCTGGCTCATCTGCCCTATAGCCCCCCCCCCCCCCCCAGCCAGCGTACATACTGGAAACCAGTGCCCTGCTGGGGGGCTGTCTCATTTGACTGCACCATTACAGCCGTAAACCATGAAATAATCATCTTCCATCTGAAGGAGCTGGTTCTGTTCAGCCAAGCATGAAGCTTTATAAGAATGAAATGGCACAGTGAATGTGTAGTTTGTCAACAAATGTTAATATTTTTGTGACCATTATAAATCAAAACATTTACGCATATACATTACCCGATTAAAAGCTTTTTTCTACTGCATTCACATGAATAATTTCAGCACCGTGAATAAGCACGTTAAGATATGTAACAGTCACCCAAGTTCCCCAATAACCTGTTCTCACCAGAACCAAAAGGAAGGAGGAGGAACATGAGCATATATGGCCTCAAACTCAAATTACTGTGATAAAGATTGGGGGTCAAACTAACGACCTCTGAACATAGTTTATCATGTATATATATATAAAAATGCAACCACTAGTCTCCATTAAAGAAAGGCAAATAATATATATATATATTTATATATGGTTATCATGCCTCCTATTATTAGGATTTCCATACTTTGTCCCATATCCCAAACTGTCTTTTAGTGTTTCTTCCCCTGAGTTTTTTTCCAGGAATCCATCTGGATTCATGGTGACGTACCAGATTAATCTGGATGCATGTTGACATACCATATTAATCTGGATGCTTGTCCATATACCATATTAATCTGGATGCCTGTTGACATACCATATTAATCTGGATGCATGTCCACATACCATATTAATATGAATTAATATACTAGATTAATATGGATACATGTCTACATATCATATTAATCTGGATGCATGTCCACATACCATATTAATATGGATTGATACACTAGATTAATCTGGATGCATGTCCACACACCAGACCAAACTGATGTGAGTTTGTTGCAACAACTGAACTCCATTCATAATTCAACCTCATGTAATGTTATTTTACTTGTTGGAGACGTCACACAGAGCCAACCTCTACGTCTCAACTAACTGATCAGATGACCAAGTCCTCCGGTGAATTCGGCGCGCACGTAATGTACATTAGATGAGGTGAAAGAAGAAGAAAAAGAGCAAGAAGTTGGCAACCTCACGGAAATAATTACTGCTTAGAGTCGGTGCTTGTGAAAAACAACTAAAACAAGACCATTTGTTCTTGAGAGACACATGTTTAAATCACGTTTCAGGCACGACGTGTTGTCTAAGATCACTGTTATGTAAGTAACACGTGGGCAGCTCGACGTTACATAAGCCGTGTGTCCATCATGCAGCTGAGCTAACGGAGCTAACAGAGCTAACAGAGCTAGCTCGCGGTGTGCAGCAGATGGTCTCCTCCTCCAGGCTCCGTCTAGTTTGGCGTCATTTCGTCAACAGTGGGATGGGAGAGATGGGCTCCAAAGCCCAGGTACCAACTCCAGAGACGGCGCTCCCCGGCCGGACCGACGCTATGAAAGTCTCCGGTAAGGTAGCAGTTTGTACGTTAGTTTCTTTAGCGAGCCCGGTATAACTTTATGACACAGTGACGTCACGCAGTGAACCAACACGCACTGCCTGTCTGCCGGTTCACGTTGGTGTTGTGGTTGTCTCGGGGTAACGTTTGCCTTGGTGTCTGCCTTCCACGATGGGAACTGCATTTCTTAATAAAGACGTGACAGAGGCGAGTAGCATAAACTTTAAAATGTAGCCATTTGTTAGGTTAGCACCTGCTGGTGCTACTGCGCATGCGCATTTTGCATGCCGCAAAGGACATTGACGTGCCTTGTTAATAAACCCCGTGCAGCTCTTACAGTGTTATCAAGTTTCAAGTTTTTATTATTATTGTCACATCCCCTTATATTATAGTATAATTGAAATTCTTATGTAAAAAAAAAACACAGCGACAGCAGCAGAAAAAAAAAAGAATAAGAATGAAATAAACTATATAATATCCAAAAAAAAGAAGATATATATATAAAACAATGTAATAGAATATATCATGACAATATATATATATATAAATAAAAAATAAAAAATATTTTTTTTTTAAACAATATATATATATATATATATATATAATATATATATATAATATATATATATATAAAACAGTGTAATAAAAATATACAGCATATAGATATTCACAGAATAATGTTCTGGTGTATAGTGTAAATGGGTCTCAGTCCTTGTTCGTGACAGTGGTGGACAGAAGGAAGTTACACCACAGTGTCTTGCATTCAAAATGGTATTCAAGTAAAAGTACACAAGGATTACTTGAAAACTTACTCCAGGTAACAAAATACTCGTGAAGCAAAATGGCCCATTTCAGAATAAGGAGTTATTTGAGCACAATTATTACCTTCGCATTGAAAATGCGGAAGGTTATGTTTTGATCGGCGTGTATTTATTTCTTTATTTGTATGCGTGTTACTCGCATAACTCAAAAAGTATTAAACCGAATCGCATGAAATTTGGTGGGATGATTGGTTATTATCCGGGGACCATTTGATTAGATTGTGGGATCGATCGGGTCAAAGGTCAAGGTCACGAAAATGTCAAAATCTTCTTTTTACCATAGCGCGGTCAATTTCTATCCAATTGGCATGCAATTAATGCCAAAACGTTCATAATTCAATGCCCAATCTTGTGATATGCGAAGGTATGCGCTCTACCGAGTGCCCGTTCTAGTTTCCTCTTTTTTTATCTTACAACTTTGGAGGTAATATAGTTACTTTATATACTGCTCTGTAACATTCATTTCCCCGCCCAACATTATTCATGCCATGATTACTATAATTGCATCATGATTTATTGCTTTTGATTGTGTCACAGTCTCTCTCAGCATGTAGTTTGTTCACAGGTATTGTGTAAAAGCCAAACTAGTTTTGACCGACTCGCTTGTGGTATTTCTATGCCGTGCACTCCTTGTATCATCTCATCTGTTATTGAGGCTAAATGGAGAAGCCCTGAATTATAACTAAACAGTAAGCTATAAATATAGTAGGATGTATCTGAGAGGTCCTTTATATTCATATTCAAGAAAATACGGACACCCGATGTCGGCCAAAGTCCACAGTTATATATGTAAATAAACCCAAATAAACACTATTTTTGATGCACACTATTTTTAACACTTATGACCAACTCGATGTATAATCCATGAAATGGAAAATGTTTGAATAAGAAAACTCTCAACCAAAGTAAAGTGAAAACTGTACTTCATCTTGTTTTATTAGTTTTTAATTCATTCGTGATTATTTTCACTAAAAGTCTACAAAGATAGATCACAACACTGGAGACATTTAATGAGGATATGAAGCATACCATGTCAGATGTAAGCAGCTTTAATTCATGAATATCAGCATTTTGATAATCCCGACATTTATTGATTTACTTAACCATTCTAAATCATAATTGTCACTTTAATTCGTAAATGGCTGAAACAAAAGTGTGTGTACGTGTGTGCTGTCTGAGATAAGGGAGTTTTAAAAAAGCACCAATTGGCAGTTGGGGCATTTGGCACCAACCTGCCCCCTCTTCACTACAAGTGAGGGTGCAGCGTCTTGGCACATGATGAATAGATCTGCACTGGCACTGAACAAAAGACACAAGACCAAGTACACACACACACACACACACACACACACACACACACACACACACACACACCACCCTCTGACATTAAAAAGAGAAAGATGACAGGAATGAGTAGGAAGTGTAAAGGTTGCGTGGAGGAGGTATTGACTGTGTTGTTGGGTTCAGTGTTCAAGAGACGGAGAGCAACGGGAAGATGGGAGGAGTAGAAAGTCAGAGGCTTGAGTATTTTACATTTATTTGGGATCGATTTACCCAAAGTGTGCTCGGTATTTTTTTCGGATTGGAGGGGGTCGGACAGGGGTAGGAGGATGTGGGTTAGGAGGGCGGGGGGGGGGGGGGGTCTGCCGCGAAAAGACCGATTGGGATGGATGGAATGGTTCAGACATGCTGGAGCGTCGCCAAAGCTGCTCGGGAACGCTGCCACAATCGTGAGCAACGAAGAAAGAGCGAGGGAGTCGAGAGGAACGGAAAAGCCATGCCCGCAGTGGAGAGACTTGGCAGGGCTTCCCCTCCTTTGTCTGCCTGGCTCGGGGCTGCAGCGCCAGAGGAAATCAAGAAACGTCCAGGCGTGGTGGCGGTGGCAGCGGCGGTGGAAGGGGACAAATCTCTGTCTCGGCTCGGAAAAAGACGAGAGAGAAAAAGTTCTTTCAAAACTTAGCCCCCCCCCCCAAAAAAACCCCCAGAAACAAGCGATTTTCTCTTTTTGATCGATATTCTGCATTGGAGCCATTGGACCCCAACGAGCTTTCGAAGACGGTGTGACCACCATCGGATGGGTCGGCCTGTCATTTGAATGGCAACAAAGTAATTGTACGATTTTGAAGCACCAATCGACGTCTGTGAACCGGACAAGAGCGTATGGTTGACCTCACAGGGTCTGCCAGAAGCCAGAAGAAGGCCAAGCAAGAGGTTTGTGTATGAATGCTTGTTGGATATGTTTTACCAAGTGAACTGGACTACTGCTTAAGTCTTTTGGAAAGATGGTTTTAGCAATTTAAGCACAAGATCTTGATATTAGGGTTAATAAGTTGGCCAAGTCAGGCCAGAAACCTTTAACTTAAAGACCAAAGCAGTTTCCATAGTGTCAACACGGTGTTTAGCTGCTCTCACTGGTCTCAGAAGTGCAGCTGTAACCACAACCATCAGTGATGCCACAGGGTCCTAGAGTACACCTGTACATCCCTGCAGAAAGGTCAACAGTGAAGCATCTGGAGGTCAACAACAACAACAAGATTTAAGAGTGTTAAGTTACTCTATATTGAGTTATCTTCCATGCTGGATCAAAAATAATGGGTTTAAAGTTTGTATTTGAATTGAAGTCCTTTGAGTTTGAAGCTTTTCTCCTTTTCAAATGTAAGAGTCTGGATATTACACACATGTGTGATGATTAATAGTCATGCACATGCATTCATTTTAAGAAAATAATGCTTTCAAACTCTGCAGCATCAGAAAAAAAGTTTAAAATAGTTCCCAGACTCCAAGTGGCTTTCCTCAAGTGGCCTGTTTAATCCAACACACAGTCCAAGTCTCAAATACATTCAGTTTGCTGTAATATATGATGAATAGTAAACAATAAGTCCAATAAATAGTTTTCAACGAAATAAACATGATACATTTCTTCATGCTTCAGCTCTACTTTTAAACACCTTCATATTGCCATTATTGTCATATTCTGAAGACACTTAAGAATTAAAGCTGAATGGTATGAAAAGTGTCCTAACTCGGTTGAATTAATCACTTTCTCAGTGGTTTATGACATCTCATTGATAAATCTAATACATGTTACTTGTATTCTGATGTAATCTGGATTTTGATACCCTTAGTTGACTTTTTATTAATCCCCTCTCTACACAGACAAGCAGAGGGGGAACAAACTTCAAACAAAAGCCTAATAAATAAATCAATGTTGTCCTTATCACAGCTTAATGCAGCAGATGCAGTCAGACATCCAGCATCTGGTCTTTTAATTGGTAAAATATATTAATATATATAAAATGGGTATACTTGTACTTGGGTGTAAATCATTATTATTGCAGCTTTCAGTTGTGGATCTTTTGACCTAAATATCCGTAATGACATTATGCTAATAAGACTGTGATTTAAAGATAGGCCCCCAAAAAACGTTGGTCAGCTGATTGGATTCCCTCCACATAGACACCGACAGCTGCAGTAACTCACCGTTAGCTCACTTTGCTTTAACCGAGAGATAAAATAACTGTTCATGTTTTCAATCGGACATTCTCGGTTCTTTTATTTTGATTTTGCATCTCGGAAGCTGCAGTAAAAGTGGACTGCGTTGAACAGTGATTGGTCCAGTGGGGAAGTGGAAATACAATTGACCTTTTATCATTTTGAGAATGTATTTAGTAAGAAATATCAAACATTTGCTTGTTACAACGTTTTCTGCATTTCCCCGACCACGATACATATTAATGTTAATTGAACGCCCCAGTGGGTTTTTACTGCTAAGACATAATAAGCAATTAAACGACGTCCCTTTGGACAATCTTTCCTCCATTGTTGGTTCCTTAAAGGACCATTGTGTAGGAGTGGCGAGGTCCAACTGAATACACCCCTCCGCTCACTTCCTCCCTTTCCATGCTTGGAGGAGGCTTCGCGTGGCCTTCAGGTAACGTTAAAAGCGCAATTGTCCCTTTCGAGTGCCCGTGTTATGTTGCTGGACCAACCAACAGTTTTGAAGCAGCCACTTGTGTTTCTGGGTAATCGGGACAACGTTTCTCCCTTTTTTCTGAATTTTTACATTACAAGCAAACGATTCAATGGAACAAATTATCCGCAGATTACAAAAATAATCGTGAGTTAATAGTTTAAAATGATCTCAACCAACGACAACAGAGGGATCCTGTTTTTATATTAATGCATAAGTAACTAGAACGGGCACTCGGTAGAGCGCATACCTTCGCAAATCACAAGATTGGGCATTGAATTATGAACATTGTGGCATTAGTTGCATGCCAATTGGATATAAATTGACCGCGCTATGGTAGAAAGAAGATTCTGACCTTTTCATGACCTTAACCTTGACCTTTGACCTGATCAATCCCACAATCTAATCAAATGGTCCCCGGATAATAACCAATCATCCCACCAAATTTCATGCGATTCGGTTTAATACTTTTTTAGTTATGCGAGGAACACGCATACAAATAAATAAATACACGGCGATCAAAACATAACCTTCCGCATTTTCAATGCGAAGGTAATAATATGTGTGTTATAATATACGGTACGATAGTATAGCAGTAAATCTTTCGGCGGTGAGTGTTTTTACCGTGTGTTACTTCTGAATACTTCCTCCCGTCACATGGGGGGAATGTTCTCCTGGCGTCCTCCTCTGGTTCATCAGACACACGGGCGACCGGGTGAAGCTGCATCGGTCCGTCCATCACGTCTCTTGAACACGCAAAGCGACCGCGCGGCGTTATCGGGTTCGGCCGCTCCCCAATCCGTCTTACCGTTTGTCACGGCCGTTACCACGACAACGCAGAAGAGAAAAGCAGCGGACGCCAGTGCGTCTCTGTGTGTGTGTGTCTCCATCAGCAGGTGGCCCGATAACCTTGAAGGGCATAATGACGGGCGTTTAAGGGGGGGGGAACGCGAGCGCCATAACAGATGAGGAGGGAGGCCCATTAGATCGGCAGAGAGAGGCGGAGAAGAAAAGATGGAGGGTGAAGAGAAACGAGACGGAGGCCGAGGCGGGAGTCGAACTGTGCGACATCAATGTGGTTTTCATCGGATTGAACCAGCAAGAACACAAGATGACGCTGAGTTTAAAGTGTCGTCGTGGTAGTGTATTATCAAAGTGATGAACACATGAACGCATCGTTAATTATAATTCAATTATATATATATAATTCTCAAATGAACAATTCGGCTTTTACTTCGGCGGTATTACAACTTTAATGAAAGTAAAAGATCAGAGTATTTTCGGCTCCACAAAGGCAACTACGAGATAATAATGGACGCAGCATGATGAAGAGCGGCCGTATCATCAATGCGTATCGGAGTTGATAAAAGCCTGCGGACATGCTGCGATAAACAACCTTTCCCATCGCTTATTAGATATAACTAAACCCATGTGCCAAATGCCGAATATCTCCGTGGCGTTTGGAGTCGACGTCGACGTCGTCCAGACTTACAGCCGATTATGTGCGAGTGCAAAAAGCCATTACTTGAACGAACACTGTAGATGTACACAGTAGAATTACAGCTTCCACGTCTGAAAGGGTCCAGTCAGCCCACCTAAGTGCATTTCCCACACACACACGCACACACACACTCTGCCTTCACTGCTAATGGCTCTGACTGATCGAACACACACACACACACACACACACACACACACACACACACACACACATTTACCCCGACCACCACTCTAGCACACACACCTGTCAATCAAGTGTTGCAAAGGTTTGGAGACGATGGGCGAAAAGAGAACAAAACAGGAAGCACACGTTAAAAAGGTAGAGAAGGTTTGCTGGAGATGATTTCATGTTGTTTTAGCGGCGTGCGCGGTGACCGCAAACAATAGAAACTTTCTATCGGGGGCTTCGCACAACGTCATCTTCACATCGGTCCTTCGGGGAAAAGGGGATCTGTGGTACCACTTTTATTCAATCACTTCCCAGGTTTCCTGTAAGAAAACAACGTACGATAACGATAAGGTTTGCAATAAGAAAAATGCATATTGAATAAATTTAGGGTTTGTTTAACCGGATCAAAGTCATTCCTAAAATGAATAAACCAACGTTGGCCAGCTTGATTGAATTTCCCTTGAGTGCACATTAAGAAAACAAAATGTATGAAAACGTCTTAAAGATATCAAAATAAACCAACGCCAGTATGATTGATCATTGATATGCGCTCACAAACACAAATTAAAATACGGTTGGTCCGCAGTGTTTTTAAAAGTCATTATTATCTCTTTATTTACAGGAAACTTCTTGGAAATGATTTATTCTGAAATCATGCAGATACCTTTCACAGTTAATGAGAGGCTGTTTTCTACTGACTAGATGCTTCAGGATGGGATTCAAAAGATGGTTTCAAAATAATCCAGAAGCGTATCGCAATGTCACGGTATGTAAACAAATCGCCCTCGTCATGGACTTAATCAGCAGGTTATTATAAGGATCGGGGTAAAAGCAGGACCTCCTCACCAGCTCGGTTTTGAAGTTGCTTTGAGGTCTTTTGGGAGCCGACATTTGGGACCAGACCTAAAAGGGACCTGGGGAGATCCTAAAAGGCGTGGTGATTGATTTTCAGAAAGGAGACCCGAGGGCAGTGAGGGCAGTCACACCCCGTCTCAACAGACCAGATCCAAACGGACCCAAGTCGAGAGAGAACGTGCGCACATAAACTCTCATTTTAACGTCTGCGACGCAGACACAACTTCCTGGGGGAAGACCATCTCAGTCCAGCATGGGCCTTCATCATTTTTAAAGGCTCGCATTTATTGTTTCCACCTCATTTCACACAAGTGGAAGCATCTCCTTCACAGCAGCCTTGGCCATTGTGTCCAAAGCCCATTGGAGCCCATGAAAGCAGTTTGTTTTTCCAACATAAACCCCTTTCTTTAATATATATATATATAAATATATATATATCCCGAAGCGAGGACACGTCTTCCTCGAGGCTGTCAGCGGCAGAACAATGAGGATCAACACTGATGGTCGTGATGATGGGCAGTAATAAAAACGATGATGGCAATCAGAGTAGCTGATTGAGCGGCTCACACAGAGAGAGGGAGGGAGGGAGGGAGGGGGGCAATGCTGTCGCGGGAAGAAAGAAGTGGAGAAGGAGAGATGGGTGGAGGAGGGAGACGTGAAAGGGAAGGCTGATAAGAAAGGGGGAAGCAGGAGGAAGAAGGAGAAACCATGCAGGCAATCAGAGAGAGTGAGAGAGACACAGGAGGAGGAGGAGGAGTGGGGGGCGGGGGGCACTTTGTAGATTTAATTGCAGTGCAGTTAAGGCAATCTTTTCTGTGTGCCTGTGTGTGTGTGTGTCTGTGTGTGTGTGTCCAATATCCACGAGCCAGACATTAGCTGCTATGTTTCATTCATCACTGTCAGGTCTGGAGCTCCAGGGGGGAGGAAAAGGGGGAGCCCTGGAGAGGGGGATGCGGGGGATGTGTGTGTGTGTGTGGGGGGGGGGGGGGGTGCATCGGGAGGCCCAGGTCTGGTGTCTTGGCCTTTTAATTTTCAGCATGGAGGAAGAGAGAAGCGAGTAACTGAGGTGGGAATGCCCTCCAAACTAACCATTGTGAGGATGTTAGCATGCTAGCGTTAGCATTTGTTAGAGCCCCACAGAGCAGCACATATATATACTCTAGCATATACATACTGTATATATACTGCTAGAGTATAATATATATATATATATATACTCAAGCATATACATACTGTAGCAATATATATATATATATATATATATTGCTACAGTATATATACTGCTAGAGTATAATATATATATATATATACTCTAGCAGTTTATATATATTTTTCAGATTAGCACTGAACATGCGTTGTATCATTGGGTCGATGTATATTATCAGAAAATTATTTATTTTTTATTGATTCATCCTATTCAGAATTTCATTCAATTAGTAGAGTTGTATAACAAATATTTAATCCAAAATAAAGATAAAAAACGAGTCTCTTCAAAGCAAACAGATGTAACAGTTTGTCTGATGTCTGATCAGAAAAAAACTGGTGCTGAAATTAAAAATAATTGCTGTGACGCACAGATTAATTTAATCACTCTATGTCATATTGACCCATTTCAAGGTTAATCGGGGATTATTTTTATTTTTTAAAAACTATTTTCTGGCAATTTACAGACACAATCATTGATTTATTCCTCGGAAACATTTGCAGACAGATTGATTGATAGCGTGATGTAGCGATCACTATGTGCATCCTTGTAGTTTGGGGCAGGGCTTCTGAACCTTTGGTTACTTAAAGGAGCAATATACAATATTCAGAGCCTTAACATTGTGGCACACAACTGCTGTCTAGATATAATGAAATTAAACGTATTGTGTACAGTGTCGTATTTCCTCACTGCACTTTGGAGCTTGTCTCAAAGCGTTTGTTCTACAATTCAAGTCTGTTTTTCTTTCTTTCCCGTTAACAGCGACTGGCTTTGTGTATTGGGCTCCGAGCGCTGTCAAAACACAGATAACCCACAGGCAATACTGTGCCTGAACGCCTCCTGTATATGTGCTTCTTTATTATGCTTCTAGTGCACAGTGGAAGGACAACAAGTTCAGTTAAAGAAGTGCAGTAAGTTGGCTGTGACGCAGGAGCCTGACTCAGCATCGCAGCCAGCCTCGTGTGCTGGGTGACGGAAAGATACTTTATCTTCTGCCTCATCCTAGATCGGCAAAATGTAGTCAAACTTTCTCTACAGAATTTATTCAGCATCCAAAGGCTGATGTAAACATACAGTGTATCATATATATATATATATATATATATATATATATAATATGTGGGTGTGTATATATATATGATACACTGTATATATAGTCATTATACAACAATGATTTATATATATATACATATATATGTGTGTATATATATATATATGATACACTGTATATATATATATATATATATATATATATAGTCATTATACAACAATTACTTAAACGCCAACCTATTTTTTAAAGCTGATTTTGAAGCTGCTCTGCAAGCATTCACGTGAGCATGTTGGCCTGAACTGAAATAGAGCAGCACTAATGGAGTGTGTGTGTGTGTGTGTGTGTGTGTGTGTCGCAGATGTCACCATGGATATAGGCCTGCTCTGTGATCAGGCTTATCATTGTGACAGGATTTTGGGAGCTGCGTAAGAGGCTGGGAGGCAGGCTGGCTGCTCGCACACACACACGCACGCACGCACACACACGCGCACACATTTGTACCCAAAAAAACAAAGCGGCTCGCTGTTTGATGTGAAGTGCCCTGAAGTGCCTCCTAACCTCGTTCGCTGCTCTCTACTGCCGAAATAACAGAAAAGCCAGTCAGAAAGAGGCCTTTAATGTCGTGGAAATAAACGGACACAACCTGCAAACAAGCTATTTTGTGTGTTTCTCGATGCACATCCTTAATGTTTTTGTGCAAGGTTGAACGATGCTGCGCAGTATACAGAGTCTCTCTCTCTCTCACACACACACACACACACACACACACACACATGCAGACACAGACGCATATTTTTTCATCCAACCTCACACAAAAATATTTCAATTAACCAACAAGATGCTTTGGTATCACATCCACTGAGATAAAGGCGACGATGAGAACAGGCGTTGCAAAGGAGAGCAGCACGGAATAATTACTTTCCAGAAAAATGCGTCTGTATTCACAGGATGTGTGTGTGTGTGAAGGATAAGATAACTGAATAATATAAATGAATGTTTTTGAAAAGGTATTTATTTCTATCACTTTATGTTGCTGTGTTTGGGAAATAATGTATTCCTCGTCTAAGCCTGTGTTGTTGTTTTTTAGGTGATTATCTTTCTACTTTATTCAGTCAGTGTATGACAAAACCCAGAGACTTTCACATTCCAGCTTGTGTTGTTGTTTAACAATTTTTTAAAAGCTAAGCCAATAACCTTCCAGGCTCCCGCTCCATCCTTAAAGCGTCTGCGAGATGCTGCTGATAAGACCTCTGCTGCGGTTGCAGGTTGACCTCTAGCAAGGTCACACGTCTTCAACTGCCAATAAGAATGATGGAGGTGCAATGTGTCCCGCCCTAACGGGTCAGTTTCAACACGCTCACAGAAATACCCTAATTTGAGAGAGCTCTTCCCATTCTGTGGTGCAGGACGACTCTAAAATGTAAACGCTCTTGCCGCATCGGTTTGCGTGGGGGCACTCGCACACGTTCAGGTCTCTCTGCTGAATTAAAGCCAGACAGCGAGTCTTGTGCAGGAAACTTTGACAACCAAAAACTTTTTCCCGCACAGTCATTTTGATCATTCCAGAATGAACTGGAGGGGTGTGTGTGTGCCTGTGTGTGTGCCTGTGTGTGTGTGTGTGTGTGCGTGACACTTATTAGTGGAGAACAGCGTTACATCTCGGAGCACGTCTGCGTTTGTAGAGGTACAGTGGGAAAAGAAGATGGTAGATAGATGATCTGCATCATCTGCCTCCAGCTTTTGTTTTATTTTGAATCTGTGTGTTTGTGCGCGTCATTGTAGGTGTATGTGTGTGTATATATCTATCTATATATATAGATATAGATAGATATATATCTATATATATATACGCACACTGAGAAATAAACCATTTAAATGTAAATGTCAGTGGGGAAAGACAATAAATCCAGACAGAATACTAATGAGTAGTGTGCGTGTGCATGTGTGCGTGTGTGTGTGGCCAGTAATGAACATGCCTTCGCTGGTCCCCAAAGGCAGCCATTACTTACACACACAGAAGATAATGTGAGGGGAGGAGGAGGATGAGGAAGAGGAAGAGTATCTTTACCAGTACAAAGTAGCAGGATCTCACATTTTCATTTAGAAATATAGAATAGAATAGAATGTGACTCCCAGCGTGTGATCATATTGACGTTATGATCAGCCAATTGAGGAGAACCATTCAATATACGGTCAAGAACCACATAGTTATTATACAACATGAAACCAAATAAAAAATAAAAACAGCATTAAAAATAAAGCAATGCTATTGCTTTAATGTTGCTCTCAGCATTATCTTGAATTTCATTTTCATTTTATTCCCATGTATTTTATGTCATTTATTGTTATTATATGTATTTCCTCTCTTTGACTGTAACCTCTAACTCTAATGTATACTGCAATATACTTAATTTCGTTTTTTGCTTTATTTAATATTCAGGCTCATTCAATATAAACGTAATGTTTTGGATCAAAAGCAAATGTTGTGCACAAGCTGACGGAACCTACAACAGGAATACTGTGTGACGGGAGGCAAAATGTACAGCCGGGACCGTAAAGGGATGGAGGTGAAGAGCTGCTGCACCCAACCAATCAGGACGGAGGCATCCTTCCTCCTCCTCGGAATGCAGAGAGAGACGAGAACGTGTCTCTGAAGATGTCCGTCAGTCTGTCAGACAGTCGGACTGACGTCTGGATGAAAGGCTGCTGGTGTAATTAGACAAACAAGGACGGCTTCAGGTGGTGTGTGTGTGTGTGTGTCAAGTTTAAATGATCAGTAAATAGAGAATGCAGAATCTATACTGCTGATTGACAAGATGAAGTCTGCCTCACGAATCGTGATTTGTGTGTGTGTGTGTGTGTTTGTTTGTTTGGAGGACAACTGATTGGTTGGCAATATCCATCTGGCTGCTTTTGTCTATAGGCATGCTGTGCCACACAACAAATATGCTTCCATGCATGAACTGTGCTGTGTGCACGTGTGTGTGTGTAAGGGGGAGAGTGTAAAGAGGAGGAGGGGCGATCCAGATGTTGGGTTCATTCTTATTCTACTCCATCCCATTTATTTTAATCCATCTCCCTCCCCCCACAGCATTGTACAGAAAGCCATATGCACACACACACACACACACACACACGCACGTACTTATGCACAGCCTCCGGCATGCTAACGCTAATGCGCGTTAGCTCAGCCAGGTGGCTTGTTGGCCTCAAATGGGTCCTGGTGCACCTCTGGCTGTGTTGATTAGAGTGAATGTAGCTGCTATGAAGTTGCTGCTCGCCACTGTTTAAGTCGGTCACTGTGTGTGTGTGTGTGTCTCAGTTGAATTCAGCACAGTATTTCTTCTTTTTTTTTTGCTGGTGTAGTGTTATGAAAAATGTAGGTTTTCATTTGAAATATGTATTGTCCATACGGCGAGCTGTTTTAACAATTTTTTTTTTAAAGGACAGGGGAAATCACTTCAGAATACATCGGAACAAAACCACACGTACACTGAAAGGTTGGCAGCTCAGCTGCAACATAACAAATGTTTTTACATGCGTTCATTAGTGCTAAAAACCCGAATATTCTTTGATAATATAACACCGTGTGAAGGGAGCCTGCATAATGAGTACTTCCTGTGCTTCAAGTACATCTTGCCGATAATACGTCTGAACTCTCGGTGTTCTTCTTCTTTTTGCCGAAGCAAAAGATCCGAGGACGCCACCGCGTCGCGCGTGTCTTACAGCGATCGCGTTGCGGGAATTGATGAGCAGCCCCTGCAGGTGGAGCACGGCGAAATCAGAAAGACACGTCTCTCACGTTCCCCCTCCGTCAATCTCTTTGGACTCGTGTGCGAGGCTCGGGTGCTTCTGTCTGACGTGTGCGTGCCTTTTTATTTGTGTCACTCCGTCTCTCGTCTGTTCCTCATGCAGCCAAACACCATGCGAGCGGCAGCAGGACCGTTCCACCTTTTCCGGAGGGGACGGAGACGGTTGTATTTGGTGAGTGTCTTCTCGGCAAAAACACACACACAATGCAGGTGTTGGTCCTCCTGGTACTGTCACGACGGGATTAGGGTGGACCCAAATGCACGACTCAGATAATTCAAATAAAGATTCTTTACTGAAAGCGTCGTCAAGATCGGAACAGACAGAATAATCAAACTATGGAACGCTCGAGGGCTTGGTCGGAAAAACACAAGACAATCTGGCAGAGGACAAGTGGAAGTGAGGGAGCTAAATAGTGAGGGACTAATGAGGGGATGGGCTGCAGGTGAGAAGGGCGTGAGGACCAGGTGAAGGTAATGAGGGACTAACGAGGGAGTGATCAGAGGCAGGTGAGGGGAGTTGGACTGACGAGATGGAAGCAGGATCTGGAATGACATGATAGTGACAGGATGAAAACAACTAATACAAAAAGGAAGGTGTGGAGCTAAACTGTTACAGGTACTGAATGACCTCACATGTACTGAGAGAGTTAAATGACCTTTCATCACAGGCTAAGCTAAAGAAATACGAGAGCCCGTCGATGCCCCTTGAATGCATCAATTTTGCCTCTTGTTTATGAAGTATTTCACATGTGCATATGTTCTCAATAACACCGCTGATGGTCGGGAACGATCATTTACGCTCAATTAGGCTCCCCCTATGATTTATTGATAAGGCCTACTTTTATTTTTTTTAATGGGTCCCCAGAAATAAATTTGGGGAAACCCTGATTTTAGTCAATGAAATGTTTCTCACAGGCCATGAGAACATATTTAATTCACTAAACAACCTGAAGATATTAAATGTGCCATCATATATGACACAAAAAGAAATAATAGGAATGGAAATAGGAGCCGATTGACCGACCGCTGCAGCTCTGACTCGAGGCCGTGTTTGTCTGATCCGTTAAAAGCGACTGGGAGGTTGAAGTTCTGCTGTCTGACGAGAAGTTGTGTGTTTCTTCTCTCGTAGGCATGGGCTGCTTCTGGGGAGCCGAGAGGAAGTTTTGGAAACAAAAAGGGGTTTATTCCACCCAAGTGGGCTACGCGGGAGGATGCACACCTAACCCCACCTACAGGGAAGTCTGCACAGGTAGCTTCTGCACACTTGTGCGCTCACACACACACACACACACACACAGAGTGCACTGGGCAGCGCGTTGTCTACTGAGAATCAATGGACTGTGGAAAACGAGGCCGACAATGGGAGTAGTGAATCATTTCCCCCAGGCCCTATTATACTGGGGCATGGATAAGGCAGCTCCTGAAGCCTGACCACTCTGAGCTGATTGTGTGTGTGTGTGTGTGTGCATATTTCTTTGTGATGCGTGTCCAGCCCGCCCAGTGATTTCCTCCAGCCAGCCAGTGCAGAGTGAATCCATCCCCAGGCCTCGCCTCCCTGTCTCTTTTTCATTGGGATGTTTTCCGGGCGTTCCCATACGATATAGGTCCACATTGAAGCTCACAATTTTAAGATGTGACAGTAACAATCGGGATTCGCATTTAGAAATCTATTTATAGGCTAAGTGATTACCTTAATTATTGACAAAATATCTTTAGTTGCATGAGGAACCCATCAATCCAGGAAGCATCCGCTTCTCTTGCATTTCTCTTGCGTGCCGGTTCGTTAAATCTGGTTTAAAAAAAGCACGTAAATCCATCAGAATCGCTCGAGAACGCCGGATGAGCTCTCGGCTTATCTGTCACGGGGTATTCTTTGCCGAGCGGGAAGCCGTTCACAAAACTCACAGGTCAATTTGCCGGCTGAGTTTTGGAGTCGTGGTGGAGGATGTTATGCACTTTCCGAACTCCAGCTCTAACTTTTATTGTTCGGTTTACTTCAATCGGAATAAGACCAAAAGTCTGCCAGCCTGCATTTATTTTGTCCTCACAGACATTTAAGAGATATTAGCACTTTCATTTTAAGACCTGCATTTTCTTTTAAACTTTGCATTAAAATAGTATATTTAACAAGGTACCACTGCAGATACTTTCTGTACTTTAGCACATCTTTACAAGGCACATGTTTTGTCACAGTCACTTGGCTAATGTATATTATACAATCCAAGCTACATCGCTTTTGAATTTAACTTTTTGTAAAAAGATTTTTGCAGTTTTTCCTGCAGTGAAACTTCTGATTGTGCTTTAATGAAGATGTCGAGTACCTTCTTCTTCTTATCGTTAACAAGAAGATAAGAAATCCAAATCAAGGAAACAAAACAAAAAAGGAAATAAATATTCATCTGCATGCCTTTTATAATACGTATATTTATAACACACGAATATGTGAGTTTGATTTGTCTTTCATCAACTGCTCTACCTTTTATGAACCTCTGGTCTTAATCCGTAACTCGTCTGCTGCAGAGGAGAAGCAGACAGACTCTCTCTAAGAACAAAAAGAGGGACGTTTGTTGTTTGTAAACAAAATAATATTTTTGGCGGAGCGGTGACAAGACAACACACTTCAGGAGAGACCAAAAATATTCATGTTTGGTTAAATATTTGTACTCGGATTAATGTGAGGTTTGAACTGTGGGGATTTAAATTTGCACCTTTTTTTCTGATCGAAAATATGTATTTACTAGATTAAAAAAACAACAACGCTCACACTCTTTTTTCTTGTCTTAAAGCCATCTTCCTCGACAGTCAGAATAATATGTTAACTTCTGGCTGCTAATATAAAAAAATTACAATATTACAAACAAATTGTTTCTTCTTCAGCTTTACCAAGGAACATAATCTATTATAAATACAATGTAAGGCAAATATTTGTATAACTTCTAGGAGTGGACCAGCAGTGTCATTTAGCAGGAAGTAAAATGAAGGATGGATACTTGTGATTTAATAATAGCTTTGTGCTGAAACGCTCTACTGCCAGCATTAAGGCTGGGTATGACACGTCAATATGTGATCTCAAATTGGTATTCTTCCTTTTACTAAATCCTTTAGTCAAACAGTACTTTTGTTTGTATTGAATTGTCCACTGTATTTCATTTGCCACATGGCTGGTTGTGGCAACATTTAGCATTTAAAACTTTTTAATCTCTTTTGTCAACGTTGCAATGATGAAAGAGGACCCATGAGTGAGTGAGGAAGACCTCCAGACTGCTCCAGTACAATGAGACGTTCTTTAAAGGGACTCTGGTCCACAGCACTATTTAAAGAGTAACTTTAAGTCCAGTATTTTAAAAAAAAAGGTATTTTCTTACATTCCACCACTGTCTTTATTGTTGTTTCTTTCAATGTAATTGTATTTGCTCTCAGTGCATTAAGATACCACTTTTCATAGTGACATCATGAGAATGTTGTTATTATGTTTACAGTTTAACGTACACAGTGTGGACAACAACTCTCTGTTTCCGACTTCCAGCCACTGCTTTATTTCCCATCTATTCCAAAATGGATATATTCCTGCGAGATTGTCCTGGTGAGGCATTCATTTAATATCGACCGCTGCTTTGTCTCTGTTCGCCAATATCTACCGTGGAAATCCATAACTCCTGATATTAAAAAAGTAATAAGAGACAGAGAGCGATGGGAGTGGAGGTGGAATGGGAGACGGGAGGAGGATGAGGTGCGGCGCAATGGGTCACGGTGCATTACCGACACCAGCTGCCGTCAGCCTGTCTGCAGGAGCGATCGCTTGTTGGGCGGAACGTTCTCATCCGCTTCAGACTGCTCGGGTCTGTTCAAGCACATTGCGCAATGTTTTTTTCCACAAGTATTTCAAGATCGACGGTTACGTTTAGAGGCGGGGAAAACGGGTTGGCGGGCCAGTCGGGATGATCACTTGTTCCCGAGCTTTCAGCTGAGTCACGTCGTCTCGTCAGATCGTTCTGGACCTTTTTGAGAGTGTTTTGTCCACCGCAAGATTTATTTATAGATTCAAGAGACAAAACAAGAATAACAGTGAAATAAAATAAACAGTCAATATAGAGCAAACTCTCGATATACAAATTCTCATTATCGTAAATAAAGATTACATTTCCAAAAAGGAGTAGGGCACTTACAGCGCCTCCATAACAATCAACACAAAATGTATCCTATATAACTAATAAACTACCCCGATGCGATTATGTTAACCCAAATGCCCCATTGTCGATCAGATATACCAAAGATGATGCTCCACAACCAATCTCGTTTATATTTAACCTAAAGAAAGGGGTTTTATCCATTTTCATACAATGTGGTAGTACACGTTCTACATGTTGCACCTTTACTTGACAGGTGAAAGATGTTTAGAAGCTGTGACTTGGAAGGACCCCAAATGTTTGTGATCAAATCCACAGTGGTCCGAGTGGTTAGAGAATAGATCTCTCCGTTGAACCCTAAGTTTGACCTCTTGTGTCTAGTGAACTCACAGAAGTTGTGCTCTGCAGGTATGACGGGCCACGCCGAGGTGGTGAGAGTCGTCTTCCACCCGGAGCAGATCAGCTTCTCCAGCCTGCTCAAAGTGTTCTGGGAAAACCACAACCCGACTCAAGGTACGCCCTCCCAGTCACGACTGAACCCTTTTAAGGAGAATAAAGAGTTTGTTTTTAGAGATGAACAATATGAATATGTGCCTATGAAGAACGTTGTGACCCCTGTGGGGAAACTGCAGCTCTCTCGCTCAATACTGGATCAATTTGAAACATTATTGTTCTCATTTAACACAAAAACATGGGAGAAAAGTGTTGAAAATGTTGTTAAAATGTTACCGTGCTAAAAGTTCCATTAAAAAAACTTCCATATGTTACAATGTTAGTTAACAGTTTGTTTGCAATTGAACATTCTACATGCTACATGCTACATGCTAATTACGGAAAGCGTGTATCTAGACGGGCTCTGTTAGTGGCAACACTGAGCCGAACTTTCAGATGCTTTTTCGTCACGTGCTCGTTTATAATGTGACGGGAGCAACAAGATCAAAACCAGATCAAAAGTCCGCAGGTCACTGACGTCATTAGGATTCATCCTGTCTCAAAAATATTTCGCTTTGGACCACGGCGTGGGATTGACAGAATGATTCAGCGGCGCTGCCAGCTCGGTTGCCGCACCACTCGAGCGGAACCGGACATCGTGGTTAACGAGGCTGACGAGCTGACGTTGAAGCGCTGAAAGGAAAATGTGACGAGATGATCAGTTCACAGGAAAAAAAGAAAAAAACAGTTCAGACACGTTATATTTTTGGAAAATCCTGTCAGCTGTTTCAGCGATGTCGCCTCCGAGAACGGAGGAGCACGAAGGCAACTCAAGGTCGGCTGACATCCGAAGGTCTTGAAATTCCTCTTTGTGTGTGTGTGTGTGTTCAGGGATGCGACAGGGGAACGATGTCGGGACGGTGTACCGCTCCACCATCTACGCCGACACAAAGCAGCAGCTGGAGGAAGTTTTGGCCTCCAAAGATCAATACCAGAAGGTACACGCGCCTCTTCACCCATCAGCCTTTATTGCCGCTACCTTCATCAATCCTCCTCTTCCCTGCTGTCCCCATCTCCTTCCCTTTCCTGTTTTTCTGACTCAATTTCCCGGCTCGCCCATCCCTGTTTCTTTCACTGCATCTCAGAAACACTCGTCAGCAGATGAACACCGATGTATAATGTATGTGTCTGCGCATGTAGCATTCGCCACGTACAGTATGTCCATATGCTTTTAACATACACACACACCCACGCCCACACACACACACACACACACACACACGCCACACACACACACACACAGATATGTTCACACACTCCCTCTGTTGAACTCTCTCCTGCTGAGACTCTTGCACCATGATCCCACCAACAGAGCTTGTTGCCATGGAAACTGACGGAGAGGTTGTTACTCTATTTCTATTCTTTTCCATTCTATTCTAGTGTCGTCTGGTCTGTATGAGCGTCGCCCTTTTTTTCTCCGTCCCGTTTGTCCCTGTAATCACAGCTCCCTCTCTGTCTTTGAGCAGGACGTGTTCTCCCAAAGTGTGTCTTTGTTTCACTTCTCGTCGAAGTCCTCAACACATCAAACACAGTATTTATGATCTCGTGGAAACACGAGCTGATGTGTCAGGCGCACAAAAGAAAAGAAAAGATTCCTGGGATCGAGCGTGACGAAGCCCTCACACCGCGGCCGAGGCATCATTACTACCTGCCTGCGAAGCCATTGTGAGCGAGACGCTCGGCCCCGACGCGGCTAACGGGGAAGCTGAAGTCACGCTCTCAGAATACACAATTGTATTGGTGACATGTCTGCAGACATCGAAAGCGTTATTTTGGAAAAGATACGCATCCGTGGGACATTTGACTGACATCAGTGGACACGCTCGACGCTTGGCCGATGTGCGTTTTGTGGACGGAGACGCCGTCAGAGACCACTTCCTATTTTGCAATGCATTGCCAGGAAAAAATACAGGCGAGGAAATGTTTTCGGGTCACGACAGAATATCTTGGACAAGGACGACGTCAGTGGGTAAACTGCACGAGTGTCTGCACCGACGGAGCAGCAGCCATTAAAGGCTTCGTTAGCAGAGTGAAAGCGAGACGCCCAGATGTTCTTGTTATGCTGCGTTCACACCAAAAACGTAGCGAATATTCGAGGGGGGCGTGGCTTATCTTCTTGGTTTTATTCTGTGGAAACGGTTATCAGTTCCGCCATCCATCGTAGAATCGATAACCACTGGCTCTGCTTTATTCTCGTGTTTGGGTTCATGACATCACCCGTAGATTCACAACAGCGCGGAGACCTTCACCGACTGCGTCTGAATAACTGCCGCTTCGCTTCTCTATTCGCATCATTCGCGCCGCCCGGTGAACATGTGTGTCATTCGCAACCTTTGGCGTCTGTGCATTGACGTTTGAAAAATGCGCAATGCCTTTGGTGTGAAGTTTGGGAACCCCTGCCGTATATATATATTTCAACACCTGAATGAACTGAACACACGAATGCAAGGCGGAAATGAAAAAAACCTGCTCACAAGCAGCCAATCATGTTCTCCCTCAGCCAGAAATGCCAAGGAGATGTCAACACCGCCTCACTGTGTGAGATAATGGGTAGACACTTAAAAACTCTTCAAGAGAAGTTGTCATTGTATTTACCCTCAACCTCCACTGGGATATTACATTTACGACGGCGATCTTATAAAGCACACATCTTTCTCTCTCTCTCTGCTTCTGCTGCTGTAATCTTTATGTTCATTGGATGGCATTCAATTCAGATGCGTGTCATGTTGGAAGCGATGCTTAGATGTTCCGGGTCTGACCAAACAAGATTGCAGTCGTGGCGTTGACGTCAACGTGACCCGGGTGCTTATTCAGACATGAAAGGTTTGAGTATTCGAAAGGGGGCTTAACATTCTCGTACTCTTACGCTGAAACCCTGTTTTTTAAAAGTTTAACGGCCTTTATGTCAAAGTATCTTTGCACTTATTTCCCAAGGCTTGAAAGACCAGCAGCGTGTTTCCCAGAAGTCCCTTAATGTTAATATCATGCAGCTTGTTAAATGTGCAGGACGTTTCAGGGCCCAGAAAGCCCATTTGGTGGACATAAACCTGAGGAGGAGCTGACGTGTGCAAGACTGCTTTTGTTCCCTCTTGCGTTGAGTTGAACTATGATGAAACGTCTCGTGTCCAAAGAGGAAATAACTGAGAAACAAAACAGCAATACGACAAAAACACGATGCGGAAGAAAAAGAGCCGGAAAAAAACGAGTTTGAGCAGTCGGACCGAGGTACAGTCGACACACCAGACGCAACAAACAACCGTATATTCTCAAAATCACAACCTTTTATTGCCTTGTATGTTTTCACATATCAGGAACTTGTCATGGCGGGTGGTGCAACAATAGACAATAACATGAACAACACTCAACACAGTCTAATAATTATACTGGTCACATTCCTTCTCCCTGGATGATTGACCTTTACTGGCACAAACAAGATATCCCGAATTCATGTCTAGATTTCCCCAGATTTAGTTGGTTGAAATCCCCTCGAGGTGAACAGGAACACGAAGCGACGGTCGGCCCATTCGGCAGCGAGCTTTCAGCAAATCTACATTTAGTCCAAGACCTACTCAACAAATATGGTCTGACTATCCATGAATTATGCAGAAGGGGAAATGTGCTTCGCTCTGGGTTTGAACACAACAGAGTGGACGATACGGAGTGGATGTAGTCGCTGTGACGTCACCCATTGGTGTGTGGACCACCACTTTGAAGCCTCCGGCCAGAGGGCGGAGCTAAGGACAACGGACCGCTGACCGAGACATTTGTCGGCACCCGAAATGTCACAGTTAACGTTCATGAACTGAAAACCCACTGATAAAGAATGAAAGACAGACATCACCTGGTAGCGACCTGTCAATCACAAGGTAGCCACGCCCTAAAGCAGACCCTGACTCCCTGCTTCATGGTCTATCTGACCCTGAATGGAACCATCATTTACGAAATGAACACCAAGCTGTCTTGAAGAAGACCATAAACCCATGTTTACAATGTTTACTGAGGGAATAAATCCAGAGTCATTTTCGATCAGATTTATTTTCGCAACCGGAGGAGTCGCCCCCTGATGGACATTAAAGAATCTGCACTCTTAAGGCACGTCTGCATCAGCTTTCACAAGCGCACACAAGATAATATGATAATGTAACAGACTTGAGCACAGATTCAGAGGATAACCATGGTAAATGTGTTAACATGGGGAGTTACTTCGTGTCATCCTGTGTGCAACGTTTCCGTTTGTAGTGGTCAGAAAGGCTCTAAGAATATAACATTTGGTTTCATGAACAAAGCTTTTATCCATAATGGCCTTTGATAGATTTCCTTCATGTAATCACTCCATCCTTCTATCAGTCATTCGAGATTTTGTTTCCTCTCGTTTTTTCTCACCAGATTGCATCCCCCCACTCTCTCCCATCTGTGTGTGTGTGGTGGTGTGTGTGTGTGTGTGTGTGAGCAGTTGGCCTACAGCAAACACACTCCATGCCAAACCATCTGGGCCTTAAATCTGTCCTCCACAATCTAAAACGCTTTAGTTGCAAAAGTGACGCGCACATACACGAGCACACCGAGCGCACACACTGATACACTGACTCTGGCATTTTGTTTGGATTTTTTTCTTTTCTTTAGACCGGTAGTTCTACACGTTGAACTTTGACACGCCCCCTTTATCTACATCAACATTTTTCGTGCCCCCCCCCCCAAAAGAAGACGAGGCCATTTTAATAATTCAGCGTTTCTTTTCCCCCTCGCTGACGAGAGCGGACGCAGCGTTCACCTCCGCGCGCAGCGGCATCTTTAAAATATTAATGCATCTTTGCCCCCCCCAAAAAAACATCTTGGTCGGAGTGCCCCTCCCTCCTGGTGATGGAGTCTTTCTCTTTGTCCCCGCGGCCGCCGCCGCCGCCCGCCCGCCCCGCTCACCTCGCTGCAGACGAACTGAACGCGTACAATGCAGCGCGGCGCAGAGACTTACCCAGGACACGGCGTTCCAGACGCTTGCATCATTTGTGATCAGGATCCACTCTGACATAAAAGATAGAAGGGTGGAAACAAAAAAAGTGATGCGCAGATGGAAGGAGAGAGACATTTGGGGCCGGGAGTGGCGATAAAGAGAGAGAATAGTCTGGTTAATTTGGTGTCAGGGTATTAACTGTGTTCTCTGGCTTGATTGTATTGTTCTCACGGAGTGATTGTGTGTGTGTGTGTGTGTGTGTGTGTGTGTGTGTGTGTGTGTGTGTGTGTGTGTGTGTGTGTGTGTGTGTGTGTGTGTGTGTGTGTGTGTGTGTGTGTGTGTGTGTGTGTGTGTGTGTGTGTGTGTGTGTGTGTGTGTGTGTGTGTGTGTGTGTGTGTGTGTGTGTGTGTGTAAAGTACAACAGCACTGCAGAAAATTACCTTGCAGGCGTTTGTCTGCAGCATGAAAGGAGCCTCCCTTTTCTTCTCTTGCCTCCTACCCGTCATTAGGGTGTGCACTGCGTCTAAAATGGCAGGTGGAAGTGGTAACAGTGCACGTGTGTGTGTGTGTTTACTCGCATGCTTGCTTTATGTAATAGTGTGTGCTCGCTCGGTGGGCGCTGTGGCAGCGTGCCCTCATTGTTCTGGCATCTCTTGATGCACCTCTCCGGCTACATTTTCTTTTCATGAACACTCGTATATCTTCTTCTGAACACCAAACAGATGCTTTTTCTTCCCTTTCTTTCTCTTTCCCTCTTTGTCTGTGAAATCCCTCTCCAGCGCTTTTAACATGCCAGCTTCACCTTCTTCTTCTTTTTTTCTCTCTCCCCTCCTCTGCCTCGCGGGGGCTTATCAGCACTCCTCACGTTTTCCCGTGCGTTACCAGAGCAGTCGAGGTATTTGCATTTCAAATGAGAAATCTACTTCGCTGACATGCAAATTAATGGATGCGAATTGTGAATCTCCAGCAGGCTGCTCGCACAGCGGCAGGAGCCGCCCCAACACACGGCTCCGAATCACACGGAGGAGGATGCCATGAGAAGATTGGCTGATTGATGTTAGTGCCAATTATTTTAAGCTTAAAGCCAAATATCGCCAATATTGTTGTGTGGTTGTTCATTATTTAAAAGGAATAGTCCACCAAAATATTTTTTGTATTTAGTACTCCCCCCTGTAGACTCCAGTGGCGACTGAACAGATTTGTCTGCCAGAACGTCAAAAATCAGGATTCGATGAATTTAAGTGAACAATATTTATTGGCAAAAGTTGACAGATAATTAACGTTCACGATCGTGGGGCCGGAACGAGACGAGCGTCAACAGTTTAAACACAGCTGTGTGTCATAGTTCCTGTTTGGCGAGCTCAATCCGGAAAGAACGGTTTGTTCCATCACACCGTCTCTTTCTTTCTTTCGGAACCGCTCACTTCCTGAAGATAAATTAGTCATTCTTAAATTCAAATAATGCAGTATTTTGGTTGGCTTAAGGCCAATTCTCAAGGTGGCGGGGTCAAAGGTCACACTTCCAGTCATTTGGACAGGAAGTTCCTTCAGAATAAAACGTATTATGTTGCCTTCAGAATAAAGGTAACGTCTCGGATTCCAACCGGCATCCATTTTATCTATCACCTCGAAACAATGAACTAACATTCATTCACATGCATCATACAGATAATTGTTACATTTGTCATTACATACAGTTATAATAAAAAAAAATTATGCGTTACAATAAATTCACAATACATTCATCTTAATATTCTTCATAATATTGATGTATCATATGTTTCTGCATGTAGTCATTTAAAACATAAGACTTCCTTCATGTGCACATTTAAACTGTCCTATTACAACTCTACACGACCCAGAGAAAGTTTGGGTCAAAACACATCAAAACGTTGTTTTTAAATGTGTAAAATCACCCACACCTCATCAGTCACCTCCCTGACGTCGATCTCTGAGTTGAGTATTATCCAAAGGTTTCTGTGAATAACTCGCTAAGTGTACGCTACTCCCAATGGTTAGTTAAAGTTTAAAAAAACATCTTTGTGGGAAAGACCTGCAGACCTCAAAGAGTATCATCAGAGAACCGGAATGAAATGAAAGCAAATACAGAATATTTATAGAAACCTTTCAAGCTCCAGACCGACACAAATGTCCACCAACAATGTGAGGTATGCGCTGTCTCTCCATAATCAACGGGCCGTGTGCATAAACAACAGATGTCATCGATGTAACGTCATGAGTTGAGCTGCGGTACTCCCCCAGATGTTCTCATTATATCCGTTGTCGTTATAATCCCTAAATTGCGAGACAAAATGAACCAATGGATCAATATCCACATCTTTTTTTAAATGTATGTAATTTGCCTCCGAGGAAATCTCATAATTATTTTCTTCTTTTTAATCACCATCTGAAATTCGCGGAAATCGAAACAGCTGCAAAAGAAAAGATGGACTGAGAAAATACGAAATTCTTGAAGTTTGTGTGGTGATGGATGGCTTCCAAAGTTTTCATTGACGTGCAAAAGTATAATAGCTCAAAGTATTCATGTCTGCTCTGAAAAGAGCTCATTGCAGAAGGCGAGATGTGGGACATATAATCTGGATCTCTGGATATATATATAATCTAAAAATAGTTTATGTGCCTTAGTGTATTGCCCATTTATATTTATACATTTGATTTGGTTCTATTTTAATTAATCCTTTCTCTTTTTACCTGCGGAAGTCTTTTTTTTTCTCCGTTCTTTCTTCGCCCTCAGTATTTAAAATGTTCTGCTTACTGTATGGAGATGTAATCAGAGAGTGCAGCTGCAACAGAGTCCCGTTCTGACCAACTGCTGTGTCGTACCTCCACCCCACTCACTCAAATTAAATTGTGGTGTCGCAGGAAGCGATGAATCAAACAGCGGGGAGCAAACGCTGTCCATTAAAAGCTAAACCCGCCAACGTTAGATCTTTTGTCTCTTTGGTGTTTTCCGTTACCGCGGCGTCGCAGACCCTCCGGGTTGGTGTGCTGACGTGCTCTTTATCAACCGCCGAGCGCTGACGTCAAGGAAGTTAGAAAAGGTTTTCAAACAATTACCTCTCAGTGGCTATTAAAGGCACCAATGTGTGAAATTACCCAGCACCGCTTTAAGTCTGATTGTCCCTCCGTACTAAAAATAAACAAGAGAACTTTCCAGCATTTCCCCCGGGAGTTCAATCCTCTCAAACGGGATTTGTGCCATTTAACTTCCAACCTATCTGCAAAAATGATGCCATCTCACTTTTTGGGATGCTTTTTCAACATCTACACCTGTTTTTGCACTGAATCTATAGATTTATCTACATTTGTATCATTTCTCAGATGTGATAATAGATAAATGTGATGACGGTTGAACGCAGGAGCCTTTGACGTTTGCTCTGGAAGGATTTGTTTAGCACTGAAAAGAGCACTGGATACATTATATGATTACATATTAGAAAAGGGTAAAATACCACAATCAAGAGTTTAATCCAATGCAACATGCGGCTCTCCTTAAGCCCAAATCTTACTTTGACCTAAATGCTAATGTCACATGCTCACAAGGACAATGCTAACACGAGGCAGGCGTTATTTTTTGTATATGCCGGTTCTGATTTTCACCTGGCGGTGGCGCTAGAGGGGAAGTCAAAGGGATCACCGGAGGGATTAGGATTCATCCGGAGGGGAGCTCCAACGGCCGCGCCACATTTCATGGCAAATTGGCAATCCATTTAACGTCCGTCAATGAATTTCACTCAAACGCACAAATGTCGGCCTCACGCTGTCAGAGTCAGAGGACCGTCAAAGTCAGTCGGGTCCATCGTCTGGGAGCGTTTCATTTCATGGCAATACATCCAATTTTTGTGGAGGTATCTCAGTCTGGTCCAAAGTGGCGGTGGACAGATCAACCCTGTATGAATGACTTCAGTCAAATATCAACAGAAGGGCGCCTCAGGATTTGGGTTGTAGATTAAAAAGAGCTAAATGCTGCTACAATATGTGACCGCCTGATCTCCTGGAGCTTTATTTAACAGCCAACATGAACAATGGTGATCTATTTAGTGGTTGGGGCAAAAAAAAGTTAATTTCCATCTCCTGTCCGAACACACAATAAATAATCTAGTGAGTAATCTAGTAATCTCCTTTGCTGTCGTCATCTGTCGCGGTTTTCTGCTGAATTAGCGCGCCACCGACTGCTTATCCCCATGAACCCACTTCTAATGATCCCGTGGATGGAACGAGCATTCATTCGTCTTTTCTTGAGATGCTGTGAACATTTTGCGATACATTTGTCTCATGACAGTAAAACCGACCGTAACTCTTCGATCACAATTGTTATGTTTAGATTTTTTTTCAAGGAATGCTTTTACAAGATTTATTTAACCCTTGTGTTGCCTTCGGGTCATTTTGACCCGATTCAATATTTAACCCTCCTGTCGCCTTCGGGTCAATTTGACCCGATTCAATGTTTAATGTCGGTGTTCTTTCGGGAGTCAACAAACAAACATAAAGTACCTCACACTTAAACTTGGAAAACAATATTAATTCTAATAATTTTCTGGAGATTTTAATAGCTGGGGTCATATTGACCTCAAGGGTAAAATATGTTAGTAAATATAAAGGTAACAGGAGGGTTAAACATTGAATCGGGTCATATTGACCCGAAGGCGACAGGAGGGTGAAACATTGAATCGGGTCAAATTGACCCGAAGGCAACACAAGGGTTAAACCAAGACTCTTGTCAAGGCTTCTCCCGCCCAGATGAGGGGCTCCCTTCAGGTCTAGAGCAGCTCCCTGCGGCCTACGAGACCTCTGGTCCTCTGGTGAACATGGGACTCGGCTCAGAGCGGTCAGAAGATTGGCGGTTCGATCCCTCCAGAGTTAGATGGAGGTGGGGCGGGAGGCACCTTGCACGGTAGCCATCAGTGTGTGAATGGGTGAATGAAAGGCAGTGTGGAAGCGCCTCGAGTAAAGTCCATCTAGCATTTACTGAGTAAAGTAAACACTGGTCACACCTGCAATGTGTGTGTTGGTGGTCAAATATAAAATTCCGCACGACACGCTACCAGTCCCAGCTGTGGAGACACTGGTACAGCTCTTTATTTATAAAGCATGTGTAGTTCTTTGTTTGTATTTGATTATATTTTTATGTTTTGTACTATCTGGACCTTGATTCTGTCATAAAAGTTTGATTGAAATTATTATTTTTTATTTTATTTTGGAAGTCACTGAATATCAACAGACATTTCTTAGTTCCAAACGATCCCAATTTTCACATAAAACGAGTTCTAATTTTTTACAGCTGGCAATCACCATAACGCCGTGCGCATCCCAGCGTCACCATCAACATAACGTCGCCTCACTTGTGAATCTGTTTCTTATGATTTGTGTTGTTGTTGCAGAATATAAACCATTTCAAGTAGCGAGTGGGAAACGGCTCCATAATCACAAGAAATGGAACATATAATTAGGCGGTGAATTATTGTGATTATGTGATGCTAATGCAGCTGAGTATGCAAAATGTAATAAAATACACAGTTATTAAGTATTTAACCTGAATATTCAGCCGGTAAACGAAGCATTTACTTCCAATTTTAATCAAATAAGCATTGAAACAACCTTTTTGTGACTCCTCGCGTCACCGATGCTCGGATCCCAGTTTGAGCCGCGAAAGTTCTTAAATTGCACGGTTCACTTGTTATATTATTATTATTATTTAGCTTCACCAGCAGGATAATTACCATAAACCTGGCGCAGTCGCTTCAGAGGATTTGGGTCTCGCTCGCTGTCGCATCAGGCGGAAGAACAGCCGCCTTGCAGATAAAACGCAAGTTACGTACGTAACCGTGGTTCAATGAATCCTTGCTAAGCCCCGCCTCTGGCGGTCAGGAAGGATAAAAAAGAACACACATGTAAATGTCGAGTCAAATGAAGCTCTGCCGCCACCCGTAGGATGATCAAGCTGTGTTGTAAATGTGCACGCACACAAAGCAACACCCAATCCGCCCTGAATGTAAGTTTCATAACTGTGTGTGTGTGTGTGTGTGTGTGTGTGTGTGTGTGTGTGTGTGTGTGTGTGTGTGTGTGTGTGTGTGTGTGTGTGTGTGTGTGTGTGTGTGTGTGTGTGTGTGTGTGTGTGTGTGTGTGTGTGTGTGTGTGTTTCCATGCTTCTCTTTGTCTTTTGATATAGCCACATGCCATCTGGTGGAGTTATTTTATTACGAGGAGGAGAAGGTGTCATCCCCGAATGAATGTGCGTGCGGCGTTGTCTGTTTTTAGTTTTTTTTGCAGTTTGTCGTGAACACATTTCCTCTTTTCTCCGACAGGAAGTGGGACACGCGCATAAACAAGTGCATAAAAAAACACGTAGAATCCGAAATGTCGGGACAGCTCACGTAGAAACACGACACCTTTTTAGGTTTACAACATTGGTGGAGATGGAATAGAGCTTAATTTCCCATCATGCACTCTTCTTGGTGTCTTGCCCGTCTGTTCTTCCGGTGCTCCTACAACCACGACTCCCATTTGTTGGACAGTTGACGTCCTTGTGAATCTTCACACGTTGATTCTTTGTTGCTGCTTCTTCCAGGTGCTGACCGAGGAAGGTTTCGGCGCCATCACAACAGAAATAGCCGACGGCCGGCTTTTCTACTACGCCGAGGATTACCACCAGCAGTACCTGAGTAAGGACCCAGGTGGATACTGCAGCCTGGACGGGACAGGAGTCTCCTGTCCGATAGGGATCAAGGCTTAGGCAGCCATCGGCGTCTGCAAGGATGTAGCGATGGAGATAATGAATGCACTTCGGATCATCGGTCTGATATTTGAACTCTTTTATTTGCGCCCGTGAATGCGATGATGTCGGTATCTCCCACGTGTCTCATGAACCGCAGCGTAGACGCCGTCTTCTCGGCTCTTTTGCCGTTTGTCGACTGCACCAGTGCCTCAAAATATTCGTGACTGACGTGCGTCGTAGGGCGTCACTTAAGCGAAGGCTTCACACAAAGTACGCTCCCTGACACATGCGGGGCAATCTCATATGTTAGATATGTCCAAATATGTGTAATCGAATGAAATGTAGTGAAAGAAATCAGTCAGACTGCAAGAAAATCCTCAACTAAAAAACAACATTGCAACATTATTTAACAATCAAGCGTTTGACACTACAGTCTTTAATGTTTTGTTTATATATCGCTAAATTACTTCGACAAAAGGAATCTAACAAAGTGTGACTCCACAATTCCCTACATATATATACTGTATATAATACACATATAGCGTGTCGAGGAATAAAACATATTAAAAGCTTTCAAATTCAGAACTCTAGTTTATTTTTCTCTTTCCAGAGGGCTGTTTAAATCAAACCATACGAGAGGAATCGAGCAACGTGCACGCTTTAGGTGTTAGGATAATATATCTATATATGGTCTTCTTTCCAAACTAAATGTGCAGCAGACTCGGGGAACGGCACACTTGTTCAAAACTGTCCGTGTTTGTTCTTTGGTGGTTGTGATTTTGGAGGAGCTCCAGTCCTTCCTCTGATCGTTGCCTGGAGTAGCGTTCCAGTCCTCGACTCATCCGCCGCCGCTGTTCCTCCGCGTGCCTTTGTGTTGGGTACAGTGGGCTATATGTGTTCGCTCGGCGCAGCACACAAACACACCGGCGCACCAGCAGGAGGAGAGTGCTTTCGGCGCCAGGCCCCTCAAAAGCTTGGCATCACCGACACAGCGGAGGCAAGAGAAGGAAAGGATCGTCTCTTTAGAAAATGGCAGAGCGCCACCTTGGATCCGGCTCCTTTTGGATCGCCTCCACGATGCAGACTGAGGGACCTGACTGGCTTTTCCGAGCCAAATCCGACTGCTATTTTTGGAATGAAGCTGACGAAAGCTGAAAAGTGCGAATATTCAGTGTTCATTACGTTTGTCCATTTGAGTAAAATGTCAAAAGAGAAATTATTGTCAAGGTGGGAAAAAAGCCTCAGCACTAATACCACTTTTTAATAAAGAAAAAACATCCTCCACTAAATCATCTTGGATCAATTCTATGATGAATGTGAGCACGAGGCAGTGTACCCATCATATGAGGATGACACCAGCTGGACTGGATCCCAGTTTTAATAAAAGCGTGATGTTGGCTCAATATACATCAGTGTGACCTCACACACCCTTCGTCTTGTCACTGAGCCCTGTGATCGGTTCAAGTTTAAACAATATGGTTTCAAATTAGTTTCTGGAAAACTTGCCAGCTTTATTTTATGAAAGTGCGTCACATTTTCTTGGAGAAAAAAACCCAATGAACCACTGATTTTCTCAATTTATGATAATGTATCATTTGTCCAAAAAAATAATAATCAGCTTTGTTATCAGAATAAGTTTAGCACATATTTCTACCTGCAAGTATAGTAATTATCTTGTAATAACTTAAATATGCTCATTGCACCGAGCACGACAAAGTACTGGAACTTGACATCAATATCATGTATAATAGTTATTTTATTCATTATCGCTTTACTTATACCTTGATCCGATAGCTCGCAGACTCTTAGAACATTATATATTTTGTACTTAGTTAAAGGACATCTATAACCATTAATAGGTTATTAAAAAAAAATGTTGTTGTTGTTTTCATCACCTTAGAATGGACAGTTTGTAACCACATCAGGAGGGGCTCCTCTTCAAAGAGCCAGCTGCTATGCTCCTACGGAAGCCTAGGAGGGACAAACCAAACGCTCTTCTGTGTTTACTCATCGGCCACCGTAGACCTCCTACACGCCTGGCACACAGGAGTAGTTTTAGTTGATTGCAATCTGTAACCTCCTCTCTACATGCTGCAAAATCCCACACGTTCAATTTACACATTTATTATTGGATAAGTCTTCAGAAATAACCCCGTGAGGTGTACCATTTCGTTTTCGAGAGGCTCTTCGTGGTGTGTGGTGTGTCCGTGCCAACACGCTGGTATTGTAGAAGGCTTCATCTGCTCCCAGAATGCAACACGGCCAAGAGAAAAGATATGTGCTGCATGAAAAGACCAGAATAATCTGGCCAATGTGGGTACATCTCTGGCCAACTGGTTATCCAATAGGACAACAATGTGACCGGAATGTGTGACCGGTGAACATATTATCGAGGAAATTGTTGGACATTTGTATATATACTATTGTTTGTAAACCCCCGCCTTACTTTACATGAAGAGCACATATCCGAGATGACCATCTATATTTCATTTCATACAGACTTCCCTGAATCTGTGGACATAACGCGTGCTTATGCTGCCACCATGCGGTGTGTTTAAGGTATGACACATGGCTCGAACCCAGCGAGGTAAATAAAAACAACAGGATTTGAGGCTTTTGCTTGAGAGAAAAAGGATATAAATCATACCCCCGCACTCAAAGAAATGGTTCGATGACACAAGAATGACATACTACAAATACACTTCTGACATTGGTCTCAACAAAACAAACAAACAATTTAACAACAATTTCATGATTTCTATCCATTGTTGGCTGAATTATTCCTTGATGACAACGGGCCTGATCTGGTATCTTATGTATCATATGTTTACATTTTAAAATATCCAAAAAAGATAATTTCTTAGTACAAACGCGTGTAAAAACTCAGTGTGTACTTTATTCCCCTATTAGTACAATAAAGCATAGGATACAAAGGCGACAATATAAACAAAGTTGTAACAAAATGCAGGCAGTAACATAATAGATACCCAACAGAGTTTATGATTTGTATGTACAGTATACAATAATAGACTGTAGTGTATGCAGGGTGTATTCCTGGTCCGATGTGAGGTTTTGGGGTAGGGATGTCTATGTGTACAGATTGTAAAGCACTCTGAGACAAATTTGTAATTTGTGAAATTGGGCTCTACAAATAAACTGAATTGAATTGAATTGAATTGTAAACCGTCTCTATAACACATTAAGCGATTCTCACGCGCGATATTTTGAATGGTTTTACCGGAAGTGCGCTGGACACTTGCTCTGGTGCAAAAGTACATGTGTGCGCTCTAATACCTCCTCGATTAACACGAGAATGAATGACATATTTTAGCTTGAGTTCATCTGCATCCAGAGGGAGTTGTTTTATTGCGACGCGTGTTGTGACGGATGGGAAGACGATGCCCGGTAACCGTAGCAACAGTAAACTTATCTCAACTCGGCTCGACCCAAGACGGAAGGTAACCAACGCTATCTAGGTTAACTCACTCACTAACTAACTCACTCACACACTCACTCACTAACTAACGTTAACTAACTGAATGCTGGTTTCAACTAACGTTAAATGTCACTTGTCGCCGTTTCTTGAGATCTTATAACTTACCCGAGGGGAGGGTGTTCAATTCGTTTCGTTATTCATTATAAACTGTCAGTTGAAAAGTGTAGGGTTTATTTATTTTAAGCCAACGTACGCAAAATGTGTAGATTTGTGAATGTAGTCTGGTGTTATGGTGAACTTGGAGGGTTGAGTTTTTAATGCAACTGTAGGTAGCCATACTTTTTACATGTGAGAATGAAGATTAACTAATATTCAAGTCACAAAGCATTTGTTTCTTAAACATGGTTAAACCTTAAATAAAGCCACTTTAAACATTGCTTTTTTATATATGAATGTATACCGAGTTCAATATTTTAGTATTACATTTTAGTTACCGTCTTAAATTCAGTGGTTCAAGCTTTTCAACTCTTTAACCAAGCTAGCTGCAGTTGTTTATGGGTTCATTGGCTGATACTTGGTTAGCATTAGCATGCTAATGTGCCTTGCTATTTGTAAATTACTTCCACGAATAACGTATTTTTTTATTGTCCGTTCTTTTATATTGTATTATTAAATACGTGCCATAAATCTTTTTTTTCCGCACAAATATTCGACTAGATGGGGAGTCACTACAGGGAGGAAAAAGGTGGCAGTTATGCTAATCCTTAAAGGACACGAGGAAGAAATCGAGGTCGACCATTTTAGTTTGTGGAAACAGATTTAAGCTCTTTATTCAAAATCTGATGTCGCTAGTTGGTCGGCACCTCTTTGAGGAAGTCTAGAAACTTCTTAAAAACCTTGGTTACTGAAACTGCAAGAGGTTTCAAAAGTTTAAAAGTTTCAATCTTTTGAAAACATGTTTAAGGTAGCTATATATTTTGCCATTTCAAATATCACCACAAAGGTAAAGGTAACTCGTTTAAAAATCTAAATCACTAAAGTTTTGCTTGAAAATGAAGATTTTACAAGAGGCTGAACTATTGGAGTTTTAAACTTTTTTCAAACACTTATGTTGTTGATAGCAGCTCAACTAGTGATCTCAATATTGCCGTAAAATGTTAGTTTCAGCTTTTCAGGAAGACTAAAAAAAAAAGAACCCTATATGGAAAATATCAAGTGAGTTGAAGAAAAGGCTAGCAAGGACAAGAGACCGTAGTTCTCTAACCTCTAGCTTAATTTTAAGTATAAATACAGGCAGATTGGTTTATAAATGTCAGACTTGCATATATTTACACATTTGTTCCACATTTTAGAGTGAGTGTTCAATGCAAATAAATACAATTAAGAATTTTTATTCTCACTGTGACATAATTTAAAACCCCCCACATATTTGTGTTGTATACCTTGCAGCTGCCACAATTCAGATGAAGAAAAACTCAGTGAAAAGAAAGCCAAGTGAGTCTTGCTGAACGATGTCTGCTGAAATACCCATGGAGAGAACGTACCAGAGGACACGCATCGACTCAAGTCGGTCAGTTCAGACTCCTGCACCTGTCTCACCTGCTCCTGAAACCAGTGCGGTGGAGTACCAAGGGGACAGCCTGGTCCCGCTGGCCCTTCAGGACAAACACATGCTGGACAAGACTCCCCCTGACCTCTCCTCTCCGCTGAGCCCTGACGATGCGTCCCCCAGTGGACAACACCTGCCTACCGCCCTTCAGAATGTTAATCTGACTGCGCAACAAGTAAGTGCTACTGTGCAGTATTGCACAAAAGCTCATAGATTAAAGGTCCATCACAAAAGACTTGCTGTTGATAATGTGCCAAGCACATACTTTTTTTTTTAAACGCTGGGTTGTGGTGTCAGTTTCTTCAGAATCAAAATAATTTGCAGGAGAAAAATGTCTAAACTTTGTCCGAGAACGCGACAGAGCACACGTTCTCGTTGCGGACGCCAATGAGTTCAAGTTTGATATTCAGAGCACATCTTTCGCTTCTGCACGGCGCTCTACTTGGCGACGGCTGAGCCGCCGCCTCGCAGCTAACAGCGCTGAAGGCGGCAAAACAGTGTTCCCAGAGCTAACAGCGGCGACCTGAGGGGGAACCAGAGGCTGCCAGGCTACGTAACCACAGCAAAGAGAAGCTTGGGTTACAACACACACAAAGGGAAATGCACTCTCAGGTCGACATTACTCCTGACTGTGATAGTTTTACGTTGCAAATAGTTGTTTGGTGAGAAGAGAATCTCGGGGGTGGAAACCTGAAGTCAACTTTATCGATAAATATAGAAAATTATTTATTCTATACTCTTTCATGCAACCGGACCACTTTTAGTTTTCAGTTGTTTGTCTTGCCACTAGATAGCAGTGCAACATCAGATAATTGTATCCAAGGAAAGTGCCACTGTAACGTGTTGCTTTGTCTTCTGTTGGGTCCGGTTCTTAAGGTGTGTCTGTCAACAGGCTCCACAGCGTCAACATGAGCCGGTTCAGCGGCAAATTGAGCAGATCCACGAGGTCCTACGGCAGCACAGTCGACTGCTGGCGCTCCTGGTAACAGGTCAGTGTGGAGCAGCACACTCTCCTGTATATATATATATATATATCAATGACGAGAGGTTCATGGTTGGTGAGGCACTGACTCCTTTAGTGTCAGATTTACAAATATATAAACCCAAAAGGGGCTTATTCAATTGGCTACTGGTTATTTCATATCTCATCAGCATTCTTCACACAACATACATTATGGTGGCGTCTGGCGCCTCTCTGGCCACAGGGTGTGGCCCGCTGACTTCATGAGCCTCATGCGGCTCTTTAACTAGTTTCATGCGCTGTCAGGAGCTGTCACGCGACATGCGTCCGCATGCGGCAGCATGTTCCCCTACAGCGCACATCACAAGACACGGTGTACCTGTTGGCCGCCTGCGTGAGAGAAGGTGGCCAACTAACTCATGCTCATGAGCCTCATGCGGCCTCAACTAGTTTCATGCGGCTCTTCAGGAGCTGTCACATGACATGCGTCAAAAATGTTTGGCTGGCGCCGTCATTCACTCCCCACAGCTAGATGGCACACTGACCATAAGCCTGGTTGAGTGACGTCAAACGAGCGACGAGAGAATCTTTGGTGTGCCATCATTTGTGTTGTAAACAATTTCCGTCAAGTTACCTCTTGAAATGGCAGGGAAAAAAAGCACAGCCAAACGAAAATATGAAGAAGAACACAGGACGTTTTTGCCAGAGTGGGAGAGTTTATATTTTTTTGTTAAACGTAATGGCAAGCCGATCTGCCTTATATGTCACGCAGCATTAGCGCATTTCAAAGCTTCAAATCTTCAGCGTCACTTCAGCTCACTACTATGGAGGACTCAAAATGACTTAAATAAATAAATAAATGAATGCATGAATAAATACAAGAATAAATAAATAAATGCTTAAATAAATGTATAAATAAATAAATAAATGCTTAAATAAATGTATAAATAAATAAATACAAGAATACATGTATAAATACAGAAATAAATACAGAAATTAATAAATATAAGTTATAACTCAACAGGACATCATTAAATAAATGTATTTCTACATTTCTGTATTTCTTCATTTATCTATATCTCTATTTCTGTGTCCACACGTATTTCTTCATTTATTTATGTGTGACATTTACGTGTCCGTATATTCAAATGAGCTGGGCGGTCCGAACCTCATTGTTGAACAGGATTGGTCAAGTCAGGGACCAAGACAGAAGCAATCGATCCCTAGCACTTGGATCTGTAGACGAACAGCGTTTATTATGCATTCTTGTCTGTACATTCTAAATACTACTGTTGTTGAGTCACGGAATGTAATTTAAGGATGTTTTCAGCCGTGAAGTTAGTAGTTTAAGCATCAAATCTGTGGTCGATTTATCGAGATTCAGCCTAATAAGGATATGCGACGGAGATTTGAGGTCCTGCTCGGACCAGTGAGCTCCGGGCGCTCAGCGCGCTGTGTGGCCGCCGAGAGAAGCCTGATCTCGGCAGGACTTTTTGAAATGCTCCGCTGGCTCTGACGTCTCCGTAGCGGTTAAACATGAGATATAATTAGGTTTTGGAGGATCTAAAGAGCACAACGAGTTTATTATTTCCTAAAAGATAACGTTACGTCAATTTGACTGAGGGTTAAGATTCATAACTTCATATTGTAGCGACCCTGGGTCAGGAAAGCTACGAGACGTTGTATATTTATTATCGTTTATTCGTAGCCTACGCCAAACAGTGAACACCGCAACACATTCTACTCCACTGTAAAGTATTTTACAGTGAATAATGAGTAAATTCATGCGCAAGAACAGTTGATGTGGTGACGTCACAAGACCAGAAAGACCGTCCCAGGTCCACGAGAGTCTGACTCCCAAAACCAGACTCACAAGACCAGATTCCAAGACCAGATCAAAAGAACACGAGTCTGTACTCAGTGTTCTTGGAATTGATAAACGCTGAAGTCAAAAAGCTGTCTAGGCTAACTTCTGCTAACGGTGAGCTGAGCGAGTCAACTTCAGCGTCATGTGCCAGGCAGAAGTAGTAGAGCACAACACACCAGGTGCATCACACTCCTGTGACCAATCATGCTTGAGACAGAGGTTCGGACCGCCCAGCTCATTTGAATATACGGACACGTAAATGTCACACATAAATAAATGAAGAAATACGTGTGGACACATAAATAGAGAAATACATAAATGAAGAAATACAGAAATGCAGAAATATATTTATTTAAAGATGTCTTGTTGATTTATAACTTATATTCATTCATTCCTGTATTTATTTATTTATTTAAGCATTTATTTATTCATTTATACATTTATTTAAGCATTTATTTATTTATTCTTGTATTTATTCATGCATTCATTTATTTATTTATTTATACTTAAGTCATTTTAAGTCCTCCATACACTCCACCCTAACATCGAACAGGAATTTCCAAAGGGACGGAACCATAAGAACAAGTTGGTCGCTTTGAAAAGCCAGGCAGAAAAGCAGGTACAGTTTTTCATCATGTTGGTGTGTGACATTTACAATAAATCTGGCTGATCAGAGGTGTGTGTGTGTGTGTGTGTGTGTGTGCGTGCGTGTGCGCGCGCACACACATGTGTATGATGTGGCTCTTTGCGGTAACACAGTAAAAAATGTGGCTCTTAGTCTCTGACTGGTTGGCCACCCCTGGCGTAGAAGAAGCAGCACCAAGTACCCGTTGGCTCACTAGCGCCCCTTTCAGTGAGGCAGAGTATTATCTGCCTCACCCTGCGCCTTTTCACTGCGGTTTTATTTCCCATCAGCAAAACTAAATATGTCACTTACAAACATTACACTTTAATGGTTAAAGACCTTAGCCAGACTGTGGAAAATCAGGGCAAATAAACATCTGCAAACATTATATTGGCGACATGCAGAGATACGGCAACCCGCACGGGCCAACTGCATCAACCCAGCTTGTGATGGATTGCGCAATCAGAGGTGAGGCTCGACTCGTCGCCTCAACTCTCGTTTCATCCTGTGTTTGAACAGGAAATAGGCAAATTCAGCGATTTTGACTATAAAAATGTTCAAAATTAGTCAAACATAAAGATCAGTGGACAAATATTAATATACATTTGATGTTATCATTTTTTTTTTTTTTACTTGTCATGATGACAGGTGAGGCTCTGCCTCTGTCACCCTGACCGCACGTCCCTGATATATATACATATATATATGTATGTATATATATATATGTATATATATATATATATACACTACCGTTCAAAAGTTTGGGGTCATCCAGACAATTTCGTGTCTTCCATGAAAACTCACTTTTATTTCTCAAATGAATTGAAAATTGAATAGAACATATAGTCAAGACATTGACAAGGTTAGAAATAATGATTAATATTTGAAGTATTCATTTTGTTCTTCAAACTTCAAGCTCAAAGGAAGGCCAGTTGTATATCTTATATCACCAGCATAACTGTTTTCAGCTGTGCTAACATAATTGCACAAGGGTTTTCAAATCAGATATTAGTCTTCTAAGGCGATTAGCAAACACAATGTACCATTAGAACACTGGAGTGATAGTTGATGGAAATGGGCCTCTATACACCTCTGGAGATATTTCATTAGAAACCAGACGTTTCCACCTAGAATAGTCATTTACCACATTAACAATGTGTAGTGTGTATTTTTGATTAATGTTATCTTTATTGAAAAAACAGTGCTTTTCTTTGAAAAATAAAGACATTTCTAAGTGACCCCAAACTTTTGAACGTTAGTGTATATGTATGTATATATTATATGTGTGTTGGTGACAACATGGGGTGAATTGGGACATGCAGTTTCTACATTTGAACACAGGGTGGCACATTAACATTACAATGCAAATAGGTGAGTGCCTGCTAATGAGAACAGGTGTGGATGGGAAGCAAACAGTTTCTGACCGCGATCCCGTCAACGTGACCGCGTGTTGTGCTGTAACCAACATGTAAATGTTTTGCATGGACGTCGCGAATACGGAGCCCGGATTAAAACGATTGAAAGAGACGCGGCGCACTGGACTGTGAATTTGTTTGTGGCAAGACACGCGTCCAAACATGTTCGCCCGGAGTGGCTTTAAGACTTCCATTGGAAAAGTACTACAGCCTCTACAATACACTATATTGTGATTATTTGTGATTTTTGACAAGTAACTCTTAAAAGCAACTTTCCATTGACAAAAAATGGAAACCTCTGGGATTCCTTGCGCATGTTGTTTGTACCTCTGCGTCTGGTCTGCGGCATCTGTAACTCTGAGGCAGGATGACCGACGCGATATCCCCTTTACAGCTCTTTAGTGTATTGAGGTAGCTAGCAAATAGTTGTATCTTCTTCTGTTACACACTGTTCTCTCCATGTTCCGCGTCAAAGGGAATTTAATTAAAGATCTCGCGGAAAGACGGAGATTGCTCCTCCCCACCACGTGTCCAGCCACAAGCTCGTTACTTTCCAGCCCAGAGCCGCTGCTGTTCCGGGCTCATGGCACCGGCGCCGTTCTCCTCCCCAGGGGAGGCTCGCCACCCGCTCGTCTTTTGGCGTATGTAGGCGCAGCTGGGGACGCCATTAATACCCAGGCCCAATCTGCAATTTCACTGTGATGTTCTTTTTACGAATAGCTTATTTAAAGAGATAATTAAACAACTGATTTCTTGAATTACTATATGTGTTTAGGAGAACGCAAGATAATGACGGTGGAAAAGCTTTATTACAATGACGGACAATTGAGTTCCTTACGTTACGTTAACGCGTGTCACTCATCTTAATAAGTGTTAAGTTGTAATAGTTTATTTTGATAACATCTGCAGAGGTCTTATGGTTTAAATTAATACATATAGAAAGATATTATAATAGACAATATTAAGGAGAATATTGATATTGTTATTAATGTATTATGAAGCATAGGGGTAATGTTTACTCTATGCAAATGTAAATGGCAAGAATTAATGTACTGCATGAGAGTGACTGTTAGTATTATAGATTGACGAAGCCGGTTGAAACTGTGGACGTGACTTACAATAACAAGAGACTTTTATTGTGAAGGTGACTTTAATTGACCGGACTCTTATTGTGAAAATACCGGAAGTGAGGTTTGACCGAAACAGGAAGAGTATAAGACGGGTGTTTTTGTAGGAACGTTCTCTTTTTCAGGTAAGCTGGACCCAGGTGGGTGTGCTCGTGAGCCCTGAGGAGCCGAGAGCAGGGACACGAGGAGAGCGCTCGAATGATTGTTTTATACTTCTTGCCATTAAATGTTGATAACTTAATCCATGCGTCCGAAGCCTGTTTTTCCACCATCTGCGTAGTGCCCCAGTTTTGAGAATACCTTACAATTTGGAAACCACGGAAGGCGAAACTGAGATGGGCCGCCAGAGTTACGGGACTAAGGACACGTTCATGCGGTGAGTAGCTCAAGCGCTTAAGCTATCGAACTATTTATGCCGTCAGAACAGGACGGGGCACAAGCTTCGCCGGAGAGTTTAACAAGCAATCGACGCTGTGTGTGTGTGTGTGTTTTATGTGTTTTTCCCAATCGCCTTTTGCATGATTCTGCGCGTTTAGTGGCATTTACGGCTGGCAAGTCGGGCTAATGCCACGTTACCCGCGTGGTTGATCGAACGCTTCGTGTCACGGATGAGTAGTCGTGTGTGTTTGTTCCAGTGCGTCTGCATGTTCTGCGCGTTTAGTGGCATTTACGCTGAAAGTCGCCCACGTGTGGGCTGTGTGGTCGATCGAACGCTTCGTGTTACTGATGTGAAGTCGTGTGTAAGATTGGGTGTGTTTGTGTCTTCTGTGCAATGTACGGATGGCTGTCTCACGCTTTTCACGTAGTCTCTTTTCGTTCCTTGTGTTGTAGAGATTTTTCCACTCTCTTCACGGTTTTCGTTATCTCGTGTGTGTTTTGTGTGTGTGGCCTTGTTGTGTGAGTACACGGTGGAGAAAGCCATGTCGAGTGTGTGGCCTGTACTCCACACCAGGTGTGTCGCTGCTGCAACAGCGTTGTGTATTTATTAGTTACATGTTTTTGTTATGTGGAGCAGCACACTCTCCTGTATATATATATATATATATCAATGACGAGAGGTTCATGGTTGGTGAGGCACTGACTCCTTTAGTGTCAGATTTACAAATATATAAACCCAAAAGGGGCTTATTCAATTGGCTACTGGTTATTTCATATCTCATCAGCATTCTTCACACAACATACATGCGCACACGCGCACACGGTACATGTGTTGGCCGTCGCCTGGCGCCTCAGCGTAGAAGAAGCAGCACCAAGTACCCGTTGGCTCACTAGCGCCCCTTTCAGTGAGGCAGAGTATTATCTGCCTCACCCTGCGCCTTTTCACTGCGGTTTTATTTCCCATCAGCAAAACTAAATATGTCACTTACAAACATTACACTTTAATGGTTAAAGACCTTAGCCAGACTGTGGACAATCAGGGCAAATAAACATCTGCAAACATTATATTGGCGACATGCAGAGATACGGCAACCCGCACGCGCCAACTGCATCAACCCAGCTTGTGATGGATTGCGCAATCAGAGGTGAGGCTCGACTCGTCGCCTCAACTCTCGTTTCATCCTGTGTTTGAACAGGAAATAGGCAAATTCAGCGATTTTGTCTATAAAAATGTTCAAAATTAGTCAAACATAAAGATCAGTGGACAAATATTAATATACATTTGATGTTATCATTATTTATTTTTTTACTTGTCATGATGACAGGTGAGGCTCTGCCTCTGTCACCCTGACCGCACGTCCCTGATATATATACATGTATATATATATGTATATATATGTATATATATATATATATATATACACTACCGTTCAAAAGTTTGGGGTCATCCAGACAATTTCGTGTCTTCCATGAAAACTCACTTTTATTTCTCAAATGAATTGAAAATTGAATAGAACATATAGTCAAGACATTGACAAGGTTAGAAATAATGATTAATATTTGAAGTATTCATTTTGTTCTTCAAACTTCAAGCTCAAAGGAAGGCCAGTTGTATAGCTTATATCACCAGCATAACTGTTTTCAGCTGTGCTAACATAATTGCACAAGGGTTTTCAAATCAGATATTAGTCTTCTAAGGCGATTATCAAACACAATGTACCATTAGAACACTGGAGTGATAGTTGATGGAAATGGGCCTCTATACATCTATGGAGATATTTCATTAGAAACCAGACGTTTCCACCTAGAATAGTCATTGACCACATTAACAATGTGTAGTGTGTATTTTTGATTAATGTTATCTTTATTGAAAAAACAGTGCTTTTCTTTGAAAAATAAAGACATTTCTAAGTGACCCCAAACTTTTGAACGTTAGTGTATATGTATGTATATATTATATGTGTGTTGGTGACAACATGGGGTGAATTGGGACATGCAGTTTCTACATTTGAACACAGGGTGGCACATTAACATTACAATGCAAATAGGTGAGTGCCTGCTAATGAGAACAGGTGTGGATGGGAAGCAAACAGTTTCTGACCGCGATCCCGTCAACGTGACCGCGTGTTGTGCTGTAACCAACATGTAAATACTAAGGACGCATACAGCGCCACTGCCCTTCCCCCCCTCGGCAGGTCTGATCATGACCTGGTCCGGCTGACACCCAGGTATGTTCCTCTGGTGAAGAGGCTGCCGGTGACCACCAGGACTGTGAGGAGGTGGTCTCTGGAGGCTAACGACGCTCTACAGGACTGCTTCGAGTCAACGGACTGGGATGTGTTGTGTGGACCGCACGGGGAGGACATCAACAGTATGACCGACTGCATCACGGAATACATCAAGTTCTGTGAACACACCACCATCCCATCACGGACTGTGCGCTGCTCACACAACAACAAGCCCTGGATCACCAGGGACCTGAAGGCGCTTCTTAACATGAAGAAAGCTGCTTTCAGGTCTGGAGACAGGGATGAGCTGAGGAAAGCCCAGCGCAACCTGAAGGTGAAGCTCAGGGAGGCAAGGACTCCTACAGGAGGAAGCTGGAGGCCAAACTCCAGCTGAACAACACAAGGGAGGTGTGGTCTGGCATGAAGCAGATAACTGGCTTCAAGGTGGGAGGAGACAGCCAGGGGCTCCTGGAGAGGGCCAACGAGCTGAACTGTTTTTCAATAGGTTCAGTTCACAGCCCTCTCCTGTCTCCTCCACACATCACACCTCCCAAACACCTCCCCCTCTGTCCCCCCTGCTGAGCTGCACATCCACCGAGCCCCAATAACAATGGGCTCCTCCACCCTCCCCTCTCTCTGTGACGACTGACCAGGTGAGAAGACAGCTGGAGAAACTACACCAGCGCAGAGCTGAAGGTCCTGATGGCATCAGCCCCAGGGTCCTAAAGACCTGCACCACCCAGCTGTCTGGTGTCCTGCAGCGCCTCTTCAACCTCAGCCTGAGGCTGGGGAAGTCCCGTGCTGTGGAAGACGTCGTGCCTGGTCCCTGTCCCAAAGAAGTCAACACCATCTGGCCTCAACGACTACCGACCGGTCGCCTCACCTCCCATGTGATGAAGGTGCTGGAGAGGCTGGTCTTGGCCCACCTCCGCCGCAGGTGAAATCGTCGCTGGACCCTCTGCAATTTGCTTACCAGCCTCATGTGGGAGTGGACGGCGCCATCATCTACCTGCTGCAACGAGCTCAGTCGCACCTGGATGGAACCGTGTCTCTGTGAGAGTCACTTTGACTTCTCCAGTGCATTTAACACCATCCAGCCACTGCTGCTGAGTGAGAAGCTGCGGTGGTCGTGTGGACGCGTCCACCATCTCCTGGATCACTGACTACCTCACAGGCAGACCACAGTTTGTCAGAATGGGCGTGTGCTGTCTGGAACGGTGGTCAGTGATGTTGAGCCCCACAGGAACTGTTCTGTCTCCTTCCTCTTCACCCTGTACACCAGTGACTTCCAGTACAACACGGAGTCATGCCATCTGCAGAAGTACTCTGATGATTCTGCAGTGGTCGGGTGTATTAGGGATGGACGGGAGGAGGAGTACAGGGCAGTGGTGAGTGACTTTGTAAAGTGGGCCGATGAGAACCACCTGCGGCTGAACGTGGCCAAGACCAGAGAGATGGTGGTGGACTTCAGGAGGAAGGCGACAGCTCCTACACCTCTGAGTGTCCTGGGAGTGGACGTGGACATGGTGGAGGAGTACAAGTACCTGGGCGTCTCCATCGACAGCCGACTGAACTGGAAGGCCAACATCAACGCTGTGTACAAGAAGGGATGAGTGACTCTTTTCCTGAGAAAGCTTCGATCCTTCAACGTGTGCAGCAAGATGCTGGAGTTATTCTACCAGTCGGTTGTGGCCAGTGTGCTGCACTTTGCCATTGTCTGCTGGGGAGCAGCATCGAGCCGGTGACACCAGCCGTCTTAACAAACTGGTTAGGAAGGCTGGCTCCATCATCGGCTGCCAGCTGGAGCACCTGGAACAGGTGGTGGAGAGGACGTTGAAGAAACTGGTGTCCATATTGGACAACCCGGACCACCCTCTCCACCACCTCCTACAGGGACAGAGGAGGACTTTCTCCAAACGTCTCCTCACGCTCCGCTGCCACAAGGAGAGATACAGGAGAACATTCCTGCCGACGGCTATGAGGCTCTATAACAGTTCACCTCTTGCCAGATCACCCTAACCCTTCTTATATTTGTGTTTTTTATTTTTATTTTTATTCTTGTGTGTTGCTGCTACTGGCTCGACAAATTTCCCCTTGGGGATTAATAAAGTATATATCTATCTATCTAAATGTTTTGCATGGACGTCGCGAATACGGAGCCCGGATTAAAACGATTGAAAGAGACGCGGCGCACTGGAATGTGAATTTGTTTGTGGCAGGACACGCGTCCAAACATGTTCGCCCGGAGTGGCTTTAAGACTTCCATTGGAAAAGTACTACAGCCTCTACAATACACTATATTGTGATTATTTGTGATTTTTGACAAGTAACTCTTAAAAGCAACTTTCCATTGACAAAAAATGGAAACCTCTGGGATTCCTTGCGTATGTTGTTTGTACCTCTGTGTCTGGTCTGCGGCATCTGTAACTCTGAGGCAGGATGACCGACGCGATATCCCCTTTACAGCTCTTTAGTGTATTGAGGTAGCTAGCAAATAGTTGTATCTTCTTCTGTTACACACTGTTCTCTCCATGTTCCGCGTCAAAGGGAATTTAATTAAAGATCTCGCGGAAAGACGGAGATTGCTCCTCTCCTCGACCACGTGTCCAGCCACAAGCTCGTTACTTTCCAGCCCAGAGCCGCTGCTGTTCCGGGCTCATGGCACCGGCGCCATTCTCCTCCCCAGGGGAGGCTCGCCACCCGCGCGTGTTTTGGCGTATGTAGGCGCAGCTGGGGACGCCATTAATACCCAGGCCCAATCTGCAATTTCACTGTGATGTTCTTTTTACGAACAGCTTATTTAAAGAGATAATTAAACAACTGATTTCTTGAATTACTATATGTGTTTAGGAGAACGCAAGATAATGAAGGTGGAAAAGCTTTATTACAATGACGGACAATTGAGTTCCTTACGTTACGTTAACGCGTGTCACTCATCTTAATAAGCTAAATTCGTTCAAACAAGTCTGAGGCTAAGTCATTAAGCCATGACAGGCTTTTAACAACAACAAAAACGTCTTTGCAGCCAATCTGCAAAGAAGGTGCGAACAATGACACTGATGTTCATTGGGTTTATTAAATAAACATTTTTTTAGTTTCAGCTTTTTTATTAAATAAATCCAATGAACAAAAACAAATCAACTTCATTTGTTTTTGTGTTCATACAATGCATATACACAAGTACCGTGAGTCAGGAAAACGATGGATGACAATACTTGGGAATCTGCTGCTTTTGACTGAGTTCCTGCACAATTCTAAAGAGACTGTCACACCTTCCTGCAAAAGGATGGAAGTTGGAGCCTCAAGGGGCCAATCAGCAACGTCAACATTTGGACGATGATGTAGGAGTTCAACAGTGATGTGGATGAGTTGCTCTTTGTCCTTGTTTGGCATCACGTTCCACCATCAGAAAAAGAACACACTGGCTTCACAGTAAACGCTTTGCATGTTGGTGCATTGCTCGGAGAGCATTTGTATATCATGGGTCTCCATATTGTGGTAATGCTTTTATTTATTTACATAGACCTGCATTTTGTTTATTTACAGCGGTAGTATACAAACATCTTTATCAGTTGCTCAATCTCATACAAATATATACACATGTTGATGATCAACATCACAAACTTATACACAGTGCGAATGAGGAAAGTTAAAATCAGCCTTTTAGGTCTCTGCAGTCCCCTCAGGTTTGACTTGTTAGTCGTGGTTGTTGATGCACATGATGTATAACCTCCTTTATAAAGAAAAAGGGATGAAGACAACTTGGTTAACCCTGATTATAGACGTATATATTTAAACAACAGCTGCAGATGGGAAGTGAAAATGCAGAAACACATGAATTGCGAAAGATATCAACTTGATTTATGTTAATTTTTTTGAGTAATGTTAGAAGAGGGGGCGGAGTTCACTATATGCTGCGCTGAGGAGTAAAGCCCCGGGAGGCCCGGTACAGCTGCTTTCAGGTCCTGATGATGAACGCAGAGATATCCAGCTTCCTAAGTGGTGAGCTCTACGCAATAAGTGAGGCCTGTGCTATACTTCACTTTGCATACTAGTACGTTGTAGTCAGTACAAGGACCATAGTAGCACCCAGTTTAAACTGTCATAATTAGTTAAAATGCTTTAATATATATAAGTTATTACAAATATTGTAATAAATATATAAAAGTTGTACCGTTTAAAATATGCAGCCGAAAAACATTCTTCACGTCTTACTCATTGTCTTATATCTGCATAGGCGATGTTGCGTTGTTGACCGTAACATTAGAACATTGGAAGCTTTATGATTGGACCACGAAGCAGCGAAAGCCGTCGGTTGAGCATCAGTACGGATTTCGCGTTGGAGTAAAAGTGCAGAAAGAGACAATCGGCTCTCCAACTGTTCATACGCAGAGTTTTAGATCGGAGATGGTTCGATCAGATGACGGCGATGTCGACAGGATGTCAAGCGGCTTCCGCTGTGTTGACAGTAAATGTGTCAACGGCGTTAGTCAGTCCTGCTCTAGCTGTTAATAATCTGCCAGGCGAGCTTGTGTGCAGCGACCAGCGGTTAATCTTTTCGTGCGGCCGAACAAAAAACTTGGAGATAGCGTTCGCGACAGGTTAAGAGAAAGGGTCGGGATCATTTTGCTAATATTGGCAAACAAACTTCTCTCATTTCAGGAGTTGTAGTTATGGTATTGGTCGCTGTCGTCGTTGTTATTGTCGTCGTTCCCAATCCAAAGTCAGTAGTGAGCAATCTGTTCCGGAGAAACGCGGGACAGAAGGCGGATACGTAGGCGTCTTTAAACCCCGAGTTGCAGAAGCAGTACACCAGCGGGTCCAGCAGGCAGTCGATGTACGACAGGACCATGAGGCTGTCGTAGACCTGGACCACCACGTCCTCGGCGTGCTCCCACTCCTTTTTGAGCCGGACGCTCAGCAGCACCGCTCTGGCCACGGTGCTGGGCAGGAAGCAGATGGAGAAGACGACGACGACGGACATGACCACGAACACCGCTCGCCTCAGTTTGGTCTTGTCGCCCACCGTCTTCCTCTGCAGCCGGTGGACGATGCGCACCGTGCAGTAGACGAGGATGACGAAGGGGATGACGATCTGGCTGAAGTAGACGATCTTTAAGAAAAACAGAGCAACAACGACAAAGAGATGAAAGGCGGCCGTCGGAGTGGGACGTGTTCGTGTCTCTGCAGGCAGAGCTCAGTGTCCACACCCCCTCACTCGGAGATTGTTTGCTGAGGTTTCTGACTCATTTTCTAAATCAAACTCCTCAGAAGTCTCACTCATCTAAAGCTCTTTTCCTCTGTGACCCTGTTTAGTCGGAGAAGCAGCCTAAAACGCAAAGATATCTATCTTTCCATTGGTGGTTATTTTTCTTCTTCAACAAATAGTTGCGTTAATTACACGAGTCTTTTTTTTATGATCAATTATTCGTAAGATGCTGTCATGCCGAGACGGATTTGTTTACGCTGCTTGTGGGAACGAGAGCAATTAGATCAGCCATTAAAGCGAGATAACTGCGATGACCGTCCGCTTCCCAGGAAGTCTGATGGTATGAGGTTGTGTAAATAACTGCAGTTCTTATTAATGTTAGCTTTGGCAGGGTTAGCAAGCGTTGGTGTAGCGGGCAATTGTAATCATCAAAGCCTTTTTGGTATCCACGTTCATTTTAAAACAATATATACTACCGTTCAAAAGTTTGGGATCACTTAGAAATGACTTTATTTTTCAAAGAAAAGCACTGTTTTTTCAATAAAGATAACATTAAATTAATCAGAAATACACTCTCTACATTGTTAATGTGGTAAATGACTATTCTAGGTGGAAACGTCTGGTTTCTAATGAAATATCTCCATAGGTGTATTGAGGCCCATTTCCATCAACTATCACTCCAGTGTTCTAATGGTACATTGTGTTTGCTAATCGCCTTAGAAGACTAATGTCTGATTAGAAAACCCTTGTGCAATTATGTTAGCACAGCTGAAAACAGTTATGCTGGTGATATAAGCAAAACAACTGACCTTCCTTTGAGCTTGAAGTTTGTAGAACAAAATTAATACTTCAAATATTAATCATTATTTCCAACCTTGTCAATGTCTTGACTATATTTTATATTCATTTGATAAATAAAAGTGTGATTTTTCATGGAAGACACGAAATTGTCTGGGTGATCCCAAACTTTTGAACGGTAGTGTAAGTCAAAAGCCCACCTCCCTGAATGTGTCCGTCACGTCGTGCAAAAGGGTCTCGATTTGGCGCCCGTGGCTGTTGCAGCACTCGAAGGTCTGGACCATCATGGGGATGGTGAGGGGCAGCAAGAGCAACCAGATGACGATGGAGACCTGAGGGGATTTCTTCAGCACTTTGACAAAATTCCTCCTCCCGAGATGCACCACGTTGAAGTAGCGGTCCAGGGAGAGGGTGATGAGGAAGGCGATGCTGGCGCCGCGGTTGAGGAACAACATGAAGAGCATCGTCTTGCACAGCACTTTGTTGGGGCTGCGCCGCTGGCCGTAGTGGTAGTGGTAGGCCTTGGCAGGGAGACAGGCCACCAGCAAGAAGTCAGCAACCACGATGTTGAACAGGAAGATGCTTTTGTTCTTCCAGAACTTGAACCTGAGGGGGAAGTCGTCAACAAACAGCAGTGAGTTGCTTCCCTGCTACGAGGTTTTCTCTGCATCATGAATCACAAAGCAAGAAGCCCGGGATGTCGATCCTGTCTTCACTTTGAATCCCGACACGTCAAACTGCTTAATGCTCGCGATGGGACGACGGCAAGAGGATCCACGATGGTCAAAAGGAGATTTCTTTGGACATATTTCATAGCCGCTGCTTTTCTTTTCGCTACTGTGTATTTGAGTGGTGGTAATAAACAGACAACAGTGACTCTTTGCACACAGTGTTGTCTGCTGGAAGACTTTTCAGTAATCTGAGAGATAATCTAGTTTCCTGGTACATAGTAGGGTTGTCACGATACCAACATTAGATCAGGACTTCGATACGTAAATATATGTAAATATACTTACGATATAAAAATTCAGAACAATACCACAAATACGATACGATGCTGGTGTATTTAGAAGAGTATTAAAGTCATGCCGTTTGTAGCCAATGCGTGCATGCCGCATGACAGGGAGCGGGAGTAGGGATGGGTATCGTTTGGGTTTTTTCCGATACCGGTGCAAAACCGGTACTTTTAAAACGATACCGGTGCCTAAACGGTGCCTCAACCGATAGGTTTTTTTTTAAACGCATAATGAGGACATTAAAAACCTCTTCGGCCATATTCCCTGTAGAAGCCGTTATCATGGAGCACTGACAAACAACAGATATCAGACTGTTAACATACACAATATATGTTCTCCATTATATGATGTGATATGTATCGTCACGTGCAGACTTTATAGGGTTAATCCTGTCACTGTTTTGATGGGCAAAGCGAACAACCAATCAGAGGAACTGAAGATGACACGTGACAAATAAAGTTTTGCTTCTGACAGTGAGAGTCACACTGAAACAAAGTGACGGCCCACGGTCTTTATTCCTCCGTCATTATATTCCCGGTAACACCGGGTATACAGCCGGGACCGCTGGACATCAACACATCTGCTGACAGACTGTCACGCTCGTAGCTCGTAGCTAACTCAAACATGGTTATAATGGCTAATCTATTATTTCTTGGGCTACTTTTATGAATGCAAGACTTGCAATCAACGATAGGGTACTAATCTGAGTTCAGGCTGCTCGTCATAATCGGTCTCCACGTGTTCAGACGGTCTCCCCGTCGCCCAGCCTGACGCTGGTGTGCTCCACACGGGTTCACTAGTCACACACGGCGCAGCCTCCGCTGTCAGAGTTAAATATGAGAGGCTCGTAACCTGCTGACAGGGCGGAGTCACCAGAGAAGTTCACAACAATAGTTTTTTTCATTTTCAATCGGCTCAGGCACCGGAAAGAAGCACCGAAATGTCCGTTGCGTTTCGGTCTGGGTAATACCGGTTGTATTGGAACCGGTACCACATTGGCACCGGTTTCCGGTACCCAACCCTAAGCGGGACAGGGCATGCTCTCCGATCGCGCGCTGTTTTCATGAAGTATCAAGACTATAAATATGCAAAATCGTATAGTTTTCAACGTATGGGTACCACATACATACATCAATAATCAAAAAATGTATGAGTTTTTTTATTGCAGAAATAGGAATCCAAACCGGATGTGAGCCGCAAGAGCTAGCAGCCTGCATTCACTATCATCTATTATTCCTATAAACATGTCATACTGTAGTATTACACATGCATAAGATCAAAAATTGAATGAAGACAAAACTTGCGAGGTTAAACTTTTTTTAATTTGTATTCAGAAATCTTAAATTCATAAAAAAAGTTGGGTAAATTTTTACTTGCCCCGAAACACATTGTTTTATTTGCTGGTTATCTAACACCAAATACTTATGTTAATTGACTCACGTTCTATCTGCCCTGCTCTCAAATCCCCTCCAACACCACCCGACTGAACCCTGGTTCAGGACAATTGATCGGGCAAGTAACCCAAAGACTAATAACAGCTGGTCAGTCACCTGGACGCACTGACTCACTTTTTAAATCATCCAGAGAGGCTACATGCTGGATGAATCGCACAGACATCAGTTATCAAGTTCAAGTTGAAACGTTTCCCCTCTCTGAAGGCTTTCACTCACTTCTCACTCCCTCATGACATTTTTTTTAGTGTTTTAAAATAATAATTGAAAAGGCAGTGAGAGCGAGATTGTGTTTCCTCTTACCTGAAGACGAAGATGTAGAGGACCGACAGGTTGAGAGGCAGACCCAGCACGAACTCTGCAATAATCAGCCAGAAGAGGGTTTGGTATGTGACTGGGTTGGGGGCTCTGCAGTGGTCAATCGTTGGATTCGTAGACATGTTTTGTTCCCAGGACATAATCCTCACTGAAGCAGCACTGCTTCTACAGCAGTAGAAGAAAGTGCAGTCAAAGTGCGAAACACAATGGAAAAAATAAGGGTTAAAGTTTCCAGGCAGGTTAATAATCCATAGTTTTTCCCGAGGTGTCCTCTGACCCAGAAGCTTCTCCCCCCCCCTTCTCACTGTGATCCGTCAAATTCAACAGCCCCCCTCCGAGAGCCTCGCAGTGGTTCTGGAGCTCGGACACAACCCGCTCGACATGCGGAGGAAACGGTGCGCTGTAGACACCGCATGAGCCGTTAAATGCATGTGGAGAGGAGAAAACACCCACTCCGTGTGAGTCTGTGAGCCCTTTTTATGCAAGAGGAGGCTACACTGCTCCTGCACAGAGGAAGAATCTTTTCTTTTTCTTTTTTTGTTCGCTGGAGGAGTGGTTTGAAGACTTGGTGCTTAACTTACTCAGAAGTGTGGTGTGGAAAACAGCTTTCCACCTTAAAAACGGTGTAGGAGCGTTTGGATTTGGCAGATGAGATATAGTAACATGCCCGTTGCAGTTTCTATATTACACACTAAGTGGTAACTGGAAACCGGTCCGTTGAATGGTTTACCAGCAGCACGGGGGTTTGGCGGCGGGGGGGGGACGTTTGTGAAATTCCTTAGATGGCTGTCGATGTTCAACCTTCATGCCTGCACATGTCTAGCTTTATTCTTGGGTATGGCGACAATAATTTCTCCAGGAACAAGATCGACTGTGTTGTAAACACGGATCTGTTGGATCACACCCTCCCTTCAGTGGAGGAGTTACTCACTATGACGAGGTTTTTTCCACAACCCCCGTTTGATGTTTGAGGAGATTTGTAAACCAGGGTGAAGGGATGTCTGTAGTGTGTCATGATTCAGCCTTTTACACCTTTTGTCAAGCAGACCTTATTTCTGAAGCCCGATATCACACTGTGACCGGATTGTAGTCGTCACCAGTAGGTTCCCCCCCCCTAAGCACCAAGGAAATGCGCAACCAGAGGGATATTTGGTAATGAGTTTTATGACGTTCGGACCGCAGCCTGTGTCTCTGCTCCCTCCTCTCGTCTTCAGTCCGTCCAGCTCCTTAAAAGAGAAAGCCTCGCAGATACACAAACACAGATTGTCATCAGACAGCGTTCCCTGAACCACCCCCCCGCTCCACCCACTCTGCAGCCAAGCCTAAACACCCCCCCGCTCCACCCACTCTGCAGCCAAGCCTAAACACACCCCGCTGCCACACACACATTTGCCTCATTGGCGCTGTGCACTGCATTTGACACATTTCAGTCCATATTCACACTCCCTGAAAAAGAAACCTACAACATTATAATCATTTCTTTACAGCGAAGAGGTGGAGAGGGATCCTCCTCTGTTGCTCTCCTGAAGGTCTCTTCCCTTTGTTTTTTCAATTTCTTGGGAGTTTTTCTTGATCCGATGTGAGGTCAAAGGTCAGGGATGTTTATGTGTTCGGACTGTAAAGCCCTCTGAGGCAAATTTGTAATTTGTGATTGTGGCAGCGGGTTGTGTTTAGGCTTGGCTGCAGAGTGGGTGGAGCGGGGGGTGGGGGGGGGGTGGGAACGGTGTCTGATTGTCATCAGCTGGACTGATGGGTAATCAGTCCAGCTGATGACAATCTGTGTTTGTGTATCTGCGGGGCTTTCTCTTTAAAGGAGCTGGACGGACTGAAGAGGAGGGCAGTGAGCAGAGACACAGGCTGCGGTCCGAACGTAATACAACTCATTACCAAATATCCCTCTGGTTGCGCATTTCCTTGGTGTTTAGGGGGGGGGAACCTACTGGTGACGGCTACAATCCTGTCACAGTGATATTGGGCTATACAAAATCAACTGAATTTAATTGAATTGAACTGAGAGGAGGGCTCTCTCTCTTTCCCTGGACAGCCAGGCAATAGATGACATGTGAAGCATAGACCCACACAATAAAATGACAGTACAGACTAGACAACTTACAAATGTATGAAGAAAATGGATCCGGGAGGATGTCAAGCAGCTGCCAGTGTTTGGATCTCTTCACTGCTGTTTTCAGTGATCTTGTTACATTAAAGTCATTCATGACCTTGACTCCTCTGCCTCTCTGCCGCTACTTTCACTGAGCAACAACAGAAAGAGGGCCTAAAAAGCGACACACTCTAATGATTTAAAAACGTTGCCATGAGCTGTTGTCAAGGCCATTTCCTACCAGACCTGTCAAGTTGCACAAAGGAGCAATGTTGCACATCTTCTGGGAACACATGTCCAAACACAGTCGGTGCATTTTGACATTGGCTCCGTTGAACCCCCGACCACAACAGCTCATCCTTTAAATAGCCATTGCGACATTATGCTTCTCCTACAGAGATGTTGTTTACCGTTCCTCCTTAAAATGAGACACTTCACCAAATGTATAACGCAAGATGCCTATCCATGATAACTCGAGTGTCACAGCGGCAACGGAAAGTACAAACGCATGCCAGTGAATCTAAATACGGTGCTTTGGATTATGAAATGTGCTTTACGTATTGCTCACAATATTACACTCTACCTTGTGCAAATTGCGTGATTGCGCAACCACGTGCGAAAGACTGATTTATCCACGTTGACAGGAGAGCCGTGCAGACTCGCCCGACGCATCGCTATCGTGACAGAGGTGCATAACGCGCACACAGAGCTACCAGTGACCCATATCTGATCGGGCTGCAGGGACTTATTTCATCTTCATGTAACTGTAACTTCCTGCACGAGTTTTATGTATTGGTTCATGCATCGTAATTCAATTCGTTTGTTGTTACCCAATTTCACAAATTTATTACAAATCTGTCTGTTCACAATTAATCTGCCACAACAACCCTTCGCCCAAAACAAAAACTCCCATCAAAACCAAAAAAAAACAAAAAACAAAAAGAAGGGGAAAAAGAGGGAGAGAGGAGAGGAGGGACCTAGAGGGATCTCCAGAGATGGGAAGGACAATAGATGGGAACAGATACAGAAGGACAGATTTAGAGTTAAAATAAATAATATGAAGGAGTGTATGAAGGATTAGGTAGTAGCATATTCCATCGATGAGGACAACCACCATCAGGCAGGCGGCGGTGGGAGGAGGAGGGTGAGTCAGTGGAGGACAGTGGCGTCATCAGGGAGCAGGAATTGACGCCCCCTCACAGGGTCCGATCACAGATAGATGCGTAATCTCAGGGTCCTCGGCCATCCAGCAAGTTAAAGAAAGTCGCGCGATCGGGAGAAAGCAGAGTTACGTGGAGAAAAGAGAAAAGGATGAGAATGGAAGAGAAGGAGAAAAAAAAGGTCCCCGGCAGCTATAAGCCTAGCAGCATATCGAGGGCAGCTGGACCCGGGGCTATCAGGGCAGAAACTACCTAACCGAATCATAACCAAGGATAAAATAAACTCTGTAGGAAGGAAGGTGTGACTGCCTCTGGTGAAGTGTGACTGTCTTGGCTCTGAAATTGGAAGTGGGTTGGTTCCATAAAAGAGGGGCGAGGCTTCTTGGCTAAAGACTCTTTTTCTAACTTTAAGACTCTAGTAGTACAAGTAGTCTCCATTTAGTGAGCTCTAGTGGGCGACTAGCTCACGACATATGAGCAAGAAGATATGATGAGATGATCACCAATCAAGGCTTGTGTAGGTTAAGAGAAGAATTTAAAATTGATTTGATTTTACTGGAGCCCAGAGCAAGCAGCTGATGCAGGGAGTGATTGATCTTTTTTGGAGTTTTAGTGAGAACACGAGCTGCAGCATTCTGGATCAACTGGAAGACTAGCAAGCTATTAGAGCAGCAGTAATCCAGTTAAGGTTGCTTGAGTCCATCCAATCAAAATTGACGCTGAACCAATTTTTCTGCATCTTTGATTTTTTTTAAAGATTTTTGAATTTAAAAGAATGCAGTCCTTGGAATGCAGTCCTTGAGTTTTGCTAAGGTCGAAATAACAAAGAGTGAGATAAGATAACGTAAGATTCTTTACAGGATGCCGCTGCCAATGCGGAATACACGTCACAGAATAATCATCATCAGTTTGAATGATCTCTGAGGTAGTTTTGGCCAGTTAAAATTACTTAGGTTTTGAGTCATCCATCGCATATGTTAGGTCACTCATGTTTTTTTACTTTAAGACATGCTTGAATTTTGGTTGGTTGGTTTCTCTCTCTCGATTTTATCGATAAATATAGTTGAGCATAATGCAGAAAGTTTATGGTTGAGTTGGAGTGTTTATTGCCAAAGGAAGCATGTATAGTATAAGGTAAAAAAATTGGTCCAAACACGTGAACCTTGTGGAACTGATTAGATTAACGTTGGTGGTTACTCATCACATAATACTACAATACAAACTCGATCGAATAAATAATTTAAACCAAAAACCAAAACTGCTGAAACAATGCTCCAGTCTCTGCTCCAGTCCAGTACATGTATGTCAATGGTGTGGTGCAGCAATGCAGCACTAAGGTTCAGACCAGGACAGGAGAGAGATTTATCTGCCATTACAGAGTCATTTGTAATTTTTCACCAGTGCCGTCTCTCGTGCTGTGTTGTTTCTAAATCCTGATTGAAAATTCTCAAACTATTATGATGTGATATAGAAAGTAAACACTGATTTGCGACCACTTTCTCAAGGATCTTGGAGAATCTCAGTATTAGTTCTCAATAGTAATCCACTGATGGGTTTTGTTAAAACATGGGACATCTTGTTCACGCCTAAGTACCGTTTCTTTCAGCACCAGTGATGATGGAAACAGTATACAGACACTCAGTTGTTTACTTGTCCCGCACTCTGAGCAAGGTACTCGTCTCTTACATTTATTACAATCAGCATGAAGGCCAAGAACCATTTTCTTGGCCAGTGGTTTGCACCCAGCTCCCATTTCCTCACACACAAACACACACGCGCGCTCTCAGTTACATATTGAACATACTTTTCCACATTCTGCACTGCTCCTCGGTCCTGCCCTCTGTTTATCTCCCGCCGCCGTCTCTCTTGAAGATCTGATGTCTCCTGCCTTCGTGTCGTTGCGGTGGGTCGGCTTGCAGCCTGGACCGATCCCTCAGGCGGTAGGTACTGTACGGCCGCCAAGGTGCTTCCCTTTGCGAGTATCTAATCAGCACGATAGGTATAGGTCACTTCAATGACACTCAACTTGTCTACATTTGAGTTCAAAATTGGTTGGAAAGTTGGGTCCGAACAACCAGTTTTAAATCACATGCGGAATTAGCTGAGTCATGTTTGAGTGAGTGTGCATGTGAAGGTTGTTGTATTGACAAGGCAGCAAACACACATTACTGGTAGTCCAGTCTGTTTCTACACACCGAGTACATGTCGACCATCATGCACTGCCTATAGATGAGTGCCTCAGGCACTTCAAGACACCCAGACTACTCCTTTAAGAGACAGATGTGTGTGTAATAGTTGGTGAGAACCATGCTGGGAGGTGATTATATGTAAGTGTTGTGTGGCTGCCAACTTGAACACGGATTTCACAAAGTAGTGAAACTTGAACCAGATGATCCTCTGAGAGCTCTTTCACAAAATATGTGTGTTTCTTTCCAGAACAAGCCCAGATTATTTTCCATTTCTACACCAAGCCTGACGATATTAGAGGAAACACTTTACAAACATGGATGATGTTATTCTGGCTGATTTAGATAACATGCTTTTTTCCGTGTATTCTGTACTGTACTGTACTGGATCAATTTATATGTAGAACACATTTTGAGATGGGAATTATGTTGACCTGCCGTTTATAATCTAATAGAGAGTTATTCAATGACACCCATCTGACACGTCTTATCATGTCTTCTTTTTCCACTAACAAACGTTCCTCTTTGTGGCCCCACAGCTCGCAGGTTTCCCAGTTTCACCTCATCCGTGGTCTGAAGATGGCCGTGTCTCCACACGCCCTGGCCAGGGTAAGAACCACATAGCACACTGCGTCTCTATTCACTGAGACCAAACAACAAGAGATATTATCTTACCCAATTTGTACATGAATGCGTACAGTTATGTGTAGGATTGGAAAGGTTCTGACTTTGGCGACTTGAAAGAGATTTTTAAAATACATTTTTCTAAATGTCAAATGGATATGCTTCGTGACCACCTCAAACTGTTTTTTTTCATTTGCGTTTAAGTTGTTTAAAAAAAACCACAACGTGGTTAATCACCTGCTGCTGTTTAAAAAAATAAATACATCGGAAAATAAAATCTGATTTTGCCCATGAAGTAGCGACGGTTGGTCTCTGTTATCATTCTGTCTGTTGACATATGATTTATAGCTGTTATTTACAGAGTACGCTTCAAACGAAAAGTTTAAAACGATCATATGAATTAAAGTTCAAAACACCTCTCTAGAATGTTACGACATGCTTTACCTTTATGTGAGATAGGCTGTAATGATGCTGTAAGCATCACAATTAAAAGGATTTATTTGTTTCTCTCTCTCTCTCTATATATATATATACACATATATAAATGTGTGTATATATATAAATATATATATGTGTGTCAAATGTGTGTCTGTATATTTATATATATATAATTTGTATCTTTTTCTTTCTTTCTGTATATTCTCTCTCTCTGTGTATATATATATATATAATATTTATCTTTTTATTTCTCTCTGTATATTCTCTCTCTCTCTCTGTGTATATATATTTTTTAATTTATTTATTCAACATTAAGCTCTTTAAACCTACAAATGAGACTTGTGGAGCTGAAGTCAGCCACTTGTTTCTGACACGTTTAGCTTTTCAGAAACAATAGAGCCGATAATCAGAACCGCACCCACTCTTTGTACCACAACAGAAGTTTTTAAGATTGCTTAAATGCATATTGACTCATATCTGGACTTGATGGGAATGTTTGTGTTATGCTGAAAGTAAAAGAATCAGTCTGCAGAAATGTTCTGTAAAAAATGAAGATAGAAAGATTTATTTATACATTCACATATTACAGGAGTAGTGAAAACACATAAAAGACAAGTCAATTATTTGCACAATGCCACCTAGAAATGAGCCTGAGAATGTGTCAGCAACACATTATGTAAATGCCATATCGATAATAATCAGAAGAATTCAATAGATTTTGTCAACTCAATAACTCATTCTATTAAACTGAATCTGGTTGACAAAACCTCAAATTCATTTATAAATTGGAGTAGCCATATAATAGTATTTAGCTGCATTAATGCTGCTCTCAGTGTCAGTAAGTGTTTGACCCATCCAAACCGTAATCTCAATTAATTGATTAAATGAACAAAGATGCTTTAAATGAACTCGAGCATGCATTTCTCACGTTGTAGCTGTGGGTGAATAAAATGCTTCACTTTTGCAATGAGTGACCGTCGAGGAGAGACATTGGAGCCCACGAAGAAACTGAATGAACAACTGAATGAACCACTGAGTCGCAGACAAACGAGCGACGCGTACTTTGAACACACAGCTCCGCTCGGGTCAAAACTACACAAATGGATGTTGAAGTCTGCTCCGGTCCCACTATATGTGACTTTAAACCGTGCGCTCCTCTCTTTACTCCGTCAATATTTGTCAGGTTTTCATCCACTTAGACACCCAGATGTGACATTTCCAGGAAGGAATGGATTGTGTGTTTGTGTGTGTGTGTGTGTGTGTGTGTGTGTGTGTAGGCAATTCTTCGCTTGTTTGTGACCCCTCCGCTCAGTACGCATCGGTCTTGTCACCTCGGGCCAAGGAAGAAGCCATACGAGCGCTCCTCTAGTTTTTAATCAGGTGACCACATCAATAAATGCATTTTAATCTACTTTAAAGTCGTACAGCTGGGGATCTTCTTCCAGGACCAGGTGCCTCCTTTTCCCCGAAACCGACGGGGTTTTTCCTCGGTCGTGTTCCCACTTGTCGAACATTAATCAGATGTCATGATAAATTCAGCTTGATAAGGGGATTGCTTAACGTTCCACCGCACACATGTGTCATTGTATTCTTGCGGCGTTTCATCATTTCAAACAATACTGTGACAAACAGAAAGCAACGACTTTTATGAGACACAGTGATGCATCCTCAGCACACAGAGGAGCCTAACATGAGTCTGTTTATAGCCACGTTACCAACAGACATGTCCTCATGCGCTGCACTATTACTGTGGATGAGATCATCGTGGTGAGTCCATCCAGATGTCTTATACGAGCTCAATCAGTGCGTTTACATGATGGTATAATTCGAATCTTGCTTTAGTCGGACTATGCTATCTTTTGGGGGATCAGCTGTTATCCCAATATACATGGCAGTGAGTAATTCGAATCATTGGCCGAAAGCATGTCATATCCGATACGATAGGCGGCGCTGTTTTCATTACAACTCGTGGTGATACAGCCATTTCCGCTTGACCTCTTCACCACCACCAACAACAACATTTCGAGAAAGATGGCGAACAGAGAGCAAGGCGAAGCTCCATCCCTCTACTATTCTTCCATGGTGTTAATAGGAGTACAGCGAATGCAAATGGCGCTATTGGCTGAGTTGATAACGGAGAGAAGACGCCGTCGCCGAAGGTACACGGAGAATTTAATTTATCGTCTCTTTCGACTTCCGGGTCACGACATGGGAGGGAGGAGGGCGGCGGGATCTCGAGCATGCGCAAAGACGCAAAGTCCAGTTCCGAATCGAATTCAGAGTTACATGCCGCGAGAGTCGAATTATCAACTGGATCGGACAGAGCTATCCAGGGGTGTTAATCGGACCGAAGTCGGACCGCACATAGTCCGACTAAGGTGTTTACATGAAACGGATAATTCGATTTCAGTCCGACTAAGCCAATAATTCGATTGCATGTAACCGCACTGAATATCATTTATGAGAATAAGTCGGAGTGAAGTGTTTTTTAATCTGCTTTAAGCATGATTCAGGATTCATACTGTCGGGGAAATTTCCTTTTTTGCGGCGTGTCTGTTATTGACAAGAGAATGATTGAAATATGTTATACACATCCATAATAACCCAACATTAACAATCAACTTCCTGTAAGGGCCTTCAGGGTAAAGCCTTTACGTATTGGGGGACTCAATATGTGTCTATTTTGGAGTCAGTTAAATGTATACATTTGATACCCTTCCCTTCTTTAGTTCTCTTACTTTGAAAATCCTCACTATTTACAGCTTGTTTTGATGTATTAGACGCTTCTGGGTGACACATGTTTTTACCGATTAAACACAAAAACTGGATTAGTGTATAAGCTTAGATAAAAGGTTGCGTAAGACGGATAAGATTCCTGTTCTTTTTCTCCTCACCTCGGGAACAGTTGAAAGGAATTTTTCACTTGCCGTCCTAGACAAAAAGAAAAACAGATGTGCGTACTTTGGCCCGAGAAGCATTCCCATTAAAATAAAAATATTTTAAAAAATCACTAAATAAAATCCACCAACATGAATACATCATCTACAGTATCAGGAGACGACTGACTCACCGCTACAGTACGTCTACAATGCCCTGGAACACCCAACACATCGTGGAAGAACAAGATCTTCCTATTTACATATGTACCTATATATACTTTTATATTATATATAACTAAAATGTACAATTTCGAGGCTCTCTGTTTGGTTATCTTTCGTGCACCTATGGGGATAAGTGGTAGTTGCAGGTGTTGTTTTGGTTCTCACTTCCCAGACGTCCAGACAGAAGTCCAGAGGAATGTCAGTTTGAAATTCAACCTCTTTTCTTTTGTGTCAGTGGGCTATCGGCTCGGTGCTCGGTTACCGTTTAGTTTGACCTCATTTGGCCATTGATGGTGACTTAACAGCCATTTATGTAAATGACAATCATCAAGATTATTACTTTGATGAAACTTAAAAACAACTGTACCCCTTCATAGCGAATCCCCTTTCATAAAATAGAAACGTGTTTGTGGTGGTCAGTATCAGGTAGTGTCACCCCACAGAGGAACCGCCTTTCCCACCTCAAATGACGTTGTTGCGCGGAGGCTGCGTCGTGTTCCCCGTTGAGCTGACCATCGGCACTCCGTTGCCTTTCACCAAGAACGGGAAATAACTGGAGAGGTAGAGACTTTTAAACTTGGTGCTGCAGAAGCAGTAGATCAGCGGGTCCAGCAGACAGTCCACGTAGGAGAGCACCATGAGGCCGTCGAAGGCCACGGCGGCTTTATCCTGCCAGGGCTCGGGCCACGGTTTGACCCGGGCGATCAGCAGCACCATTCTGGCCACGGTGCAGGGGAGGAAGCAGAAGGAGAAGACCACCATGACGGAGGTCACCAGGAACACCGCCCTCCTCAGCTTGGTCTGGTCCCCGACGGTCTTCTTCCTGAGCCGGTTGACGATGTGCACCGTGCAGTAGACGAGGATGACGAAGGGGATGATGATCTGGGAGAAGAAGACCACTTCCCGCAGACTGTCCACCACGTCCTTTAAAGATCAGAAAAAAAGTGGATCATCCTAATTTGTCTTTTGCGTCAGCAACAAATAGAGGAGCAGATCTTGACATTAGCAACCCGATGTCCTACATTTGGAATGGTTAGCAATCCCAAAATTCTTAAGTACCTCTTAACTATAACTCACAGCGGGGGAAAGGTACAATATTTGCCTCTAAAAGGCCGTGGGGTAAAACTAGAGTAAATGGAAATGTACTTAAAAATTGTATTTAAATCTACTTAGTTTTCACCACAGACAAGATTTATTTAAAAACAGTCATCATGCGTTAATACCAGAGAGATTACCAGTGTAAATAATCCGACGAAGAATTAAGCCGATTGCAAACAATGAAAGAAGATTTATAGCCGGCGTAAGTTTATTGAGAGGCGTGAACACAGCGTCTAATGGACACAGAAAACAGACGCGCTTCAAACTAATACACTGTTTACTTCAGTGGTCACAACCTTTTTATGCCCATGATCCCTGACCTCTCCCTTGGTGACAGGCGAGATCTCCTCCCTATTGAGGCGTTAAGACTGTCCAGTCTGGACTTACAACTGGAGGCTTTTTATTTGGCTTAATTGTAATTGAATGAAATCAAAACACTTTGGTCCAGCTTTCAAATTGATGTGACCAGGAACACACTGAAAGACTTAATTTCAGTGCAACATGGACAGGACATTATTTGTTAACCGCACACAATATGAACAAGAAACACACATTTATCAATGAGCAGCTGGATGAACTACCAATATTAATTATTGTGTTTATCAACTGACGTTACAGCACAACACTGACAGCATGATCAGTCAGTGGACCCAATGTAAGTTCAGCTCTGTCCCATCACAATGCCGTCAACGGTCATGTGACTCGGGTCAGTGTGATGTCTGTGACTGGACACTGTCTGTGAGCTTGTAGTTGGGCTCATCAGCACAGACAGCCAGTCGGAGGCCGTCTGTGAGGCACCTGTTCTTTCATTTGGGGATTTTCTGAACTACACTTCCAACATTTTTTGGGACACATTTGGCATTGATGAAAGTTTCCTCACGTGGGATTCGTTCTGAACTCAGACCGTTGGTGATGACGTTCACATCAACTCTACAGACATGTTCAGATTTGAATAATTCTAATAAATACTAGACTATTTGTATCATTAACAATTACGTTTCACATGTATAGTCATGATTCTACGAGGCATCGTGATATCATAAAATATACAAAAGCACTCCACGAACACTGCAACTGTAAGTGAATAAATAAATAAGCACTAAAGTTAGGTCTCAGTTTACTCGACCGGTGGTCGCCTTCCGCTCTGACATGATTTTAATCTGAAGTTGCTTTCGTGTTTCCTGTGGAGTCTGTCGATTGTGCACACGTCTCTTCGGTTGCATGCCCTTATAAGGAGCTGGCGGGGCGTTTCTGTATGCAAACACAGGTGCACGAGAATGCACGTTCAATTTAATATTCCTCATTCGGGGGAGCACAGCTGGAAACACTCCGGCTGTGTGAGAACCCTTTTGCAGGCGTTCATGAATCAGAAGGAGATCTTTTCTGACGTTGGTCTTCAGACGTCTGTCAGAAAACACTCCAGAAGACACTTCATAAAATGAGTATGAGGCCCAATGTGTTTCTGAATTTATTTGTATTTTATTTTGGAGAGCGACAGTCCCCGAGATCGACGTGTGGGCGACCGCTGGTTTACACCTTGTCGTGCATGGAGTCTCATATAAAGTGGAATTCATAGTGAATACATTGAATCTCCTTCTTATTTTCTTTTGACAATATTAATATTTGGGTTTTCCAGAATGCGACCCTCCTTTTCACGCGGTGACCTCGTCATCCGCGGAGCAGTTTCACACGCGCCAGCTTCAGAACGGCTGCGTGGTGTGTCGGTGCTACAATGGCTCTGGAAACCGTCTAGACCTAAGTGAAGCTGTCGTGTGAGATAACACCAGGGCTCTCAAGCTTTGAATACAGGCAAGAGTGACATTTCCATCAGCACCCCCCCGCAGAACGAAATTTTCGGATATCAGTCAGTCGCGCGCAATTCCAGGATGCTTTATTTTCATTGGTTGCTGGATTAAATCTTACCCAGATACAACAGATACGTTTTTTTTTCTGATTGGCTACTGTGTAGCCCAGGGGTGGCCAACCCGCGGCTCGCGAGCCTCATGCGGCTCTTTAACTAGTTTCATGCGGCTCTTCAGGAGCTGTCACATGACATGCGTCAAAAATGCTTGGCTGGCGCTGTCATTCACTCCCCCTACAGCTAGATGGCACACTGACCATGTAAGCCTGGTTGAGTGACGTCAAACGATGGCGCGGCTGTGTCCAGACGCCGTCGAGGTAGCTCCGCGGAGATTGTGCGCTCTTTTAGTTTTTGTGTTTATTTTTAATGTTTTCTTTGCCACAAACACATCGGCACTAACAGCATACGACCGCAGCACACTTTTGGACATAAACTTTTGCGCAAAACAAGGGTTTTTGTCCACTTTTTCCATCGATCCAGCGTGGCCGGCCGAGATCGTACGAGCGAACCACAACAACAACAGTGGAGCCGCTACTACGGGGGGACGACGAAAACATAGAGGGAAACGGAGCGGAATTCGGAACAGACTGAGAGTTCAAGCCCACCGTCCACCTCTGCCCAGCATCCTTCTTGCTAACGTCCAGTCTCTGGAAAATAAGATGGATGATGTTAGGCAAGGATCAGATTCCAACGGGACATGAGGGACTGTAACATCTTTTGTCTGGCGGAAACATGGCTGACCCGCTGGTGCCGGATCGAGTCATATGCCCAACCGAGTCCTTCTCTGTTTTCCGTGCAGACAGAACGGAAGAGTCTGGTAAATCTAAGGGTGGAGGGTTTGCTTCATGACTAACAACAAGTGGTGCAACCCAAGAACATTAAGACTCTTTCTCGTTCCTGCTCGCCGAACCTGGAACATCTGACGATCTCATGCCGTCCATTCTACCTTCCCGGGAGTTCAGCTCGGTCATCACCACAGCCGCTACATTCCACCACAAGCGGACACCGACGTAGCACTATCGGACCTACATGATGTGTTATGTCGGCATCAGAACAAGTATCCCGACGCGGCTGTGGTGGTGGCTGGGGACTTTAATAGGGCAAACCTAAAAAAAGTCATGCCGAACTTTCACCAGCACATTACGTGTGCTACCAGAGGGGAAAGAACGTTGGACCACTGCTATACGCCATTCAAGAGAGGCTACAAGGCTGTCTCTCTCCCTCCGTTCGGCAAATCAGACCATGCCGCCATTTTTCTGCTTCCGGAGTACCGGCAAAAGATCGCGCGGGAAGCGGTAGTGACGAGGAACGTAAAGCGGTGGTCTGACCAATCAGAGGCTGAGCTACAGGACGCTCTGCGTGTCGTCGACTGGGACATGATCCAATCCAGTTCCAGTGACGTCAGCGAGTTTGTGGAAGTAGCAATGAGCCTCATAGCAACGCTAGCGGACACCATCGTCCCCACGGTAAAAGTTAGGGTCTTTCCTAACCAAAAGCCGTGGGTTGATAGATCCATCCGTGAAGCTGTGAACGCCCGTACTGCTGCCTATAACTCCGGTCTTGTATCCCGCAACATGGACGAGTACAAGGCAGCGGTCTATGGACTGAGGAGGGCGGTGAAGGAGGCCAAGAGGAGGTACCGAGACAGAGTGGAATCACAGATGGAGCAGCGACACCAGGCGCCTATGGCAGGGGCTACGGACTATCACAGACTACCAGAGCAGACCCAGCGCAATGGTGAGTGCCGACGCATCCCTAGCGGACGACCTGAACTCATTTTATGCACGGTTTGAGGCTAGCAACAACAGCGCTAGCTCGCCGGCTAACAACAACACCGTTAAGCGTAGCCGAGGTGAGTTCTACCGCTGGGGATGAACACACACTCTCTGTGACCGAGCACAGTGTGAGGAGGGCTCTGTTGAGGGTGAACACCAGGAAAGCTGCAGGTCCAGATGGCATATCTGGGCGAGTACTGAAGACCTGTGCTAACCAGCTAGCTCCAGTGTTCACCACAATATTCAACCTCTCCTGGCTGAGTCCGTGGTCCCCGCCTGCTTCAAGAGATCCACTATTGTCCCTGTGCCCAAGAATGCTTCTCCAGCATGTATGAATGACTACCGACCGTGGCCCTCACCTCGGTGGTCATGAAATGCTTTGAGAGGCTGATAAAGGACTACATCTGCGCCTTCCTCCTTCCTCCATGGACCCGCTGCAGTTTGCTTATCGCCCAAACAGATCCACGGATGATGCTGTCTCCCAGGTACTGCACACCACACTCTCTCATCTGGACAGCCAGAGGGGGTGCTATGTGAGACTGCTGTTCATTGATTATAGTTCAGCTTTCAACACCATAGTCCCTTCCAGACTGGCTGGCTAGCTGAGTGAGCTGGGACTGTACACCCCTGTGTGCTTGGATCCTGGACTTCCTGACCGCCAGGCCACAGGTGGTCAGGGTGGGCAGACACACCTCCAAATCCCTCACCCTGAACACAGGATCCCCCCAGGGTTGCGTCCTCAGCCCACTACTGTACTCCCTGTACACACATGACTGTGTGGCCAGGTTCAGCTCCAACACCATCATCAAGTTTGCGGATGACACAGTGGTGGTGGGCCTGATCTCCGACAACGACGAGAAGGCCTACCTGGAGGAAGTTGCTGATCTGTCACTCTGGTGCCAGGACAACAGCCTCATCATGAATGTCACCAAAACTAAGGAGCTGATTGTGGACTTTAGGAGGGTACAACAACAGAGGACGTACTCACCACTGGGGATTAACGGGACTACTGTGGAGAGGGTGAGCGGTATAAATACCTGGGAGTCCACATCACCGAGGATCTGACATGGTCAACGAACACAGACACTCTGGTGAGAAAGGCAAGGCAGCGCCTCTACCACCTCAGGCAGCTGAGGAAATTTAAAGTTTCCCAGAGGATCCTTCAGTCCTTCTACTCTGGAGCTGTAGAGAGCGTCCTGACAGGAAGCATCACAGCCTGGTTTGGCAACTGCTCCGCTCAGGACAGGAAGGCTCTGCAGAGAGTAGTGCGTTCGGCTGAGCGCACTATTGGAACTACACTCCCCACCCTGCAGGACTTGTACACCAGGAGGTGCAGAACCAGAGCCGGCAGGATCATGAAGGATCCTCACCACCCCAACAACAGACTGTTTCAGCTGCTGCGGTCAGGCAGGCGCCTCCGTAGTCACGCTGCAAGAACAGAGAGACTGAGACGGAGTTTCTTTCCTCAGGCCATCAGGACTGTGAACTCCGACCTCACCAGGACCCCCACATAGACCCACACAACTGCCCCTCTTAGGCACACACACACACACACACACACACACACACACACACACACACACACACACACACACACTTACTGTAAATATTGTGTTGTTTTTTATTGTAAATAGTGTGTACTTGTTGCCCTTGCACATTCCTGCTGAGCATTGCCACTTTCATTTCACTGCACACCCTGTGTGTGTATGTGACAAATAAAACATCTTGAATCTTGAATCTTGAGAGAATCTTTGGTGTGCCATCATTTGTGTTGTAAACAATTTCCGTCAAGTTACCTCTTGAAATGGCAGGGAAAAAAAGCACAGCCAAACGAAAATATGAAGAAGAACACAGGACGTTTTTGCCAGAGTGGGAGAGTTTATATTTTTTTGTTAAACGTAATGGCAAGCCGATCTGCCTTATATGTCACGCAGCATTAGCGCATTTCAAAGCTTCAAATCTTCAGCGTCACTTCAGCTCACTACTATGGAGGACTCAAAATGACTTAAATAAATAAATAAATGAATGCATGAATAAATACAAGAATAAATAAATAAATGCTTAAATAAATGTATAAATAAATAAATAAATGCTTAAATAAATGTATAAATAAATAAATACAAGAATACATGTATAAATACAGAAATAAATACAGAAATTAATAAATATAAGTTATAACTCAACAGGACATCATTAAATAAATGTATTTCTACATTTCTGTATTTCTTCATTTATCTATATCTCTATTTCTGTGTCCACACGTATTTCTTCATTTATTTATGTGTGACATTTACGTGTCCGTATATTCAAATGAGCTGGGCGGTCCGAACCTCATTGTTGAACAGGATTGGTCAAGTCAGGGACCAAGACAGAAGCAATCGATCCCTAGCACTTGGATCTGTAGACGAACAGCGTTTATTATGCATTCTTGTCTGTACATTCTAAATACTACTGTTGTTGAGTCACGGAATGTAATTTAAGGATGTTTTCAGCCGTGAAGTTAGTAGTTTAAGCATCAAATCTGTGGTCGATTTATCGAGATTCAGCCTAATAAGGATATGCGACGGAGATTTGAGGTCCTGCTCGGGGGACCTCTGAGCTCCGGCGCTCAGCGCTGTGTGGCCGCCGAGAGAAGCCTGATCTCGGCAGGACTTTTTAAATGCTCCGCTGGCTCTGACGTCTCCGTAGCGGTTAAACATGAGATATAATTAGGTTTTGGAGGATCTAAAGAGCACAACGAGTTTATTATTTCCTAAAAGATAACGTTACGTCAATTTGACTGAGGGTTAAGATTCATAACTTCATATTGTAGCGACCCTGGGTCAGGAAAGCTACGAGACGTTGTATATTTATTATCGTTTATTCGTAGCCTACGCCAAACAGTGAACACCGCAACACATTCTACTCCACTGTAAAGTATTTTACAGTGAATAATTGGAGTAAATTCATGCGCAAGAACAGTTGATGTGGTGACGTCACAAGACCAGAAAGACCGTCCTGCGTCCACGAGAGTCTGGACTCCCAAAACCAGACTCACAAGACCAGATTCCAAAGACCAGACTCCAAAAGAACACGAGTCTGTACTCAGTGTTCTTGGAATTGATAAACGGCTGAAGTCAAAAAGCTGTCTAGGCTAACTTCTGCTAACGGTGAGCTGAGCGAGTCAACTTCAGCGTCATGTGCCAGGCAGAAGTAGTAGAGCACAACACACCAGGTGCATCACACTCCTGTGACCAATCATGCTTGAGACAGAGGTTCGGACCGCCCAGCTCATTTGAATATACGGACACGTAAATGTCACACATAAATAAATGAAGAAATACGTGTGGACACATAAATAGAGAAATACATAAATGAAGAAATACAGAAATGCAGAAATATATTTATTTAAAGATGTCTTGTTGATTTATAACTTATATTCATTCATTCCTGTATTTATTTAAGCATTTATTTATTCATTTATACATTTATTTAAGCATTTATTTATTTATTCTTGTATTTATTCATGCATTCATTTATTTATTTATTTATACTTAAGTCATTTTAAGTCCTCCATACACTCCACCCTAACATCGAACAGGAATTTCCAAAAGGGACGGAACTTCGCAAGAACAAGTTGGTCGCTTTGAAAAGCCAGGCAGAAAAGCAGGTACAGTTTTTCATCATGTTGGTGTGTGACATTTACAATAAATCTGGCTGATCAGAGGTGTGTGTGTGTGTGTGTGTGTGTGTGTGCGTGCGTGTGCGCGCGCACACACATGTGTATGATGTGGCTCTTTGCGGTAACACAGTAAAAAATGTGGCTCTTAGTCTCTGACTGGTTGGCCACCCCTGGTGTAGCCCATGTCTTTTTTTTGATTGGCTGATAAGTGGCTCCTCACAGTAGAACTCCAGGGGAGCGCTTGATTCCACCACGGTGAGGGCAGCGCGGCCAGCTCATGTTGGCGCGCTGCGGCACATTAAAACATTAAATAGCCGAGAGTTTTTTTCAGCGTGAGAAATACGATGTGTGGCGGGAGTGCGTGACTTAAGACCGAAATGCGTGAGTCTCACGCTCAATGCGTGACACTTGAGAGCCCTGTGACACGTCCTTCATGCCTCTCGGCTCCACAGTCACATTCATTAGATTAGACTCTCTTGTCACTGGTGGAATGTGATTTAAATATATTTACTCAAGTACTGTACTGTTTTGAAGTACTTGTACTGTACTTTGGTATTTCCATTTTTAGGCATATTTGTACTTCTACTCCACTACATTAATTTTAAATAAAAACGCTTTTACAGACTGCACCATTAAAGTTATCTTACACTTGAATGCACCGGTGATTATAAACTAGTAATATAATTATTTTTACGAAATGGGACATTCTGCTTTTGCATTTTTTCAAATTTTTTTATTTTTACTTTTCATACTGATGTGAATACTCAACTTATAGGAATACTATACTTTTACTCAAGTAAAATATCTGAATACCGCTCTGTTACTTTACGCCGAGTCGCTCTTCCTGCAAAAACAATGAGCTGTGTTGCGCAAATGAAGTGATGTATCTATTGATGTGATGACACGACCATGTGCTCACTGGCGCCGTGAGGTCACATGGCCCCAACTGACAGCTCGGAAGTGGGAGAAACGCATGACACGCCACCTTCCCAGTGAAGCCAGGAGGCTTCATGCTTTGGAACTCGTTCTCCCTTCATGATCTACACTGGATTGTTGCCGCCGACGCCGGTAAACTCGCCCACGGCGAATAGAAAGCTGCACATATGACAGATTGAGCGTGGAGAACATTACCTTCACCAGAGTGTCTTCCTTAGCGCCATTGGGCAGTTGGCTGTGGCTGTTGCAGCATTCAAAGTTCTTGAGCATGGTGGGGATGGTGAGCGGCAGCAGGAGCAGCCAGATGAGGATCGAGATATGCGGAGACTTCTTGAGCGCTCTCAGGAGATTCTTGCGACCGGGGTGCACCACGTTGAAATACCGGTCGATGGAGGTCACCGTCAGGAAGGCGATGCTGGCGCCGCGGTTCAGAAACAACATGAAGAGCATCGCTTTGCAAATCGTGTCATTGTCGCTTCGCCTCTCCCCATGAATGTAGTTGTAGGCCTTGAAGGGCAAACAGAAGATCAGCAGGATGTCGGCCAGCACCAGGTTGAACAGGAAGATGTTGTTGGTGTTGGATTTCCAGAACTTCAGCTTGAAGATGAAGAGGTGGAGGACCGACACGTTCAGAGGCAGCGCCAGGATGAAAATCACAATCATGACGGCTGCGTAGAAGTTGTACAGGGCCTTGTTGGTGGCTTCGCAGTCCTCGATATCTTGGTAACCGGTGTTGTTTTCCATTTGAGCAGTGGAATAGGTGAACGATCAAATATGAAATACAAGCTGCAACGGGTTTCCCCTTAAACTGAGTAAGTTACCTCACTCTGACACATGCACACACAAAAGAAGAAGAAAAAAACCGCCAAAATAGTTTCTCCCCTGTCTTTGGTTTTAATCCTGTTTGAGGTTTTAGATCCTCGTTTCAGTCCTCGTGCGTTTGCTTCTGGTTTCCTCGTGTGTTTGCTTCTGGTTTCCAAAGTATTTCAGGCCTGTCTGCCCTGTTTTGTGAGTGTGATTCCCCTCGTGTGTGCAGAGCGAATGCTTGACAGCTTCTTTGCCTTAGGATTGCCTGGTGGTTCAGCCCCGCGCTCGTAGCTCCGCCCCTTTCTGTAGCCCGAGGAGGTGAGTCACCAGCTGCTTTTCCACTGCGAAACCAGTGGAGCAAACAAGGGACCGATACCAGCCTGTTAAGATTGAACTTTAAATAAATAAACCAAACTCTGTTTTTCTCCATAGGTTAAACCTCGAGCGAAGCACAAGCGCGCTGAGAGTTGTCCTGCGATAGAACCCGAGCAAAGTCTGCATGCCACTGTCAAGCACCGACAGGCCCCCGTGTGAACCCTCGAGCTGTTTTGATTTGAGTCCGACGGCCAATCACCGCTGTGATCATTTCATCTTATTGCAAAAGCAAACTGCTTCCTCTCTTCTTCCTGGCACTAACTGAGAATTTAGCATTTTGCTTCTCGTGAGGGTTCAGTAAATCCCAGAAGCTTCTGAATTGACTTGCTGTTTGTCCTTAATGACAGCTTTTGAGCGCTGTTCTAAACTGCACATCCTCTCAGCAGATTAAAAAAAGGGGGATATTTCGAGAAAGGTTGCATGGAATTTTGCGTCCTAAGGGAGCAGGAGAGGGGGGGGTTAACCCCGGGCCTCACGCTCAACTCTGCATGCCTCGAACTCCATCTCTACTTCAGCTGCAAGTCCAGACAGCTCGTGAGATTCAAACAGGTTTTTACAGACGGGACCTCTCTCCCAAATTATGATGTTAAACCCGACAAGACACAGGGATCGTCAAAGTCATCAGCCGTTTAACGATCTATAAAATACATCAGAGTCACGATTCTCTCATGCCGGTGAATGGTTTTATTGCTTGAGAGGGTTTATGCTCGAGCAGGCTTTGATCAGGTAGATACGGCTCACACTGGGCGACCACAACGCCTGATGCAAGCTATCTGGTTTCGGGTCTACCATCGTTTTTTATACCTGAATATATCTCAGTTCAACGTTCATGTTGCGGCGAACTTTAAAAGTACGTCAAAAAGAAGAAAGATTATATCCAGACGTCAGTTTAGTTCAAATTCTGCTGCACCAAAACTTTGAATTCTAGGTTGAAATGTGATCCAGGTATTAAACTCAAACCTCCACCTGAGGAGGTAAGACTTTTTTGTATTTTGTATCGTGACACCATATCCCTCATTTTCTTTGGATAGTCATTTAGTAGTTAAGATATTTTTGCAATGGATATTATAATAAATGTACTGTCACATTTTCTTCTACGTAGATCAACGTGTCAACAGAGTGAATCCTTCAGAAAGGTTTTCACAAGTTTATTCTTATTTATATTCAATAACAACCTGTCCATGTAATACCGCCTCTGGTTTTTGTGCTTTCAGATTGCAGTTTTTGAAAATTTCACGACGTAAAGAACCAAAGTTATGAAATTCATATCGATGCAGATGCCATTCTTCGTCTTTATTTTTTCAAAAAAGAGATGACTGTTGTTTTTTTAAAGAAATATTAAAGTGGCAATAGATTTATTTGCGTTCAGTCTGAAGAACATATTGATTGCACACTGTAATGGCTGTAGAATAAGTTGCCAGTATCCAGTTATAAGAAGATAACTACGAACGTGCACCATTCCAATGATAAACATTGCATTTTCTCCAACAAGATGGAAGCAATTGTGAGGAAGGTTTTACGAGTTACGTAACATTCTCAATTAAAAACGAAGCAAACGAAGCAAACTACGGTCTGTTTCCATGCAGCTATTCTTAATATCTGTCATCTGGTGCCAATCCCGGTCCGCTCGGGGCGAAGCCGTCAGCTCTGGATGAGAGGTTTCCCAAAGGGACTCTGGGGCTCCGAAACCAACACAAGAGGAAAGTTCCTTGTGCTAGCTTTAATTAAAATGTGACAGTACATTTATTTTTAGTTATTGAAATGAACAGCGATTTTTGACCTAAAGGGACGTGACCGTGGCTCTTTAGTTTTTAGCGTTTCGTCAATCCAGCGGCACTCCGAGAAGTGTTATCGGCCGGAGCAACAAGCGGACAACTGTTCTCGGATTGTCGAGCCCACTTGTGACTCCGGTAGCGCTCCCTGTCGAGTTGGAGCTCGCGCTGTAACTCACTCAGCGCTCCGTCACCCGTACCACCTCACAGGAGGCCGAGAGGTTCGGCTCTCATCCGGTCACATATCTTTGGCTTCCGAGCGTGCACACTTCCTTCTCCGTCCGTCCTGCAGATTTCCTTCTTTCTGATCCATCAGTATCATGTATTCATTTTTTTACATCACATTTAATTTAGCTGACGCTTTTATCCGAAGCGACTTACAATCATGTTACAGTCATACACCGTAGACTCAGCTAGGGAGCAACTAAGGGTTAAATGTCTTGCTCAAGGACACATCGACTAGGGCGGGGATTGAACCGCCAACCCCCTGATTGAAAGACGGACCTGCTGACCACTGACCCCCATTCGCCCCACTCAGATGCATTTAGATCCAAAGAGGAGACGGCAGACCAGAGGCACTTGCCTCCCGCCACAGAGGCCGATGAGACGGTGCCCAGAGACCAGGACCCGGTGGGGCCCTCTGCCGAGCCTGAACACAGGTACTCAGACGGCTGCCGACAGATCTGCAGGGCTTTGTGGTTGTTCCTCTTAAACTGACACTTCTTTGTCACCTTAACTCTGCTTTGATCTATTTATAAGCAGTGTTCTACTGAACCACTCACAAGGTCTTTTGTTCAAACGCCTTTAGGCTTTTTTAGATTTAGATTTAGCATCTTTAAGATGGTCGTGTTTTATGGGGCATCTTCTGGTTCTGTTTGTTCCTCGTAGTGTGTTTCTTGTCTGTTGATGCTCTGTGGACTGTGTCTGTTGTTGTCTGTATGACTTGTTGGTGGCTCATGAGTTTCCCCACTGGGGATTAATAACGTTTTCTAATCTAAATCTATTTGCTCGTGTCTTGTCCAAATATAATTTGAAATGTTCTTCTCCGACGCTGATCCTCAGGGAGTTTGTGGAGAAGCAGCAGAAAGTGCATGAAGTGTCCGAGCAGAAGCAGCCGCAGGTATATCCCATAATAGTCTCTAAGTATGTACAGTGGTTTCCTGTAGACACCACTTATTAAAAAACATATTAAAACACCAAACCTGAAATGCAAAGATTTATTAATGTCACAACATTTTTAATGTGAGTTGAACTGACGACGTCGACCAATTCTGTTGGTTAAACATGAAGAAAGTCTTTAATTTTTATTTTAACCAATATTTCACCGAGCTGTTACCGAATAAAAATATGAATAGGGAAAGCATTTTTAAGTCGATTGGTATTGAACTGAAATGAAATGTTTTTTTGCGTCATTGTGTGCACCATCGCTCTGAGAATCTCAATCATGGTAAATATATGAGAGGAGGGTCGGACCCATTAGAATGTAGCTTAACCTTTCATTGATGAAAACAAAACAATATTATCGCAATTTGCCGAAAAAATATTTTAGAATATAAAGAAACCCAAATGATTTTTAAAAAAATGCTAAAATGCACCCTATTAAATGCAAATATTAACATCTGCCTGTGAATCTGGAATGATTTCTCTTTATTTTTCAGAATCTCGGTGAGATGATGAGGTTGACGGAGAGACGCTACTTCTTGCGGGAGCGTGAGGGCGAGTCCCTGATGGACAGAACACATTCGAAGGTCACCGATCAGCAGGAGGCCCCGAGGAGCGCTCCCCTCGGCCGGCAGCCGCCCGGCGGGGAGTTAACCTCTGGCATCCAGAGGTGCTCCCCCGCCCTGTCCGGGGTCTTTAAAGACGAGCCATCGCAGCTTGAAACCTTCCCGTCGCCGACCTCTCAGCCTGATCAGAGAGAGTTTGGGACTCCACAAAACCTTTGCCAGACCAGCGAGTTCAACCAGAGGAAGACCCCAACAGAGATGCAGGCGCTGGTCCGGGTCTGTAACCAAGAAACCGCTCACTTCAACATTCCCGTCGTGCCCCAACCTGAAACTCCACCTCTCCCACTAGAACACATCCGACATATACAACATGACGCAGAAGATGAAGGGAGCAAATCACAAGAGAGAAAGTCCAAGGAGAAATCCCATGTGAAAGAAAAAGAGGACAGCGATAATGAAGAGACTGAAGGCAGAATGAATGAGCCGACACCCTGTGTTCACAAGCCTTTCAGGGAGAAAAGGGCGAGGCGCCAAGAAATGGAAATGCAGCGCGAAACGGCACGACTCACTGTTGACGAGGACGAGGTGAAAGGTCAGATAGAATTCACGGCGCCTCCGAGAAAAATGCCTGTGAGCTCATGCAGTACCACCTCAGAGGATCTATGGGAACAATCCCTGCAGCAGAACAACACACACAGCGCTGCGTATGAATCAAACTCCGTGCATCATCTAAACATCAGGGGTTCCCCTCGGGCCTGGAGAAATCAGGAAATTACTGTTAGTTTTATGATCGTGGACGAACACATGGCGAGAGTCTCGAGCTGCGACATGGAAACTCTATCCGAATGCTGCGATGAAACAAAAACACACTCTCTTTGCCAGTGCGGTCGGTCAAGGCCAGGAAGCAGCTCACACTGGGTCGAAGGTCAAAAGCAAGCTGCTTCAACAGCTGCAGCAGCGTTTGATCTCTGTGCATCGAACTCAAGGCAAGTCGTAACAACTCTGAAACGCAGCACATTTCCCACACATTCCACCACCAGAAGCTCTACTGGTGGTGATGGTACCGGCAGGGAGGATGAATACAACCCACCCTCCCCGAGCCACCAGCTTCCCAAGCTCCCATCCCCTCCTCTCGGCCTCCAAGAGTCCCATTTGTATGTAACGGAGGGCGATTACGGCGAGGAGGAGCGGATGTCCCCGGAGTTCCCAAAACAGGACCAGAGCCGTGGCTCTTTATTGGGGCCTCAGCCACAATCCTCTTCCTCCAGCTCGAGCTCCAGCAGGGAGGACAACACTCGGGGGGATTCCCATGGTAATTTTGACACATGTTTCTCTGTTTCTCTTCTTTGGCGATAAGCGATAAAATGAACGGTGTGTTTCATGATGTTTCACTTCTGTAACTGCGCTGCTGTTTTTTTATTTTATTTCCCCTGGGGAACGTCACCACTCAGGAAGAGCGCGGAGCTTTTAAAGGAACGTTTGACATAGTGGCCACACCGAGGGATCTGTCACTCAGACTTCCACAGAGACTAACATTGGAAATGTGTTTTAGGTTAATCCACTTTTCCGATACAAACACTTGAATAGCCCTCATTTAAATCATTGGGTACTTAAAGTCTAGTTATTTTCTTTCTTCCATTCATGTGAGTGAGCCTGAGAACGAGGCTGTGCCGGGAGGCGCTGTTTAAGGAAAGGCTCGTGCGCTTGCTCTCCGGGCCGGGAGATCCCAAACATTTATTATTTTCAGAATTGGTTTTGCTTCATGTGCCATGGAGCAACTGGACGCTTTACCCCAGCTCTCTGTTTACATCCATGAGCCCTGAAAACGCTCCCAGTTCCCAATCCTGCAAACATAAGGGCTTTCAACAGTGGCCCATAGGCTCAAGCCCCATTGTGTTAACTCATTAGATAGTGACTCTTTATTGAAATGAAAATCCTCTATATTATTACTTTAACATATATTCTGCTCTGATTTTGTTCAGTTCTTAAACAAAATAATGTGCCGCCTCTTACAAGTGACCGTTGTCTATTTCTTTATGTCCAGGGGCTCAGAAAATGTTGAAGAGCCACTCACTGAAACCGAGAAGGAAACCCGAGGGTTCAGACGCAACGAAAAGGGCCCAAACACCGAGAGGATTCCTCAGGTAAAAATTGATATTCTGATTGCGTGCAAAGCAGATTCTTTATTGATTTCACATCTGTCAACACAGCATGAGGTTGCTCTCATTTGCATCAGTTCATGCAGAATGCAAGTTTGAGCTTCCTTTCTGGTTGATCATCATATCTTTGATTTCCCTCTACAGAAAGCACATACAGGACATGATGTGCAAATCTTCACAAAGATATTCCCCTGACCTGTTCCAGTAATTCAGTGTCATTGTATCAACAGAACTAACAGTTTTACAGTTTACTGGTGACATTTCCTCAAACACCTGTTACACTTTGAGATGGATTGCCAGGAAATTTGGTGATGACTAACTTTTTTAATCCAGTGCCAGTCAATTCTAATTTGTTGTGTAATTCATGACCAAATTAAAACCTGCAACACTTTAAAATGATTACATCAGCGTCAGCTTTAATTTGTTAACCTGCTAACGCGCTAAGCTAAGATGGGGAACATAAGAAACTGTCGACTCTTAGCCTTTGTTTTATCATTATTTAAATGTGTTTACATTATTTCCGCTGTGTTTATATGCAGAGAAAGAGCGGATCAGGACGATGAGGCGGAGACCAGAGAGAGCCGGGGCGTGAGGAACCAACACGGTCGGCACAAAACTGGGGAAGTCCAGGTCAGTCTTAGGGCGGGAGGAAGCGTGTCCCGACAGGCAGACTCTGAGTGCCTCTAGATCTTTTTTTGTTTTTTTCAATAACATGAAATGTTTTTTTGGGCCACGTTCATGTATGGTCCTAAATCAGATCCCGGTCGGATCTTTGTTTTAACCCTCCTGTTACCTTAGGGTCAATTTGACCCCATTCAATGTTTAACCCTCCTGTTACCTTTATATTTACTTACATATTTTACCCTTTGGGTTCAATTTGACGCCAGCAATTAAAACCTCCAGAAAATTATTAGAATTAATATAGTTTTCCAAGTTTAAGTGTGAGGTACTTTATGTTTGTTTGTTGACTACCTAAAGAGCCCTTTAAATATATAAAAAAGTTGATATTTCTTATATGTTTGACACAGTGAAAAACAGCCTGGGGTCAAATTGACCCGAAAGAACACCGACATTAAACATTGAATGGGGTCAAATTGACCCTAAAGGTAACAGGAGGGTTAAGCAACACAGGAATTCATTGCGACGAGCCTTAATGTCCTGAAAGTTTGGATGAAGTCCGCTTCAGCGCCGCGGTCCTCTCGTGCACATCAGCTGTCAAGTGTCCCAGTCACCACGCAGCGCAGTGGTTTCCACGGTTACCTCCTCACCACACGGCACGCTGGGTCTTAGCGCTTCGGCGCATGCGGGTCAGCTCAGGACTGCGACCAGCTGACCCTGGAATCTGAGACTAGAAAAAAAAAAAAAATCCCACAAGAGGCATGGGAAGTGGAGTAATGTCTCTTTAACCCTTGTGTTGCCTTAGGGTCATTTTGACCCGAATCAATATTACACCCTCCCCCCGCCTTAGGATTAATTTGACCCCATTCAATGTTTAATGTCGGTGTTCTTTCGGTAGTCAACAAACAAACATAAAGTGCCTCACACTTAAACTTGGAAAACAATATTAATTCTAATAATTTTCTGGAGGTTTTAATTGCTGGCGTCAAATTGAACCCAAAGGGTAAAATATGTAAGTAAATATAAAGGTAACAGGAGGGTGAAACATTGAATCGGGTCAAAATGACCCAAAGGCGGGGGGAGGGTGTAATATTGATTCGGGTCAAAATGACCCTAAGGCAACACAAGGGTTAAAACGATACAACACTCGCATATCTCTCAAGATGCAAGAATATTGATTTATCTGCTATTTCGCTGCAGTGTTGCTCGACGGACGGCCTCGGCGTTTCACACGACATGTCTTGGCCCATTTCACAACCACAAAGCATAAAGTTGTTCACATCTCTTCTCCTCGCCAAGCGAACCGCCGCCTTCTTGTGAAATTACTTAGCAACATGTATCTCTGTCAGAGCCTTGCCTCCGTAATAATTCAAAGCTCCCTCCAGTGTTCCCTGAACCCACAGATAGCGGCCACACCCATTGGTGGAGGGCATGTTGCAGAACTGGTCCGACCGCGCTGCACTACGGTTGCATTGTTGTTTGAATTTTGTCGTAACAAGCTCTTTGGCAGCAGCACGTCGGCGGTGCTTTCAGGGACCACTTTAGCCTTCTCAACACAGGGATCGAGAGTCTGAAGGAATAATGTGAAACCTTCCTCCACCGGGCGACAATAGATTGTGCAACTGTTGGAGATGATGTCGTACATGGGAAGCAGGATGCTGTTGGGAAATTACCTGGCACCTGAAAGAAAAGAGAAAAGGCTTTTCCCAGAAACGCTCTGTATAGAAAATTAAAGTAAAGTAGAACTAACAACCCACCTCTCTGAAGCAGTTTCAACAATAAGAACAACCTCTCAATGATGGTGACACAATCTAATCAACATGCATGTTCAAATTGATTCAATTACTTTGGGCTGTTTACTTAAATTGTCACTAACATTTTGGGGATATCTGTTCGTTTTTGTCATTAGACGATATAATGCACTTAGACCAAATTTATTCAGAAAATATTCAAGAGAGGTCAGTAAAAAAACGAAGTATGGACAGTGCATTGACAACACAAGTTTATATATATATACAGTATATATATATATATATATTAGGGCTGTGAAACGATTACAAATTGTAATCAAATTAATCACAGGTTTCTGTGGATTAATAATGATTAATCACATATTACCGATATTCTCGGTATATTTTTGTGAGAACATAAAGATTTATGACAAAAGACGGATATATACATTTATACATTTAAAAAAAATTCAGTTCTCTTCCATATGGAACATTAATATATCTTCATCCTAAACAGAACGTTTAAACAAAACATTTTTCTCTTTTTTGTCAACCATTAACTCCACCATGATACAATCTAAAGGCCTCTAGTCTTCCTTTAGCAGCTGCTGAGGCAAACTGACGTTGTGGGTTTTCTTCATGAACTGGGCCGTGATGAAAGGGACGGGGACATTCGGATTGTGCGCTAGAGGTGAAATTCTTGGACCGGCGCGAGACGGACAAAGCGAAAGCATTTGTCAAGAATGTTTTCATTAATCAAGAACGAAAGTCGGAGGTTCGAAGACGATCAGATACCGTCGTAGTTCCGACCATAAACGATGCCAACTAGCGATCCGGCGGCGTTATTCCCATGACCCGCCGGGCAGCGACTGGGAAACCATCCGGGGGGAGTTTGGTTGCAAAGCTGAAACTTAAAGGAATTGACGGAAGGGCACCACCAGGAGTGAAGCCTGCGGCTTAATTTGACTCAACACGGGAAACCTCACCGGCCCGGACACGGAAAGGATTGACAGATTGACAGATTGACAGCTCTTTGCAAGTGACATTTATTTTGCCCGATGCGCGCACACACAGCTCTGCGGCGCGCGAGACGGAGAGCCGAGAAGTGTTAACGTGACACGTAGAGACAGAAATGACATGCTGCTGTGTAGAGACGATCAACAACAGACGGCTGTTTAGTTTAATAAAAGAACGAAGATGTGCTGGCGGAAATTACAGGGGGGCGGGCCAATTTTTATTTTATTTCATGCGATCTACCAACACTGCACCGCGATCGACTGGTCGGTCGCGATCGACGTATTGAGACCCCTGATCTAGAGGAAGTAAAAGTCGTCACAAGGTTTCCGTAGGTGAACCTGCGGAAGGATCATTACCGATGAACAGCACGAGCGTCTGCATTTAGAGCGGGACATAGTTCAGATTGAAGAGGTATATTGGAAGCTCATTCTGCGCATGCGTTAAATGCGTTAAAAAACCCAACTAATTAATCCTGTAATTTAATCATAACGCGTTATTTTTCACAGCACAAATATATATATATATCCTACACGTTCCAGCTGAAAACAAAATGTTTTATAAAAGGAAAGATATAATATGATAATATAATTATATAATTCTGCATTTTGACCTCCAACTTACTGTGAAATGAGTGTTGCTCCAACTGAAAACAGTTAAGTTCAGGGAACTCAAATCAGCTTCAAGCTGCTTCCTGATAGAGAGCCTTGGCATCGGGTGTAGAGAAGTTAAACATGGTGTAAATCTGTGCAAACATTTACAAACATACTCCCACTGCTTCAAGTCAGCACCTGAGTCACAACCAGCTGTGTGTGTGTGTATGTGCGTGTGTGTATGTGTGTGTGTGGGTGTGTGTGTGTGGGTGTGTGTGGGCAGGCCCTCATGCAGCAGATGGAGGCCCTTCAGCAGCAGTTACAGCAGAGAGAGAGTGACTGGCTTGAAGTTCGACACCAGCTGGAGGAGCTGATCAGAGAAAACTCTGAGCTGAGGAAGAAACGAAGAGTTACGCCACAGTGCCGCCCAGTGGCCGGACGGTGTACTGCACAAACACACAAGGGACAGTCAGAGGTAAATATACACATGTTGTTCTTCTCTTCGGGTCACGAGTCTCTTGAATCATATCAACATCTCCCCTTTTAAACCTTTTGTTTTTTAATTTCGTTAATTTTTAATTTTAAAATTTTTAAACCCCAAAAAAAGGTGCTTTTCCTTCAAGAAACCCCATTTTTATAAGGGAGGCTACTAAGAAAATCTTAATTTTAGAAAAGTGGTCCAAATAGGGATTTCTCACAAATGTTTTTGGAATTTTTAACTTTTTAAGGGAGGCTTGAAAATTCACTTTTTTCCTAAAATCTTTCCTTTTAAACCTTAGTGGAATGACTTTGAATTCTTTAAGAAAAGATTTTCTTTAGGGACAAGTTTAACTTATAACCCGGAAACGTTTTCAAATGGAAATTTTAAACCGCGTACCCGGGGTTTTAATTTAGGATTTTTCCACAACCTGACCAATTATTTTAACGGTTTCTATTTGAACAAAATTTC